>NC_045643.1:18749119-19422869 GCF_009829145.1 Chiroxiphia lanceolata | reverse complement strand
TTACAAATACACACAGCTCTATTTCTGTATGTCAAAGGGTTAAAAGTATTCTTGCAAACATTTGTTTTAAAACATTTTATACTTTTTATACGTTTATTTTTGTTGCTAAGGAAACCTGATTATAACTGAACAGAGAAAAGATGCTGCAGTGGGTCCAAAATTGATCTCACACAGTCTCACAAAGAATAGTTGATATTTTACCATCTCCATAACAACCAGTTTACGTCACAAAGGAGACACAAGATACCTTAGAAACCACTGTGCAAGCACTATGTATGGAATCACCTCAGTTTAGAAATCACATTTCTAAAATGAGACTTTTATAAAATACTTCTCTAGATAATAATGAACATATTATGAAATATTTTATTGAACTTGGATTAATGTAGGTTATTTTTATAGTATTGTTTTGCTTGAATAATGGCCATCAAAGGTAGTAATCATATCAAATTTATTTTCCCTTCTCTCTTGAAAATATTAATTCTTGTGTTAAAAAGCCAAAGAGATAAGAAGATATTTTGAGCCGAAAAATTTTGACCTGAAAATACAACACACGTGTAACCAAGGTGTGTTGTGTGCACAGCACATCAAACAGGAACAGGAGTAGCTCTGAATGCTTCCTGTTTTGAAAAGATTTGTTGAAACAACCAATCCAGTACCATAAACATGGTAACCCATATCACATTTGCAGGCCTGTGTATGACCTGCAGATCAGGCTCCATAGATGTAACAAAACAGCTGTAAGGTGCTCAGATATCCATTATACTGTGGTTGAAATGGCTTTTAAATGTTGCATAACACATGTGCTCAAGTCACTACAGTTGCTCTCTTTGTGTTCATATAAATGACAGATTTCAAGTGAGGTGTGAAGTGCAATTTATTTCTGGGGAGATCTTTCTGGTATTTTTAAAATATGCAGCCTGATTTTTATGTGAAAGATTAGGACTGCAATAAGCTGAAAAACTCTGCTTGGGTAACAGCTTATTAGGAACAGCGTTTTCTAGATTAGACTGTGGTGAGGTCAGTAAACACTAGAAAGGCACTTAACTCAGTGTTTTGCACTCAGTTGCAAAAAACTTGCTGCCTAAAGGTTTTTGACATAGGGTAGAATTTATGTCAACCCCCAAAATACCATAAAATAACTGGACATGACTGAAATGTTACTAATTAGGGAAATAGAAGGCATGAAGACTTTTTTTTTTTTTAATTAGTCTTTTACTATCCATGTGTGAAACATAGGGACCTCAGTCAATGTGTAAGGTAATTGTGGTATCTCATCTCATGGTGAGAAAGATGGATTTAATCTGAAGGGTGAGAGAAGAGGGGAGATGAGAATCCTTGCTTTGGAGGAAGGGACTGCAGGAGTGTTTCAGAGTGAAATAAACCTGACAGGGCATATTTTCAAATGTGAACCCCAGGAAAATAAAACTTGAAGAAGAATGATGCAGAATTATTCAATCTGACAGGAATAATTGAATGTAATCAGGAGACAGATATGCTGGAAACTGGAATCACTAGATCAACCTGGGTTGGGAACAGTCTGTAAAATCAAGAAAACCATCATATTTTAAGATTAAGTTTGCACAACATATCAAAGGGATTGTATGGCATGGTAGTTGCAATACCAAAAGCTCATAGGAAAATAGCAGTGACTGAGGGTGGCATAAGCAATGTGTTCAGCTCACTGTTCTTCCTGGCAGCACTCAAAGCAGCTTAACATTTTTGAGTGACTCAAGCATCTTGGCTCCTTTTTCCTCATGACTGTGAGGCTTGTTTAGCAGTATCAGGACAAATACAGAAGATCTGTCCTTCAGCATTTGTTTTGAGCAGAGCTTGTAATTAACAAAAATTTTTCTGAAAAATGAACATACAGGTAAAAACTGGGCTTTGAGGAAGCAACAGGAACCTGACAAGGATAAGTCAGTTTGAGAGCAGCTTTAAAGTAGACTCAGTGAAAATCAATAACTGCTGCTTAACCTAATTACTGTTGTCTCACACTTACAAACACAGGCTTGCAGAAACTGAAACGCTGGATACAGGTATACTAAGGAAAGATAAATAGGTCAGGATAGTGTTAGTATGTTTAAAGCTGCCTATTGCCAAACACTTAAGTTACCTAAAATCTTCTTCTAATATGCAGAAATAAATTGTGTTGTATGCTAGCAGGTTGAATCAGATTTGAAGCTTTTGAACTTCATTACATCTGTACATTTTGAACTACTTTACATCTGTAGTCCTAAACATTAACATGTCTTGTTTTCTGCCTCCAGAGCATAACTAACGTTTGAAGAAAATCTAGTTTGAATAGAATTGCAGTTTTCTTTTTCCACAAATACAATTAGGTTATCGTTATCTAGCTGGAAACTTAACTCTTGAAACAAGCAGTTAGGATATCACAGAATAACAGAATCACAGGATCAATTAGACTGGAAAAGACCTTGAGATCAAGTCCAACCTATGACTGAACACCACCATGTCAACCAGACCATGGCACTAAGTGCCACTTCCAGTCTTTCCTTAAACACCTTCAGGGACAGTGACTCCACCACCTTCCTGGCAACCCATTCCAATGTCTAATCATATTTTCTGAAATTCTTCCTAATGTCCACCTAAACCTCCTCTCATCCTGTCACTAGTTGCCTGGGAGAAGAGGCCAACCTCCACCTGGCTACAACCTCCTTTCAGGCAGTTGTAGAGAGTGATGAGGTCATCTCTGAGCAGCAGGACAGCGCCAGCGAGCTCTCCCTGAAGAGCTGGGTCTGGCAGAATGCATCACCTCCTCCTTTGCCTCCAGGAGAGCTTACCTCCACATGGGCTGGCATGGCAGGATGGGGTTGAAAAGTACATGGCTGCTGGAGGGAACCTCAGGGAGTGTTGCCAGTAACCATGATAACATATCCAAAGTCTTGTGAAGGGATGTGGAGGAGTTGCAGATGCTCCTGTTTTGTTCTAACAGCTATGGAGGGATTGTAAAGCTTTCATGTTGAGTGTTTAAAGATTTAGAAGACAAATCAAAACAACAAGCGCAAAACAGCAGAGAAAAACATTTCAATACCACACTGCTCTGCACTGAGATCCCTACATGAAATATGTTTACTTATGAGGCTGAAGTTGCCTCTTAGTTTTTGCGGTCTTTGTGAAAGACCATTTACAAATTTGTATGAGGTGTACAGTGTATACACTTACATCTCAGAAGTAAATCTGTGGATCAGAAGCAAAATGTGTCTGTTAATATGAGTAGTGTTAAGTCTGTGATGGTCTTGTGGTATAAAAACAAGATTTGTGTGCTTGAAAGCTTATGTGTTTTTCCTCACTGTATCATTTGGTCTAATAAAAGGTATTACGCTTCCCTAAAAATCTAACCTGCTGCTAGAGCAGTCTAGTGGTCTCAGGAATAGTTCACTTCGGTGAGTTAAAAATAAAAATTGATTACTCACAGTTGTTAAAATTTGACTACTTGACGTGTTATTAATTTACAATGAGTCAATGTTAATTGTGATAATTACTTATAAGACTTATTTAAAATATTAACTACTACTTTGGTAGTAAAATAAGTACTGCTTATTTTGGTAACATTTCTAACAATGTAACCATTTTCTGAAACACCATGGAAAAATTTCTATGATGATACTAAATAAAGAACTGAAATCCAGAGAAGAAAATGCAAGAATATGAAACAAATTTGAATCATAAATTTGCTTTTTCTTAATTACATGAATGTGCTTGAGGGGAGGGAGGGAGGGAAAGAGGAAGTGAGGGAGAGGTAGATAGATATCACTTTGTTCTGGCTAATTCAGTATCCTCAGTGCTGCTAAATGCTGTCATGAAAGACATTTTTGGTTTCGGTGTGTAGGAAGTGGAAGAATATTTAATATTATATTTCCAATGTAAATAAATGAAGTTGGGTTGCATAGTGTCAGGTGGAGCACAGAAACTGGGTTGTTTTTTTCATTTGACTGGCATAGCTAGCGCTTTTGTTCTCCTTGCAGCAAGGGTAGCATTTTTGTGCCACGTTCGTTTTACATACGCAGTGCTTTTCAGCACTGTGCTCACACACCACATAAGCTGCTTAGTTGGCTACGTCAGCTGAGCACACACCGCCTCACTTCAGGAGCGTCAGCCTTTCTGACTCCTTCTGTGGGTGGGTCCCTAGCACTCAGTGTGTAGCAGTCGTCTCCAGGGAGCACATCTGTACTGCTGTTGTTAGTATTGTGTATGCTGGCAGCTCTGCTTTTGTACGTGCACTGTATATACTGAGGCAAAGTGAAAGTAAGTTCACTTCTAATAATTCTGGGTAAACTTGAAAGGGTTTGATGTATTTTGCTTCAACTAAACATACCTATAGCTTCCTCCCTCTGCACGAGTCAGTATGACCACTGCACAAATAACAGGTAGTTCTCCGTATTACTTGTTTTCCTTCTTTTAAATCCACCTTTGATCTACTTATGTGCTTGATGAAGTTCAAAGAAATATTTGTATTGATTTCGGAACAGGCAGAATTGTATCCTCGAATATAAAGTTTTCTTGTCAGGGGGTGAATCATCTTCTGTATCTCTGTTAATTTTTTGTTTCTGAACAAATTATAAATCACACAGAATGCCTAGGCACTGATTCCTCTTAATCTCCCTGAGTTCCTGTGACCAATTTGTTAATGTATTGTTTTTTACAGACCTGTGAATTCCCCTTCACTTCATTCTCTACCAGTGTGACCCTCAGCACAATTAGTGTTGACAACTATCATAACACTGTCTGTTTCTGTGTGATGTTTAGGTGCTTTTCAACCTAACAGCAGTGTAGCTGGGTATGAAACCATGATGAAATTACAACTAAAACAAAAGGTGACAGCCGGTCTCCTTAGCAAGCCAAGCCAATGTGTACATGTAAGCAACCCATGCTGAAGTGAAAGACTTGGTGCTTATTACCATGGTGTTTACTAGCAAATATCAAGATGAACTACGTCACCCCCTGAAGCTTTGGCATGAACATGTTTGCAGCAAAGCAAACTACCTCTTCTGTTTCATTTGTGCAAACAGGGGAGGATTTTGCTGGATACAAAATTGGTACAAATGTGATGTCTTTGCACAAGGAAGAGAAAGGGAGTAGCATGTTCTTCAGTTTCAGATCATTTCTTTTGGGCTCTCTGTCTTCATGCCCCACTGGCCAGAGCAGGCATCAGTAGTGCTGAGTGGTGCTCTCAGCTCCAGACCTCCAACAAAAAGGAGAGATGTTTCAAAAAAAAAAAGTATCTCTGAGTTCCTGATAGACACAGGAACATAATAAAAAATAAGTCAATAGTATATTCACTTTTTATATTTTGCTTTTTGAGATTTTTTTGCTCTGCAGGGAGTAACAATAGTTTTCAATGAAAACCAGGACTGAAGCATTCCCAAGGAGTTGGCTGGCTGGTAAACTATGACTTAGAAAACACTTTCTTCTTGACATTGCAAAGTAGAATGTTCTCTGCTAGCCAACATAGAAAGCAAACTGCTGGTGTGCACCTTTCATAAAGGAAAAAGCTGTAAAATTTGATTCTTCCTTTAAAAATTAATGGCATCTGTGTTTCTCTAAGGGGTGCATAAGTTTGTAAGATTCTAGTAATGAATTCAACAGAAATGGAAAGCTTGTTTCAAACCATAGTGATTGTTAACTTCACGTACATGCTGCGTACTTGGTGAAGAGCAGTTCATTTTGTATCTTTACTGTGAGGCTGATCTCACTATAGTCAAGCTAATGGTCTAAAACATAGTGGTTTATATGGTCCACAGGCTGAATTTTTTAAACAAAAGAATGCGTATTAAAAGAAATATTTTTCTAAAATAGTGACTGTAGCTTCTGGTAATAGAATGGGGGAGAACGCGATAGTGTTTAATTCCCCTTGGTTAGAATGCCAGTGTTTTGCCATAGTGTCATTTTAATGCCAGTGTTTTGCCATAGTGTCATTTTACTGCCAGGTACCATATTTCCTGGAGGTGTAGCACAAAGATGCTTTATACGTTCCTTTCTCTTTGTTTGGTAGGTAATATATTGTGAAGCTGAGAAAAGATTTAAGAATTTTTTCTCTTTTTTAAAACAGCAGTTGCAGCGTACTTTCTTTTCCCCATCCATTATGAATGCAGTGAATGTCAGAACATTACGAACATTCTGACTCTCATTATTTTAGTGTACCTTGTTAATCCTTCAGAGATTGAGATACACAGCAAATTCTGTTATCATCCTGTAGTTAGAAGCAATTGTGATGTGCTTATAGGGAAAAAATCATGATGTCTTTGAATGTGGGTGACCAGCTATGTGTGTGGCACTGCTGGCAAAGTCCAGTGTGACCTTGAGCAGGTCCTTCTTCTCCTTCTCTTGAAAATATATTCCTCTGCATCATAAAGTCTGAGAACAAACAGACAAGTATTTGCAAGGGACTCAGCACACTGATGACAACCAGCCAATTTCTGAGATATTTACTTCCAGGAGCTGGGCTCTCACAGCTTTTTAAGTAAGCAGATAAATATTTTTCATGTGTTAAGAAAGGGGGGATAACACAGTGCATTTAATTAGCCACATATGGATAAGCTTCCAAGTTATGGCCTTGGAAGCTGACTTGGATGATTTCTTTTCTTTTGTTTTTTTTGAGGAAGTGTCATTGAATATATAGATGATTTTGGGAACTGTATAAAGAAACAAAAATAACCAAGAAACACAGGCTTCCTCTTCAATCTGTGAGCAAAATTTCAATGATGGCCCATCTAGAATATATTATTTAAGTATCTCTGATGGATCTCCACATTGACTTTCTTTACAGATTTTTGCATTTGATTTCTTCTCTCTCGGGCATGAAAATAAAATTATCAAAAAGGCCTCTGAAACAGGGGTGGTGGTTTAAAGCACTCTGCTTGAGTTGTGTAAAATCTGTCTACTGCACAGTAAAACTCATCTTTTTCAAGAGTTAGAGCGATCTCTGGGATGAGATCAAGGCTATAATGAACATTTTGAAGAACTAGAAAGTATTCCAGAGCTTTCACTTAAGACATTCTGTTAAGGGAGATGGGAAAATGATGTTTGTGTGACAATTTTGGAAAGCACTGCATTAGTTAACAAAACTCTACCTTTTCAAACTGAAGAAAAAAATCCAATGAATCCTCTTTTGCAGTGTTTACTTCAATTTTTCCTCATTTTTTGGCATACTAACTGGAAAAATTGAGGAGAAAGAGAGATCTCAACAGTTGTCAAAACATTGCTAGAAAGTTCATGAAAGGTCTTAATTTTTCTGGACTGATTTGCTCTAGGAAAAAAAAAAGGAATTAATTGATGTGCAACTTTAATGCAAAAAACCCCCAGACATATCAGTATTATTTTAACTGTGTTCAACATCCCTGATTTCGGGTAAAATAAATGATGAGTGCACCACAGTGCATGAGTCCCAAGTAAAAGATGGACAAGTCCTATGGGCCTGTTGGACAAAATCACTACTGGAGGGAGGAATGCCTCTGTTAGGTGCAGTTTATGGAGAAAGTAACTAAGAGGTTAAACTGTAATCAGCAGCTTCTCCAGGAAAGGTTTTTTTACAGCAGGTGGCTCTCTGCCAGCAGCTTCCTGCGGTGCTGACTTGCATGTTGGCATCTCTGCAAAGTATTGTCCCAAATTGAAGCCCTAACACAAGAACTCAGAAGTAATACAGAATTTATAAAAAAATAAAATCAAATCTCTTCTAGAACATAGGTACAGCCACCCTAGGACATGTTCTGTTTATCTTAAGTTACTTTAAAAACTATGAGAAAAATCATGGAAGCTGATAATGGTAATATGCAAGGATCTGACAAATTTTCGAAGCAGGTGGTCTAGTTGTTTAGATTTGGGAAGACAAACTTGAAACAGAATACCGAATCATGATAAGTGCAGTGAAGCTGCAATTTTTTTCTGCTCCCTTTACAAGGATAAGGGCTAAATTAAAACTTTAGTTTGAATCTCACATTTAGATGTGGAATTGTTTTCACATTAGTTAGCTTATTAGAATGTGATCAGTGGGACTGGAAGTGTTCATTAAGTTTGTGAAATAAAACAGTTCTGATGTCCGAGGAGAGATTCCTGTTAACTTCAGTTTTTCTTAGACAAGATACTTGGTATGTTAATTCTGATTTGTAAACTACTCAAATCTGGTAAATACAAACTAAGAAAGAAAAAAAGGCAGAAATGACTGATGTAACATTCTTATCTAAAAACCAGCTGTTTAAATTGGTCTATCCTCATGAATAGTCATAGAAGTTAATAACATCAATAGAGTTCTCTGCTGTTATAATAGGTTTCTGTAAGAAGCGCTTTCAAAACCAGAATTTAGTAGCGATGTTCTTTGTATAGATATTTGAAGCATCCCGTGGAGCTTAATGTATTAAAAAAAAAAGGAGATTGTCTGAAAGAAAACAAACCTGTTCTAATTTACAGGTGTTTTTGTGGTGTTTCTTCTAGCTGGGATATATGGGCAAAGATATGGATTTGAAAGCTACATAGCATTTTAGACATGACTCACAAAAAGTACTTTCATGTCACACTAGGAAGGCACGAACTGTACATTAGGTTAAAACACTGTTTTCTCTGCTTCTTCTCTGATAGGTCATTGCTTGTGAACAACAGTATGACTACTCATATGATGCTCGATGTGACGTATGGTCCTTGGGAATAACAGCTATTGAACTGGGGGATGGAGACCCTCCTTTATTTGACATGCATCCGGTGAAAACGCTTTTTAAAATTCCAAGGTATGGCACTAGATGGCTCTCTTCACTCACTAGTTTGTTCAAAGGCAGTCTAGTGAAAGCAGAAATATTGAAAGATGCTTCAAATCCTAAGAATCTCTCCTACAAAAAGATGTTAAAAATCTAAATGTTAAAGATTTTTATTTTTTTCAGCCTGATTTCTACAATAATTCATATTTAAAATTCCTTGAAATGATAAAGACTTACATATTTATTTTATTCTTATCTTAGAATATAAAATCATATTTTATCCGGGTACCTCCCTTAAAAAGTAGTTTTCTTTTCTTATATACTATGGATGAAAACAGTTATTTCAAAAGTAGAAGCCAACACATATAACTAGGGGAATTTTAAAATGTTATTCCCCTAGAGTCTTAGTCTTGTTTTCCTATGAAAGAAAAACACACAATTTTGACAATGCTGTGAAGCAGTCTGACAGTTTCAGCAGGCTGTAGTCATAATTTATTTTTTCAGATACCCAAGGATGTTAAAATGTGAAGATTTGGATTGTCATATATGGACAATCCAGTATGAATGATACTGTATTGGATAGGAAAAAGCGAAGGAAATTCCCTCTATATATAGTCATGTAAATTAGCTGTATTGTTTCATGCTGTTTGCTTTTGGTTTCATCTGTTTTCATTTCGTTGACTCTTCCTGAACAAGTTCAGATGGACAGTGTAAAATAGAGTTTAAAAACAGAAGAGCTGTAATAATCGAAGAAACATAGAATTTGTCCGTCATTGTTTAGACTGGCATATACTTGTCTTTTCCCCATTTTGGTTCATGAAGAAAGAGTCACCACTGACTGATAACAGTTTAAAACCTTCAGCAATACAAGTGTTTGACCTTTTGTTATCTGCATAGTTATCATAGACTTTTAAATTTCCTTCTGATTGCAATTTGCATTTCTGATTAAGTCTATTTATATGCAGATGTGGTTGTGCTGGGTTCTGCCTCATATAGTTATCTCGTCTACCCAGCTCAGACCTGAACTGCCACCACTCTTTCCAAAATTATTCATACTGAAGCAGTGGTTCATCTTGCACAAGTGTAAAACAGGTCCTGGCAGGTAAGGCAGCAAGGGAGGCTTCAGACTGCTAAAGCAATATCTATAAATTTTATCAGTACTCAAAGCAGTCATACATAAGTCATACCAAAGGTAACAGCAAAGCAACAGGAAGATACATAACATAGGGCATATAGAGTCTTTGATTTCTATCTATAGTTTACCACTTTCTCTATTTGTTGTTGCATCTCTGTATGACTTAGCAAAACAAGGGAAAATTATCGATCTGATTAATCAAACAATGGGTATATTTACCAAATAGAATGGTAGTAACTTTAAAGAGATATTTTCCTCCGCTGTGCATTATATGAGCTATAACCCTGCTGCTAACTGTGCGTGCATATTAAATGGACTATGATGAGTGCCGGATGGCATAAGGGCCTGGGGTGTAGGAGATACAGCTTCTTTCCTGGAACTTGTTTGAAGTCAATTCAGAGGGATAGCAAATATATAACAAAAAGGTGCATTCCCCTCTTAGAGTAGTTTGACAGTTTAGAATTAATCTCAGTGCAGTTCCTGATCTCTGTGCTGAAATGCACACATTTTTAACAGCATTTTTAACATTAGCATTGAGGCTCTTCTGGGGTTGAAAGAGGCTCTTCCAAGCACTGGCTGTTGGGTGCTCAAGCAGTGACGTATAGAAGCATTGCAGCTCAACTTCTGAGACTGTTCAGTCCAAAATCCTCTAAGCCTAGGGATCTGGCATCTTTACGGTTTCTGCTTTTGTGATAGTATCTGTGTCTGAAGTTATAAATTCAATTATTAAGCTATTTGATGATTTTTAGGTAGTTAGTATCCTTGACTGTCATCTCTGAATTTATCCAATACAAATTCTTATCCACTGTAAAATCTAGTAGCAAAGAAGCCTACAGGGTAGCTATATTTTATTGGAAGAACTCTTGTGTGCCACTCGCTAGCTTTTTTTAGTAACCCTTAGCTGCCCTATGAGAAGAGGAAAAGTACAGTCAATCCCTATTTCCCCTCTGTACATGACAGTGTTGTTGTAGGATCCAATCAAAAGAAGAGGAACCTTTCTGTTTCTTTTTTCTTTTTAGTTTTCTTTTTCATTATTGCATCTCTGGTCTCGAGTGAAGTCTGGAGCTTACAGCTCCTGAGGTATATACTGATAAAGAGCTTCTTCAGCTGGTAAATGGCCACTAGCAGAAGATTACCAGTTTCCAAAATGATCTCACAACTGTAATTTGCTGTTCAAACCACTGGAGTATACAATGGAGCCAAATACTAATGTATGCACTGCTAATTCTAGGATTCCAGAGGTATCGTAAGACTCAGGAAGCAATATAACCTTATATAATTCCAGTCTTGTGTATGTACCCATACTCTTAATTTCTGACAAAGACATATAGAATTTAAGTTGTTGATAATAGCTCCTGTTTCTGACATGGTCTGATGTAAAACTGACAAATTAAGTTTCAAGCAATTGTTAAATGTACTAAATGCACAAATACCAAGTGACACCAATGCGCCTTGCACAGTTATGGTGTGACTTTCGTTCTCTACAGTCAAGCTCCGTTTTATCTGGAAGTGCAAAAAGCTTCTGCAAATAACGAGCAATAAATGTAATGGGTAATAACAAGCAATAAAAATAAAAGGATATTGATTCATTGGTTTATGTATCTGGTTTCTGTATGTGTTCTCCCAGGATAATTTTTGTTGATGGGGCTGATGAGACTTTGGAGAGGAAGAGGTGACATTGCTGTTCACAGTTAATGACACTTGGACATCAGTCAGGCAGAGAGTTATCAAGAATTAGTTCCTTGTTCCCTTATGTTCTTGACTCCTCTTGATCAATATCTTTCTATTTATACTATCTTCTGTGGACTAGACTGGTCTATTTTCTGTGCTACTGGGGTTTTTTACATTAGCAGAAAACTTTGCAATAGTTTTCAAGTTTTGTTATCAAGCACTTGAAACTTGTTTAATAATCTGTTTTCATGAATACTTAAAAGTGTAAGTAATGGTAAAATTGCCAAAACTAGCTACAGAAGTCTCTATGTGTGTTTCTCTAGGTTTCTTCCATTCTCAAGTAGTTAAGCTTCTGTATCAGTTTAGTCATTGGCTTTTTTTTCTAGTGTACTGTTAGCCTTGGCATTGAGTTTCAACATAGTGAGCTGGGCCTTCATCTTTAAGAGTATGATTTAAATCAATGAGCCTTCACTTTGACTTTATAGGATTTGAATCAACCATTAGATGAATGATTTTATACTTGCAGTCACAGCAGTTACATACCCCCAGGATCTTTGGAGATATCTTCTTGTGTAGACCTCAAGTCAAGGACTTCTGTTAAACTTACTGCCTCCAGCTAACATAGATTCATGTCTGCATTATGTAACTTGGAGCAGGGATGGACTAAGCTCCAGACTGAATATCTCAGAGGTCTGCAAAGGAGCACATCTGGGGATACACCGTAGGATACCAAGATGGATTATATGGTGTTGTGGGAAGAGGAGGCTTCTTATGCCCATTTAAATTCAGATTTTCATTCATTGAGTCGAGCAATGAAAAATGGGATTAGAGACTGAATTTATCTCAACAAAATAGCTTATTTCCACAGGATAGGAGAATCCTCGGAAATCACTGAGTGTCTCAACGTGGGCATGAAAAGATAGGTGATCCCACTGTGCTGCACTTCCCTCAAAACCTGACCAGTGTTTCCAAACAGGAGATGCTGGATGCTGAGTGCCTTTGAAAACATGATTTTTTTTTTTAAGGTGTGTAAGTATTAACTTCATACTTTCGATAATACAGCCTTAGCTGTGGGCCAGATGCTTAAGCATTTTCCAGTGGTTAAACACCTTTCTTGTCCTATGGAAAATGTATTGTCTGCAGCAAATATCTGATAGCAAAAGTGGAGTGAAAAAGCAAATACCAGTTAATTTTTAAGTCAGATACTTCATTAGACTCTGGGCCTTATTTCTGTATATGTAGATTTAGAAGAGAAGAGGATATAAGTTCATGGACTAATGCAAATTTTAGAAACCTCTTTCATTTCTGAACATTTTCTTGTATGAAGGTGCAGTGTCTTGGAAACAATTGTGATGCCACATGCATGAAACTTTTCTTAAAACTGCTTATGAGGAAGAAGCATTATCTTAGAGGAAATATTAACGTTCTGTTTTGCGATGATGCACACGTTTTCCCTCATCAGAATGAATTCTTGGATCTAACCAATAAATCTCCTGAAAACGGACCTCCAGTGCCTAGAGATAAGAAATAAATCATACTGCGAAGACACTGAACCATGAAATGATTCTGTTAACATGTCATCTGTCTGGAATATATTTTCAAATCTCCAACAGAAGGGTCTAAATTATGAAGGGAAGGTGGCCTAGCAAAGTTGGTAATTGGGGAGTTGATACTTTTAACCTCTTCCATCTGCTGCCACTACTTAGGTGTGTGTCTGTTTTGGCAAAATATTACGAAGTGAAAGATTTTCAAATACCATTACACCTAAGCTTTTTGAAGTAAAATAGGTCCATAAATTCTTCTAACTATGTTATCCTGTGAGAAATGTTACATCATATCAGTACTATCTCTTAAGGTGTCACAACAAATCGCCACTAATGATTTAAAATTTTGAAAAGTGTGGCAAAGAGGAGATAAAGATTGTACACTGTAGTTCGGAAAGGGTGAATGGGGGTGTATGTACCGGTGTAAAGTCAGGATTTCAGATCCTCTTGCAAATATCCTGTGTTTCAGGATCTGTCTCTTTACAGTCTTTTACAGGGAGGTGGTAAAGAACAATTTTTCTGGGTTACACTGACAGGTGACACTAACAGAAATTAAACCAAATTCTCTTCTCATGTCTGTGTCGATCAAGAGTTGCTCTTCTGAGAGCAGTGCAAGGCATCTGTTTTAAAACTGATTGGTGATAAGAAATGGTTATTAAATTTTCTAACTCACAAAATCTGGGAATTAAATGAAATCTCATTTAAAATTAATATGCTTCATTAATTCATGTTAAACAACGAGGAATGAAATGGAATTGAACTTGTGAGTACTCACTGAATGGTGTAGTTCTTCATCTGTGTTGAGGTTTAAAACTCTTGGGAGTCCTTATTAGTTTGAATTTAGTGATGCCTGACTGCTTCAGGAGCTGACCTGCATCTAGCAGGACCAAACCACCTCCTACCCCATCACGACTTCAGCGTCATAGTAGTTTGCATGTAGGCAGTATAATTATCTTTGTATGTTCTGTGCCACCATACACTCATCTTTAATGCTGGTAAAAGAACTCCAAAGTTCTTCAAGAGTTCTTCAAGTTATTGTCATCTTTAAGGTATGATTTTGTCAAGAAAGAGTAGAGACAATAGAATATCATTTCAGCAGGTAGTGTGACTGGGCCAGACATTGCATCTTCACCTTGCTGTGCTGTATATGTGTGGAGCACCTGGTAGCACAGGTAGTTTCAGCCATCTGAACAGGTAAGATCCATTGTGGGACAGTATTTTTTGGAGGTAACTTTTGCATATTAACGTTTTCTGATGCAGCCTTTCATATTACAACTGGCTTTACCAACTTTTTTGTAATTTTGCCATCTGCACTGGTACTGACACGATTCTGATATATCATGTAGCATACTCTCTTACTGCTGTTGCTTGGAACAGTAAAGAAACACAAATACATGTTGTAGGACAGCAAAGCTTAGAGATTATTGCTTTTGTGAAACGAATTAATACAACTGTAGTTATTTAAAATGAAGTGTTTAAAGTGATTAAAGGAATGTGTTTCAGATAATCTTATGGTAAATTATTTGACATCAGGAATACAAGTTGTTTATTTCTTAATAGGAATGTGAAGTGCATTTACAGCACTGTGACTAACTACTTCAAAGACCAGATTCTGCCTATGGTTTTAGGCAGAGCATCATGGTATCCGTAACAGCTGTGTGTATTTGTCTGAGGAGTAATTTGACTTTTACACATAATTTTGTTGTCTGATACATTGGACTTCCATTACTTTGGGATTGTATTTTTATAGAAAATTTCAAATACTAAAAATGTAATGTGACATGTTACATCTAGTGAGCAGAAATACAAGGTCCTTGGGATCCTACTTAATTGGTAGGAATTGAGATAGACTCAATTCAAGAATAGAGTCTATCTCTAGGTGAAAAAAGATCTGTAACTAAGGATTGGGAAGACCACTACTAGTTCTTCAGAAGGTTACAGACTTGTCATACAATCTTGAACAAGTCAAATATGACTAGATTTTTAAAATTATTTATGCCCCCAAATAGGATGTTGGACAGCTAGTGGAATTTTTGAGAAGCACTTCTGTGTTTCATTTCTGTTAATATGCTTCTGTGTTTGAGGTCGGAAGAGACATTTGCAAGGTCATTTTGTCCAACTGTCCTGCTCAACCTGAGTCACCTGTAGCAGACTGCCCAGAACCATGTCCATAGAGCTTTTGAATATCTCCAAGAGTTGGGAGTCTCCAAGAACGGAGACACCACAACCTGTCTGGACGATCTGTGCCAGTCCTCAGTCACCCTCACAGTGAAAAAGTGTTTCCTGATGTTCAGGTGGAACCCTCTGTGTTTCAGTGTGTGCCCATCAACTCTTTCCTTGTCACCGGGCGCCACTGAAAAGAGTCTTCTTTCCACTCTCCCTTCATATATTTCTGTGTATTGATAACATCCCTTCTGAGCTTTCTCCTCTATGCTAAACAGTCCCACCTGTCTCAGCCTTTCCTCATGTGGGAGGTGCTCCACTCACTTAATCAATCTTGGTGACCATTTGCTGGACTGTCTCCCGTGGCTTTATATCTCTCTGGTTCTGGGGAGCCTAGAACTGTGGTCTCACCAGGGCTGAGTAGAGGAGAAGGATCACCTTCCTCAACCTGCTGGGAACACCCCTCCTAATGCAGCCCAGGATACCAACAGCCCTTATTACCACAAGGGCACATGGCTGGCTCCTGTTCAACTTGGTGTCCACTGGAACCCCCAGTTCCTTTGGCACAAGGCTTCTTTCCTGCTGGTCAGCCTCCAGAAAATACTGGTGCAGGGCTTTGAACTTTTCATTGCTGAACTTCTGAAGTTCCTGTTGACTATTTCTCCAGCTTGTTGAGGTTCCTTCTCTCTGGATGGCAGCACAACCCTCTGGTGCATCAGCTGCTCCTCACAGGTTGCAATATGAGCAAACTTGCTGAGGGTGCACTCTGCCCCATCATCCAGGTCATTAATGAAGCTATTGAATGGGGTTGGGCCATTTTGGTCCCTGTGGTACACTGCTAGTGATGGATGAATGTCCTGGTATTTTGCTTGAATGATCTGGCAAAACATGTGTTAAGTCCACAGGGAAACAGTTTTGTGCTATGAGGACAAGATATTTTAATATTCTTACTGTCACATTATCTCACAATTTCCAGCAGTGCCAAAAGATGCCAGAGCAGGGGATCTGCCCTAATAAGGATGTATAGGACTTATTCATTACTAATTCGTTCCTAACAGGTTTGTGAGTTGATAAAAGTCAAAGGTATCCTAAGGTTTGAATATCAGACTTAAATAGATTTGTGCCAGGGTTGAACTGAGTAATGAGTAGCTTGTAGTACTGTCACCTTCATTATATTATCTGTGTTTAAAAAGCAGCTGTTTGTGTCTAAGACTATACCAAGTATGCATGTATAACTAGTCTTTTAAGTCTGGCAACAAATCTAGAAATTGAAGTGTATGCAGTTAGCAACCATATCATAGCAAAATGGGGTCTGTTCTCCATTTACCTTATGACATTTTAATATATTTGAGAAAGGGTAAAATATTAATATATGTATAATTTATTTAATATATAATATATAATATATAATATATTAATAATATTTTATATACTACAATATACTACTATAATATTTTTGTATACTACAATAGGGACAATAGGAAATCAGTCCTAAAATTAAATCATCTTGGTGCAATTTCCCTCCTCCCTTTCCTTAACTATTCAGTTGTCACATAACTTATCTACAACTACATAACTGTTTCTCATTGATTTTTTCTTTCTATTCTTTTTTATAAGCTGTGTACAGATAGAATTTGATTTTGCAGGTGCATTCCTTGTTCATATGTATTCATAGCGTAATTTCAGCAAGTAGTTGTAATTTGTGCTCTGTGACTTGCTGTTGAATAGTCTGTGGTAAGCATTTACTGTTTCAGCTGTTAGGGAGGACTTTGCCTGCATAGTATATTTCTGGGTTTTGATTCACTGAGTCTCTCCTCCAACTGGCTTTCTCATGAATAGAAGGGTATTCTTTGGTGCTTATTTAAAACAGACTGTTTCAGCAAACATTCCTGCCAGTATAGTTGTTGCTAGAACGTTCATGGAAATTACACACAAAAGACCTAAAATGTGTGCAGCTGAACAGAATTCATCAGGAAACTCCAATGAATAATCATGAAAACAAACATACTCAGGTCTCAACCATTTTCTGAGCAAATAAAAAGGAATCACTTCTGATACTCTGTGTCATTCTCCATGCTGCACTCTAACTGCCTCTGAACACAAGGTAGAAGTTGAGATGCCTGACAGATGTTTTTAGTGACTGCATATGCAGTTCATTTCATGCATTAAACGCACATAAACGGTTTTAGTCATCCTGTTCCTAAAGTAAATCATTACTTTTCAAAATCCATTGCATAAGTAATAGCAGACTGCTAAGATACTGTGAGTGCCATTTTGTTTTGCTCTAGTGGAAAATTTCATGCTGACAAGGTCAAGCCCTTCAGTCTGAGAGCAGTCATGTGATGAAAGGCACATCCAGCAGGAGGAGAGTTGGTAGATGGACACCTACTGTCGTCTCCTTCAGAAGTGAGGATTTGAAATGTGGCTTAGTTAGATTTAGGGGATAGAGCTGACCTACAAAGTCTGGCTTTTATTTTTGTAGACTAAAAATACATTGGTTTTGTTGTGTTTTCAAAACTGCTCCCCATTTCTTGAACGAACTACAGTAGTTACTAGCATTGTCTGTAGTTGTCCTTAGGCAGTAATACTGTCAGGGTAACACAGTAATCCTTGCATATAGTATGTACTGATTTTTAAGAAGATTCATGCTATGGTGCATAGTAAACTGGAGGCTGCAATGGAGAAGATGTAGTATGGCTGATTTTTCTTTTAGTGCAGCAAAATACTTGTGCTCTGCATTTACAATGAGGTTGAAGATGGTGAAAAAATCAGTCAGTTATAAATAGTTAACAGCCAATTTTCCACCATTCAGCCCAGGAAATAGCTTCCTTCCAGGTAGATAGCTCACATGTAATATTACTTTGCAGTAAGACATTTAGTGTTCAGATATTTTTCTATGATTGATTAATATACTTTGTTATGGAGATAGATTCTTAGGACAAAAATAATTGAGATAATCTTGGAGTCAAATTGCTCAGTAAAGAACTAGGTAGCTACATTTTCAACATATAAATCTACATCATTACCAGAGGTTGCTCGGAGGCTGCTGATGCCTTAATAGATAAGGTTTAGATAGATTACCTGCAGCACTAAACAATTTACTGAGAACAGAAAATGGGCTTCCAATACAGTCTAGATGAAACATCACAATTATTTGAGATACTCTGTAACCTTGGAAACAATTGGGAGCAGTGACATCAGCAACAATTATGTGCAATTTTGTCTTTAGTTTATCACCAAGGTAACCAGAGCAGGTTTCCCTGCTTGAAATTTTAAGAATGTCGTGGTTTGGTTTCAAGTGAGCATGCATGAAGCAGATTCTTTAGGGTCTGTTAAAATTGGATTCTGCTTCCCTTTTAAAATGATCCTTCAGGATTTAAATTGTGTGAACTCATGGGTTTGTTTGGGGTTTTTTTCCTTTTTTTCCCCTTTTCCTGTCTGAAACATCTGCAGACAAATAAAGCCTTAGTTACTATGCTAAATTCTCGAAATACTGGAAAGAAGGAAAAATCTATTTCCTTGTTGACTTCCTTTTGCTGGCCCTGAATACCAAGTATTACAGTTGCATACAGAAGCTGCAAATTTCACTGCGTTATTTTAGAGGGTGGAACTCACCCCCAGTTGAGGACACGTTGTTCCCACATCTAACTTCCTTGAGGGAAGCTCTGAATTAAAGTCTAGGTTCGCAAGAGACTTGCATTCAGTGCTGCCTGAGGACTGTACTGGGTGAGTGATTCCGTTGGACTTCCTGGCTGTGAGACATCCTTAATCAACCTACCTCACCCTGTGGTTGTGCCAGTCAGGAATGGCCTAGGATGATATTCATCTTCATACTTAATCCAGAGGGGTGGGGTTTTTTTGAAGGAAAAATTTTCCCCCCTTCTGGAAAAGGCGATGTTTCAATTGAAACTTTGTTGCATAGTGGAAAAACCTGTATAGTAGCCTTTATAATTGCTTTGTGATGGGAAAGTTATGTGGAGTTAGAACCATAATGCTGACAGGTGGAATACTCAGACCATACAGTCTCTCATCTGTGTGTGACTAAATTTTAGAAAGAGGTATTTTGTATGAAATAAGGATAAAGCTTATCCATCTATCATGGAGGAAAAAGGGGAGACTGCAAAAAAGTGGCTTTTTTTTTTGAAGTCTGAAACACTATCTCAGGTGAAAGCATATCAGTGCTCTGAATCTGTGTTCATAAAACTTTCATATTTTACCTGTGATGTCTTACTTTGTCAAACATTTCCCTTTTTGCATATGTCTTTATCCTAGATTGCTGCACATGCAAAATACACACTTGAGTTCTGTTGAGTTATTGTGCATTCAGCTTACGATATTGCAGGGCAGTTGGTGTGCAGGCAACTTGCCATGCTTTTGCCTTAGAGATACAAGTTAGAACTTGGTGTTTGAAGGAAAGTAATAAAATTCTGTTCTTGTTTGGAGTGCAGTCCTGAAGAAGTGAAACTGCATTTCAAGCCATTAGCCTTGTGGGGTTCCAAAACAAAGTTTATAGGCTATGGTTAATGTTGGAGTTCAGTAGCCTATATCACTTATAATGAATTGAGCCAAGTAAATTACGTTAGATTTCTGCATGAAAAAAAGATAATCCCTTCACGTAGTTTGGTATTGTAGAACGAATACGGCACTTAGTACATTTCATGGTACCAGAGACTTTCCTGGGATGTTATTGAGAAATAGATGCCTTTCTGAGAAATAAGATATTGATGTTCATATTTGTGAAGGAATTGATTCACTCACTGATAGAAGCAGAAGAAAAAGAAAGTGAACTTTTTAGATACTACTCACATTTTAGCAAGATTGTAATTATCCTTAGCATCATAATGAATGCATGTTGTTTATTTTATTTTTGTAATAAAAAGTCACCATATACCTGTGGGCTTTGCTGTCTGAAGTAATTTCCAGAAATATGCAATAACAAGTAATCACGCTATTTGCAAATATATTTGATGAAAAGGAGCTTTGCTTTGAAAGGTATTGATTTGCTTGTCACAGGTATCAGTTTGATTAATGTTAAAATTTTATGCAATATATTTAATCATTACTCCTGATTGGTGCAGCAATAATGCATTACACATATCTGCACGTTTGCTATTAACAATTACTGTCTTATATTTCTTTCCTATCACAGATGTAGTCATAAGTGAGAACTCATAAAATTTTTGAAGAAATATTTATTGGAGTAGACATTGGTTATAAATCTTTATAACTGCAGTATTCAGGGAGTTGATATTTCAGTGGGTTTATTTTACGATAATGAAGGGCCATTTAGATTTCTCTTGTATCGCCACTTCTCTCAGGAGTTCCTTCAGGAGGTGCAAGTTTTCGTGACTGTCGTGAGGCCAAGAAAAACTCCCAGGCAAGACACCAGGTAGTGCATTCTGTGCAGAGAGACCACATTTTACATATGAACAAACTAAAATGTAGTCACATTAAATGACTGTGCCATACTAGGTTCCCAGAGGTTACAGTAGTGTTGTTTGCAGAAATAGCATGCAGGGAGAAGAAGGTAAAAACGAAGGAGGACAGTGGTAAATAAGGATGAAGACATGGTGAAATCATCTGCAGGTTGGTTCTGTGATAAGGTTCAATATTTATATGGGGCTGAATGTGGTCTTGGACACATAGGGATACAAAGCAAAGGCCATGTTCATTTCAAAGTGCTGACTATCATGATGACTTAAGAGTCATTATTGAAAATTTACTGCAAATGAATTTGAAGTGTGAAGACCTGAGTAAATAAAGCCTTGAGAAACCTGAGCTAAACTCATAGCTGACGTGGCTTTGAGCAGAAGGTTGGAATAGAGACTTTCTGAGGTCCTTTCCAGCCTGTATTAGTCTGTGCTATGGGAAAAAGGTTCACTTCATCCATGCAGGTGTTTAAGGAGGAATTCAAATAGTAAAAAGGGTAATTTACTTACTTTGCCAGTCGGAATAAACAATCGCTGGGCTAATTTCTCCACTGTTGTTAGTAACCCTTGAAAACTTGCATTGAAAGCCTACAAAAGATATAAAACTAGATTTGGAGACTGAAAAAGAAACTGGTAAAACTGATCAAAACTAAGTGAATTTTCTAGGACAAATGTAATTATTTTTACAGAGGACTATATTTGTTCTATTGAAAAAAGTGTTAATATTTTTATAGTATACCCAAAAGAAAGTTAGAGGCAACTTGAGCATAGCTCTGGTTATCTCTAAGAGTATAAGATATTTAAGACTGGCATTTTAATCTGCTTGGCAAATGAAGGTTGAGATCCAGTGAACGAAAGCTGTATTTACAAAACAAAATTTAAAAGATACATCTGTGAGAACAGGCGAAGCAACTCTCTTACTCTTGGAAAGGGAGCACTCGCTTTTTTTTCTGTGCAAACTTTTCTTCGGTAGCTTGGGGAATGGCAGGGGAAAGAACCTGCCATTTCTCCTTTTGAGAGAGTTGGTATCTGTGCTTTGGCATCCAGCACCACAGTCTGTGAGAGCATGAGAAAAAATAGTAGTTACAGCTTTCATCTTTCTACCTGGCTGACTAAAGTGATTTGACTTTCTGCAGTTTAATTTGGTTAAATTAACCAAAATGTAACTTCTAGGTTTCTTCTTTCACAGTATAGTTATATCAGATTCCCTCTTATCAGACTGCTCACATATTAGTACAAGTGCTGGGTAAAGGTGTTTGGAATTACAGTAAGGCAGACTCGTTGGGCGAGTTGATGGTCCATGATCTGTTGCCAGCATGCAGACATGTCAGACTTTTAGAATCAGCATCTACCTGAGCTGTGTGGGGACACAAAAAGAACGGAAAACATCTTACAGTGGAACAAAAAGAGAGATGTGACTTGATGAAAGTGTAATTTTCTTCTGTGTTTAGCCATTCTACATGTTATCTAAAATTGAGTGCTCATGTCATGTCAACAAGTATATAATCACCTTAGTTCCTCATAATTAATTACTGAGAGGAAATTCAGGAAGGAAGGAAGAATTGTGTTCCGTATTATACCCCCTATTTTTATTGTAAATATATTTTTACTTCTCTATCCTGGTTTTGTCTTTGAGGATTTTGGTTTGCTTGTCTTCATCATCTTTTTATCTCCCATTTTTACTTTTTGCTCTTCTTACTGTATTTCTCCTTGGATATTTTTCTGAATCTTGGCATTGCCTTGTCTTCCCTTTTGCCAAGATGTTGCTTCCTAACTTCAGAACGCTCTCTTGTCCTCTGTCTGCTATTTGCCATTGCTTCTTTCAACTCATCTTTTTCTCTGGATCTGTTAACTTATCCAAGAGATAGTTAATAAGTTTTTATTTATATATATATATAAATAAGTTAATAAGTTGTAAGCTTCTTTTCAAAGCTTACCCTAGAATATTCAGCATGAGTTGTTGGTTAAATCTTGCATTCAAAAAAAATCATCCCTCTTGATTTTCTAGTGTTCCATGTTGTTTTAATCTGGCAGCTTTGTAGGGGTTTTCTTTTGTCTCTCATTGCATCACTAATTGCTTTGCTGCACATTATGTGCACCATTAGCGGTTCTTATCCTTAATTTATTTTAACTACCTTCATCCTTTCCTAGATTCCCTAGCTCATGTGAGTCAATATTTTTCCCAGAATATTTTTTGCTGCCCGTCCAGTTTTTTCAAGAGACATGAGTTTTAAATTAGCATCTTTACAGGTTTATTTGGATACAGTCTTACTGATATTATTGTGATTTAGTTCTGCATAAGAGAGAGTTTATTTAAATTGCTGTCATGGGACTTTTTTTTCTAATGAATGATTTTTTCATGTTTATCATACTATGTTTATTAGTCTTCACTCCAGCTATAATCTACAGGAATTCATAAGCCATACTTTTTTTTTTTTAAAGCAGACAAAAATTTAAGTGTTTTAGAATAAAGCTTATTGGATGGAGTAGGAGAAGGAACAAATAAATTCCATTCCACGTACAGTCCTCTTGCTCGGAAGGCGTATTACCTTGAAGGATAATTCCTTTTTTTTAAAAATAGTACTCTTACACATCTTGTACATTTCTATACACTTCAGCATTTATTCGGTCTATTACTTCAGAATATTTATAATGATCCTCCTAATGGTCCATTGGATATATACCACCATGAACTAATGTATTCCCTCTATATGTGTTCATTTCTGAACTAGACTGGCAGGGCTATCAGAATAATATCAGTTCATACAATGCTAAACTGAAAAGAGTAAGTAAAGTCTGAGTCATAATGTACAAAGAAGGTATAATCGTTGTTTCCTGTTAAAATGCAAGGTTTAAGTGCTTGCTTTTCAGTATTGCATGTTCAGTACCAGCCATATCAATCATATGGTCATAAACTTCCTTTATGGGGCAACTGCTACATTTATTTGTATTTCTGTACAGCATCAACTAAGAAAATGCTCCCCTCTGAAATGGAGGGATAAGATGTCTTCCTCTTTGAAAATAAGAGCTAAATTAGACAAAGAAATTAAAGAAGTGAAAGTGGCAAAACCACTTCAGCGATTCTGTGAAGCAAGTCCCCATTTTTATAGGAGCAATATAGTAAAAACATTTTATTCTTTATGGAAAGTGGGCCCCAAAAAGCATGTCTCAGTGAGTTGAAAAACCACAAGTACCCTGTGTTACCTTGTGTTCAGAGCAATACGAAGCCTAAGGGCAGAGTGACCAGGGTATGACAGGGCCTTTGCTCTGCTTTGCCATCCTGGGCAGCGGGAGGTCTCAGCAAGAGCACAGAACTGTTACCATGTTCCATGTTAGACTCCAAATTGTCTATTCTTCCCTTGGCAATCTTCCTGCGCTTCTTGAAAGAATCAGTTTGTAGCATCCTTCTAAGCCTTCCCCAAGCCAACTTTTACCTTTCCAAGAGTGGATATGCTTCACTGGGCAGTGCCTTCAGGCAGGTGACCTACTCAGGCCTCTTAAACTGGCTGATGTACAGTGGGAGTTTGAATCACATACAGTTCAGGACTTTCCCTTAGAAATTTATCTGTGAGATTTTCACTTTCAGATATAAAGAGATATTTTACTTTCCCATACAGTTCTACAAATATGCTGTGTAATTGGAGTATTTTAATATTCCAGCTACAGAAGTGTAGTGTCTAGACACCACCATATGTATTTCAGTCAGGCACAAAAGTATTACTGTCCCATTTTTATTTCTTTGGCAACTGACATTCTCCTGCTTTGCAAATTCACAGAGCAGTGATTTTAATAGAAAAGCAAAATACTACATTATACTAAAGATGTGAACTGGTTATAAATAAAAATCTTTAGTATTACTTCCACTGTTTCAATTGCTGTTAATTTGCTAGTGCCCCTTTAGCTCTCTGAGACTTCTGTGAATAAATGAGATAACAAAGCATAATTATAAGTCAGTTATACTAAATTTTTGGTTTGAAGCTTGACCACTGAAATGCACAGCTGTATGTTTTCACCTCCATCCCAAAATATTTCTGAGATAAAACGCTCATTTCTGTCTCAGTGAAGCCAGAAACTGAAACTGGAAACTGAAGAGTAAATGACAGAAATGAATGATGCCTTCTCAGATTCTGAAAAAGGCTAATGAAACCTTGCAGCTGCCAAATCGGATTGAAACCAGTGGCCTGTGAATTGCAGTGTTCAAGGGAGAAAGTCAAAGATAATCCAGATGTTCCCAAGCAGAACACTTTGCAATATTTTTTCAACCATTTTCTTTCTGTTTGTATGGACTAAAAAATTATATAACTGAGATTTGTTTGAATACATTTTCTGAAGGTTATTATTTGACCTTCAAGGTAATTTAATGTGTTTAGCACGTTATTTCTGTCTGTACTCGTTACTTGAAAGGTGGCTTTTAATTTATCAGATATATACCATTTTCAATCACAGATTGCTCATGTGATGGAGGTTTCTTAGAAGGTTTCTTTTGACAGCCTCTTTATAGTCTTCCTGAAGCACTTTTCTTTTGGCAATGCATAAAGTCAGTCTTAAAAAGGAGATTTGTGCATAATTCTCGAACTGACTACCTTTTGCCATTTATTTTTGCTCATTATTTTGCTGCCTGATGAAATATTGTAAACAGGAGATTTGTGAATAAATCTTGATTTAAGTGTGTTTGGAAGAGCTAGTTGATGTTTTGTTTGTTTGCGGGCTTGCATTGTTTTGCAGCTGAGCCCATAATTCATCGTTAATCTGCTAAGTCACTTAGTGGCAGCAAAATAGTCATGTAAAGATACAAGCAAAAAGAGACAAATGTGTATTCATGTGTTACGAAATATATAGCCATCATTCTCTTCTGAGAAAAAGTGAAAACAGATATCCAGTGTGGATTTTACTAGATCAGGAGCCTGTATTACAAAAAAGCCCCAAACTTAAAGAGTGGGTTACTACCCTTGACCTTCTCAAGTAATTAGAATTCTGCAGTCTGTTTAACTTTCAACTCGCTACAAATTTATCGTATGCTGTTGGATTCAATCCAGACTTCTGTAACTGTGTATAGCCTATGGAAAATAAAGAGCATCCATTCCAGTAAAGAGGAAAACATCAAATAAGTCTGTTTCTGTAATTAAAAGACAGTAAAATACTTAAGCAAGAATATTTTTGTTTCAGCGGTGAGGCAGTAATGTCTTCTGTTCTGCTTGCTCTTAACCAATTCTTTTCCCTCAGTAGGTTTTAATCTTGGCTTAAAACAGCATAACCTTGTTAGAATTAAGGCACTTACACATTATTTGAATAGCTATATGCCTTTGATATTCTAGAAGAGAATAAGTTGAGGTTCTATGTTAACAGTTGTGAACTAGATACTTACGCAAGAAAAACACTCCTCAGAGAAAAGGGATGGGGAGAGTGGAAAAGGAGAAACTATTTAGAAATTAATCAATTGCTAGTGAAAAAGTGTGTGGAGAGCGAATTTGGCAGAAGCATGCTCCTTCTTCCCCTTTCCCTCAATTTTTTTCCCAGGATGCACTGTACCTTTCATTCTCACAGAATAAAGGTCATTTTGCCAGTGTTCCCTAGGAGCTTGGGTAAGGGACATTACTGGAAAACTCTCTAGTGTAGTAAGGCCCTCCGATTACTATCCACTATTGGCTGTTCAAGCTTGCAGCAATGAAATAACAAAGAGAAGTCTGATGGCAAGCAAAAAAGACTTCAGGGCTTTGGGACGATTGGTTGAACGGTCAAGAGCATTCCTGTTAACAAGGAATAATATTGATAGGAACAGGCAGATCCATCAGGCCAGTGTGTGGCTCTGAGGTTGATGTAATTGGAAAAATTTTGGGGTTTATGACCATGGGATGATCTGTAACACCTGCTCTACTGAAACCTGATGGGATGCACCTATCTCAGAGGGAAAAAATGAGTTCTAGCACACAGGAGCTAGTGGGGCTCATTAATAGAACTTTAAACTAGCTTGGAAGGGGGAAAGGGAAAATACCAGGCTTACCAGTGATGAGCAATAGGATGGTGCGTCAAAACTTGAGGAAAGGAGCACTAATGGGATCCCTCAATCTGTTTCATGAGGTGTTGGCTACAATGTACCACACCTGAAATGTTTCTACCCTAACGCACACAGGATGAGGAACAAAGAGTTCAAAGCTTTGACCCTGTCCTGGAGATTTCCCAGTCACAGAATATGCCAAGTTGGAAGGGACCCACAAGGATCATCGAGTCCAACTCCTGGCCTGGCACAGGACCGTCCCCAAGAATCACACCTTGTGCCTGAGAGTATCATCCAAACTCTTCTTGAACTCTGTCAAGTTTGCTTCTGTGACCACTTTTCTGGGAAGCCTCTTCCAGCGCCCAGCCACTCTCTGGGTGAAGAACTTCTTTCTAATATCCAACCTAAACCTTCCCTGAGACAACTTCAGGCCATTCCCTCAGTTGCTCAAAACTGCACACAGTATTCAAGGTGAGGCTGCCCCAGTGCAGAGCAGAGCGGGACAATCCCCTCCCTCGACTGGCTGGCGATGCTTTGCCTGATGCCCTTCAGGACACAGTTGGCCCTCCTGGCTGCCAGGGCACTGCTGACTCATATTCAGCTTGCCATCGACCAGGACCCCCAGGTCCCTTTCCATGGCACTGCTTTCCATTCATGCAAAAGATTATTCTGGGAAGTATTGAAAAGCACCTGAAGGACAACGCAGTCATTGGTCACAGCCAGAGAAGCTTCTTGAAGGGGAAGTCCCTGCTTGTCGAACTTGATTTCTTTCTATGACAGGGTAGCCCACCTAGTTGATCAGGGGAAGCCAGCTGATGTAATCTTTTTGGACTGCAACAAAGCTTTTGATAGGTATCCTTCTGGACAAAGTGTCCAGCGTACATCTGGATAACCAGCTAATGTGATGGGTAAGCAACTGGCTCACAGATGGGGCACAAGTGAATGGCAGCCAGTCACTTATTGAGGTTCCACCGGGCTCCATTCTTGATCCAGTTCTCTTCATCATCTTCATTAACAACCTCGATGTATGACTCAAAGGAATATGAAATAAGTTTGCCGACACCACTAAATTTGGGGGAGCTGTTGACTCCCTTGAGGGCAGAGAGGCCATGCAGAGGGACCTCAGCAAATTAAAGAAATGGGCAATCACTAACCATATGAAGTTCAACAAGGGAACGTGCCGTATTCTGCACCTGGTATGGGGCAACCAAGGATATACAGACAGACTGGGGAATGAGACGCTGGAAAGCTGTGCCATGGAAAGGGACTTAGCGGGTGTCCTGGTCGATGGCAAGTTGAACATGAGTCAGCAGTGCCCTGGCAGCCAGAAGGGCCCACTGTGTCCTGGGGGGCATCAGACCCAGCATTGCCAGCCGGTTGAGGGAGGAGTGCTCTGCTCTGCACTGGGGCTGCCTCACCTTGAATATTGTGTGCAGTTTTGGGCACCACAATATAAGAAAGACATTAAGCTACTAAAGAGTGTCCAAAGGAGGGCAACGAAGACGGTGAAGAGCCTTGAGGGGAAGCCGTGTGAGGAGTGGCTGAGGTCACTTGGTCTGTTCAGCCTGGAGAAGAGGAGACTGAGGGGAGACCTCATTGCAGTTACAGCTTCCTCGTGAGCGGATGTGGAGGGGCAGGCACTGATCTTTTCACTCTCATGAACAGTGACAGAACTTGAGGAAATGGCATGAAGCTGAGTCAGTGGAGGTTTAGGCTGGATATCAGGAAAGGGTTTTTCACCCAGAGGCTGGTTGGGCACTGGAACAGGCTCCCTAGGGAAGCAGTCGCAGCACCAAGCCTGACAGAGTTCCAGAAGTGTTTGGACAATGCTTTCAGGCACATGATAGGATTCTTGGGAATGGTCCTGTGCAGGGCCAGGAATTGGACTCGATGATTGTTGTGGGTCCCTTCCAACTCAGTATTTGGTATGTACAGTCTCTAGATACAGTTTATGCCTGGTCACCTGGATAGACATGAGAATGCCATGCTTACAGATCTGGTTAAGAGGACTTAAGGGAGACTGGTGCCCAGTACAGTCAAGACTCGCACAATTCTAGCTTTTTGAGGAAAGGATGTTCAATTGCCTTTGAAGTCTCCTAGATCAAGTCAATGGGCAGACAATTGCTTTAGACCTGGAGCTATTTTGCCCAGACCCCATGCTTCTGATATTAATTCCAGTTTTGTTGTAAATCCTGTATTCTTTCTGATCTCCTGGTCTCTTGAGGCAATTGCTGCTATGGTTCCAAGCCATGGAGGTTCCATGTAGCAACATTCAGATTGGTGACACCTTTCCACTGTCCTAAAAAACACCTTCAAATGCCTGCCTCCATACACATGGGAGATATATTATTGATTCTCCACTCCTGCAAGCACTTAAACTCTACAGTTTCTGTCTTGACCTTACAGAGCTGAATACAGTACACTGCTTCCTGCTGAGTGGACTTCAATGAAATATATTACTGGAAGTCAGTCAAACTTCAGTGGACTTCAATAGGAGACAGGCGAATAGGAGACTGTTCAGGGTCTGAATTTTTCATTGAGATCAGTGAAAACCACTTACTAATTTGAATGGGCCACAAGCTGAGTGTATCAGGAAGTCTTCTGAGCCCTCTTGAGAATTACCTGGTTATTTTTGGAGGATTACCCAAGATGGGGATGCTCTGGAGTGGCAGGACTTTAAACTTGTATGAGAATTTATCAGGTATTATTAAGTGTCAATTATTCATATATTTTAGTAGAAATTTTTTTTTCCTGTAATCTTTTGTAAGCAAATCTCATTATTATGCTTGGTTGAATTTGTGCTTTTTCTATGGCTGTTTCACTTGGTGTTTTGAAATATGCATGAATAGTTTAATTTAATGTAAAAACCTGTGCATAAACCTAGGAAACTGTCAATGGAACTATTGTCTCTTCAGTCTGCTAGAAAAATAGTTCACAACATGCTTGTATGGGGTGGTGATTGCCAGAGCCTGTTCATGGTGACAGTTGTTGGCTGTTCATCTCCTAATTTCTCATTAGAAACAATGGTAGGTCAATCAGTTGCAGTTTGGTTACTGGAGGCACTGTGTTGATTTCTGTTGATAAAATGTGTGATGGTGTTTACTGGAATAGTTTAAAAAATAGTAGATGTATTTTCAGTTTTCTCAAGTTTGTCATAAATGAAAAATATTTGTTTTCTCATTGCCAACAAATATCTATTATCCATGATCTGTAATTAGGCTCACAGCTTAATGTAAAGGATGAGTGGTGCTTGCTGAACTGCATCATTGGCCTTACTGTGGTAAAATGACCAATTTTGTTTCACCAGCTGTGACTTTGGAGGCAGGTTGAATGACAGGGAGCACATAAAGCTCTACAGATTAAAATATTTCCGGCATACAACTGTGTGTGTATCAGTCAGAATTCAGCAGCAGTTCTTGCTTGATAAGCTTGCTAATGTCTTCATGTTCTAAAGAACATTGTTCTCCTGTATGGGGTGTCTTGTACAGTCTCAACCCTGCATTTCTAACTGAAGCAAAACTCCCAGTGAAAAACAGCATGACCATTGAACACAATTATAGAAAAACTCCTCACAAGGGCAATGTATCTGCCTAAGGAAATAGAGCATGTAGTTCTGTGACTAATTATGAATTATTGAAAGAACTAAAGGAAAAAGACACAAAGTTGGGAAATAAATGGTTGATTACTTGTCTTGCATCTAAAGAAGACATTTTCAAAAGACAAGCCCAATTACAGCTGCTTTTTCCAGTAATATTTCTATCTACTTCTCACAATGTCCATCACTCATAATAGAAAATAAGACTATATTGTCCTTCAGCTTCTTATACGTGTGACAAAGACAATTGAAAGGTTGCATGCAGTGTGTTCTAATTTTATATGAAAATAGTAGATTAGGTTATGTCAACAAGAGGTAGCTTTTTAGTTTTTCTACGAATGTGTTTTGAGTGCTGCAGAATCAGCCAGGTGTTGGCAAAATGCCGTGATGTTGGCTGATGCAAGTATACAAAAGCCATAGAACTCCATATGTTGGAATTAATATAGTCTGGAATCACAAATGGCCCTAGTTTGATCCTTGAGCTGAAGTGGTCAGGCAAGTGTTGTTTCTCTCTGGTTTAGCGTCTGATCACGTATGTGAGTTGTTTTACCTTTTCTCTTTAATGTGATACGAATCAAGATACGAATTACAGGTATCTAATGGATTATTAATGGATTATTAATTTTAAACTGCAAAAGACTTGGTGTGCTCACAAAAAAATGCCTAGAGGTACCTTTGCGTATTTTGTCTGTTCCTGTTACCCTAGAACTTGACCTTGAGTCTTTACTGCAGAAATCCACCTCTGGAGGTGCCATGGAAGCAGTGGTGTTTTCTCCTATCGCCACGAAACAGTTTCTGGTGTCTTAGGCAAAGTGAAGGTGACATAAGAGCTGACACTCTTATGCCCCTTTCTGGAATCATTTATGGACATGATGCTGGAAAAGGATGAGGTGATTTTTTACTTTGTGGTTAAGGTAATGTTTTTCTTCAAGGGTACTTCAATGAAGTAAGGTTCTGGTTTTGTTTATCAGCTCAATTTTATAGATGGGGTACCTGAAAAGCATCAATTTAATGGCCTAAATACAGAGGCCCACTAGTTGTATGTTTTTACTACAAAAGCACTAAGAATAACATAGTATCTTTTGTCAACAAATACAGAAGTATCAAAGCTCAGGAAGACATCTGTAGAGTTACAAATTCCTTGGTCGTGTTGATTTGGCTCAACCTGCGAGAGAATAGCTATCAGTGAGAGCTTAGCAGCTTAGTAACTTTTTAGACAAAACATGTTCTATATGGTTAAAAACATGACTTTCTCCTTTAATCATTAACCTGGAAATGACTAAATGTGTTTCCTGAATCACGTCTGCTCTGCTGATTTGTTCTTCCATGATGAAATCCCACCTGTTTCCATCATAACAGCTGCAACTAGTGTAAAGTATCTGTGTCTTTTTTCTGAATGTTCCTTGTGAGATTGTTAACAAAGCCTCCAAAACATATGCTTTTTGTAAGCACCATTGTTATCTCCATGGGAAGACTTTGAGAACAGTGTGAACAGAAAAGACAAAACTGCATGTTTCATGAATAGTAGCAGCTTTTGAAAAAGGAAATTACTTTGCAGTGAAATTCAAAATTTCACAGTAAATATTCAGTAGACGTTCTAAAAAGAAATACACTGTACTTCTCAGTACAATGGAAGTTGATGTTATCAGAATTCAAAATGTCAGACAGACTACCATTCCTGCAGCATAAAGACTAATAACATATACTAATCTCAGCTGGCTGTTCCTTAAAGCTGTCTGCAGAGGTCACATATGTGGGATGTGTGGACTGATAACCATTTAACCATTTTCATCACAGAGAAAGATGTTCTTAAAGTTTACCTTTCTTTGATAAAGGATTTTTTTTTTTCTAGAAGTGTACCTAGAAATAATTTTGTTGGGTTTGGTTTTGGTTTGTTTTTTTTTAATGCTTATGAAATAATCACATTCTGTGATGTGCACAAGCATATGAGCCTGGTAAAGGGGAGGCAACCCTGAAATATTATTGTCGTTGAAAATAACCAATTGTATTTTTTTCCCTAATGGTGAATTTGATAAGTGATGCCCATCTGAAACATTCTGGATTTCTTCACTTCATGAAAAAATTGTATTCCCTTAGTCCCTTAGAGAAAAGTAATAACACAGTCATCTCAGCAAACTTGTCAGCCTGCAGTGTAATTTGAAGGCTGCTTTTGTTTTGAAAAGATATAGATGAAAAATAGTGGTCAAGCTACACTGCAATTTTTTTCAAACCGTTTTGCTTGTATTTTTTAGAGTAATTGTTAAATGGAACTACTCTTTGAATGAATATGCATGAAAAATTCCAGACTATTGAGCAAATCAGCACTAATTCATATTGTTTATGCTGTTTGCCTTTTTGTTTTGTGAGATGTTTCCAAGCAGTGTTATGCTGTGGAATTTGGCCATGCTATAAATGAAGTGATTCCTGATACAATGCAGAATAATATTGTGTATTTCTGTTGTAGAATGTCTTATTGTGATTTTTTTCTCTGCTAGTTCAGTAATACGTGACCCTCAAATGCAGCAAAAGATAAATCTTTAAGTTTTGTAAAACACAAGTGTAATCTCAAACAGTTAAATGAAGCATCAGTACTTAGCAAATTTTAAGTTGCAGAGGAAACCTCTGAAGGATAACATAGTATAATATAGTGATTTTATGAACAGTTCCTACTCTAAGTTGGTCCACTTAAATTTGAGCCTCTTAAAATTGGTTCACTTAATATGACCTATGGGTCTTGCTTTGTATGTTTATGTAATCAAACTGTAACAGTAACAATTAGGAAGGAAAGGAATTATATGCCAACTAACGTGGAACTCATCTGAGTTGAAAAGAATTGTTCTTAGGAAGACCATCTTGCTATGTAATGTAAAAATACTGTCTGCTAAATGTCAGTTTAAAAATAGCATCTATTTTTAACAGTTTTAGAGTTTACAGTGTCATACAAACTGAATATAGATTGAAACCCAGACTGAAAATCCTACAGATGGTTGACAGTTCAGTAGTTCCTATGATATCCATACTTTAAAAGTTTTGAGCAGACTCGGTGACCTGGGGTAAAGGGCTAAAGTGGTGTGATGGCAAGGTTAATACTGCATTTTCATTTGGACTGGATTGAAAGGGAAATGTTGGGAAGTACACTGAGCTGTACTGACTACCAACTTCAAAGGTATTGACATAAAAGGAGAAGGACATGAAAAGAAAGCTGCCAGTGAATGAGCAGCAGCAAGAAAAACCCACCAGGCATCTGAAGGGGACACGTAGATGATTTGACTATTACTTTCTTAATCATCATTTTCTCCCTAGTGGAACTAGTATCATCTTTGATGATTATCCGTGGGATAATTCCAGTAAACATTAACATTTTACATCCCAAAACTTTGTTTTTCAGAAATCCTCCTCCTACTTTGCTACATCCTGAAAAATGGTGCAGAGGATTCAACCATTTCATTTCACAGTGAGTTTTATTTTCTTATAAAAACAGCTTACTCAGCAAGACCTAGTGTGCCAATCTGAAAACGGAATTTGTTTATGGAGTTGCTGCTTTTGCAGGTTTTTGATTTCAGTTTTCTTTTCATAGACTCTAGACCATGCTTCACTTTTTGAAAGCTATACAGCACAATTTGATCTTCTTATGTACTTTCTTCACAGCTTCTCTGAACTCCTTAGTTGATTTGCTTCTTGATTTTGATGGAACTAGAACAGGTTTGTAAATATACCTGATTTCCTTGATGGTTTTGCAGTGAAATTTTGCATCAAGGAGAAAAAAAGGATTAGTGATAAGACTGCTGGTCAAGTTAAAATAAGAAAGATAAGAAAGAACATACTTTCAGTACATTGTATACAGCTCTCACCAAACTAAAATATGCTTTTGCTTTTCTTTTTCTTTTTACAGTAAAACTAGGAAATCACAGTTTAGTAGTTGCTAGCAATATGTTCAAAAGTCTTACACCAACTTTTATGAGTGATTTTTAGTGTTCTTCAGTATTTCATCAGGACCTATTACAACCCAAACTGTGTAATGTGGGGAATAGTGTTATAAAACCCTTGGGAATTTTACACTGATCAAATAACCAATACTTGAACACTGCTCCTCGGTGCTGAGTCTTCAAGATCGGTTTGAAAATATGCACATCTGCATTTTGCGTCTGTTCTGTTCCTTGATGCATGTAGTTACTTGTAGAGTACAATATGCCTACCTAATATTTTTTCAGCTTGTTGTATAGTAGTGTCTTTCCATTTTAGGAGAAGTTAAAAATAGAAAGACTATTGCAAATTTTATTACTAATACGTGAAAAATATTATTTACTATGCTGATCTTTAACTGGGCAGGCAGGTGAGGTACAGTGTAATGTTTGGCCTACAAAGGAAGGCCATTACTGTTGTTGCTGCAATGTAACTCAGAATCTCTTCCAGTGCAGGTAGTAGAAGTACATTCCTCTAGAGCAAATTGACCCAGGTTCTGGTTCTCTGTAATGCATGTCCTTGTTTACTCCGCAGTGTACATTGTGATCTGTAGCAGATTCAGTGTTTAATTGCAAGGTCACCAGGTGGTGGATGAATTTCATTCTGTTGTAGAAAAACATGGGGTTTTTTGTACTTAAAGACCATAGTCTGTTTTCTGGGGGACTCTATGACTCTTGGTTTATATTCCACTTGTGCTTTAGAAAGTCACTGCACCTGGTAAATAAGATCACCTTCCTGTCTCAGAAATGTTCTGCATTAACCTTCAGTGTTGTTATGTAAGTTTTTCTTTCTTGGTATCTTCCCTTTTAGAAATCACCACTGAGCTTGAGAACAATACAAAAACTCAGTTGAACATAACATCTGTTCAGTTCAGCATGCACTGTTCATAAAACAAGTCCGATACTGTATGGCTAAACTTTAAATCTAGTCTTTTGGGGTTTTGATACCTTCAAATTGTATATTTTTAATCACATGGGTTATTGTTTACTTTTGCTTAATTACTTCTTCATAAGCAACTTTTGCAGGTTCTCAAATCTTGCTTTTCATTTTTACAGTAATGTGCACAATGAAGTAAGGAAATATGCTCATACACAGCCTCTTAATACGGAGAAATGCAACTGTAATAAATGTATTGTAGCTCCCATTAGAGAATCCTGAAGTGGAATTCTCTGTGACATTATTTGGCTCTTGGTGGGCACATGTTAGTAAAGTTGTTGATACAGAAGTTACAAGATGTTTTTATGGAGGCTTGGATTTACATTAGTGGATTTTCTAGAAAAATTTAAATAATGAAACTTTGGATATACAACTGCAAACCTTTTAGCCATTACTGATAATTGGCTCATTTATATGCATTAGTTATGCATTTGTTGATGCCCACCTTGTGACAACCTGGCTATGATAAATTAAAAGCAGTGATTGTATAAATTCCAAACTGCCTTTTATCCATATGTTAGGACCTTGCCTGATGTTTCTGTCACCCTTGTGATGAGTGGTTAGCTTTTGAATAATTTCATTATCTACCTCCTTCCTGACTCTAACGTAATTTGCATAACAAGCTTATCTAGTTCAAGTCGTGGGCCAGACCTGTGTACTAACAAAAACCAAGCATACAGCTTTGGCTAAGCATACCTTTGATTTCACTTCTGTTTACGCAGTAATTTTATTTATTTCAAGATTTCCAAACCTGGTCACTGGGCTTTTTTCACCCCACATTCTCATCTCATTAAATGCCACTGTCTCACGAGGCATTTTTGTTATAAGTGTTCTCTCGCATATTACAGCGATTTACAATATGCCTGAGCTGGAAATTTCAATATACTGTTGTTGGTAACTCTTTAGGCTGTTAAAATAGTGACCATATATTTTTCAGAAATGAAGTCTGTATTTTTAACTATGATACTATTGCCCCAAGAGAGAATGATTTTGCAGCAGCATTTTAGTCAGATGCAGTAGTAACAAAATCTGAATGGAGAGAGTGTCAAGATAGTTCTTAGCTTGGTGAATATGTGTTTCTGTTCCCAGCATTGTTGACCTTGACTTGAGATGAAGGCTGCAATATGTTGTTCTCATAAGGATTTTTACAATGAGGATAGTGAATCTGAGTTAGATATTTTGTTTTTAAAAAGTACAGATAAGAACAATTTAAACTGTCATTTCTGGCAGCGGCCTGATTTTGTGTTTGGTGTCTACTAAGATGTGCAGCCCATATATACTTCTAAAAGATCAGTAAAGTTCTGTGTGTGTGTATTTATCTGTACTACTGTGATTTTGCATGAAAAACTTGGCACTCCACTCATAATGTGAGAGATGAGTAATTATCTGTTTATTTTATCTACATATTAATAGGACTTATTATTTCTATAAGACCACGTAAACAACCACAGCAGTTGTTGGAGGATTGGCATATAAAAATAATATACTTTTATGTACGTTTATTTTTGTGCTGAGGTAAAATATCTGTTTTGAAGAGTTCACTCTAGTCATTTCTTATGAATATTTATGAAGACTTTTTTTGATGGCTACAGCGTAGATGACATTGCTCTCATAGGTTAACAGTTTGTGTCCACCGCCATTTTAGACATACAGTGCTTCAGAGTTGATTCATAAAATAATACATTAAAATGAATAAAAATTACTATTCACAAAATTATCTTACATGCTGCAAGTAATTTTCTTGGCACTTTAAAACTTGACTGATCCCTAGGGGTAAATAGAAGAGTTAATGTGTTCTTGGAACAGAAGAATACAATAACTTTTATTTACATTGCATCACAAAATGGTTATTTTAATTAAAATGAACAGTGGTATCTCCAGAGACAGACATTCTCCTTTTAAATTTATTTAATCAATGATTAGCTATTATGGTTCTTCGAATTAATTAGTCATTCTTGAGCTGGAGGGAATTAAAAGAATTAAGAAATTCAGGAAGTAATAAAGTCAAAATATGAAGTTAAGGATTTATGGTCACATTTATCATCAAAATGTAACATTTAGCAATGACATTGCAAATACAATGCAAATATAATTTTTCATCTTGATAAACTCACTTTTTTGTACTCAATTTAAGCATGACTTCACAAGCTGAATTCCATATTGATGAGTCTACATTCAGATTTATTCAGTTAATAGATCATCTAGATCACATGGGTTTTAAATGGTCCGTTTAGATTTAACTTCTCTGAATGCAGACAAAATTTTTTCACAATCTAAGTGATTGTTTAGTGACATTCCGTTCGTATTACATAAAGAACATTTTACTGTTTCTGTCACTGAGAACATGATATGCATTTGACATAACATTAATTTCACGGTGTCTAAGAGGACAAAAAGGTTTGCAAATGTAAGAAAGATACAGACTGTCATCACAGCCCGTAAGGTTGTAAGGTTACCACCAAATCTTTAAGTTTTGGCATTTCATTCAGAATCTGTCTACAGATGGACTTGAAAGGCTAAATTCTTGTGCCTCACAAAAGATCTCCACCACTTTTGAATACTGCGTGAAATATATCTTTATACAGAGGAATGGACATATATAATGAACACAATTATCTTCTACTTTCTATGAGCATTTGTAGTAAAATGTCTGCCTCAAATTAACTGCACACTCTAGTGTCAAAGTGGGATAGGTACCTAAGGGAGAAAATTTGGTAAAAATGCAAAGCATACTGTTTCTAATAAAAAGTTTCAGTTGTAAAAGGTTCTGAAGGCTCTTTGTGTTCCTGGGTCTTCAAGGACAGGCCAAAGGAATAAAGCAGACCCGTTCCTGATGAAAGGCTACTCATCAGTTTCATCATACAATAAGTAAATATATTTGGTGGTTTTAAGAGGCTCCCTAGAATTTTTCTGTTTGTATTTCTGTTGTCACTGGTAAAAATCTAAGTATTTAAAGGAGAGCAACTGTCTGACCCATGCTGGGAGCTGCAAGAGGTGCCACTCCAGAGTTTCCATTGTTTGTTCTCTAAACCAGGTATATGAGCCAAACTAATTTGTTATTCTTACTTAGCCCAAATGAAACTGGTTGTAATTTTTGAAGATTTAGAAGACGTAAAGCTATTTAATACACCTAATTTTACAATTTCAGGTTATACTATATAGTGCTTGATGTTGAATATTAAACTGAAAGATTTATTAAAAAAAGGTACTGGTGACATTTCAGTGTTTGAGTATTTGTCTCGTTGTTAGGGAGGATTAGTAATTTACAGCATTTGCTACCAAAAGGCAGATCAATAATGTTGTGTGTTCTGGCCACCAGAATTTATACTACACATGTGATTATTGAGTTCTTTGTCATAAATTCAGTCTTTCATCCTGATATCTGATTGTAGCAGAATGAACAGTAAAATCCTTATCATTTATCGTGGGATGCTGTTCAAGACAGGAGACCTATTTAACCTACATACATACCCTTGGTGCCCAGGGTTTGCTTTTTGCAAAGCAGCAGCTATAAACGCTCCTGAAGATAAGATTTTTTGTATCCTGTGTGTCCTGTTGAATTAGGACTGAAAACAGAAATGCTGTTGGCAAAGCTGTCACAGTTTTTTAGTTCATTTTTGCAAATGAGTGGCCTGCAGCAGTGGGGGTTGGGCAGACCTGGAATTGGAAAGCAGGGAAGTGTCAGAGAAGCAGGCACATCCCTGCATCACTATTACAAATGTAATTCATGAAATATCTTTTCTTCTCCACCTCTCTGCTGTGTGTAACTGACCATTGTCTGTCACAGCTACATGTGGTACAGAGGTGGGAGGAACACTCAGAGTTACAGATTGGAACAGAGCATTTTAACCGGCTAAAAAAACCCTCAGTGATTGTTATTTTTCCTTCCTTGACAGAAAGGTTTCTGACCTAACATACTTGGCCTAGATGATCTTGCTTGTCACTGTCTGTCCTTTCATTTCTCAAAACAGGGTGCTCAACCCAGTTGGGGTCATCGTCTTGATTTCTCTTGATTAATCTTCCATCACAAAACAACCTTGTGATGGAAGTAACCAGGCATGTAGGGGGGGCATGGGGGTGGGAAATGTCTCAGAACCCAGAGACCTCCTCCCTGCTTAGGGAGAGGTTCGAGAGTATATGACCTTACTCTTTCTCCTCTCCCTCTGGGAAATCTCTGTTCTAGATCCCCAGATGAGCCATCTCTATCTTTGGGAGCAACCTGGTAACTGCATTTTCTGGCATTAGGGAAGAGAATCTTAGCATTTCAGGATGACCTGAAGTCCTGTTTAATACCCTGGAAAGCTCATCTAGTAGGAGAGTCCTGGAAGGATTCCTCACTGCTAGACAGCAGGTACTTGTGCAAGCAGTGTTTGGAGGGCAGGGGAGAGTGGTCTAGAGCTGTGCATGGAGAAAGCTGTGCGAGGAAAGCACCCTGAAGACCCAGGTAGTGGCAGAGAGATAGGGACCAGTGGAGTGACAATGAGGACTTTATCATTTGTTGAACAGATCAGAGACTTTATGTCTCTGTCGCCCAGAGGTTGTTGTGTGGATTCCCCAGCTCTAATAGAGTTTGATACAGAGTCATCATTTCTTCTAAATATTAACCTGTGCATCTTCTGTTAATGCAGATGTTAAACAGTTACTAGATGTCTGGTTGGATATTTAGTTTGTGAGACAAAATGAGTTCCAGCAATCCCCTGCTAGCAGATAAGAAATCATCAGAAAATGTAGCATTTACAAAATGTAATAGTTGAAGAAAACAAAATACTGGAGATAAATCATAATGTGACTAAGCTATGAGAGTTGGAGCTGCTTGATTTCTTTCTTTTTAAAGAAAGTACTTTTGGTCAAATAGACTATAATAGATCTGATGAAAGAGAATTTCTGAAAGAAATAACTGCTGCCACTCTACTTAGGTTAGACTGCAATAGTGAATGACATTAGTAATTGTTTTCTATTTCTGAACACACAGGAGACTTAGAGCACCATTGCAGTCCTTATGAAATCTGTTTCTTTCCGTTTATTCATTAGTAAATATTAGCTCATGAAGGCTGTTAAATATCTCTCCTTTTCAGTCATCTGATTTGCTACTTGTGAAATGGCAGTTTACATTGTCTGGACCCAGCAATTCCATCAATGTTATCATCCAAGTGCAAGCAGCCAGTGAATTTTTAGAGGCTGTCTCAGATAGGCCTGTGTATGGGAGTCTGCTCTTATCCTCTGCTAATAAATGCTTCATCTTTGCTTGTAATTGTGGCAGAATGGAAATGGTGCTTAGGAGCCTGGCTGTGAGATTGCAGCAAATGGCTGCAACCTATGTTTAATGTAGTGACACTAATGAATTCTGAGAATTAATTTTCAGCTAAGAAAGCATGATGAAAGATACTAGAATTTCAAATTAGGTAATGGATTGACTTTCGTTAAGGCAAACATGTACAATATTTGTTTCCTTTTCAATCTATACTTAGCCTTCCTGTTATTTTAGATTCAAAAAATAGCAGACCAAATATATTTTCATTATACTTTATTTGAAACCCATCTTGTACTAGATTTGCTAGTCAATTTGCTCAGTTCAAACTAATGCACTACTTTTTTTTTTTTTTTTTTTTAAATTTCTTTAGACCAAACAAATTGGCTGAATTTGCAGGTGCAGCACATTTACTGGTTTTATGAGTAATTGCAGCATGGTTGATGTTTGACAGTGCCTAAGCTAACTGTCCAAATTGGTCTTAAATGAATGCTCAGATGAGCAGCTGAAGAGCTGAAGATATTTTAGTTTTCTCCTTTCCTCAGAAGCCAATCCTTCAGTGATAAGACTTCTTAATGTTGTTTTTTTACTTGCACAACACACGCACTGATTGCAGAATATTTTCTGATAAGTGAAATTGTAAAAGCTGTTTTGTTATTGTACTCTTCCAAATGTTTATATCACTGAATTTTTGTATATTACTTCTCAATTTCTCTTTTCTGGCCTGTGTGTTAGGTATATCTCCTGACTGAATTTACTGGCAACTCTGAACTCAGACGTCCATATGATTAACTTTTCCCCATATTATATTTCTAATCAGGGTGCAGATCAGTAGAAGACTCTGTGATAATGCTCATCTTTGTGCAGGCTTTAGCACTGTAAGAGCTGATATTCTATTTGTTTTTCCCAAAGAGTGTTACAGTGTCAATTCTGCTTCCAGTGAAGGAGATGATACCTTTCTGAGCACTTGCAGTGACACTGGCAGTCTGATGCGTCATTCTTCATTAGCACATAGGTAGTGGCCCAGGGACCCTTATTTTACAGATGATGTTGAATAAGTACTGCAGCAGCAGCAGGCATTCATGTTGCACTAAAAGCAACACAGTTGAAATGACAGTGTGTAGAAGCAGAGCATGTAAGTACACCTCAGAATATTAATGGATCTTATCTACATAGAGAGGAATTAGGACAAAGGAATATACACCAAGAGGAGAAACATAAGGACAATCTTTTCAGTGTCACATGACAGCTCTCCATCCTGCCTTCCATTACAGCAGGCCTGGTGATACATCGAATGGGCACTGAGTATTTGAATACACACTGAGCCCACAGTACCTACTGTGACTAAGCTGCAAGCTGGTTACCACATTTGAAACATCGTAAGGAGTAATTTCTGGAAGTCACCGTGTCAACACTTTAGAGCTAAAGGAGAGTGTATGTGCCATACGCAGTTGAATTCCCTATGGCCTGCTGTGTTCCTAAAGTGCTAGGAACTTGCTGTTTAACTTGATGGATTAAACCAACCTCAGTGGAACTGTACATTCTCCTGTCAGTCTCTCCCCTGAAATGAAGTAGAAGTACTTACACACAAAGTTACAGGCATGAATGTAAGCAGCTTTCCCTCACTCTTGCACGGCTGTTAGTTATGAGCTCTCTGCTATGTTGTGTCATCTCACTAACCATCTGAAAGGGCTCTTTTCTTCCACAGGCACAAACTTGGCACAATAGTAGGTTTGCTGTGTCTGAGCTTGGAACAGAGTTTGATCACAGAATCGTGTTGATATGTCTTGTGTCACTACCTTGGTCATCCTGTCATTTAACAAACTTTTAGTTGCATGTCAAGTGAAATCCTAAGTGACCACAGGTTGCAGAAGTACCCTACTACCAGAGAACAAAGGCTGCATATAGATGAAACAATAGATAAACATCAATAGTTGCAAAGGTGAAGAGTAGCATGCACACAAAGTGATAGTCAGTGGGGCAGGACTATACAACGAAAGCAAAGGTAATCCTAAAGTAGACTTCAAGATCACCTCCGTCACAGAACTTACCTATGCTCATTAAAACACCTAAACAGCTCACAGTTCAGTTATGTAATAGAGAAGCTAAGAATTTTTTCTCCAAAATGTTTTTCTTCTGTCTCTTCTTGTTGGGGTTCCTTAATGAATACAGTATCCTGGACATTTGGATGTTTCACCTAGGGGCCATCTATATAGAAAAAATAGAGTGTGTCTAGAAGTACATTGTTCCAGAGCTCATAATAACTACATGCCACTAGGTCAAAGGTCTGTATGTTATTCACACTTTCAATAAACGCAAGATATCCTGTGTGATTTATTGAAAAGAATCCATTTAAACTCTAATGTTATTATCTGAAAAGCAACTGCTTCTTGTGATAGGACAAAGGGTAATGATTTTAAACTAAAAGAGAGTAGATTCAGACTAGATACTGAGAAGATGTTTTATCTGTTGAAGGTGGTGCAACACTTGAACAGGTTGCCCAGAGAGGTGGTAGATGCCCCATCCCTGGAAACATTCAAAGTCAGGTTGAACAGACCTCTGAGCAACCTGATGTAGTTGAAGATGTCCCTATGCATTGCAGGAGATTGGACTAGGTGCCCTTGAAAAGTCCCTTCCAACAGAAACTATTCTATGACATAGGCTTGCTTGGATTCAGTTATAGTACTGAAAAATTCCTTATGTAATCAAGTTCAAGAGAAAATTTATGTATTAACAATATAACATAAATACTGTAAATTTGTAATTATTGACAGAATGGTAAAAATCATGAGTGCATGAGCTTTTCAGACTGAAATCTCAACTTCGGATACTTACCATCAGTCTGTGATTTTGTGTACTGCATAGCTTCTGTTATTCTGTTCTCTTTTCCCCTGCCTTCCTGATTAATGTTGTCTTTCTTTCCAAATGCTTTTTTCCTTTTTCTCGGGAAACATGAATTTGAACAGGATTGGCATAGACCATATTGTCTGTGTGGTTGTATTGACTTTTAAAAGCCCCAGATTACAAAAAGGAAAAGAAGTAGGGGGGATTGTCAGAACCTGTTCAAGGCTAATGATGGATCTTTTCATGGAGGGGAAGGACTGGTATTTATAGCCTTGCGCTCAGAGGGATGGAGATAAACCAGGTTGTGTTACTTTAGTGTTTCAATCAGGAGGCTGCAGTTCAAGCCTATAGCAAAATTCACCAAAAATAGTTCCAAAACTGGTAACACATTCTACAGGCTTTCTTTTCTGGACCTGGTGTACCAAGAAGAGGTTGGCAAAGTGATTTTCAGGAACCTAAATTATTGAAGTTGTGTTCAAAGATATTTCAGGAGCATTTTAAGACCAGAATTTAGGCTTCAGTAAAGTCTTTGAGGTGAGGCTAAACTTTAATAATTTGCTAATGTGTTTGGTAGTATTTTAAATCAAATAATTTGTATTTTTTAATGTAGTATAAATTTTGTACATTGTTATTGATATTACTAGAATAGAAATTCTAAAAGATATTAGTTTCATTGAAGTGTTTGCTAAAATGGTAGTCTTTATTTATGATATTTGGATCTGCAAATGAAATACTTTAGGTATATCACTTAATATCAGCAAATCTAAGAAATAATTGTGAAGTATGTAATATAAATGCGTCTCATCAAATAAGTTCATTTTGAGCTATAATTTCCTGATAGGTACTAGAAGGTCTGATCCTGTTAGACCATTCTTCTATTTGAATGGTATTATTTCAGCTTTATTATACAGAAAATAATTCAACCTGAGTGATGGCTTCTTCAGTTTTGACTGTTGGTTACATAAATTAGCATGGTACTTTATTTTATGCTAATGTAATAGGATGTATTTCTTTACTCATTACTGGTTCACCTGTTCCCATCACAGACAGCACTTTGATACTCTGACTAGCATTTAATTCTGACTGATTCCTTTCTTTTCCATACTGAATCATACAGGCTTGCTGAATTTTGTGTAGTTATGCTAACGCTTGTCATTGCAATATGGATTATCTACCTGTAGCATTCATTTAAAAACCAAGGCTCTATATTAAATTGTTCTGATTACTGTTGTATCACAGGTTTCAGTCATGGTTTTTAATAGGCTGTATCCTACAGTTCGTAATCAAACTCTCATTGGAGAATAGAGAGAAAATTAGAGTGAATAAAGTATTGTCTATTCATCTTAGATTAAGTTTTATGTCTATTAACTGTACAGCACTTACAAGATAGGATGCCATTTTTTCCTAGTAACCTAGTTACAGTTAAAAAGAGGGATTAAATAAGCTCAAATCTGTAGCCTTTATGCTAGTACACTTGTAGGGTGAATTCACTTAGCTAAATATTTTATGCCAGATTTATTGCAATGTAGGGGAAGAGACTTTTTACATATTGAGGAACTCAGGTTTGTGGAAAAAGAAACTACTGTGCAATAACAGCCACACAGTAAGCTGACCCAAATCATGCTGTAATGAAATAACATCATTGCCTGAGACCCCTATTTCTCTGTCACAGGTGTCTAATTAAAGATTTTGAAAAGCGTCCTTCAGTTACCCATCTTTTGGAGCATCCATTTATTAAACAAGTACATGGTAAAGACATGGCTCTGCGAAAACAGCTGGCTGAGCTCATCCAAGAACAACAGCAGCTGGGCTCCATAGCCAAAACAAGGTACTGTACTGTACAAGGTACTGTATGTACCAACATCCATGCTACAACCTTCCTTCCCCACACTAATCCTGTGAGCACAAATTGAAACTTCCAATGCACAGACATTTACTGTTTCAAATGATCATATTAATGCATTGACTAGCAGTATTATTAGCAGCAAGTGCTGCTTGCCATTTAAATGCAAAAGTTGTGTTTTCCCTTTGATACTTCTTAAAGCTATAGTTTGATCAGCCATAATGCAACCTACTCCTTTGCATTCTTACTCCCACTGAACTCTGTTCTGTAAGAGTTCTCTTTTGGCTCAGTCAGAGATGCTAATAATTTCAGAATGTTCTGGTTTGTGGAAGTATGTATTGGCATGAAAAATTATATTGTACTTTGGTAACAGATCTTTGAAAAACACAACTGTATTCACGTGACTACTAGAAAAGGTTAAGAACACTAAAGATTGCTGTTTGATTAGATGCTATTAGTAAGAAGGCTGTTTAGTACTTAAAGTAATTGCTTTGTCTGTAGTTTAATAATAGCTGCTATTTTTCATTCAGCCTAGTTATTTACTTTAAAATGTGCTTAGAAAGCAATGCATGTTTATCAGCAGCAGTGGGATCTTTTACTTTTGAGGCTGATTGTAAATATGTCATACTTTAGTTGTTGTCCAGAGGGTGGCAGAATTTCACTGTTTCAAAAGAATTAAATGCAAATGATCACACTGTCCCAAGCTCAGCAATCATTCTGTAATATGAAATTTGTCTAGAGTTAGATGTGCTCTGGCCCATTTTTATAAACAAACACCTACTAATGCTGATGAAGAAAATTAAATGTCATGATTCATAAGTCATAAACATGTATATACTTACATGCCATAAGACTTTGTAGCTTAAATGCTAAAAGCCCAAACAAAAATGTAGAAGTTAAAGGTATAGCTGTAAGTACAGTTTCAAGGTGAATTTGACTTCTGTGGGTGGGGTTTTTGGTGGTTGGTTTGGTTAGTTTTGTGGGGGTGTTTGTTGTTGGGGGTTTTCCTTTGTTTGTTTGTTTGTTTTCTGGAAAAACATACCAAGAACTGCTCACTGTGGGTGAGGGAGCTATGCCAGTGTTACAGTGGAAGTTTCTGTTTTATCTGACCTCCTAAACATAGCTCCCCCATGTAGCATCTCATAGATCATGTTGCCTGCAGCTATACTGTGGCTGGCCCAAAAGGTATGGGAATTTTTCCAGCTGTTGACCAAATTGCAGATATAGACAGAGTGAAATGATTCTTGTGCTAAGAGGAGCTCTGAAACGGATTTGTCATGGTATTCCAGTACATTCTTCTAGGATTGAGCTCCATAATGTGGAGTGACAAAGAGTCAAGACCAAGACATTTCTTTTCTGAAGCCTTTGCATGTATTAACTGAGAGTGCTGACAGACAAGCTTCTGCACCTTATGCATGACTGGAATGTAGGAAGGATTTTACTTCCCAGCACCCTCAGTATGAATCACCTAAGGGAGTTTAACTCCTTGTCCATCCTGTAGCACCTAACCCTACTTAAATATTTTGTTTGAAAACAAAAATCTTTCTGATTGTTTTAGCATTATACTACTATGGTGTCCTTACTTGTTCTGTGAAGCACCAGCCCACTGTGATCAGGGCTGAGAGCATGATCTGTGAGGACAAAAATTTAGTGATCATTTACCATTGAAATGGACAACATGTTGTCCAGAATGATTTTCTGAAGATTTGAAACTTGATCAAATTTATATAAACTTTAATGGGATAGCAAAAGCATATCCCTGCAAAATATCAACTCTGTTGGCCAGACAGTTAATACTGGACTACAAACATAAGATTATTACAAAAGAACCAACCACCAAGAGCTTCTAATTATGATTTTCCCCGGAGGACAGACATAGCCTCATAATAGTAAAAAGCTTGGCTCTGTAATAGGGATATTGTACCCCCTAGGAAAATTGTTACCAATTAAAAGCCTTAAAACCTCTGTAATGCTTTTATAACATAATTTTCAATACAGAATATGACATGCAGAAGAATATATGACCAGATGGTACTGTAAAAAATTGACTGGCATTCATTTGTAGTGATCTGTAGAAGTCATCTGAATGTATAGTCATCACTTCAAAGTAAATAGGCCAATTCAAACCCATGTTAAGTAAAATGTTTCTATTATACCATTGAATATATGTGCACGTTTTCTCTGTTTATTGATGCACCCATGATAGGTACAATGAAATGTACATTAGTTTCCTGGTTTTCAGACATAAAGAAGAATAGACACCCTTTTTTAGGAGTACAGCAACACTACAGATCAATCATTGAAAAGATAAATAAAAGAAAATGTTCTCAGAGCACAGGCTGAAAAGTTCCAGAAATGGGAAAATCATCAGAATAGGTTAACAGCACTTCTTTGAGGGAAGCCAGGGAGTTACTGGTGATGACAACTGATCAGGAGGCATCTGTGTTTTGTCTTATATGAAAGTCTTCCAGGATCAGTGGTTTGGATTTGCATCTTTTGATTCTGTACTGACTCAGCACCTGTGGCGTTTTTCATAGGGTTCTCTTTCCAATAGTCATGCCAGTTTTGCCTATTTTGACGCATCACTTAAGGTCATTGTGCCTAAGAACAAGCCTGCAGACTAGAAAGTCAGTACTAATGATTTAGAGCATATGATGGAGAGACATGGAGAGCTGATCTAGCAGTACACTGCTAATGAGAACTGGCTTCTTTCATTTTCCCACAGCTCCCAGGAACAAGCTCATGATGCTGTTTTTATTGCAGCTTCAGTGATTGTCAAAAACCTCCTGAGCTCGAACTTCTACAGTAAGAGAAAATAACTAAGCCAGCAGAAACACACAAATCATTTTCTACTCTATTAGTGATTGCAGAGAGGTGCCTCAGGTGATATAGCTGAATTGAAGGAGGGAACACTTCACATGACCATTAATAAGGGGAAGAGTGGCAAAAAAAAGCAAGCTGTCCCCTTTTGGCAGGATCATCTGGGATGACCCCTGGAGTCACAGACTGAAACATCTCCTTATTTTAGTTTCTTTCATTCTTCTTTTGTAGACTTCGTAGTGTGCAGTATAGCTAGGCTTCAGCACATTTCTTCAGGCCTCTGAACTGAAGGGGCACTTTGCTGGCCTTGAGCTCAGGGGAGTCTGCTAACACAAACATTTGTTGCTATCATCTGTTTGTTGCTGACAAACATATATTGTCACTTTTCCGTGAGGCAACTTACTAGGGAATTTTATATTCTGTAAATTCCTTTAGGTTAAAAACGAAAAATAAAATGTTTATGCTAGTAAAAGACTATTTTTAAAATTAAAAATGGCATTAACAATTCTTCTTGCTTTTTTTTGGTGAAAAAGATACTCTTTGAAACTTCTCCACCAGCTCTATTTTTCTGTAAATTATTTACATCAGTGAGATGCAGACATCTTCTATCCTTATGCAAATAGGTATTTCCAGTTTCAGAAAAAACAGCCAGAATACCTCTTTTTCCATACTTGTAATGAGAAAGAAGATTCTTTTTTTCATCTGTTGGCATCTTTTTAGACTGAAATCCTTGAGTTCTGCCATTTCAGCATTAACACTTCACTCCTGCAATGCCTGTTTCTTATACTCTCATGGGGAAAAACTTGGTGAGGAAGTCCAATGTCACAGCTGTGTAAGGATGAGCTCCAGGTATTATCTTTCTTATCCATATCCCTTTTATACACTATCAGTTAACTGTGTGTGTGTTTCCTAACAGTACCAGGGCATAATTGCTAATTAGCAACAATACACTTTTCATTAACGGCTTTGACATAGAAACAATTATATGAAGTTAATTCTAAGAAACTTATTCAGTGTTAAATAGTCCTCTAGTTCTATTCTTGTAAAAGTTCTTCAATCCTTGAAAAATAGAGGTTAGTACATCAGAAGAGTGCTTCACATATACTCATTCCAGCTATGCTGAATTTTTCTTCCCCATCTATTCTAAGGTTAAATACATCGTTACTTTTTAACACATGGATACTGATTTCTAGTTGGTCTTAGGAGTCATAGCATCTCTTATTCCCGTCAATATATAGCTGCTTCTAGGCAGGAAGCATTTCTTAAAATCAGAGAGGATGCTGTCACAGGCTCTCACTCATTTTTTCCTGTTTTTTTCTGGTTGTATTTTTTCTTTAATTTACCAATTCTATATTCACACAAAGACTGTGAGATGGTTGTTCAAATAGTGTCCTGATGCATGATAACATTGTGAGAACAAGAAATGTCTTTCATTCCTGAAGACTTGTACCTCATGTAACATTAAACTGGAGAATGGGAGAAAAATAAGGAATCTAAGTTACAGTGAGGTGTGGACAATAGAACATGCAAACATTGGTCAGGAATGATAAGCAGAACTATAAAAATATTCTTGTTACAGTAATAATAACTGAGTATTGATAAGACACAGTGTGTCTGAGTGTGACTAATGCTGTATTCTCTAACTAAAAAGGGTACACATGTCAAGTCAACCATAAACTTGCTATATTTCAGAAATAAGTTCTTCAAGATAGAAATTTGTGTGATTGCATGTCAGTAAAATACCAAGAATGTTTAGGCACCCTCTGAATTACAACACAAAAACATGGTAGAGGTTTATGTTCTGTTCCTCATTCTTTCTCTGAATTGCTGTGTAACCTCTGTTCTATCACTTGCCATCAATATTTCTCTGTTCCTTCACTTATGAAATGGCTGCTAATAGCTTTACTCAATATATTATATGTACAAAAAATAGACAGTGGTTTGTCTGAGGCAAGAACTTTATCTTTTACTTGTTCTATAAAGCTGTAATATACCTTTGGTCACTGTAAACCTGTTGTTGAAGAGAAACATTCGTGGTGCCTGAAGCTCTAGCCATTTTAATTTTCATTCTTTTTGCCCGTAGATTCTGAGGAGACTCTGGGAAGGCTCTAGGCAAAGATTATGGATATTGTTAGTTTTCACTTAACAGTAAACATTCACTCTGTGTAGGCTATATTTTTGTTAAACAGTGTTTGTGTTTGATAATCCATTAAGGGAGATTATGAGAGAGCTGCTCACTTTCCAAATATGCGTTTTGATCTCTTGAACTCATTCGCGTGGTCTGTTGCCTTTTTGATTTGTAGCGCAAGAAATTCCAACGTCGAGGCTGATTGCCAGCCTGCTGAAGGAAAAAGTTGGAAGAGATTTAGTCTCTTTCCTAGTATTGCTAAATGTTAAATGACTCCTTGTGCTGTCTACACTGGCAAAAGGCACTGCAAAAAGCAGGCATATTCTTTGGTGTTTAATTTATAAACTTTTGAAGCCTTTTAAGCTAGGAAGTATATCAAGTTCCATAAATAATGCTTAAAAATACAATGGAACTTGTCATAGAGACATCTTGCATCCTTTAGGATGACTTTCTCCATTTTATTCCATTAAAAAACCCAAAACCTAAAATGTTTTTGTGGCTTATGAGTAGAAGTAATGGAAAACTGTAAGATTTTTAATCTAACTGAAGGCCTTGAAAAGTACTGACCATCAGCAAAAGGGAATGAAAATAAAATGTTCTGGGTTTTTCTTTTCCCATTTGAATGTACATCAATTAAGAAATTACTTATTTATGCTCAGTCTTAAAATAACAAATTGTTTTATCCAGAATAACATGGAGGGGAAAATCTGAAGAAGAAAAGTCACAACAGCATGTGAGATGGAAAAACTCAAAGGTAGTAACAGATCTATTAGCTGCCTTTGGACTGTGGTGGAGAAGCAGAACACCAAGGAGGAAAATACATGATTAAAACCTTAGAACTGGAGACAGGGAAGAAGAATCTTCAGAGAACACATTCTAAAAATTTTGCCCTTGGTAATATTCTTTGAAGCCATCTTTCAATATTTTAGATACTGTGGGTTCCCATGTGGCATTTGGCTGCTCTTTCAAAGGTGTTAATGTGGGGCAGCCTCATGAAATGCAGTAGACAAGTCTATATTAATTTCAAAGTAACAAAAATATTTAGTAATTACCAGTTGGCATCTACTTTTATTATGTAAACCCTGTCTATCAAATGTCGCTGGAGTAGAAGTTGAGCAAAACCATGGTCTTCTGTATTTCCTCAAGTGACTAATAACTCCTGTTGTAAAAAGTCTATAGTGATTTGATGTTTGAAAGTTAATGTTTATCAGTTATTGAATGGTTTTGGTTACATGGTTCAAAGTGGCAGCTTCTCAATTATCGGCAGCTTTGAAGAGACCAACTCCAGACATGGCTCATTCTTCTCTTGAATGTTTTTCTACAAATTGGGTTCTTATGTTCCTGTCTGTAAATAGGCTTCTTCATAGGAATCAGAAAAGGTCTTCTACTGACCTCTGGTTTTAGTTTTTAAAGGAATGAAAAATTTCAGCATTTTCATGGATATGGTTTCAAAGAAGTTTGAGGTAGACAGTAAAGAGTTCAGGGTTTACAGTTCTGGGTGATTCTGGGTCGGTGTGCTGCTGCTGGTCTCAATTTAAAAGTTTGTTTTTGTAATGGGGAACAGACAGGTGTGAAACCTTGCATTTTGAAGGATAAAATGTAAATCTGTACATCAGGAAGAATCAAACTTGAAGAAGCCTAGGGGGAAAGAAAAAAGGAATCTAAGCATTTAATAGTTTGAGAAGGCCAGGTATGTTCAGGCTACCTTGTCAGATATTAGGATGAGGCTACAATGTCTTGGCAGCTTCCCCCTTCTTATTAGCCAGCTGGATTACAGCAGCAGTCCATCCAAGGAAGTAATTCTTACAACCAGATATCTAGCTTCTCTGCCAGCTCAGATTTAGTTTTGAAAGCAATTAACTGCAAGAAACTTGATTGCATCCAGCCAGTAATTTCCTTTGGACTCGGAGTTAATAACAGAAACAGAACCAGAAATAGTCCTCTGATGCTACACACAGTGTAATTTAATGCAATTTTTCCAGCCTTCATCTATATGAATATTAGGCAAATGAATTTAAAACTCTTTTTTCCTTTTTTTATTATTTTTTTTCTAAATCACAAAGCTACTGTGGCTCCCCCAAAGTGACCCTTCTTCTAATTATAGTGTATGTGTTTTTACTGGAGTTACAAAGATTTTTGCTATAGCTGCAGCATTCATATTGTAATTAAGGCTATGTCAGTGTCTCTATTATGACCATGCTTCAACAAATTACTCCAGGGTGAAACTTGATGTTCAGGGGCAAAATTCAGTCTTTGCAATGCATGGGAAATAGGTTGTGTATCTCTGTGTGGCAGTAGCACATTCTACCTTTTTTTCTTTTTCATTGTGTTGAGTATTTTTCTTGTAAATCCCAGGAATTAATTTTAAAATTGCCAATAATATAAAGAAGGACAAGTACAGAAACAATTGTTCCTATGTGAGTCCTAGAAAAAAACCCGAACAGTAAACATGAATGCTTACCTGCACCAGGAGAGCAAAGTAAAGGCCCTAATAATGCTAGGGATGGAGAGGAGAGAGATCAGAGAGGCAGCTTCCCCATGAATGCAAAAATTCTTGGCCTGTGTTGTTTTGTTGCTCAGGTTGGACCTGTCAGCAAGACGATGTTTCAATCTGGAAGTCTGTGTGGTCCATCTAGCTTTTTCTTTCCCATCATGAGCTTAATAGCGGGGATATATGAGTGTATAGCTGTTTACAGTGCACTTCTATTGCTGTGACTGGTGTCTAATACAAAAAGAGGTTACTTTCTTTCAAACTGTTTCTTTCCCACAAGTAGAACAAATTAATACTTCCTGCCATCTTCATGGAATTGTTCTCCCCAGGGAGAAATGCTTCTCGCCTTTTGCTCCTCCTCCAAAATCCAAGAAAACTGTCCCTTCCAGCTATTCCTGCCTGTAGAAAAAGGCAAAGGGAAGGTACTTGGGAGGATAGACTTTTTCAACAGGCATTGCTCATCACTAGATTTCTGGAACAAACCTTATGCTGTGCTTCAGGTCCCTTCCAACCCAAACCATTATGTGATTCTATAACAAAGTTAGGTGCCTTGAGTGACTGCCCCTCTATGCCAGTTCTTTAACAGTGAAGAGACTACGTCTTCCAGGGATTGATTCAGAACATTGCTGGAAACTTAAGGCAAATATAGCATCTTTGATTTTCCTTTGTCTTAGAACTTGTACTGAAAAAATGGCTGATAATTCTACTTTTTACGGAAAAAACATACTGAGACTTATTTCCCTAATTAAGAGTGTTTCCTTCTGCTTTTTTTAGAATTTTTTTATTATATTTTAAAAGCAGATTATATTTCTGATGTAAAGTCGTGGAAATAATTAAAGGTTACTGTTTGTGTTTTTCCTTTTCCACTCTGTCAATGCATCTGCAGGACATAGGGTCAGTAGAAAACTGATGAGACCAGCAGGAGATTTGAAGCTAATGTGATGTTATGCTCCTAATATCCTCTTCCTAATCATGTACTTAGAAAAATGACTTAAGCACAAGAAAATATGTGCTCAAAGGTGTATATGTTTTACTTATGTTTGACTAAAACTAGTTTCCTTATTTATTTACATAGTGTTAAAAGGAACCCTTTCCAATAAAAAAGATTGATTTGTTTATCACTTAAGGAGAACAAACAGCAGGAGTTTAATACACAATCAGATAGCAGATTAGTTTACAAAGCCATTCTGCAATTAGACATGCTTAGGTTTGAATGTGCCTCCTTATCCCTCCTCCTCGCACCTCTGGTAGATACGTCCATACTTGCAGCTTGTTGCAATTCAATATTATGTCTGTGATGTTTTGCTCCAGGAAGAAAAAACTTCACAGATGAGTTATATTAGCTATTGCTTTTTTGGTTACATCTCCATGAAGGGAAGCAACTGTTCAACTGTTTGCTTCATTTGTAAACCAGGGAGTGCTCCCATCTCTAAATGATTTAAATCATTTACAACAGCATTTTTCTGTAAAGTAAGAGGTTGAATTCCGGTTTGAAAGGGAAAAAACAGTTAAGAAAACCCAGTAGTACATTAGGCTACTTACATGCATACCTACTCCTTCAAGGATCTGGCTTGTTAGCAAAGTGTAATGTTCTTGCATATAGTGACTTTTAAAAAAAAAAAAAAAAAAAAAAAAGAAAACACAACCTAATCAAGAGCATAAAATGGAAAATTTAATTGAATGGAACTTTGAACAAATTAAAATGATTGCCGTGCTACCCACAGGAAATAATACCCACTGTAACAATTTTTCTTTCATAGCTTATTATTTGTGTTGTTGTGTCCTTCTTTCATTTCTTCATATGTACAATATCAATCAAACTACCATGTCTGGGAATGTAGTGGGACTGTCAGCAAAACCTGCTGTCTTCCGCTGTTTCGTTTTCTAGCTGACGAAAGAGTTTGCACAGTTTTATTTAGTTATTATTCAAATAAACCATTACAGAACAGTTTTCCAGAACTCGTTGAGTAGCCAAAAGGAAAGAAGGAAAATTAATAAAAATAGAAATAAAAAAAATTATGGTCTTTAAATGTGATTTGCAATTGTCTGTGAAGCTGTACTCATGGCTAACACTCCTCTCCTTCCCCTTTGTTAAAGGCTTTCCATGCAATAATTCTTCTGATGATATAATAGCTCTTGGATATGAAAACATTCTCTTTTACTGAATGCAAGCTGACTAGCTTCAAATGTAGAAGTGTACATAAAGGGCAAAAATGCAAAAACCTCAATGTTAATTTTTGAAAGAGGATTCCAAGAGCGTATGCAGATACAATTATAGAAAAAAGACCTGCTACATCTCCATATTAACCTTGAACATTATAGATAAACTGTGTTTCCTGCACAGTTACAGTACCATTCTGTTAGTACTTGATATAAAATTTAGTGTTGTTTCGGTATGTGTGACCATGTGATTCCTACTTTCTACATGGCAACCAATGCAGAAACAATCTGTCAAGGACTGTCATTGAGGATCAATGCTAAATGTTACTCAGCAGGATGCAGACTGTATCTCAGTGGGTGTCCTTCTACTATGCTTTGATTATGTTTGTTGTAAAGAAAAGCCTAGTTGTGCTTACAGCATTTATATTTCACACCCTCTGTGGAGGACATGTTACAGCCTCTTGATTTGTTCCCATTTCAACATGATGTGTTGTTTAAAAATATATACACAGCATTTTCAAAGATTCCTTCAGTATAATCTGATTATAAAGGGGTTATGTGACAGTTTGTCTCTGCTGCTTATTGTGTGGCTTAAATCTCTGAGGACAAGCTGACTGAACATCCATACAATTTAGAGTCTGATGGCAACTGTGGTTCAAAAATGTTGGTTTGGACCAGATCTAGGGTCATCTGAGGAAGCACTTTGGCATACACCAAGGTAACAGTAAGATTTTATACTATTTATTGCTTCTTGTGGCTTCTTTAGATGACAATACTATTGACTGGTTACATGGGGGGAACATTTAATTAAACAGAGTAGTAATTTATTAACTTACACCAAGGAGGTAAGGGAAAAAGGGGAGAATATTTTTATGCTTTAGTGTCTGAGTGAAGAGTAGTAAGTCTACAGATAAATCTTTGCTGAGCATTGATAGGTAGATTATATATTGTGAAAGAGAAGGCACATATTAGAGTGGACAGCAAGCTGTGTATTGCTTTTATAAAAGGATATTGCAAGCAAAAATATGCATTTCAGAGAATGTGTCTGTTTTCTGCATGACAAAAAGTCCCTCGTGACTTCTTATTACCTCTTAATGTTTGCTGTCTTTGATACACTTTTGTAACACTGGTGCTCTACTAACAAACTTCCAGACATGAACGAATACATACTAGAAGACCTTACCATGTGGATGGAGCTGACAAGTACTCTCTAGATGATGATCTGGTAAATCTAGAAGTTCTAGATGAGGTACTGTACTGTCCTGAGTAGCAGTTTCTGACAATTGTATTTCACATTTTGCCTATTTCTGCTTTTTAGGCCTCTCTTAGCAGAATGAAAATAGTTTCTTCTTGCAAGCTTTTATCTCACCATGGAAAGGGGATTCTTCCGTGACCGATCTGCTACCATCACTTCATTAATATTCCATATAGTGGCATAAAAATAGTAGCAATGAATACTATTTTGTGGAAGAACTCAATTATGAGTGATGTTAGTTTAAATTATTTTTGTGAGTTTCCTAAAATGTGAGATTTAGTCATAAAGACCTAGGTTTATGTGATTTTATTTTTCTAAAATTGATTATTTATGTAGAATAATATGTTATCTACAGCTCTTGGATAAAAAGTGATAAAACAATATCAGTTTCCTATTTTGCTATATCACCTATATGCAGAGTATCTGTAAATTTTTGCATTGATGATTCTTAAATTACATGCCATCAAGAAAAAGACGTAATACTAAATTGTGGTAGTGTCCTGTTTAAAACAGTCTTTTACAACTACTTAAAATTTAATCCTTGAAAACTTATTATCCTTGTTTCATGGCCAAATAAAAAAATGAAATGGAAATATACTATGAAATGCAGCAATAATGTGCACATCCATTTTCTCTTCAGAAGGTTTGCTTCGCAGGCTGATATAACAAAATATGTACTAATCTTCAAAAAGGAGTTACCATTTAACTTAGTTTTATGGCATTAGCAAGAATTTTGAAAATATTTGGTTATGCGGTTTTGGCACTTGAAAAATAATTAGTAATACTTACAATAAGTATTTCTTAATCAGTGTTCTCAGTATATTTACAAAAATCTTCCTAAGGGGAAAAATATTGTATAACTATCAAACTTCTTGTAATCTTCTCAGGATACAATTATCCATCAGCTGCAAAAACGCTATGCTGACTTACAGATTTATACTTATGTTGGAGACATTTTAATAGCCTTGAATCCCTTCCAGAATCTCAACATTTATTCTCCCCAGGTAAGAGAGATTCCAAGCTGTGGACAGTAGTAACTTTACATTTTGTATTAACACCACTGGCTAAAACTCTTAAGCAATGTTGGAAGCTAGGAGTACAGACTAAACCTCAGCCTTTTCTTCTTCCAGAACAGTGTGGCTATGAATCTGTGTTGCTCTGGTTTGTTTTTTAAATTTGGTCTCATTCGATTTCATTCCTTTCTGCTTGATGGCACAACTTCCATGGTACAGATGAAGATCACCCCAGCCCCAGCTGGGCCTCTTGTCTAGCATTTAGGGCTTTCTTCTGCAAAGTGGTTATGTGAACCTCCTCATGCTGAGGCTTTTGCTTCCTGAAGAATTTCTCTGGCTATTAAATGTCGTGTGCCATCAGCTCTGGCTTAGAAGAAACAAGTGAATCAAATGCTGTAAAGATAGAGGCAGTTTAATTCCCTACAAATATGAAGAGAGGTGGAGCTAGAAATTACTTAGTCTCCATGGGTGCTTCAATCAGGGCTGCAGGTAGAGGAGTGAGATTTCAGATTGACTGTTATTATCTTTGAAGTTTCTTTGGTATAAGTTGGGTATTTCCTTTACTGAAGGTTTGTGTTTGAAGTTCTGTTCCTTGTGTTACAGTTCTTTTCACTTTCTTATATGGGAAATGTCAGAGGGCATTCTAGATGTTGTAATTTGTATTCTGGAAGTTGGGCAGTGTCAAGAATTACCACTCCTCTTCCAGGTGAATCAGTGGAAATTCTGTGCTATAATAGGCAACTGCCTCTGTTGAACAGGCAGAAGATAGTCACTGTTCTCTTTTCAGTTCTTAATTATGTAGCTAAATTGCGTATTTAGACTACTGTGTGTTCTTTAAATTTAGTTCTCCAAGCTTTATCATGGTGTGAAGCGTTCATCAAATCCCCCCCACATATTTGCCTCTGCGGATGCTGCCTACCAAAGCATGGTTACATTCAGCAAGGATCAGGTAAGAATCTGTTCATTTTGGTTTAGATTCCATATTACTTATACTGCCACTGTGCTTCATGGTTGTGGCTAATGTTCTGTTATGTTGTACTTTGGGAAATTTTTCTCTAATCCTTTTATCCCTACAACAGGAAAACCAGAGTAGAAATCCAGTCAGGTTTGGGAATTCCAAAAAAGACACAGTGACATAAAAGAGGCGTAAAGGTCAAATAGGATGATAGGAGTACCTGACCAATACAGTTTCCTGGACAGTCATGAAGTTAAGACCAGCTGCAGAATGTTGCTGCACAGTGATCCTAGGCCTGTCTTGCCCTGGGTACTTCAATAATTTACACTTGTGTAAAATAGGAGGTTCTCAATGACATAGCAGATTAAGAGAGTTTGAACCACTTTTCTGTTTCAAAAAGACCCTAAGTCACAAAAAATAGGAACCATTATCTCATTTTTTTGTAAAATATATTATGGATGGGTCTATTATAAACATAATAAGGGCACAAATCTAATTATTATTAGCAATAATTTTAATGAGAATAAAATACCATGCTGTAGAAGATTTTATTACCTTCTTAAGATTATAACTTTGTACCCTTTCTAATTTGATGTGCTGTATATACATGACTATTGAGGGCTGATAACTATTTTTGTTTATAAAATCTTTGTGATTTTACCCTGCACATTGCACAATAATTCATAGAAAATACTTTTTTAAAATCATAAAAGCAGAATAAAATAATAAAAGGCGTGCAATCAGAAAATGCTAAGAAAAGAAGACAAATAAAAGGAACATTAAAGATGAAAACAGGAGCTTTACTAAGTATGTGGAAGTACACTGGCCTGAGAGATGATTAGTACTTCTTTAATGACGTATATGCTCTTTGATGGAGGCATGAAAGAAAACAAATACTCATGTAGAGTAAGTTATGTAAGAACTTGTTATCTGAGGAAAAAACTTAGTAATGACTTCAGCTCATCAGGCCTTGTATGTCTTTAATAGTGTATGTTTTGTACCTGTTTAAGAAACAATTTTCATTTAGATCTAAATCAGTTTCCTCTTTGCTGCTTGCAAAGTATTACAGGAACTTGTTCATCTCCATCACCTGACCAGCGTTATGTTGGTTCTTCAAGTAAAGCTGCATTAGATAAACACTGTAGCCAGACTGAAAATGTTTTGATTCTATTTGTTTTAGACATTGAGCTTTCTCTTGCTTTTTTTCTGGGAAAGTTGAAAAGTGGCTTAAGGTCTTAATATTTCTCCTGAAGTGAAAGTCAAGTTCTAACCAATTCTGCAAGGACTCATAGGTTTTAACCGTGTAAACTGTTATACATAACTTCCCTAATCACACAAAGGCAATTAAGTTAAATAGTGTAACTCTGTAAATCCATCGATGTGTTACCTGTTTCCAAGAGCAAAAATACCTGAAAAGAAGCAAATAAATGATCTGCAAATGTCATATTGCACACATTATGTAGAGTCAGCCCCTGCACCTGCTGTCAGGCACCACTAGGTACCACCAGATAATGGTTGCATCTTTCAAATCTTTTCACATAGCTCAGTTCTATATGAAGTGTCTGTGCCTCAAGTATTTTAGGACCTTGTATCTTTTCCCAGCCAAGAATCTTGTATGTTCACAGTGTCATGCAGATAATTTTCAGGTGTTTGCATAAAAACAAGTGCATCTGTGCAACTGCTCAGTGTTAACATTTTACTTATATGTCTGTTGATACTGTACCTTAAATAGACTAATATTTGTACTGGTGATCTGTAGAATATGTGGAAAAATGGGGAAAATAATGAATACTGTTAGAATTCATACTCTCTATAATCTGAAGTGTTCACACTTCAGTGTTCATGTGTGAACTGGCCTTTTAGGTGTACTGGGCTTCTACTTCCATCTTGTCCACGAAGCATAAGAGCAGAGAATTTAGACCATTCTAGCTAGTCTCTGAATCTGGCATCCATTTGGAGAGCCTATAAAATACCATATGTGAAAGACTGCTGACCCAAGAAGAAGGTGGATATGTCCTCCCAGAATCATGAAATGAAGAGATGCATATTTTTCTGAAATGTTTAGATGCTAGTTTGCTGTTCTGGTTTGAATGTCAGAGTCACCTACAGAATAGCCTCTCTACACAGTGGTAATTATTTAAGATTATTTTTAGGAGCAAACTTTTGGTCAGTGTATTAAAAATAGCTGTACCCTGTGATACATGTTAATTCATATGAAGTCAACGCAGTGAGCTCAGAAGCACATCAATTGAGCTGTGGCAGTTTTCTGAGTTTTAAGCATTTGAGAGAAACCACATAAATGTTAGTCATGTCTGTAGACACGGTCCCTCATTTATGTGTCTTAGCCCTTAGAAATTCAGTCACTGCTTCACACATGCGCAGTGCTATCAGGCATTGTGAGATGCATTTTAGAAATCTAGGGAATAAATTATTGCACTGAGTCTTTGCTGATCTCTCCTTTCAGAAGAAGGTTGACCCTTAAAGTATTTTGCAGTTTTGGTGCTAAACATGAAGTAACAGATGGAAGTGGTAATGGCTGATATTGACCATGTGGTGAACTCTGCACCTGAATGTTTTGTTTTGTGTGTTCAGTGCATTATCATCAGTGGGGAAAGTGGTGCTGGAAAGACAGAAAGTGCCCATCTGATCGTCCAACATTTGACCTTCTTGGGAAAGGTATTTCTTAGCCAATTATATAAAACTGTAAACAAGTCCTTCCAACCCAACCCCAGTTTCTGCTTGATTTAATCTTTAATATTTAAAGCTGTTTACGTAAATTGTCCCACTTGAGTTAGGGGCGTAATAATCATGCATGTGTGAGAGCACTGAATTAAGATATGAGTGTGACTCACACCAACCCACTCGATATTTTTTTAAAGAGTAGGTGCTGGATTCTTAGTGTTCAGTACTGGTAGTTATGTACAGTGTTTATCACATATATCATTGTTTATTTATACAATGACAGATCTTACTATGGCTCTAATCTTAGAAGCTCTTAGACATTTAAATGTTACAAAAATGCTACGAGCACAAAATGATGGAAAAATCAAGCATGTTAAGGTTAACCTTAAGTAGATGTCTTTAGTTTTTTTATGGGTTTGGTACTCTTAACTAATTATATGACACCTCAGAGGTAGAACAATTGCAGAGAAAGCAGAATCTGCATATTCCTACCTGTGGGAGACTTCCTCATCAATTTGTTAGACCTGTTGTTATGTAAGTAGGAAGGTTAACACAGTACCTTGAGGTACATTCTTCCTGCCACAGTACCTAAGTCCATACAAGCATGAGAAGAGGATTCTATGCTTCTGAAGCAAGAATTGGATTGTGGGTAAGCATTATATTCTTTTAATTATTATTCTGATCTGTATCTGTTCTATCAAGGCCAATAACCGTGCTTTGCGTGAGAAAATTCTTCAGGTGAATCCTCTGGTTGAAGCATTTGGGAATGCCTGCACTGCCATCAATGACAACTCAAGTCGCTTTGGAAAATACCTGGAAATGATGTTTACACCCACAGGAGCTGTAATGGGGGCAAAGATTTCTGAATATCTCCTTGAAAAATCAAGGGTCATAAAACAGGCTGTGTAGGTATATTAATTATTTGTCCTTCAACATATATATAATGTTTGGATTGCTTTAATTCTCAAAAACTCTGTATTTTAAATGCTTTCCCATCTTCTGCTAAAGCAGTGATCCTTTGTACAGTGCTATGACAGCAAGAGTAGTCAGGTTCTTTTGGACTGGAAGCCAGAGCCGCTCCATTCTTTGGAGAAATGTTGTGTTGACTGGGTTTTCTGTGTTTCACAGTTGCTGATCCTAAACCATTAAAACAAGTGGGAGATTTGCTACCTGCTTCAGTGAGCTCATTATAAGAACTACTTTTACACTGTACAAGATGCCACAAGAATAAACACAGGTGCTTTAAAAGGATTTTTTTTTTCCAGGGGAGAGAAAAATTTCCATATATTTTATTATATTTATGCTGGCCTTTATCATCAGAAGAAACTTTCTGAATATAGACTTCCTGATAAAAAGCCTCCTAGGTAACTATCACTCACTTGTTTTAACTGCTCATTGTAATTAGCTGTTGATCAGCACTTGCTTTCAGTATGATGCCTTAAAATCTCTCTTAATCCTTCTCCATCTCTTAAGGACCTTTTTTAATCCTCCCAAGGAAAGAAGAGGATGGACACTGAGGCATTCCATTATTTGTGTTTGTTTGAGAAGTTGAACTATTAAAACAGGAGGAGGAAGAATCAAGCTCATTATTATGTAGATATGCTGACATACTTTCAATGAGAGCAGCCCACCTTATGAATTTCTTAGCATAATGCTTCACATTCAGCAATAACCCAGAATATGTTTTGAAGTTGTGTTTTTTAACTGGTGTTTGTACTCTGCATGCTTCTGATCTGTATTGGGTGAGGGCATATGTGTCAAATGTTGGGAACACTAATAGACGTTAACAAAGGCTAAGTAAAAGTTAATGCAACAGAAGCAAAACCTTCATATGAATTAGCACCAAACTATATAATTGGAAGATATTGAGATAAATGTTCTTTCCAGTTATTGAGGTACTTGCGTTGAAGTCACTGGAGGTCATACTGACGTATCTGTTAGTGTGATGTTTTCTTTCTCCCACTCTGTTTAGATATATTGATAATGAAACTGGAAGAGTAATGCATGATATTGTTACTAAAGATTCTTATGGAAGACAATTTGAAGCGATTCAGCATTGCTTTAGAATTATAGGATTTACTGACGAGGTAAGAGATCCAGGTGCTAAACCATTATTGACCTTCTTTATAAAAACTTAACTCCAGTGCTACCTTTTGGTTTTGTGGATGCACACCTGCACCACAGAATCTCTTTTATGACAGAAGTGAACCCTGAAAGAATAACCACACACTCAGAAGACAAGAGCAGCCTGAGGTCTCGGTTGGTACTGAGGCAATTCTGTATTGCACTGTTTTCTGTGCAAATAAGAGTTTACTTGAACTTGTAGAATTTGGTTTCAGAGAAAGCTATGAGCTTTAATAGCCATTCCAGTGCCTACATTTTTTTGTCATAGCTAAATATGATCTGTATATCTAATTGGATTCCTTAAAAGTGCATCTTGTCATCTTTTATAGGAGGTGTACTCAGTGTACAGAATTCTGACTGGAATCTTAAATACTGGAAATATTGAGTTTGCTGCCATTTCTTCACAACACCAAACAGATAAAAGTGAGGTTCCCAACCCAGAAGCCTTAGATAATGGTAAATACATTTTAATGTTGTCAGTTCTGTAAATGCAATTTAACTGTATTTGTGAGAATCTGTAACTCATGGTAACAGTTGGTCAATGCTGGTGATTTCCACTGCATAATCACAGTTGTGTATCTTTTTTCCACTTTTAGCTGCTGCACTACTAAGTATTGGGTCAGAAGAACTTCAAGAGGCCCTAACCTCCCACTGTGTTGTAACACGGGGGGAGACTATTATCCGAACAAACACCGTGGACAAAGCAGCAGACGTGCGAGATGCCATGTCTAAAGCACTTTATGGCCGGCTCTTCAGCTGGATTGTAAATCGTATTAATACACTGCTTCAGCCAGATAAAAATATATGGCAAGTTACACATCACTGAATCATGTGTACTTACTGTGCATATGTCTGATGGGTTCATCCATTTGTATATTTTTGATTTTGCAGAAAGGGTGCTGTGTTTATTTTGACTAAGGCTTCAAAATGGCTTTCATGCTGTGATACTGAATTTTGTTTCCAGGACATTAATCCCATCATTTTCAAAGACCCAAGTAGAATTTAACTACTGAAGTCAATGGAAATTGAGTTGTTGAAGTGCTGTATAATTCTTTAAAAAGATGCTTCCTATATATTGAACATGAAAATCATACAAAAGTACACTGAAAAACTTTAGTATGTATTCACAGTCCTTACAGATCTTGGTTTTTTTAGTAATAAATACAGATATCAGATTATTATTGTGCTGCTACTTGAGATGTAAATGATGATTTTTTATTTTTCATAGTTACAGAAACATTACATTGTGCACCCTTATGATTTCATTGCCAGGTACTAATCTGGCTGGTTTGATCTTTTGGAGCAGCTGTAGAGATTTTAGAAACAAGAGAACCCCTCAGGTGATGTGAAAATGCCTCTGATCTGAGATCTCTACTTGGCACTTCACTGTGTCATCCATTCTCATCCATATCCAGTTTTGGTGGTGACTGTCATACTTCAGTTCACACGTGGGCTCTTGGCAGTCCAGCTTGTAGCAGGAACAGACTTGGTAATTACCCTTCTGAATGAGTATAGCAGAAACATACCATTAAAACTTGACACCTTTTGACTATCTGGAGGAGCAGACAAATTTTATTTGAGATCTGCCTGTGAAACCACTTGTTTTAATATGGCTACTAAATGTGGCTTACTTTGTACCTATGATTCTCCTGCCACCTTCATGGAAATTTGCAAGAAGCAAGTGAAAAACAAAAGTCTTAACAATGCTGAACAAATGCACGAGTTGTCTTAGGCTCAGACACACTTTTCCTATGATTTTTGCAGCAGAGTAAATCAATTATGCAGTCCTAGTTACCATGTTTATTTTTATTTTAACGTGGTGTTACCCATGATGAATTCTGTTTGTATTTTCACATGCAGCAATGCTGAAAGTGGGATGAATGTTGGGATACTAGACATATTTGGATTTGAGAACTTCGCAAGAAATTCTTTTGAACAGCTGTGCATAAATATCGCTAATGAACAGATCCAGTTTTATTTCAATCAACATATCTTTGCACTTGAGCAGGTAAATTCAGCTCTGATGAGTTCTAGCTGAATCAGCCATCCTAAACCATAGACTATATTCAGGAGTACTTTATAAACCATAAAATGGGTATGTGATTTAAATGCAAGATAATGACATCTTTCAGTTGAAGTTTTGTGAATAATGTTGCTGAAACTTATAGAATATTGCTATGCATCACGAATATGTTAAATATTAAAACTGTGCTGATGACTTTTGTAGATGGAGTATCAGAGCGAGGGAATTGATGCAACTGCAGTGGAGTATGAGGACAACCGTCCTCTTCTAGATATGTTCCTTCAGAAACCCATGGGTCTCCTGTCTTTGCTAGATGAAGAAAGTCGATTTCCTCAGGCAACAGACCTAACTTTAGTTGGTATGTACAAACAAAAACTCTGTGAAATGACGAATGTATTGTAAGAAGGCAGAATGTCATGTTGTTCAAGTTTTACTAGCCTAGTTGTCCTGCTGAGGCTGTGCCATTTTAGTTGACATTCTAAAGTTCATTTTTCACTGTGCTTCATAATTTTCTCTGCTTACTTGTTTTCTATCCTTTTCATATTGGAAAAGTTATCTTAAATATCGTGTGTCAAGAGCTTATTGTCTTTCCAGTGTTACAAGGAAATAACCTGTGTCTTGTCCTTGTACATGAGGTGTATCAAGCAGTATTTATCCCCATTTACTGAAGAGGTGGCTGAGACAGAGTAGAATCTTGTATCTGGGACCACCCTGTGAGCAGCATTAGTGTTGAAAGTAAAATTTAGAGCTCCCAGACTCCTAGGCCCATGTTTATCCAATTAGAAAATACTGCTTCATTCCAGATTATCTCATCATAAATAGGAAGTGTGTGTTATTTCTGGTGTGCCATCTGGCTGAATATTTCCCCGCCTTCATGCATATTTTACATACATTTTAACAAATTTTGGTGCCAACCTTAAAACATGCAGTACATGCCATGTTTAGAACTGTTGTCTTGCTTTTATTTGCTAGAGCTGACCTTTTCCCTGTGATATTTCCTTCAGTGGAATGTGCAGCAGAGACTCAAGCTGTTAGTCGGAGGAAAATAACAGCTGCCTATTAAATTGCACAATACATATAGTAGATTTTTTACTTCTGCTAGGCTGAGCTAACCGGAATTCAAGTCACAGATTGAACAAGTACTATGGTTTCATTCCACTCCTCCTTTGTATACTAAAGTAGTCTGCTTCCCTGTGGGTCACATAAATCAGTTAATACTGAATACTGAACTTCTACCGTCAGAGGAACCTTCCTTGGTCCAGTGCTGATCAGCTTTACTGCTGATCTGTACACAGAACAGCAGGATCCCTCAAGGAGACAGCAAAGTGAGAGAGATATTTTGCCCTCTCCAGGTGTGCCAGACAGTCATTAATTGCACTACACTGTTCCAGCCCCCTGAAATTCCAAACTTAGTTATTTTTGCTTTAAATACAAGCTTGATTCAGTGTTAATAGAAAGAAAAACCTGACACAAGTTGCTGCCTGGGCTTTCAGTGTTGGACAGACAACACTAACTTCATTATGAAATATTAAAGAGCATACAAAATATCACAGGGCATAAAAGACATTTTTCTCAGAAGCTGGAGTTTCCTTTTCTCTCAGTTCTTTAGAGGTAGGCACAGGAAACAGAAAGTCTCTTTAGAAGAGCTTTTGTATAGAAGCCTCCTCTTTTTCTGTAGAAGTCCAAAGGTAAATGAGACACAGTTCCAGACTGAAGACATTAACATATCCTTAACATGATGAACAAAGCTAATTGAATGCAGAGGGAAAGATAGGGAAGATACATTTAAGCAAGCGTGATATATGCACAGTTTTGAATGTACATAATTAAAATAAACATACCCCAAACCCTGTATATGCATAAGCAAATTCATATCAAAATATGAGAAATTGTCACATCATCTCATTAGCCCTTCTTATTTAATAGTTTTCCATGCACAAAACCGTCCACAGTGGTGTTTGAAAGACAGCTTTACTGGGCTAGTTTAGAATGAACTGTTCCATTCAGAAATGACAGCTTGGAAAAAGTATAGAGAAGCTGGCACACAAATATTTCTGAGCAATCTGATAATGTATGTGTTTATAGCAGCTCTGACTTCTTGAGAAGCAATTTAGCAAACTAATTAGGATGAAGGTTATAGTTAATCACTCTGTCACTTAAATCAATGTCTCTTCTCAATCTCTAGATAAATTTGAAGATAACTTACGATGCAAATACTTTTGGAGACCAAAAGGAGTAGAACTGTCATTTGGTATTCAGCACTATGCTGGAAAGGTAAGGTCATGTGATTTTTATTTAGTTCAAATAGAGGTGGTATGGTCATTATTTCTTTTCATCCAGAGTTTCTGCTTTATGGTGGTTTTTTTCCTCATTTTAATACAAAATATGATAAAGTTTATGCAAACATAGAATCTATAATAAAATTTTCATGTGTAGTAGTCCATTTTAGAACCTATCCTTAGGGCTCTTGCACAAATTGTGTAGACAGTAACCATCTTTTTTCTGCAAGAACTCTGGCACCAGAAACACCGTTATTACAGTCACTTCAAAGGAACAACTCTCTGGAGCCAGAACAGGCTATGTGCTTGTTAACATCGCATGAATGCCACAGTAGTTCTGTGTGAGAGTGTATCTAAGTATACAGATAAAAAGCAATGTAAACCAGTATCTGTAATAGAACTTAAAATCCGATAAAGAGCATTGGAAAGACTGGGACTTGCTAGTACAGATGTTTCCTTGTACTCTGTAACACCTAACTTCTTTTGTTCACATTCACATGTTATTTCATATGGGGAATAATGTTCCAGTTTTCACCATAACATGAGCTTTGCTTGTGATTTCAGGCCCAAATATTTATTTATAAACAAAATTGAAATGGCCATGTTTTATGTAGTAGTCAACGAAATCTCATCTTTAGCTCATTATAAGACTGCAGAATTTTAAGATATATCCTAGTAAATTCTGTCCAGCTTTCTGTCTTGGTAAGAGTAACTGTCAAAATTCACACAGGTTTAGTTAGTTCTTTGTACCCAAATGGCCAAGTAATAAAAACACTACTGGTGAGTTCTCTATTGCAAGGAGAACATTCAGTTTCTGTGTAAACTGATGGACTCCAGGGGAATTGGGCTAGAGAGGAATATTGCTAGTGATAATAAAACAGGTCTAAGAAACTATTGCAATTAAAAAAAAAAAAGGCAAAATTAACTGATTCTATTGATTCTATTATATATATTATATATGTATTCATATTGATTATATGAATACAAATAACCAGGCATTAATTTCTAATCAAAACAGTTAAAATAATTGAAATAGAGTAATGTTTTGTTTTCCTAATATGATTTTCATTGCAGCAAGAAGCCTGTTTTAATGTACCTAGATGTCCAACTTATTCCTGTTCCTCCAGCAGGTCTACTTAGAGATTACAGATTTGTTGCAGACAACAAATAGATAATAACCACCTGAGAACCATTTCTTACCTCACATATAAATGATCAACTTAAGTATCTCTGTTATATTGCAATGTGCATAAAATAGTTTGTCCTGACAAAGCATAGTACAGCAGGATTTAAGCCATTTAATCCAGTTGAATGTGCAATGACATGCTATGAATATAGGTACTGTATACAGCCAGTTTATGTTCTGAAGACACTGCTGTAGTACACCTTTAAGTCCTTCATAGATAATTCATTGGCCTGTTGGATACGAGATAACTAGTCTACTTGGTCATCCTGATTATTCCCATTTTAAGGAACATAGTAGTTTTTGGGTAACCCTTTTTGGCAAATCTTCTGATTCTGTTTCCCACACTAGGTATTATATGATGCCAGTGCATTCCTTGAGAAGAACAGAGACACTCTTCCTGCTGACATAGTGGTGGTGTTGCGAACTTCAGAGAACAAACTTCTTCAGCAGCTGTTCTCTAGCCCATTAACAAAGACAGGTATTTTCTGCACAGCTTTGCTAACATGGTAACCTCTTCAGCTAGCTACTACTCTAAAACTCTTAATTGTTGCTGGACAATTTTTTAAAATTACTCTTTTTCAGCTCTGCTCCTAAAGTCACATAGATATCTAAAACATGATGATATATGGGTTTTTTTAATATATGACATGAATTTTTCTAAAACACCCATGCAGCAAGATTCTTCCCTGACTCTGGAGAAGGAGAGATTATCTGACATGTAGGGCAAGAACTCATTCTCAGAGCAGGATGAAAATACAGGAGTTTCTCGTTCTTAGTCCTTTACTAAGATCAGTACTCAGTTGATAGATTCTTGTGTACCGTGTCTTACAGTTCATAAATCATGTGATGTAGATCAAGGTGTTTTGGAGGTAATATCCATCTGTTTAGAAGCATTGATGCAATACATAGTTTCTTACAAATTATAAAAACCACATACTAATATGCTAGAATTAATTCCGTTGATTTAAAGCTTGTTGACTTTGACTTACATGAAAGTGCCAGATCTATAGCTGAATAAAACAAGAAGATGAAGTTTGGTTACTCCATAGATAGATGACAGAATGACAGTAACATATACAAATGATAATTCTGCAGTATCAATACAAACAAGCCAACATATGAACACTTCTCTCAATAATTTCTGTACTCTTTAAGTATCTTTTTCATAATGGGTAAGAAAAACATGTAATACTAAGGAATAATCTAAATACAGTGGATTGTATTAGACTGCAAAACTATTGTAATCTGATCTGTACAAATAAGGTTGTATTTCTAGGTAGAAGTTCATGGTACATGCGTTAGATAGTACTGTGTAGGCTTATTGTACGTGGCCTGTAGATGCAATTCTGTGCCTGTGCAGCAGCTCTCTATCTTGGATTTCTGAACCGTTTGTAGCCAAGTTGTGGACTTTGGTGATGCATTTAACCTCTTGAGATTTCTGTGTAGAAAAAGAACATCTGGAGAAAAATTTATGTTGGAGCTTTCTTTGCATATGTAAAATTTATAGCAAAATATGTGTTTATATACCAGAGAGGATAGATTCCTGTTACAGTGTCTCCGTTCTTTTCCTGTAGTTGGAAGGCTGTGGACTACCTCCCTTCAAATTACACTTTTAGAGGTCCCTGAGAGGTGAGGATCCAATGAGAAATCTGCTTTTCCTTTCATCTATGACAAGTTTAGATGGAGGGGGATATAGTTTAAGATGGAGAAGAATTGGTTTGTGCCCAAGTGGGGAACAAAGAATCTTTGTGTCTACTTCTGATGTTTGAATCTGTGTTAAACTGATAAAAGAGATTCTGATCAGCAAAGCTAGAAAGAAAGCTCACATCTGGTCAAATGTGCCTCCACACCCCTCTTTACTAGCCATTTTAGACCTTGGATCTATTGTCAAAACAGAACAGATTAGGTCCTTTGTCCCAGCTATCAGTCTCAATTATTGTAATTATTATACTTTTATTTTATTGCTATTTTTAAATCAGAACATTGGTGTCTTCATGCAAACTCATCTTCCTCTGGCCTTTTACAAGTACTTTCAGTAGCAGTAGCATTCAACTTGAGTATTTTGCCCAAGATGCATAAAAGGTTCAGTAAGAAGATACCTTTTATTGCAGTAGTGTATAGTTATGATGTTGGTGTATTTCCACTACGGTTTTAGGTCTCTTACGTTCCTTCCTTGTGTCCTATTTACATGAATTGCGTGCTTGCTCTCTCCTGTTATAGACCATTTACTTTTCTGTGAAGAGCACACAGCAAGTTGAGTGTTGTCTGCATTTGTCAAGTTGGCACAGGACATCCCATTAACAAAATTATCGTGCATATGCTCCTGTGCATGGTGTTATAAGAATAGCTTAAAGCCCTTAAGTCATTTTATTTTTTAAAAGCCTTTGTAATTTTGCTCTTTTTTTCCAGCTGTCTGATATAATTGGCACTCATATCCTGTGTTGAGACCTGTGTGTTCTAAAATCAGATTGTTGCCAGGTTTAGTTTTGGCAGCTTGCAAGATAAATGAAAGGTTTGGCTGAGAACAGAAGGTATTGCTGGCAATGCTGCTTCATCTCTGCTCAGGAAAGAAAGATAATGCTATTCTCTTAACTTTCCACAAAGAGGCTTTTGTAAACAAAAGAATAGTGACTGTGTATATGTCCCATCGTACTCTATCCTTGTCTCTTAGCCCTCTTTCCTGCGCTCAACGTGGACTTCACTCCTAAAGCAAACTACATAAAATGCAGATTGAGATTCATAATCTTGGTACAATTTTCTCCAGCTTTTTGTCAATTACTGACTGATGCAAAAGTTAATAATTTACATGGAAGCCATATTGCGTCTTTCCAGGTAACCCTCACTTGAAATGGGCCTTCTGCCAGTATTTCTGGTGTTTTGTTTGAAGGTGAGTGACAGCACATTCTCACATCTGCTTGCAACTATCTCTGGAATGTGCAGCGTAGGTGGGTTTTGCCGAGCAGCGATCTCCGATACATCCGGCAGCCACTAGGTGGTGGTATCCCAGAAGCGAGAGGGAATGTGAAGCTGGTAACGTTGGGCTGACAATGTCTGAAAATGTAGTGCTTAAATACCAAAAAGAACAAAAAGATGCCTTTCCTACCCTGAGATGATCCTCTGTTTGAAGTATATTTATATAACTATCATGTCTTGTACTGTCAAAAAACTGAGCAGCATCAAGAAAATAAATATTAAAAAAGCTAAATTCTTCTACTAATTTAGGATCGTGTTAATCCCTGTAATTTATCAAATATACTTATCCCCTCTTAACAAATGTTTCCATTTCACAGTAGCGGACTGTGCAGTTTAAAGGGCCAGACATTAACAGCAGGACATGAAATATACATTTGTAATAATAATTTATGGTTAAGAGAGTATGCAATTACTGATGAGACACTGGAACTTGAACATTATGGCACTAATTCTGTAGTCTGTACAGCTTTTTTTGTCATCTTTCAGTGAAAACTTAGTCGCGTTTGGTATGTTTTGAAATCTGCACATTCTAGGGACCTTTAACCTCAAAACTGAATGAACGTATTCTGATTTAACCTAACAGTTCTCCCAATTGCTTCCATGTCTGTCAGGTTTTTTTTACAGACACAACTTCTTGTGCTGCCACTACTCTAGTTGAATATGCATATTCCCATTCAGATAGAATGCATTCCCGATTGTTTCTGGGTTTAGTTTATCTCTATTGCTGCTAAAGCATCACAGAGAAAAGGAATCACATGATCTAGAAAATAGAGTCCCCTTGTAAGAGAAGAGAACTTCAATTGAATAAATTAAGTACAGTCTTGGTACATTCAGTGATATCAGTGAGGAGTCACAGCACTTGACTCACTGTCCTGATATTCAAGGATTTTTGCAGCATCACCTGTAAGGGATGGTACTTTAGGACTGCTTGGGCAAAGCAGCACTGGGGCATTTTGAGACTGCAGGGGCTTCATTTTCTCAGAAAACTGCAGCACAACAAGATTCTCTGCTCTTGAAACACAATCTCTGCAGACTTTTGCCCTTCCTATGACTCACAGACCTTTAGAAATACTGTCAGGGTTGCTCTACTCTGCCTTAGATCCTTGCTGGAGAGAACGGAGAGAATTGCATTCTGCAGGGAGGGGAGGGGAAATCCTCCAGCTTTCTTGCCAAAAGAGTAGAGATGCTGGAAAAAAAACCCTGTCCTTGCTCTGAGAATCAGTAGGGACTGGGTTTGGTTGCATAGAAGAAATACAGAGCTGAGTACCACTACCACTGTAGCAACATAGCGTCTAATAATTTTGGTAGCATTGGGCATTGCTCACACATTGAGAGTAATACAGTATCAATATATCATGGCTAATGAACACTCATTGTTTCTGGTGCCTAGATATTCAAGCATATCCTGTCAAAGAGAACTGGGATGAAAGTTTTCACAACCATCACTGTAGGGTTAGGTTAGTGATGTTTTAACAAGGTAATATTTTTGTCCAAAATACATTTTTTTCCCCAGAAACAAATTAATTAAAAATAGCCTGTCTAAAGGTCATTTCCCCTCATCAGTATTGATTTTTAATCTGTGTTCTTTGTGCCTTTGAGTCTCCAGCCCTGCTTACAGCCCTCAGATGAAAAGTAATTATAAACAGTGTATGTCTCATATAAAAACCAAACCAAAACAATTAAAAGACCATGTGCTGAGAGAGAATGTGAAAAAAATGTTTCAGACTCGCTGTGTGCACACTAAAGAACACAAGAACTTGAGCCTTTTGCAAAATCACTTTAAAGAACTGTTTTTCCCCATTTCTTGGTGACAAGAGTACTATCTCAGTATTAACTTGTCTGTAACTGTGACAGCGAGTCATTCCTCATGAGGAGTCAGAAACCAAAGGAAATTAATTCTCTTGCAGTTCAGTCCCATGAACAGATACTACTGGGCATAGAGTGAAATCTTGGCCAGTCAAAATCATAGGTGCTTTGCCACTGTTTTTAGTGGAAACATGGTTTGAGCAGTCCTGTTTTGTCACTGTGCATTCGTTTTGAGCATATGTCCTTCCTCTAGCAGTAAGTGGCAGGTCTCTTAGTTTGGTATGTGTCATTCTTATGCACTGAGATAAATCATGTTTCCATTGGGCTTAGTGGATTTTTTTTCTCTTAATTCCACACATCACAATAGAGCAAAAGACTCAAATACATCTTAATTTTGCTAATTTATCCTACAGTAAAATGTTTTTATAATGGTACTTTTGTGTTAGTGTTTTTACCTCTAAGAGAAGAGATAAGACACTCTAAGACAAATGAATTGGTAAACAAAACCATTGTAATTTTAATATCTCTACTTAAAGATGAATCAGAATTTATATTTTGTAAGAATTTGGGTCAAGTTAATGGAAGCTATATATTTAACTCAGAACATGGTGGCTTTTGTACTTCTAACGGGTCTGTGTGTTAAAAACATAAAAATAGTTTTTGCTTTGCTGCCAGCGTTTGTGTGCAAAGAGAAGCTTTAAACCACAGCTGTGCAGCGTAACAATCGTGAACTTTACTGGGTTGCAGATGTGGGACATCAGTAAACTAAATTAAATGTATCTTAACTGAGTTTGAGAGGTAGAGTGATGCATTACTTTTTTAGTTTTTTACTTGAGCATTTTACAGTACAATGTTTCTTTTTTTTCATATCCTAAGGTTTTGTGGCATAGGACAAATGCAGCACAGATACTCACAAGACTTACTAGCAGTAGGATCCAAAACATACTCTGAAATAGCCCTAAAAATGGAACTCATCTAGAAACAGAACGATCAGTTAGATCAAAGTTAAGGTCTCAATCCTGCTAAAGCTTTATATAAAACATAACAGTTATTTACTGTTGACAATAACTCCCTATAAATAGTGTCAGTGAATCTCTGGAATTGCACAACAGCTGAGAAGGGTCAAGTTAGATTTACCACATTTATGATTGGTAAAGGGCGTTGCCTAAACAGAAGTCTGCTGGTTTTAATCTGAGACTTCACAGACTATATTGTACTGAAAATGGGCAAAGGACATAAATTTTTTTTTCTCCAAGTACTTGCAAATTGAACCTTAATAAAAGTACAAGTGGGCAGGTTTAAGAATAGATCTTGCTGATATGATAATAGACCATCCTCTCTAGAACAAATATTGAGAATACTTTTTCTTTACCTCTCTCTCAGAAGAGAGGAGATATCTTTTCCAATTTTCATGTTTCTAGCCTAACTTCTCAATCCTATAATAAATATGATTTCACAGTAGGGAATAATAATCATAACAGTGCATTGTATACCAAATAAATTCAAAACCTGTTGATTGAGGAAACAAAAGATGTATCACACAAAAGATGTTACTGTTTTTAATGTTAACTAGTAGACTGTGGGATCTCACTGTGCACCATATACAGAATTTAAATAGAGAAATATTCAGAGAATATTATTCAGTTATTTTAATGAGTAGTTTACTTGACAGTTTCTACAGGCACTGTGTGCTGTAAGGTCAAACTGTGTCAAAGATGCTCAGTATGTCATTGGAAGCATTCAGTAGCTCTCAAGATCAAATCCTAGAAGAGCAATTATTTTTAAATTGCTAGTGAGTTTGTACGCAGATAAATTTGTTGAATATGCAGATATTCGTGCTCATTTGAATATCCATAATGTTTTTTGGTGTGTCCTTTACAAAGAATGTGCTTATGTTTCCCACTCTTTCAAAATAATTGAATTAGTGATTAATGTATCTAAAGGATTAATGTAGTGGGTGGAAAATAAACCTCCGAATCTGTGCTAGATTTTATGTATTCACTTCAGAACATTTTGTGTGCTCTTACTCTGATTTTGTACTTTTATCCTTTTTCTTTATTCCTTCACCCTACAACAAGCTGTAGAGGTCAGTACTTTACTAAACCAGCATTATCTATTATTATTTGACTTTGCCTTACTTATTCCAACATGACTTGGCTTGATGTAGGAGTGGTTAATTGAGCTGCCTGGATAGCAGGTCACAGTGTGTGACAAAGACACTAAATGCATCTGTGGGTATTCGTATGACTAGATATTTGTCTCATTAAGAGTGGAGATACAAATATAAATAGTGTTTTGAATTACCACAGAAGTAACTGGTTTTCTGCTAACTCTGATAATATATGGAAGTGCTGAGACTCAGAGGAGCAAATATTCAGTTGAGAAGCCTTTGAGACTTGATGTAATTAATAGTCAACATCATTAATGCCTAGATTTCAAAAATGGGAAGACCTGGAACTTCCACAAAGTTCTGTAATCTCGTTTCATCTTAAATTAAGACTTTTAAAAGACATTTCTTGTGTTGAAGTTTCAAAACCTGGTTTTGACACCACCACCTGTCTAGCCTTAGGGTCTTGATGACTGGGAAGACTGATAGTCATAGTGAGGTCAGAGAAAATGTTCCATGATTTTATTCCATGTGCTTTCAGTGAAATCTTTATACCTGAATTTTTACCATGGAATTCATTGGGAATCTTCACTGGCTTTAGAAGGATTTTGACCAGAATGTGTATGTATGGAACAGCTTCAGCAGCAGGTCCTGAGTGATAGAAAATATACCATACAATTTTTAAACATTGTACATAGAGGGGACATACTCTGGAAATACAGGTTCTGGACTGGAAATCACAGTTCTTTACTTCTTCTGGGTTTCTTGTTATTCACTGTTCTGGTAGAAACTTACTTTGGACTCAAGTTAAACTGAATACTGTGAAGATTAATTAGTGTTTGAGGATGGTCCTGAGATCGTCAGAAACAAGATGCTCACTGTTGGTTCATGTTGGTGAGGAGGCATAGATAAAACAATGAAATAACTAGCATGTTCTTCAGAATCAAACGTTTACTTTTTTGAATAAAGCATATATGATTTTGTTTAAAAAAACCCTTCTATAACATGCAAGAGAAAGGATATCAATTACATAAAACGAGGGAGATTAGAGCTGAACCAGAATGTAAGGTAACCATATTTTCAACCTGTATATCTTTTTAGAAGTATTCTTCCACATACCTCTGGAAGAAGAAATAAACTTGTCTGTCCTGAATAGTTGCAAATATAAAAAGGTTATTTTGACTAATGCTTAAAATTAATGGAGAATTCCTCAACAGTGAAGTGTTCACAGAAAATTCACCTTTGTCATTTTGTTCTAATCTCAGTTCCAGATGTGGTACAGGTACCAGGGCAATCTGCTGGAGCAGCAGAATCCCTTGAGTTGATGGTGAGGTACTGTACTGGTGACACAAACTGCAGCTTTCTGTACTGCCTGCTGTTCCCCAGAAAACTCAAGGTTTGTTGTCCTGAGCTGCTTACATACAACAGCATCAAATTGTACACTGCAAAAGATGTGGATGGAAATTGCTAAGGAATCTGAAAGAAATGGCCCATGTCTTCTGACAATGTATAAATCATAAAAAGCCAAGCCAGTTTGTTCTGTAATGCAGCAGCTGTGGCCAGCCTGTCAGTCAGTCTTAAGCCAGCCAGTTAGTCAGGTCTCCAGCTAGTCAGTCTACAGGCTTGACTAAAGAAAACGCTGGACATCAAGCAGTAGAAAACTGCAGCATTCATTATACTAGATCTTTACTTTTTCCAAACTGTTTTAATGTATTTAATTTTTGTCTAGATGCAGCTTCAGATACCTAGCACTCAGCTGTACTTAGTGTGCCAATCCTATCAGTAGTCCCGTGTTTGGACAGAGGTGCTAAACCTGTGCCCACGTGGCTGTGACGAGATAAAAGGTTTGCCCAGCAAACCACTTCCCCTCTGCCACTGTTTTCCAGAACCACATGATCCTCCCTTGTCCTGTGCTTGAGAACCTGTCTGTCCTGTGGTCATGTGGTCAGGCTATACCAAATGTGTTTTGCCTGCTGTCTGTAAGTTTGGTCACGTCGTGGCACTATGAGAATCACGTAAAATTTGCTTGTGTATCTTGTGCTCACATATTGTACCCATGATACTTCAGGAAACATCTGCATTTCAGTGAACACAGTCCTAGTTGAGTAAATGACTACACGTGTTTGATTCAATTTAACTTGAAAATTGGGGATGTTGCTTAAGTAGCAATTGGTACTCAAGGTTGTGTTATAAAAATATCTTGGGCACTACCGCTAACTACTTTAATTAGTACCATAATTTGTTCTTCTTTACTAGATAAGGATAAAAGTTAAGATCTTCCTTACATCATATATTTACATATATTGCAGTATAGTAGGCAGTTTTACCTTCATTTCATCTCAGCTTCTGTCAGTGTCTTCCCTCCCTTGCATTCTAGTAGAGGTCTACTAACCCAATGTGTTAAAAGAATATTTTAACATAGCAACAGTGATGCTTACAAGCAAAGTTTTATTTGTTGCTGTAGGCATCATGCTGTGTGTTTGCCAGTGTGTGCCTTCCTAGTTCTGGGAGTGACCACTGAAGTGTCTGTAACATGCACAGTGTAAAGCATAACAGCACTGAATTTACACTCAGTTCTCCATTCCTGGTCTAGCAATGTAAAGCTTTTAAGTATCTGTAAATATGATCTGTGTCTATTTCATGCAAAAAAGACTAAAGAAATTTTTAGTCTAATCGGGAATCAGTATCAGAATTCCACAGTTCACTGTGGCATGCATTTTCATTTCTATCTGGGCCAAAAAGTGCATATTTTTTGCTCCTGAAGCAAATATTCATAATTAGGTTATTCCCAGGTGGGCCTCACTATTACTAAGCTTTCATGGTTATTAGATTCCATTTGGTAGTATGGATCTGATTTTGGAAATACTATTTCTCATTTTTAATTTGTTTATTCTGAATAGAAAGTAAAGTGATTTTCATTTCAGAATAAGCAGCAGTTGAGGTCTGTCTGTATTGATAGTTGTGCTCTACAGACAGTATTTTTATAAATATATTCTTGTGTAAGATGTGTAGTATATGAGAAAATTGGATTCTTAGCTTTTTATTGCACAAGATTAGCTTAAATGACTTCAGTGACTCAAAAGAATAGTTTTGATAGTCAGTGACCAGATTCAAATTAGTACCCAATAAAAAAAGTACATGTATTCATTTGTAGTCGAGCTAAAAGCTTAGTCTTACAGTAGCAGAAGATGAAAATGCATTATGGAGATAAGCAGTCGACTTCCTTCAGATAGATAAAATGTACTGAAAGGAAAGACAGAGAAGAATCTGTGTTATGTCAAAGACATTGTCTGGCTCTGTACCTCTTCTGGAGTTCAAGTGCTTAACTGTGATTAGAAGTAGTGTCAATGAAATATGAATGCATTGTAGCATTTCTGACCATATTATACTGTATCTACATGGTGTTTTAAGTAACCCTTCTTTATCTGAACTAGAAGCATGAAAGAAATTAATAAAATATATGAGGATAAGGAAAGAGCTTGTACTTGCCCTCTACATAATAGTAATATCCCTGGTACAGCGTGTACAGTAAGGTGACATTGTCATTAGGCTTTTTCTCTGTAAGTCATTTGCACTTCACAAACTGAGCGTTGTATCAAAGCTTAATGTATTTCTCACCTGACATGTTCTTACTTTGGGAGGAGTGATCTATTGCAGACATAACCAAAATGAGGTTATAAATACAGTGCTGATATTATTAATATTGGCTTGATACTACTTATAGAACCCATCACCTAAGAATAAATGAAGAACTGACGAACCATAAGTAACATCAGAACATCCAGCCAGAGGGTGTGCTTTTCCTAATTAGTATGTGAAGTCAACAGCTGGACAAATCGTTAGTACGGCCAGATCACACAGTGAGTGACTGCCGGGGATGCAAGTGAGAAGCCAGGACTGCTGACTAGTCCTTTCTGAGATCTAGAGAGCACTTCCTAAGTCCAACCTGAAAAAAAAGAAAGCACATTTCTTTCTTTGCTGTGTAAATCGTTGAAGTACTTTCAAAACCTCCTGCTTGGCTTTGCATAATAGAAGAGATGCAGTGCTTTGACAATATGGTCTTTCTCACCTATCTGAAATGAGGCATCAGTGAAGAATATGTTTGCAGAGATGTGAGATCTCCTAAACAGCTTCAAGAGAAAAGGAGGTTTGATGAGCATTGGCACAGAGAGCTTAACTAGTGAGTGCATAGATTTTTGTGCTGCTACTTCTCTTTCCCTCATAGCATTTCACAAATTTTAATGACTGAAACTTCTCAAAGAGTGAGAAGTTTCCTAACTTTACTGAACAGGGGGAAAAAAGAGTTGGAGCTGACTGACTCCTCCATGACACAAATGAATCCCGGAGACCTTAGTCTCTGATCCAGCAGACACATAGGTGGGAGCCTTAATTTTTCAGATGAGCAGTCCTGTTGAACTGAAAATGAAATGCATGTGAACAAAATTAAACATGTACCTGTTTAATAAAAGATTAATCCTAACTTTAACCATTAGCTTCTCTCCCCTCCCTCAAAAAACCCCCAAAAACCTAAGACAACTTTGAGAGGGTTTTATATCACTTAATTGATCCATTTTATGGACTTGAATTTAATGTAGGTAGTATTTTGGTCTACAGGGATGTCACTCGTATTTTCTCTAAAGTGTTGACCATTTAATAGGTGTGAAGTTAGACTTCTGAAAGGCACAGTGTAATCTTTTAACCTTTAACTGGTTTAGCCTTTCAAGGAACCCACAGCAGTTCAAACTAGCTATGCTATTATCTAAAAACATTTGTTCTTCAAATATTAGTGCTCTTCATAGAGTGTTATTTAATTATTTTTGGTATGTAAAGTAATAAATTACCTTGTAAATGGAAATCGAATGCAGGGATAGGTATTAAATGTTTACTGACTATAAACACCATGCTACACTGGGTGAAACATTTCTTATTATGTAGACTAATTTTCAAACCACATTTGTTTTAATGGATTAGACGTGTTAAAGATAGGTAGTTATTTTTGCTGAGCATGAGCTACTTGAGATAAGTAATTCAGCAACTTTTATTGAAGCATCATTTTGTGTTTGAGCTGAAAAAAGAAAATCCTGCTAACATTTTTTCCATTGACTCAATCTGATGTTCAGGTAGTAATTCCATAGGAATTCACTTGACACATGAATTAAGTACTGATAAGAATCTATTCCTAGAAGGAAGTAACTATTGAACAAAGGCACAATATGTAAAGCTTCTCTTTTTTTAAATGGGAACTGACTACTTTTGGGGGTTTTTTTGCTTTGTGAAGTCATTAAAGATTTTTGATAATTAAAAAGGTTTAATTATTTGCTTGGTTTGCCAGATCAGAAATGCTAAGTTCAATTTTAGTTTTGCATGAGGAATTAAGGGAGAGCTCAGGACTATGAATTATGAACCCTAGAAACCTAATACCAGTGGTGAGTGTGGTGAACCTTGAGTGGCTACGGAGTCGTTCTAATTTTTATTTGGTTATTAGAGTTTTTTAAGTTGTTACAAAATTCAGCAAAATTTTAGTAGTTTTAAACAATCTGATTCAAAGTCATTTCTTCTCCCAACTCCCCTCTTTTATTGCCTGTTGTGTTGTCAGTTCTTCAGTGCAAGGCTTTCAAGCTTTAGACTTGCTAATCTGAAACCTAGCCAAAACCAACCCTTCCAGACTGTCTATTTTAGCCAAAAAAGGCACAAAAGAGTAATTTCTAACATACAAAAGTATCAAAATTGCAACTGAGAGAAAAATAAATTCACCAACTTCTTGTTCTTTAACGTCCTAATTTAGGACTAATTTAGTCTAACCTTAGAGATACATGTACCATGTATGTATGTAGATATTCAAGATTTCCAAAGCAGTTGCAGTTCTCATTAACATACAGTTTCCAAAATGGTGGGCAGACCCTGTGTTCTGCACTGTGATTTAGACTGTCAGGTAACGTGCGCTGGTAGATCTGGAAATGACGTGCCAGTTTTGCAGGATTGTGTCAATCCCAATGCCAGCAGCTTAAAAGAGAAATTCTTTTTCAAATGAATTCAGAATGTTTAAACGAATGAAGAGTACAGTTGCTGTGTTTGAGTGCTGACCCCCAGATTGTTTTCAGAGGATTGGTATTTTTCTTGTTCAGAGAATGGTTAAGAGCAAAAGTTTCTTTCGGTGTCATGTGGACACTGGGTTTGCTCTGCTCTCTTACGAAATTATTACCAGTGATTAAGTGTTCTTGGTTTTTGGTTTTCCCATCGTGCCTCCTTACAAGTTGTGTAATATATAGTTTAGCAAAATTCTGAAGACTGTTTAGAGTTACTGGCCTTCTGTAAAGCAAACAGCTAAACACTGGAGTTGATGCAAACAAGGCATTTAGCATCTGAAAGAAGTGTTAACACTTTATTTACATTTAAATTAAAATAGACACTTATTTATGTGTTCTGGTTCTGAAAGGTGTGTGGTACATCTGCAGAGGCCTATTGTTTATTCATGCTGTAAATCCTTTGAAATGTGTTAAAATGCTTCCCACTCATTATAAAAATCCTACCACCCATGGATTAGGGCTTTGATGTCACCAATCCTGCTTCAAAGAGTTCTTTCAATGCTATTAATCACAGTTTAGCCTCTGAAGATATAGCCAGAGAAAACATTTGGACATCTTGTGCTAGACTTGCTAAAACTTTGAAATATACAGAGTGTCTTGCATATGCACAGTTCCGTATCACTTCCTCTCTCTTCTCCGAGCCTTTATTTTGAAAAGCTATTTTATGATGACTTCGGCTTTCTACAAGTACAGAAGAAAAAGTTTAGGACATGTCATACTGTACATTTTAAAAAAGGCACTGGTCTTTCAGTTGAGACTACAAAATATTTTTGCCTGAGAAATTGAGTCAGTCTTTAAAAACCCCAAGGGATAATAACATCAGGAATTATATGTCAAAAGGTCAAAAATTGATACATTTCTTATCATTTTCTCATCTCTCTCATTAGTTCATTAATTTAAGATACTGTGTAAACACTTGAGGATCCACATGATTTCATAGAAACAAGATTGTTTCTGCAGTCTTTTTGCTCTTTGGAATCTCTTAAGGAGTCCCAGAGAAATTGATTACTAGTGATTGAGCTGTATGCCTTTGTGCTGTCATTGTTTTCATCAGCTCGGTAGCTAAGGTCAGTGACATACCACCTTATCACTGACTTTTTTCTCCCTTCTAAATCAACACTGCACTCTGTCTTGCCCATGCTGAATGCTCTGCAGGCACAACTGGTAATGAGCAGGGTGTGGAAGAAGTTTGGTGGTGTCTGCTATTTTTAGTACTATTGTGCAAACTGATTTTACACCGTACAAATTTTTCCGTGCTAAGCTTCTTCAACAGTTTTTGCAGTATGAATTTCTTTGTTTTTAACAGGTAATTTGGCACAAGCAAGAGCCAGAGTGACAGCAGCATCTAGGTCTTTGCCTCCTCAGCTCAGTGCTGGGCGTATCAAGGTTAGTAGTGTTCCCTTTGAAGACAGGCAGTTGTTCATAAAATATTACAGTGAGACTATATACACAATGCTTAGCTGATGTAGGTATATAGGGAGGTTCTTAACAAATAAGAGTCTGCCTTACTATCAGTAACATGCAGCTTGTCTAGGAGCATGGTTTCTAGTTTTAGGGATGACCCTATTGTAGAATCCAGTGAAGAATCAATTTACTACCCATTAAACTTTTGGAGTGGAATCTCAATTACATCAACAGCAATATTCCTCTTTATTTCAGTGGGGTAAAGGTTTTCCTATGGCAATTTTTACCTAGAATGAGGTTTTATTAGGTAAAATAGTGTATTTAACAGTAGGAAAGGCAAAACAAAATAAAGATTATATCTATTTCTCTTTTATTCAACTTGCAAGTATAAATCCAGGGGTCATTTGTGACTGATAGATAAACAGAAAAGAATGACTCAGCAAAACCACTGTTCTTTAAAAAGAACTGTAAAATTTAATGGCTGCTGAATTTTGCCATGAAATTATGTGGCATAACTGCAAAAAGATGGCATATTTTTATGGCAATTGGTAGGATGCCAACTGAGTATACTTGATTTGTGAGGAAACCTCTTGTGCCTGGTAGCTGATAGCATGTACACCCCCTCTCCATTTCCTAAGTAGTACTGTTAGAGTTAGCTCAGTTAAGGTTTGGGGTTGGGATTTTTTTTTTTCCTTCAAAGCAAACAGTAATAAATTTTAAAAACAAATGTGGTAACAGCAACTGTTCAAAAGTTACAAAATTTTATGTTCTGGGTTTTCTATTTGTTCTTATTCTCTCCTGGTATTTGGAGCTCACGCTCAAATGTCAATAAAGTGATTCATGTCATCCAGACATCTATATCCTTCACTGTACCTGCAGATACAGATGTGGATTTAAGACTATTATTTCCTGTCTGGTATAAACACTTTCAATGCTGAAGGATGGCCTTTTGAATTTTCTTGTGTTATACACACATTGTCTTCCACATCCAGCTATATTCAGCACAAGGCTTTCTAAGCATGCATTTTATTGATACAGCGGGAATGTAATAGAGCAGTTCACCTTTAGAGCTTTAATAAACATAATCAGTTACTAAGTAGTGTTTAAGTGGGTTTTACTCAGCCTTCAAACTTTTTAAAAGGAGCTAAAAGACATGCATACGGGCAACACTATTCAGAAAATATTAATTAAAATACTTTTTAGCTGTAAAAATAATTTATTAGAATTTCATAAAGTACCTAATTAAAACAACCTCAGGAAACTTATTTAAAATTATTATTTTAAATTTTATCTTAAAAAGTCCAAATGCAATAATTTTGTTTGGAAGTTTGGAAAAGTTCATTCATTATTGAATTTAAGAGGTATTTTGCTTAACATGTTTTTTGGTTTCACAGTATTTCATGCCATGCCAACTGCAGGTGTGGTCAATATGTGAAAGTAATAATTTCCAGTAACTTCATAAGGTGACATGATGTCGTAAATCATTCTTTTTATATTGTTTCAAAACTATTAGAAGCAATTTTTTTAGTGATGAAACTGAAGTTTGGCTTTTGTAGGTCAGGCTGTTTTCCATTTCAGTTGTAATCTTATAAATTTATATTGTAAGTCACTACAGCTGTCATGTAAAAATGTGACTTAATAGTTGAAATATTCTTCTTTTTAGTTTCAAAAGAGTAGCTAGTGATTTAAAATACAAGATTATATCATGACATTCATTATGTTCTGTCATTTTTACCAAACCAGTTGTGATAAAGCCTATTGTCTGTGGTGCATGCGATTATTGCCCTACCATAAAAATGGCATGGCTTCCTAGGCAAGAAATCTTGTAAATTAACCAGAGACAAAACTTCTAAAAATTTTTACAAGAAAGTCTCTCTACCTTCAGGGTGTATCAGAATCTTTCAAATGTTTCTTGTCAAAAAGATTTGGAAATTGATCCTAGTCCTTACATGTTGCAGAGATCTGAATTTACAACTTCATTCATAGAAAAAGGAATCTAACAATACTGCTTTTACCCTGATTTTCTGAGAAAAAGCGTTTTAAATTTCCTCTGTGAGTGTTTCTGACCATCTATGCATTCCCTCCCTTCCTCCCCAAAGAAAACCCCCCAAAACGAAACAAAACTCTTTTTAACCCAGCAGCCTGTAGTAAACCATGTTTGATAGTGGCAGTCTCAAAGATGGTAAAATTCTACAGGTTTGGTGAAAATAAGCGGCTGTGAGAAGGACATGCTTACAGTGTGCTATTGTCCAAAAGGTAGAGCATAAGCTGATCCTTTTTTGGACAGCAGATGTTCCAGATATGACTGAGATGTTGTGAGTGCTCAACCTTCAACAACAATATCATCAGGTCTGTGCTTTTCTAGACAGAGAAGAATCCTATATAGAAACTCAAATTCATTGGCCTTTGGCCTCAAATCAGTCCTCAAACTATTTGCTTTAGTTCTTGATTTGATATTATTTATGATTGTGTGTCTTTTAACATTAAATGTTACCAGTTATTTTGAACTTACTGTCGATGTTCACTGTTATAACTTTTGTCTTCTACCTGACCTTTACTAGAGATTTAGATATCAATTCTCAAAAAGCAGTTGTCTTGCTAAGATAATCTTGAAACATTCCTGTATCCTTCCCCATGCACATGCCTGCTGTTTTGATTAGGTTATTGATATTTACTTTGTCAGGTGACCTCCTAAGAAGTTTGATGTTATCTGGGCTGATAAAGCATTTTTCCTGGGATATATTGCAGTATTCTGTTAACATCCTTCAAACTGAAATCAAACTGCATCTTTTTGGTTTTTTTCTTCTTCTCATGTGTTAGTTTGAGATGGGTACCAGTGCATGTACACTACTCTGGGCTGGAACATCACAGATTACAAAAACATATTGAAATTTTTATGGTCACCCTTATTGAAATCTGTCTTCATTTGTGCGATCATTATTCTGAATCTTGTCCTCACTAGTTTTCTTTTGATTTCTTCCCCAACACAAAATCCGTTTTTTTGATCTATTACTACTTAGTGCTTCATTTCCTTTATATTTTGCATGCAGTCTCCTAAATATCTCCTGAAGGTAAGAGACACAGTTACTTTATTGGGAACTGTAATCTTTCAGCAATTACTGTTAGTGTTCAGAAGAGTGTTCTTAAGTCAGTGAGTGTTGGAAATGATCGTGCGGAGCAAAGTCCAGGAAGTGTAGCACAGGTGCTGACAACAGCATTATCTGGTTTATACAAATGCCACCTGGTCAGAGCAGATGGTAAACTGCCACAAAGCAAGTGAATGCTAAAATGTTGTTAATGCTCCATGCAAACAGGATGCTGGTTAATTTTCTTTAATTTTGTTGAGCTGTAATACAGCAACACAATCTGCTTGTTATTGGTAACCATGGTTATACTCATTCATAAATTCTGGTTTCATTTTGATAAGAACAGCTGTACTAACAATATAACTAAAATATACGAGGAGCAATATGTTCACTGTCCATATATACCCTCTAAAAGTAACTTCTGCAATGCTGAAAAAGTGGTATTTTGAAGCTACGGCAGTTCAGCAGAATAAGATTGCTGAGATTCTTGGCATCAAAACAGCAATTTAAAGTAATTAATAGTAAGCATAGCAGTAGGACAGAACAGACCTGTATGTTCTGAGATTACCTACTTTGTTTGCCGCTTGTTATCCAACAACATATTTTCCATACATGAGCAAGGTGAGGCAGCTCAATTTACTTCCTGGTCATTACAAATGTGATAACTCTTCTTGTATGTAAGACCTATTGAAGTTCACATTAGTGGCAATAAGAGGAATGCTTTTTAGAAATCAGTTCCTTTGGTATTGCACCTTGACAAATGCTTCATTGCCTCAGTGTTATACTACCATAAATCTAGAGTGCTCTTGCACTATCAAAAAAAATTCAGAATGCTTACAGATGTCTCTGAAATCAGTGTGTGTCCTGCATCTGTTAGAAGCTGGCCTTCCTGTCTCTGATAAAGTACTCTGAAATACTCACACCCGAAGGTATGACTGTAACAAAAACTGCACCAAGCTTTCATGAGCAAGGTGGTGTGGGTCTACAGTGCTTCTGGAACAGTTCTAACACCAGAGTTTTGTCTTCCAGGTTGACACAATGGAGGTTATGCGGCATCCTGAGGAAACAACTAACATGAAGCGGCAAACTATGGCTTCCTATTTTAGGGTACAAACGTTCGATTGAAAATAAGCATTTGGATGATAGGAACAATAGATATATCTAAAATATTTGTGGGATTGTTAGATCAAAGAGAATAATAAGACAATTTTTTTATTCTGTTATGAGGCCTTTGTAGACTCATAAATTTTCTTTTACTTCTTTTCTCTTTGTTTTCTTATACTTGTATTTTATAATTTCACTGAGTATGATGATAACAGAATCTAGAGCCTAGACTACTTCCATCTAAAATGCTACAGGCCTAGAACAGGCCTCATTATAAACAGAACACCCATTTTGTGCAAATAAAATAGCTGTTATTACTTAAGACTTGTATTTTTTCACAAGCTTAGGCATACATACCTCTAAAGATTAAGATTTGTCATTTGTGCTAATAAGTAAAAACAGTCCATCTTTCAGAAGTGTTGCTAGAAATCATATGGGTTGTCATTTTATCAGTAGTAATCCTGTCTGAGGTAATGTATATTCTGTATATGAGTTTAAATCAAACAGGCAAGAAAAGGCATTGAGAATGTTGGAACTGGAAGCTTAGAAGTCAAGAAAGTGCCAGTCCAAGACTGTTGGTTAATGGGTTTTTTTTCTTGTAGTCACTGCAGAATGGAAAAGTTTTGAGCAGTTGGCCCTTGGACTGCGCTTCTACCATGTAGAATAGGGAAGTACACAGTGCTGTGCTAGCCAGGGTGGGCCAAAGCTTCATGCTGTGTGGGAATACCTGTTCTATTTGTCTTGTAAAATAGTGTAAGGAAGGGCATAGAGTAAGCTGATGTATGCTGAGATGTTGCCCCAGCGTGGAATATACAAGAGCACACGGACTTGCACAGAACCCCACAAATGTCAGCTGTGTAGGAACTACAAAAAAAAAAAAGTGGAATATGGGAGTGAGTGTGAAAGTACACCATAATATACATGCCACCTGCACCAAGGTGACCACAATAAGCTTGGAATTGTACGTGATTTTAAGACACATATGGATATGTGAGATTGGGTATAGTTGTAATGAATACTTATCATACAACCGGTTAATGAGGTGAGTATGGAGCAGGAGTGTCAGAGTCATTGGAAAAACAGATATATAAGATCTGATCAAACTTTTTTTGTTTTACAGTGAATTGCAATGGAATAAATTGTTTTCCATGTCCAGGGTGGATAGGAAAAGAAGTAATGGACCTATGTTTCAGTGGGGAGATTTATGGTAGATGTTAAGAACATTATGAATAGTTATGGTAATGTAGCACTTCAGCAGATTTCTAGAGGGATTGTGCATTTTATATTCTCAATGATTCTGAAAAATGAGTGTAACAGAGATGTGCCTGAAATGTTAGAGATACATCTAGTGTTTTCTGTGGACAGAGCACTGAACTGATGATGACTTCTTGCAACCCTTTCCCCATGATTTGCTGTGAATTTCAGTGATTGATTTTTTTCACAGTAAAACTTGTTCTTCTGTTGGGGATATTTGATCAGTCAAATGTGTCTACAGTAGAATTATAGTTAGAACAATTTTCAATTATTTTTTTTTTAACATGGGCCTTCAACTACAGAAATGTGGTATAAGGAGCTATGAAGAGAAAAGTGTAATAAGTAAGAACTAAGAATTAGAATAATTTTATTTTTTTTACAACTGAAAAGTTTTAATAGGTTCCAAGGTTCAGCTGCAAGCCTAAAAATTAATAACAAGGCAATGCTGATTAACATTACAGATTAAAATATAATCAGGCATTACATAGCATTTACAAATATATACCTTCTGCCTAAGTAGTTACATTGCAGTTCTCTGTCAAAAGTGTGCATCTTTTTTATTCTTCTCACTAGTATTCCCTCATGGATCTTTTATCTAAAATGGTTGTTGGACAGCCTCACTTTATCCGGTGCATTAAACCTAATGATGATCGAGAAGCACTGATGTTTTCTCACGAGAGAGTTCTGTTGCAGCTACGATACACTGGAATTCTGGAAACTGTCAAAATACGTCAAAAAGGGTATTCTCATCGCATCCTCTTTGAAGAGTTTGTAAAAAGGTAAGACTTCTATAATAGGACTGTTTTAGAACTCCATTCTGTAAGGTATGTTCTATATTTAAGTACAAAAAGTTCTACAAACATGGTTTGTACATGTATGGTCTGAATCTCTAATGAGCACAGGGACTATCAGAGGTAAAGACTACAAGAGCTATGGGATCTCTAATGGAGAATAGCCAGTGTGAAAGCAGTGGTGAACACCAGTATTCAGTAGGAAACCTGTCCCCATGATTCCCTCAGTAGAGGCAACCGGTAGAAATTATGGATCCTGCTCAGATAATTTTGGGATTTTGACCTTCAACCATCATATGAAGAATGTACCTGTGCTTAAGAGTGAATTGATATAAAAGCTTTAGATAGCTTTTACACCCTCATAGTCATTTGTCTTGGAGATATCATGACTTATAATCAGATCTCTATTCTCGTGAACCTTTGTCATAGCTGCTATTACTGGTTTTAATACATATTCTCAATCTCAAAAAGTTATAAAATTAATTCAGGAAGTGCTATTGCCTTTGCAATGGCAATATGTTTATATGATCATTATAGTTTCCTCTAGATTTAAAATATGGTTTCACGTAGTATTTACTGTTTTCCAGTGTGTGGGATTGATAATTCAACAATGATCAGAAGCAATCACAGTAGGAACAAGAAATGAATGGCTAAATGAAGCATTTTCTGATATTTCCTGAACTGGAGGTTGCTCATCCAGACAATATAGAATTAATTAATCTACTGAAAGCAATTAATTCATATGATGCTAGAGGGAAGGAGCTGATTATGACAAAGAAGACACATAAACAGGCCTTTCTAAAATCCAGAGACAGAGTAGATTTATGTGTGTAAATCAGTAACTTGGGCTTGGAAATCTGCAGTCAGTGCATTGAGAGGTCTTGAATGATAAACCAAAGCTTAATCAAATATTTCTGAAAAAATAATAATTTTTTCTTATTTATAATATATTAGTACACCAAATTAATATGTGATAGGAAAACACTACAGATGATATATCGCAGGAAGGATAACTAATATGTTTGTTTATTTGTCTATCAAACCGATTTTATTTTCAGACGTGATCTCCCCCAACTTTTTTGTGTTGCATGACTAATTTTAGTATAGTCACACCTTTCTAAAGCATGTTTAACAGATTTATTTTTCTGATTATTGGCATATCTTTGCAACATCCTGAAGAGGATGAAGGCAGAATTATTAACTTTAACTTTTATTCAATTTACACATAAGTGAACTGAGATTAACTCCACAGAGATTAGTGTAAATTGAGACAAAATTAAGCCTCCTCTTATAAACAGATCCTTTTCATTCAGAAGTCTGCTGAATTTGAGTACAACCTAGAAAAGCAGCATTAACTGTAGCTTTCCATTCCTGCAGATAAGGAAGGGCAAGTTGTGTTTAACATCTTGTCAATTACTCCTGAAGTTTTTCCTCCAACTGGATGTGATTCTTTCAGGAAAGTCAACTTGAAAAGGGAAGGGGGGGTACATTTATCAATTTGCACAACAGCATATAAGACTTCCTGAGTTCAGAATATAAATGGGGGCGGGAGAGGGGATGTTCTTGCTCCTTTGTTCATCTCATGCTTGATTTTTAAATGAATTCTATTCTGTTTTGCTCTTGAAAATAAAAACAAGCAATACTTTAAAAAGCTATAAATGGAACAAGAAACATTTTTCTTCAGCTTACAGCCATGACTAGTCAAGTGTTTTTAGGAACTAAGTAGTTGAATACATAAAATGTTTGAGAAAACAGGTCAAATGCTAAACAGATTGGCACTTCTTTGTTCATAATCAAAAAGACATTAGGCAAGTATGAAGAAGAGTTTCAAAATGTCAGTAAATGTGAGGATATCAAAGATTTTCTAAGGCAGCAAGTTAATTGGTATTTTGATCCTTTTGAGCAACTGAACAACAAAATGGATGAGCCAGCATTTTTTCTCCCTTGATGTTATTAAACAAATAGGTGCGCTTCTTATCTGCCTGTTCAATAATACTGTTTTGTAAACTCTTAGCAGGAAATATGAGGACAAAACAATCAAAGGCAGGGAACAGACCCATTCAGGGTTTATCAGGTGGGAGGTAAACAAAAGATAAAGCTCTGTCTAATGTTAGTCTTTACTGTCTTCTGTTTTCATGTAGAACAGATTATTTCAGTATTGCAAACCTGGATGTAGTTTATTGGGTTAAAAAACAGATGGTGAAGAAAGGGCTTAATTGTAACTCATTCACACAATGTTTCTTCAGCCAAGTATATAACCATCTGTTTTATGTATATAAATATACATATTCTTTTTACTTAAAGTAGGAAAATGCAATCTGCAGCCCCTGTAAACACTGTATCCCTGTCAAGTCTTAGACACTTTGTCTCTGTTGGCCCCGTCTTGCACCCCCTGACATCATGGGTCTGTCTTATGTTTGCTGTGAAGCAGCATAACCCCTTTTTCAAACTGGAATCCCAGGTTTCAGATACACATTATTACCTAGATCAGGCCACCAGGTGTGCCTGGCATGTGGGGTCGCATGGTGACTGTGCACTGCACAACAGCGAAGGGAGGTGTGCTTTCACGTGGGGACCTGTGCTGAAGGTCCCACTGGATGGAACGCTCCTTGCTGAGTGCCCAGGCCCCTGGAGCTTCACATGATGTGATGTACACATGTGTCCTCACCACATGTCCTCCAGCTGTATATTCCTTATATATAATCTCTGGCATCTACTGGACAATGGCTTGGAAGATAAGGGACTTGGTAGGCTAATGGTGCTAGATGCATTTCAAGAATTAAGTGCCTCATAAGCACATAGCAATGTATTGAGAACTATTGCACAAGTTTCATTGAAGGATTGTCTTTTTTCTTCCTTGCCTTTTTATGTTATGCATTAAAATTTTTTGTACTGCATTAGAATGCAGGATACACTTTTCCTATAAGCATTACCCACTCCACAGTAGTTGGATGATGTTCCTCAGATCATACACTCATAGCAATACTAGTGCTGTTACTGTAACAGTGATCCCAGGGAGGCTGGTTCTGCTCTTTCAATCTCACAGTGCAAATTTGCATCAAGTCACCATTAGTACACCTAGTATACACAGTCTCTAAACCACCAGTGTTACATTTCTCATGACCATATAAAGCCTCAATGACCTTAATGAGTCACATTTTGCATCGAGTGGAGGTAGGAATAAAAACTGGTCAAACATTGCAAAATCCTGTAAAACATATAACCTCAGTAAGTACTTTCTTCTAGCACTTTCTAGTGCTAGCACTAGAAAGCACTTCTAGTACTTTCTTCTAGTTCAGTGGTGATAGACTTGCTTATTATGCAAAATCAGGGAAGAACCAAATTAAATTAGAAGTCAATAGATGCGCTGCAGAGAAGGAATGCTTTCTTTTTAAATGATGCCTTTTTAATGCAAGCTTACTTTTAGCACTGAGCCTGCACCATACCAAAGTTCGCAAGTGATTTCTGGAAAGAAAATTTTAACATTCCCCTATATCTTGATTTTACTATTATCCTTGGAAGTGTTTATTTGTTTCAGTGGCTTTAAGATTTCCCCAGATCTGTATAATGTTACTGTACACGTTAAATATGGTAAACTGCTGCACCTTCCATATACACTTTCTGGACTCTTCTCATTCACAGAACACTGGTTGCTGTGCAAAACAGTTGCAGAATGAAGAAGATAGGAAAACTTTAGAAGTGGAAAGTTGGATAACCACTTATGAATAGTATATGCACAATGGACCAAATTATATCTTTTTGAGAGTATTTCTGTGATTCTGTGCTTATCTGATGATTGGCAGTATAAGTGTTTCATATCTATTACTGAATTTCAAGAGTGTCTTAAATGTTTTATCATTTTTATTTACATTTTTTCATTCATACTCAATGTAGAGTCAAATGTAATTATTTGTGTGAATTCAGATTTGAAAGTTTCTGAAAGAGGTGAGATACAACTAATACATGTTAGAAATTTTTGAAAGTTATTTTATGGCTCTTTTAGTTCTAAATAATTGGATTTTTTTAAACTTTCCAGCTCCAGGGCTGAGAAGGAAGAAACGTTTTTATAATACTGAGAATCTTCCTACTATTGCTGGTGGTCTGACTAGAAAGGGATTTTGCCCCCTTGCACTTCGTGCTTTTCACATATTCATTCTCCACCTCAGACTAGTATATTTTAGTACAAAAATTTGTTTTAAAGAGAAAAAGAGTTAATCATTACTGGTTTGAGTTAATTATATAGAATTGATGCAGCCTTTAAGTCTGGAATGCAGAGGGAGCTTTAGTAAGAGACTCTGGTATAGTAGTTAATGGTGCTGTTTAAATGCTATTTATTGAACAGTTCCACAATTCGCCCTTTGAAGAGTGGTGAGAAGTTGAACCATTTGTTTACAATCGGTTTGTCTAAAACCACCAACACTGAAATGCTTTGGCCCTAAACAGATAGTTAATAACAGATAGCATCATTCTGAAGTTTTCCATATCTTAGCACACTTGGATGTTTTTGGCATTTAACCTTAATTCTGCATGTCCTAGCTTTGTAATTGTTGGTCTGAGGATAAATTCCACTTTTAAAAAATGTTGGTGCATTCTTAATGACTAGTAAGTGCAGTTAATTCCATTTTAATGTATGTTTTTTTCTGAAATGCTATTCATGTAGGATAGTGTGTAGTGCAGATTAAGAACCACTAGTTAAAAAATACAGAATTCCTGAGTTTCATCAGGTTTGAGAAATCGGTTCTTCAGAGGGGAAATTACTTTTCTCTTACTTAGTCTTAACTGCTACTGTGATTAGTCAAGTGCTTTTAGGAAACATGTAGGTGAGTGTGTCTAACATGTAGGAAATTTTCAAGCAGGATGTATAACCCAGGAAGATAATATATTTTTGCACAAATATGTGTATGTTTATGAAATAGAACATGACGGACCATAAACTTTATTTTTAAAAATAGAAATGAAAGTATTGAAAGTTTAACATAGAAGAACACTGAAATACTCCTGACTACTGCGTTTTGTGCTGAAATAACAAATGCAAATATGGAAATAAAAAAATAGAGTTGTGAAATTTTCATCTCATCTGAAAGCAAATGTGATTTTTAGCTCTACTTTTCTGAAATTAGGTTTCTGGTTTCTTGGTGATATGTTGGAAGTAGAGGTCACTCTGTGATCTCTGCACAGCAGATTTACATAAGTATGACAGAGATAAAATTAGGCAAATAAATCAAAATGAACAGTTGTAGTTGCGTATATCCCAAAGTTTTGGGTGTATTCCTAGACGTTTTCTCTACCATTTCACCACATCCAATATTTGCATGCTTTTGCCAGATACATTAAGATGAAACATTTTACCTTCCTCCAAAATTTTCCATAGGGTCCATTGCTGTACAAAAATTTTAAATTAAATAAAACAGTTGGGTGACCTGTGTGGCACATGCTGTGCTGCCATACAGTTCTCCTGAGCACATCAAGTCAAACTACTTGGGCATCTGTAGTTACGTGATTCAGTCATGAAAACAGGCACCAGATAGAAAACAAAGTGTTTGCTTTAAAAAAACCCTAAAAACATGGATTTGAGCTTTGGAACACAAATCTAGTGACCTTTTATGGTGCAGAATGCATACTCGAAAGTAGTTCTGGAGGAGAAATAATAAAAAATAAATTGCTGCTCCCTATTTCTAATGAGCGCAGTGATTTTTGCTTTATTTTTGATGACATAATTGAAAAGAAACAAGAAGTATATTAACCAGTTACAGGTGTCTTCTGTGCAATATTTGGATCAATCAAAACATCTGGAAAATCACCATTTAGAGGAAGTTTTTAATAAATATTGGGAGACAATGTTTACGTACTGTGAACTGTGAAATAGAAACTGTAGTTATTCCCATGGTTTGGAAAGTTCTTGTCATTTTGAATAGCTTGCTTTCTTAGACTGTAGATAAATTTTCTGAAAACATTTGTTAAAACATTAAGTAATAGGAAAAAGTACCATTGTTGGGGTTTTTTTCTGAGTACCAAAAGCAAATACATTCTAGATCATGAAAGAGAGCTGATGGAGAGGTTACTACATTTGAAAGATAGTGAAGTTTGTCACAAACAAAATTGTATAATCAGGCAGTTAAATTACACAGCTCAAAAATACTTTTTACTCAGATTTGTCACAAATAAGAAGTCAACTTTGCAGCAATAAGAATGTCATTAATAAGACAGGTAAAAAAATTATGAGATCTCCCTTGAATATTTTATTGCATCATTGCTATTTAAAAACTGTTCTATGGTTTTAAAATGACTAACTACAACATACCTTAAAAGGTGCTTGATCACCAGAAAATTGATATTGTCACTCACTTGAATCTATCCTTCCTTACTTCTTTCCTTTTTTCCTTCCTGCCTGTCTGCCTGCCTGCCTGCCTCCCTTCCTCCCTCCCTCCCTCCCTCCCAAGCTGCTTAAGTTACATACATGTGTAAATAACATGGCTATCTGAACTGGCTTTTGAAGAAAACAGCAATTTATTATTAGTGTAACTTCCCCCATGTATCTGTCTGCTATCTGTTGAAATGATATACTGTCACAAATTGTTTGTGTTACATATATTTTAAATCCGAGTTTCATTAGTGCAACTCATAATGGCGTTTTTCTTGTGAAAACTGGCATCATTAAGTTTGGTAATAAGGTGGAGGAAAAGTACTTTTTTCTTTTAAATACACCATGTTTCTCCATTCTTGCTGAATAGCATGACTCTTGGTATTTTGAAAGACGTGGCTAAAGAATTTGCATCATCACGTTGTTAAGAAAGTCACTGCATTAAAAATAACTCAGTAATACATAATCTCCTATCATTATTCAGAGTCATCAGTGTCTCCAGTTGGTGAATATCTGTGTCTTTGGTCCAGGACTTATTCCAGTGCTTCTGACTTCAGATGTCATTTTGTTCCCCTTTGATCTTTATTGACTATTTTAGTGGTTCTTTTTTCTTTCTTGTGACAACTGGAGCTAATATCTGGAGATTAACTGGAGCTAATATTTGAAAATCATATTCTCCTGATTAGAAAAAAAGGTCTTGTACAATTCCAAGTTTTGTAATTGCTTCTCCATGTTTTCTTCAGTAAGGTGGGATATTTTCTTGAATCTGTCTTTGAGGTTCGCTGATGAGATTCTTCTCTTCATGTTTTAAAGAACATCTGATGGCTCTTCCCTGTGCTAATAATTAGTAGAATGGTTTGTTCACCCTGCCGGTTCCTCTCAATCACAGTGTAAATAGAGTAGCACCTGTAGAAGTATAACTTAATACCAAGACAACACATGGCAGTTAATAAATGAGAGCTGAGGTGGCATTTGCTACCATCTAAGAGTGTACTTGTGTTAAAAAAGCCTTAAATTTGAAAACTAACTGGCACATGTTCTTGCTGTTACTTAACGTAATTGTTTGCTAGTGGGGTTACTTAAATGCTATAAAACCATTCTTCTTAATGCATAATGGCTTTACAGGGAGGAATTGGTTCTTAAGTCAGTTGAAACATGTTTGCATTCTTTTTTCATTAACTATATGTTGTTTCACGTAATTGTTGGGTGCTATTCTTTGCAAGGGACAAATAAAAGTCAATGTTGTTTAGTATGGGTCTGCGCCAGGCCTCTAAAACTGATCATAATCATTCAAATTAATTATTTATCATAATCATGTATATGCTCAAATATCTGTTCATGACAGTTGTGTCGTAATTTAAGAGGAGAACTTAGTATAAGGGAGAATTTGGCCTATTAGTTCTAAAGATACAGCTCTGAGCTAGAGAAGAACAATGAAAGTACATGTTGATTGTTAATTCAATTTTTTCTTTGCCGCTTGGTTTTGCAGGTATTATTACCTTGCGTTCAAGGCACACAAGGCTCCCCTTGGTAGCAGAGAAAACTGTCTTGCCATTTTGGAGAAATCTAAGCTAGACAACTGGATTCTTGGGAAGACCAAGGTAGAGGGTGCTAAGATTTTCTCAGTAATAGTATCCTTTTAGCAAAACATATCTACTTTGAAAAGTACTGCATGAGTGAACAAAAGAGCAAGGAATTTGCTCCTTAGCCTCCCAGGTTACGGAGGTGCCCTGAGTTAGTGCTGCCAGAGGAGGGGTGCATTGTGTGCCTCCCCAAAGCGTGTTCTGCACGTGGCTGCCTTGATAAGGACAGTACGTCTGTCAGTGCCTCCTGTTGTAGTGCATTCCTGAAGTTCCTCATGCTCTTATTAAAGACATGACTGAAACTTCACACTCTGGCTCATCCTGCAAGCCTGGTTGCTACCTTATCCATTTGTGGAGTTTCAGGTAAGCTCCTTCTGGCTCCATCAAAAGCCTTTGTTCATGGTTTAAAATAGAGTGAATGACTTCTGTAAAAAGGATATTGCATAGTATTTTGAGTTGTTTTACAGTACACAAAGGAAAAACAAGGAGAATTTTCCTGGCCAAGACCCAGATAAAATGTATAGAAGTACCCACAGGATTTGTCTCCTGAAGCAGAGTGCTTTTAGACAATATTATGTCCAAAACCAGATTCAACCAAGGATTTTTCATCCCTGGCTATATTTCAAAATTGTTGATATCTGAAAATATCCCCCTGGCCAGTTTACTTTGTAAGGGGAGTAAATATAGGGTTTATTTTGCAATAGGGTGATTACAATCAGTGGAATAATGAAATTGCACAAGCACACCAAGAGCAAATAATTGATTCACAAGATTGCTATGATATCTATAGTCAGTATTTTGCTAGTTTTTTCGGCAATGATGCCCTAGAATAAGCTGCTACTGGACTAATGAAAAGACAGAATATAAGAGATTGCGTTACTGTCTGCTTGTAATACTGATTTTTTTGTTTTGTTGTTGTTCCATTCCAGGTTTTTTTAAAGTATTACCATATAGAGCAGTTAAATTTGTTCCTTCGAGAAGTTATAGGGAGAGTGGTGGTCATGCAAGCCTATGTCAAGGGATGGCTTGGAGCAAGGAGGTACAAGAAAGTCAAAGATAAAAGAGAAAACAGTGCTCTTACTATACAGTCAGGTAAATGTACACATTCCCTATTTCACTGAGTGTCTTTGCATTTTAATCAGTTAAATTGCATGTATATTGTTTAATCATCCATTATAGTTTATTATGAAATGAAAATGACCAGAGATGCTTTCTCTCCAACTAACTGATGCAAATATTATTGATTTGCTTCTAAGGTGTCATCTTAGTGTTTGGTAATGTCTTTATTTAAATATGTTAGTATTTTGGATGGGATGCCTGTGCACAAAATGAAAGTATTGTTAGCTATGTCTGTCCTAGCATGCAGCACATAATTGAAATGCAGTAGCGCATGCCCTGCCCGTATACCAGAATTCCAGACATACATCGTAAAATGGACTGCAGAGGCTGATTACCAGTACTTTAGCAGGCTTCCTTGTAGTGAATTTGGGGAACTGTGTGAGCAGGGATGATCATACACCTTTGTGTTTTGGTTAGGACATCAGTGAGCACATGGTGACAATTAAAATTTGGAAGAGTAAAGTGGTGTTTGAAGTTGTGTGGATGTGAATATTGCAGTCATGAACCCAGAGTTCAACATGTGGGTGGGTGGGGAAGAGGTACTGGGGGTAGAGGCTGGAATAGTTATGGCAGGAGGAAAGAAAGTTACAGCACATCTCTGACTTTGTAGCACTTCCTTAAATAAATGTAATTTCCAGCACATGGTTTTGTATTTTTAGCCTGGAGAGGATATGAAGCTCGCAGGAAGTACAAGGAAATAAGGAACAGAAGAACTGATGCTGCTATACATATTCAAGCAGGTAATTAAAACAGTATTTCAGTTGCCAACACCTATTTTTCTGTGGGTGATTTTGTGTGTCATGTTTATAGCCAAAAAAAAATAAATACAGTCCAAACAAAAGCTATCAAAAACGTTACTTCTCATCATTTGTTCTTCAGTGTCAAATGACATCTGTGACAGGTATCAGGCACTTTGGCCTTTTTGAAGTGCTTCTCTGGAAGCAAAACATACTAATTAAAAACTGTTGAGTTAATTCTCTAAGATTCTTCTGAGCACAGTCAGTGTGCTCCCACTACATGTAGAGCTGGTATGAAACACTGTATTGGTTTGTCTAAAAGTGTGGATGGGAGGCACTGGACATGGATTTTTCTGTCTTTGTATGGAGCCCTGATTTTGGCAGATTGCCAGGTTTTTGTTTTGACTGCTTGCTGGGTTTGCCAGCTTTGACCAATCTTTTGACATTCTGCCAGACTCCTATGCAGCCATATCAATATGAATTTGAATAAACTTTAAAGAGATTACTGGAGAAACAGGCCCATAGGGCTGTGTAGGTCTCTAGTAGACAGCAGAGTACCATATGGCACAGAAATCTAAGAACCAATGCTATGAACTCAATGGTGTTTTCAGATGCTGCCAGTATGAAGCAGCCTCCATATGATGCAGTGTAATACACTTTCCCTGTGCAACTCCACATTGAAAGACTGTAACTGATAAAAAATTAGTTGTAGCAAACATGTTTACAAATAAACCAAGATACCACCTCTATTCAACCAGCTTTCTGTGCTACAATTCCTTAAACTTTGTCACCTGTTTATTGTGTATCTTATAGTCTGAAGGCAGTATGAAAAAGATGTGTTCTAATATTCTTTTTCTTTGTTCTCAAACCATTCCCAGTAAATTCATTTGGTTTTTTGTTGTCTAAGTTTGCTCCTCTGAAATTAGACATTGCTGTGACTTTCAGCAGAAAGCAGAATACCAGTCTAGTTACAGAAAGGAACAGAATATCATTAGGATCAAATAATAATTTGCAGCTTTGCATGAATACTGTTACATTGAATCACGAAGCTCTAGGATTAAATGCAGAATATTCTATTACATAGCAAACTGTTAGGGAGAAATTTTTTCTCCCGTTACAACAAACACTGAAGGACTGCACAAGTACTCTCTCCCATTCTTCCTCTCCTTTGTGTTGTTGTCATTTTCAGTTATTTTTATGATAGCACGGAAAGTAGATCTTAAAGTACCCCCTGCCACTATTTTCCAGAGTATTTGCTAGATTTACAAGTGTATATGTACCTGGACTTTGATTACCTAACTTACAACAACCTTTTGTTGAAAGAAGGAAAGTGAAACTGTTAACCCATCACTGTCCCCCTATGATCAGCTCCTTAAAGTGAGAGTTATCTCAGGTGCAATAGGAAGCTGGTGTGTAGCAGTATCACTTGGAGACTGCAGGGGACATTCTGCCTTACAGTTTTATCTAGACAGATTGCTAGCTCTGTAGAGAAAGTAATCTATTCTGCTCTTAGCACACATGGGAGAGATTCTGAGCTGTATTGCTTCCTGCCATCTCTTAGATGCTGTGTTAAACATGGCAGAGCAGAGACAGTGGGAGTGAATCTGGACATTGTTGAGCCCTCTGGACCTAATGCTGGAGTAATGTTGTTAGCATTCTTCCCACTAACACACACAGTATCTTCCTTTGTAACCTGGCACTTTACTGTTTCAGTGATCAGTCTGGGTGAATAAGCATTAGGACTGTAGGGTTAAGAGTGACATGGTGCACCTTTGTATTAATTAGGCTGGTTGCTCCTCCTGTCTTTGACTCTCTAGTAGAAGGGGTATAATAATAATAATAATAATAATAATAATAATAATAATAATAATAATAATCCTCAACACATTTATATCTGCCTTTGGAAACCTATACCTAGGACTTCTTATTCGAAAATATTTCTTGTGCACATTTTCTCTTCTTAGTGTGCTGATTTTTCCGTGTTTCAAATCAAAACTTATGCTTGCTAATCATGACCAATTTCCAGGTTTTAAAACATGTGGACAGTCCTTGTGTTGTTTACGTTACATTACACTGTCCACGTGCCTAGTGACACAGAGACAAAAGCATCCCTGACTCTCTTCCTTCCCTGCACATCTTCTAACGTGAGTGTAGTTCAAGGCAGCTTTCTAGTAAAATGGAGTATGATCACCTTTGTATTTTTTTTAAATGAACCATTTCAGGCAGTTAGATGAATTGTTTGCATTTGTCATCCAGACATTAGCAAAACCATATAATTAAACTATATGTACTTCCCTCTCCTTTCCCTCCCCCCTGCCCCTCTCAAGCAGGCCTTGGAATTTAGGAAGCATTTGGCTTACATGTTTCTACAGAACAGCGCATATTGAAATTTGTTTTCCTTTCATCTCTTTCCCAATAAAAGCAGCCGCTCAGCTTATCCCTTTAGCTTCCTCAGAACTTCCTTTCAGAATTCCCGATCTATTACAGCACATTCACATACCAGAAACAAGATGCCTTTTCATGCTGTCAACCTTTTTCATCTGAAATGTAAATTAATTCTTGCTGGTACGCTTTGACAGAGATCAAAGTAGGGGTATTAACCTTATTGGGCCTTCTCCTCATCAGAATCAGTTCCAAAGACTGCAAGGGTAGTGTTAGGAGGCCAGTCTTCACTGTTATCTATGGCCCTCCTCCAGGCAGTCCTCTGTCTACAAGTCAGCATTTCAAAGGCGCTGATTTCTTTTGTAAATGACCTTATCATTACCTTAAACTGTGTGAAAAATGATTTGCCTGAATAATTCTTGCAGGATTATCCTGCTCATTTTAATTGTGGGGGGACTTCATTCAGGTTCCAGGATATTGTTTAAGTGGTTTTGACAGCAAGTGATCATAGCCTGATATAAAGGAGGAACAGAGCTCCTGATTGGAAACCTCTTGACTTGTTCAGATTGTTCATTTCTTGCAAGTCAGTCTTTGAGGTAGGCTGCATTTGCATTTTAAAAATAAACAAATGCCTTTCAAATACATGAGCTGGTGGTCTGGAGATCTCTGTGGGCCCAGCAGTTCACTATCCATTGAAGAAATGTTGGAAGAAAAAACAAACTTAGAAAAAAAACAACCTGCACAATATACATGAGGATACAATTCCTGAGTGTATTATATTACAGGAAAAAAAGTCATTATTTCAGATGGGGGAAAACACCCTCGCTAGGAAACAAAGTATTTGTGAATTTAAATTAAGTGGGGGAAAAAAAAAGCTAAAAGCTACCCTACTTCAGCATATCTACATCTCAGTTCTCAGAATACACAGAGTACACAAGATCTTTCCTGCTACTTCCAGCACACTTTCTCAAACTGTGAAGGCTAGAAAATGCTAAGTTTTAACTTGGAGAGGAATTGTAAAGAATGATTTTGTGCAAATTGTTTGAGTTGAAAGTACTTTGCACTTCTGAGTATTTCTTTGTAATTAGGATTTATATTGTTTTGATTTACATCTACATAAAAGGAAAAATATATTGTCAAAGATTTTTTTTAAAATTATTTTGCCAGATTCACAGCTGGTTTAAATCAGTGCATATCCACTGAATCATCTGACTGAAATGTTGCTTCACTGATTTACCTCATGTGCAAGTCTCATTTAATGTTTTTTTGTTTTAGAATAATGCATTAATTAAAATTTAAAACGACAGATAATACAATTATGAAAATATATTTTCTATTTATGATAGGACATATTTCCATGCAGTGTGACTTGTCCCGAAAGACTTATGGGAGGATTTTAATCTGGTTATTTCATTTGTGAACCGACATTGCCAAAATGCCAAATGAGTGGTGCATGCAATTCACTTAGATCTGAGGTGACATCACTGAATTCATTTTAATTAGGCCCACTTTAGCCATCTGGAATATACTGTGCAGCTCTGGTCAGGGCTGAGTTTAACTATGCTTCCAGAGGTGAAAGGCAAATGACTAATCCATTGAGCCACCATCTCCTCCTCCAACACGTGCTCACACACTCACCATATGTCATATTGCATTAGAAAATTCTTTATCAAGAACTCAAGAATTGGGCTCTTTTTCTTAGATAAAAAGTAGGGGATGTTCAGAAGGAAGCATCACTTTGTAAGTGGTTTTCTTTCTGCAACTTCTGCCCATGCAGTGTTGCTCACTGTTTACATATCTAACATGTGCTTCTGACAAAATTTACTCCATTATAATAAAAAAAAGAGGGACAGAGAACAGCTGTAATTTACTATTTTACAGTTATAATAAATGTAAGCTTTTACTAAAAGTGTTACCTTTGGGATTTTCAGCAGCAAAGATATAATGTTTGCTTCAGTAGAAGACAAGGAAGTATTTCTTGAAAGTATCTTTATCCCTATATTTATCCATCTGTTTTTTACATTTGTGTGTATACATTCTCAGCTAATACCATTGTCTAGATCTAAGAAGTACGTGAGTAAAACGTTCCAAAAACTTCTAAGCACCTTATTTCTAAAAATATTTTAAAAAATTCCTGAAAATAGCAATGCCTAAGTAGCAGATGCGGTTTTAATTTTTTTATGTAATTAGTTCAATTCCTTTTAACTACATTTTTAGTGTAAAAAAAATTGAAGAGATATATGTGTTTCTCCTAATGGCAGCAGAACTGGTTTATTGTATTACCTTGATTTCACAGGGTAAACCAGATTAGTTTTGTACAGGCTGCACAGCGTTGGTTAACTTTACTCTTCCATCTCACTGTGTTCTGTACTAGCTTAGGCCGTCCAGTAATTCTTCATGTTTCGTATCTGTCTCTAGTAACCAGTAAAGGCCTGATGCTCATGTGCAGGGACCATTTTTGGAAAAGTGAGAAGGCCTTGTAGTTTTAAAGTAAGAGGTTCTATATTCTGTCTCCTCCTCTGAGCTAAGCTCTGTCAATGTGCAAATGTTTTAGGTTTTATTTGCTATTTTTTAAGGAGAAAAAATGGAGACTATTCTTACTGGATTTTATGCAAAAATCAGGATGGGACAATGTACAGTGTACATTGTCCAACAGTATCTCATAAAACCTCTTCCTTGCTGATATTGACAGAGTTTCACATTACTCTTCACTTTTTTTTATTTGACCAAGTCTCAAGATCAGAGACTGTGATGCATGTTAGTTAAAAGCTCTATGTCCAAGTGTTGATGTGCATCAGTGACACCAGTCCTGATGGCAGCCTTGGTGAGTCTTTGTAATAGTCACTGCTTATTAGTGATAGTTACTGCTTGCACATAAGAACTCATGACTTCTTTTCTCATAGTGCTTCTGCTGGAGAACTTAATACAAGAGTCGGTTTTTCTTCTGCAATTAAGCAGGCATCACACTGTGTCCATCCAGAGTGAGAGGTGCACGAGAAAATGTATTCATGGGACCCAGCAAAAGATGTGACTCTCCATCCCTTTTACTATTCATTAGAATTGATTTGGCATGGAGTGAATAATCAGATTCATGGACTCTAATTCTCTCAGATGCTGTTAGTTAAGCTGCTGAATGCTCTTTTAACTAGACAAATTAAGAAGGTGATAGGCTGTTCCTAGCAAATCAACTTCTGATTCCAAACTACCATGATGCCTTCTCTTCAGCAATCATGAGTTCTCCTTCTGAGTTGTTGCTATTTGCTATTTTAGGTGATATTATAGAATAAAAATGTGTCTGTGTACAAAAAGTCTGCTTAACATTATTTTTTTAATGTCAGAATGAATCCTTCTACTGTTTTAAAGTGCTACTTCATCTCCTTTCTTTATACTTCTCTCATAGACCTGTGATTGTTTAGCTTTGATCGTTTTACATTGTGCTTCACAATTTGCTCTGTAACTATATATTTCCTGTGAGAATTATGAGGAAAATGCCTCGGATTCTCCTATGTGGAATTGTGCAATATCGGGTGTAATGTATATGCCTTGGTACGTAGACCTTAAAATAAAAGTTTATAACTGCAAGACGCCAAATTTCAGACTCTCTGAAGTAAATATATCCTTGGTTCGTGAGGTGCTGGAGCTGACAGAAGAGTCTGTGTGAGAAATGATCAGCAGAAAAAGTAAAAATTCATTTCCTAACTTGTGGCACATAAAGCATCAAAAACTGAGTTACTAATAGAAGTATTACAATTGTTCAGTTCTTATCTTGCTTTTCAGATCATGTCATTTTTAGCTATGTAAAGATCAGGGTTAAAGCTACTGTTGCTGGAAAGTTTGGAATATAGACTGAATAAGGTGAAAATGAGGTGACAGCTGGTAATCATTCTTCTTCAATGATGCAGTGATTGTTCATGGAGCAGTAGCAACATGAGTCTGCTAATTTCACACTCTTTGAGCCAAGTGCTTAGTGTCAAAACCAGCACCAGTCAGTAATGCAAATTGCTGTGATGGAGCAGCTTCCCAGCCTCTCAGACTCCCCCAGTAGAATTCTCTGCATATGCATTTCTTTTGAAACATTATAGATCCAGTTAATAAATGTTGAAAAGATGCAGTCCTGCTAATGCTTGATGAAGCTTTTGAGGGAGTGAAAGAAGTTTGTTTATCTGTACTTTGATTGTCCCAGGAGTCAAAAGTAGGAAAAATACAACCATTTACCTGTCAGATTCAAGGTATTTTGGAAGAATGTTAGAATACAGCCTGTGGAAGGGTTATGTTGAAGAGTAGTTGATTTTGAAAATACATATGAAAACAGAAGACAGGGTAAAAGCTATGTTTATTAAATCAGATATAGCAGGTTTTATGTAGTGAATGAGGGAAAGACCAAAGTGTTTGTACTGACATAAATAAGAGTCTCTGGAAAAAAAGAAAAATAATTTTTAAAAATAAAATCACAGCAGGTATCAAGGCTGATTTTATAGACACACACATATGAAGAACTGCTAAAAGTTGAGAAACTACTAAGGATAAAACTGAAGTTTATCTCATTAGTTCATTTGTTTTGGTTTTTCTTTATAGTAGTCCATCGACTGAATGACACTCAGCATGTTTCAGCTGCAGAGAGGTGGCTGCTGGCCAGCTGTCTCTGCTGCTGCAGTCGGGGTAGGCTCCTTGTCTGGTCAGTAGGGGATAGTTAAGGCTTGGAAGCCTGATCACTTGGGACAAGTGAAAGCTTGCCTCATCTCTGCCAGACAAGCAGACTTTTCCAGTCTGATTATTAAGGGCAAAAAGTTCCTCAACCTCATGATACCTGAGCTCTGTATTTGGTTGAACACCTCAGCAGGCCCAACTTCTGTCATGCGTTTTGTAAAGTGAATGGTTATTTATTGTCATAACTCTCATTAAAAGGCAATTTTTGTTACTTCTTATTCCAGAAACCTCAGTGTTTTCATTAAATCAGAAGTGTGGGATACAGGGAAAACTTGTTAATCTTCTGATCAATTTCTCTGCTCCTCAATTTATTCAGTATTTATCTTACCTTCTGATTTCTTTTTGTAATCTACAATGTTATCATGACCCTGATCCTACATGAGGTTTCCCTAGACCTTATTTTTGTGCCTGTCCTACATTCTACTGTAATATGTAACCCTGGACCCCAGTGGGAGGGCTGCTCTTCTCCTTTGAGTAATTAGTCTTCAAACTGACTCTGGTTTTGCATGCCTTTAGTGGGCTTAAAAGCTTTTCCTGGACAGGAAACTTTTTTTTTTTCCCCAAAAATCATATTCCTTGATCTTAGTTCCAACGTTCTTTTACATTTTGTCGCACTGTTTAAGCTGCAGTCCTCCCGGACTAATAAACAGCTCCTTTCTCTCACAACTGCTCAGCCTTCATATTCAGCAGCTGCTTGTTGTATACTGAAACAATGGCACTGATACTGTGTTTACTGTCTTCATTATTCAGTCCTTTCTCCCTTTAGGTATTTCTACTTAAAATAATGCTTGAAATAAAGCCTAAAAAATAAAATTAAAAGTATGTGAGTTTATGTGTATATTGCAGCACCTTTTTAGTCCTTTGTCTTAAGTGCAATATGTATTGCTATGTGTGGTTTGTGCTGGAACTTTATTACTAACTGCTAACAGGTGTCAAAAATTCAAGCAAGTTCCTATCAGATAAAACTATGGAAATAATTTTGTTATTTAGGTAGCCAAATCCAGAGATAGTCCATGGAAATAAGGGATGTAGATATCTTCAAATATTATGCATTGGAATTTTCTTTGCCATTTCATTCCACTGCATGCTTCCTACTTCATTTAGTATTTTTAGTGATCGTTTTGTTCTGCTCCTTTTTTTAGGAATGGTATAAATTCCAATCTTTATAAATTTTTTCCTGCTTATTTATATGAGATGTATTTTAAATGTTTTGTTATGGTTGCAGTTAATTGAAAGAATAGGAGAAGACATTAATAATTTTTCTAGTTTTAATTGAATACATGTGTCCCTGGCTTGTCACCCCCTTACCCCACAATAAAAAAAGATAAAGCTTCTGATTCTGTAAAAGCTTAAATCAGGTAATTTGTGATTTTATACTATGTATTGTAATACATTCTAAGTTGGGTTCCTATTTAAATTAGATAAATTCTCATTTTGAGGCCTATTTGGCCTTGCCTGGACTGTGCCAAATGGTCACTATAACAGTGAGAGTGTAAGGCCCTGTAGAATTTCCAACTGTTGGTAACATTGCAAACATTGGAACCACTCATGTTCTTATCCACTAATTCATTAAAAGTTGGGGACGTTCAGGTCTGCGCTGCAGGGACAGGTGCCAGTCATTTCAGGCTCTGCAGAATTTTTCTGATTCATAACTATGTTTTTTAGCTTTCAGGGGATATATTGTTCGTAAAAACTACACAAGATTGAAAACCAGCACCGAGCGTGTAGCAGATCCTCAGCTTACAAGCAGCTGCTCTACTTCTGATTTTGGCTTTGAAGAAGACTGGTGAGTTGAATCCTTTGCTGCCTACTCTCTAACAAAAGCAATTTTCCAGACAATGAGATCTGAAAGGAGCAGCTATGTCATCATGATTTAGCCAGCTCTTAGAGAATCTGATATATTCTGAAGATGGGCACCTGTAGGTTAGCAGGTTCCCCCCCTCAGCTTAGTCATCTCCGTATTCTCCCAGTAGGTGGAAAGGTACTGTTTGCCCTGGGTTGCTGTCCTGTTTCTCTGCACTTTTTGTAAGTACCCAGAATACTGTAGATTGGGGACAAAACTGCAAGTGCTCAACATTGCAGAATTGACTGCAGTATGTCTTAATAAATGCCCAAGAGTAGAAAATTGCCCTTCTGTGCCTGCAAAGCACCATGCAGACCAGCAATGAGACAGGGAAAAGAGCTATCGAAACCAGATGGACAGGTCACTGACAGAAAGCCTAGGAATACTGTAAACCATAGAGATGCTCTCCTCTTTGTAGAGAAAAACAATGGATTTTTAGCAGTGCATTCACTCCAGACAAACCTCCTCCTGACACTTCCTTGGATATGAGGCAAAAGGGATCTGTTATGTCTGACTGACCAACAGTTTTCTAGGACAGGTGGCTGTATTTTCTGGACTAATACCTTTCATTAGCAAGTTTCAGTGACTAAGAGTTATGAGATCTCTCCTGCTGATACCATTTTGGAGAAGTTAACTGTTACTTCTTTCTCTATGTATGCTCATAACATTGAGTTATGTTAACTTCCATGCTAACTTTGCTGCATGCTCTAGAGCATTATTATAGGATTTTGTTCAGGTGTAACCACGTGCGTTCTTGCAGGTAAACTCCATAACCTCTCCCTTACAGTATTCTGTTTTCACTAAGAAAAAGGTTCAGGCCATTGGACAAGGGCTAAATAAATAAATGGTTTTGGTAATGATTTTCAGAGTAAAGAACAAGCCCAGTACAATTTGCCATCATAACTCTGTTGTTGAGTTGCTTGACTGCTCACTGGGGAACGAGTTTCCTAATTTATGATTACCTTCGTGCACATGCAGCTCCTTCTGTCTCCTAAATCCTTAAGGGGTGTGTATCTTATGATCTCTTTAGAACTATTGATGATCGTGTGGTCACTTGTTCTCCAGTCTGCACTGATGGCTGAAGGAAGGAGCTAATAACCTACTGTCAGTTTTCTTTGGCTTCCAGAATTATAATTATTTGCAATGTAAATAAACATTTTCGTCTGGACTTGTTAGGAGGCACACAGTCTCTTTAAACATTTTTCTTCATTTATTTCATGTTAGTTAGTCAGGAATGTTTTTCTTCCATTTTTGCATCAAACTGTCTCTGGAATTCCTTGTTATTTCCCAAATATATTTTTCTGGATAAGGTACACTTGCTTAATTGTACATCTTTTGATGTACCCTTCTGCATAAAGTCAAATAGGCAGCAGAGAAGGGAGGAGTGTGATGAGGTCTCCTCTCACTAAGAGAGCGCAGACATCAGCCTCACTTGATGTCTGCCTCCATTTTACAATTGATCATCACATGAAATCAAAGATGCTGCATTTTGCAATGGCATAACTAAAATTCCAAGTTAGTATTAGGGATCTTTTGAGCTTATTAGGAATAATTTCTGAAGAAGGGAGAAGTAATTTTCTAGAACATCATGTGATTTTGAACTTGTAGATTGACAGATCTCTAGTGAATATATTTTTAATAAATGTTCTTAGCAGGATAATCTACAGTTCAGTGCCTAATGACCTTAATCTATGCTACCTTGTTCATGTTCTTGTTCAGACAGATCTGTCATTCTCAAATATCTTTAAATCCCTCTGGAATCTTGTCAGAGTATCTGCAACCTGTGTGTTCCACCACCATCATTTTTTCCATTTCCCTCCCAAATGAAAATTCTGTTAAATAATACTGATCTGATACTTACCCTGGAAAATACTTCCTGTATTGTTCATTTTTTCCTCTAGCTCACTGACTACTAAATATCAAAGTATGTTAGCTATATGTACATGATCAGTGCCTTTACAGTGTGTGGTATAGCAGAAAGCATTGTTTCCACAGTGACTTTGTTACGCATCAGTTATGTCTGTAACTGTAACTGTATGTCAGTGAGTATCCCTTGCTCTTTGGTTTCCTTTGGAGCTCTGTATGTTAAGGGCTTATGTTAGAAGATACCTGACATCAACAGCAGTTCACACCCTTGAGCTGAGTTCACTGATTTTATTCCTACATCTTTCTCTTTTTAGCTATTTGGTCAGCATAGGTTCTCAGAAATCATTCTTGTTAGAAAATTCTTAACATTCACATGAGCCTTAGGTAATCAAGATTGTATAATAGACCCTGAACAAAACTACACAGGCACACCAACTTAGGTGTTTGAAAAGTTATAGACAAAGAATAATTATCAGCAGTTCTCTGTTCTGCAGAAAGTATGCATCTGAAAGTCAGGTTCCAGAAATGGGTCTATTTCTACTCATTAATGGCTTGACTGATGAAGCAGAATCTGATTACTAAATTTGTATCAGTACTAAGTGAGTGATGGTACAGGGTTTAAGAGGGTAGGATTTGAATTAGAAACACAGTTACATGAATAGTAATGAACCACAAAATGAATGTCAGTCACTAATGGCACCGTGCTCCGAAGTTTACATTGGGTACTAGCAGTGAGGATACACAGTACCTCATGTGTGCATCATAACATTAGCTCATTTCTGTCAAGACCTCGGTTAGGATAGTGTATCAGAAACTGCACTTGAAGAAAATGAGAAAGTTGCTTGGCAACCAAAATGTCTCTATAAACCATAGTAAGGTAAGATCTAAAAGGGAGATGGAAAACTAGGGGTCATGTGGTATCATTTCTCCAATCATGAAAGGCTGATGTGAAGAGAAAAGGAACAAACCGTTCTCTATTGAGAATCAGGTAATTGAGAAATAATAGGCTTGCGTTGCAGCACAAGAATGTTAGGTTAGATGTAAAGAAAAGCTTACTAATGGTAAACTGAGTGAAACTCTCTGTAGGTTACCTTGAGAAGTTTTGACATCTCCTTCACCATAGGTTTTAAAAAGCTTAAACAAACTAATGACCAAGAAAAAAAAAAAAGAGTAGGTGATTTTTCTTTTAGAATGGGGGTGGCTTAAATGGTTTGCCAAGGTTCTTTTTATTATTTGTAAATACAGAGTCACTTCTTGAACTATGACATCTCTGTGCCAGTGGGTTTGGCATTGCAAGCCAGCCACTTTTATAGCATTGTAGTGTCACCAGCTGTTGCTGCGTCAATGTGGGAAGTAAGTATAAAAATAGTTCTAGAGGAATTCTCCGTGGGTCAGCTTTACTTGCATCAGCATTATTACTGTGCCTGAAAAACGAACAATGTCCATTTCTGAATGGTTTGCTATACCTGGCCCATTGAAATAGCATGCAATGTGGATTTACCTACTGGGCACAGGTGGATTAGCACATAAACATAATATCCTGTATATCACAGACAGCAGAGATTAAACACGATTTCAGTCACAGGAGCACAGATCCATTCAGAAACTGGTTTAATGTGAATTCACCTGTTCCATATAAAAACTCTTCTCTCTTTTGCTATGCTTTCTTTAACTTGATCTGCAGCTTGCCTCTCACTAAAGTGGGATTCAGTCTGTCAATCAATAACAAAACCTTCCTTGGATTCTTTTGTTTAAAAGAAAAAGAAAAAAAATCACTATGTTGGTGTGCTTCTATTCTTCGTGGAGGGCTGATTGAAAGGGTCATATCTCCACGTTTTAAAACGTTTTTTTTTTCAGAATCTTCAGAAGAATGCCATCAGGTTCTGTTGATTTATTCCTTACACCTTTCCAAATTGTTCCATATTTCCTCCTTGGAGAATTTCAGTTTCTGTCAAGACCACACTGTGATTTCTTGTATAAGTCATCTTTTGAGTATGAATTTTCATTTCATTCCACAAGAAAAGTTAGCATAAAGATATTCTGGTTTCCTTTAATTACTTCCCTTTCCTATTTTTAATCATAGAAAACATTAAGGTTATTGCTTGTGATGGAAATAGGAAGGCTGAAATCCCTGTGGCATGCAGTGGAACACAGTGGGCCTGATTCTGATGTCATATGAGCTTCTAATTATTTTACAATTCGTAAGTTCAAATAATTACTCAAGATTTTTAAAGGTGTAAATGTAAATATGGGCACAATTTTTCAGTGTCATCTGGGTTTTTTTCCTCCTTCCCGTCCCTTTGGAATTTTTCATCTACCCATCCTGGAAGGATTAAATTGGTTCTATTCTATAATATATTACTTCTGCAAAATGAACTGTATTATTTCTAGTAGGAGTTTTTCTAACATTTTTTAAAGCATTTAAATAATGAAAGTCCAAATTCCCTTACTTACACTCATAATGGCCAGAATAATTCCAGCATAAATTAATCTCTGCTACTAGTTTTATGCTGCAATGGTTCAACTGCTTTTCAAGCGCTAAAGACAATAATGCTATATACTATACAGATGTGCAGACAGAGCTTAGGAATCAGTGTTTCTCCAGTGTTTCTTGCTTATTCAGTGATTTATAGACAGTCTGTATGTGAAGAGGCATATTATAGCTCAGTAGCTGAACAGTCAGCAGCAAATTGTTGAATTACCTTACTGAAACCAGGCACATGCACTTGATCTCTTGCATCCTGCCTAGGTAAGTGTGCTGACTGGATCTCATCTGTCTGACCCAAATACTGCTTTCCTGCAAATGTGGAAAATAAAAGTCCCTGGAAACTATAGGACAAGCAGTTTCTTCAAAGACACCTGAAAGTACCCTGCCTCAGATACCACGTTTGAAAATGTTAGGTGTCATCACTGATTGACTTAGATTAATTAACTATTGCTGAGCTGCCCTCCTGTTGTCAAGCATTGAAATGGGCTGCCCAGGGAAGTGGTGCAGTCACTATCCCTGGAAGTGTGCAAGAAATGACTGGACTTGGAACTTAGTGCTGTGGTTAATTAACAAGGTGGTGTTTGGTCAAAGATTGGACTCTTGGAGGTCTTTTCAACCTTAGTGATTCTATGATTCTGTGGCTGCATTTTCCATGTGGCATACTAGCCAAATTTTCAGAATAGCTCAGCAACTGATTTCGAGGTGCTCAGCATTTGCAGTTGATACTGTGTTTTCAGATGTGTTCCCTACCAGTTTGACATTGTGTGGTGGGTTGACCTTGGCTGGCTGCCAGGTCCCTACCAAGCCATTCTGTTGTTCCTCCTTCTTAACAGGACAGGGGAAGAAAAATGCAGTGAAAAGCTCATGAGTTGCAGCTAGAAATCAAGTACATACTTACATTAGCAACAGTATATTCTGTGGAAGGATGGGCTATCTTGCAGCAAATACAACCCAACTAAGGATTATTAAATCAGAAACACAACATCACAGGGATCCTGAAAAACAGTCAGAGTCTACGGGCTTCAGAATTCCAGAGGCTGATTTTTGCTAGCTTAAACTGGACAGAAGGCAAGTTCATGATCTTTACCTTCATGCTTTAAACATTTATACAGGGTTCTAGCCCTGGCAAAGTTCTGGATTTTTTTTAAATAGAAGATAAAGATTATTTCAAGCTGCAAATTTAGATCCAGATCCAAACCACCCCAAAATCTCAATATTTAAATTTATATGATGATTCAGTCTGGTTTTGGCATTGTAGGCCATTTGCAACATACTGATCCAATAGCAGATTTTGATTTTGACATCCAACACAGTAATATTTGAGAATTATTCATAAATTTTAGCTTGTATAGAGTTTATTTTCTGCAATATTAGAGAATGGGGGAATGCATCATCTTAACAAATGCTTACGGGAATTTTGGGGAAAAGGAGAAAGCTATCTAACTCACCCCACTAAATAAATTATTATCTAAGTAATATATATACAAGATAAAGAGTAATAGAGAACTTTACAGATAATACGGTATATGCCTAAATGCAGTATCAAATACAGTCCTAGACATGTTCAAGAAGTGTGCCAGTACTAAATGACAATGCATATTTAAAACTGATCCCTTAATTTCCTCCAAGGAAAACACAGATTCAAATTACAGTTTAGGTAGAATGTTTTCCTTGTCTTCCTTAGTGTCAAAGAATAAAGGGGAATTTAAATTCCCCTAACCTGACAAGCAAATCTAAAGTTCAGTCATGAAATTGCAACATTATGGAAAAGTTGGATGTTTACCGTATTCGTGAAAGCTTCATTTTGTTTTGACAATCAGAAAGTTTTGCTTTTAATCCCAGTTTTAGGACCATGGGCATACTAGATAATATCTATGAACCTCATTCTTTTTTATCCATTAAATGAAATCGGTAGCATCTTTTTTGGTATTGCATAGCTGAAGATTCTGAAGCAAGTTCTGTCTGGGTGGACTGTTGAAGAGATCCATGGACTTCAAAGGCCTGCCAACAAGGATTGGGGCCTACAGAAGGTTTTTATGTTACTTTAATCAGCATTAATGAGAGTAGGAGTTGGCCTTTAATATTCTTATGGTGACATAATGTGATGAGAAATAGTAACAGATATAGGCAAAGAATCTAAGACATCTTACTTCTTTCTCTGTGCCTAAACCAAATGGTTTTAGGAGAACACGTGTTTCACTTCTTCCTCATATGTCAAATTTTGAGTGTCTAAAAGTTTGAATACTGTGAAAACAGCTTTTCACAGCCCTGGGAAAAAAGTTTCATGTAAAATCTTATCAAATTAATCTTAATACATGACTTCAATTTCATAGAATTCTCATAAAATCATTTTACACATATACACGGATCCACAAAGTTTTAATGACAAATTCATTGCTCATAGCCTGTTACTGTGTTTAATAACATGCACTTCCTTATAAGAGGAAATGGGACTGATCTGTGTTTTTTCTGAATCGACTGTATGTGCATATTTAGAAATTGAGGGAGGGAGAAAAGAGAAAATTAACAAAACAGTGTATGCCAGTAAACCTTTTGTGAGTGAATAAATTACAATATTCAAACTACGTATTTTATTTTTCTTTGCTTTTAGGCAGCAAACCAGTAACCGGTCTTCTCCCATGGTGCCTGATTTTCCTGACAAACAAACGAAAAAGGTACTACTAAGTTTATATTCTAAAACAACATCATATTATAACTTCAAATTCCTGAGTCCACAGTTCTGCAGTGTGTTCGTGGCTGCTTGGCATAGCCATCTGAACATGAAACCGTTAGTGATGTTTTGAAGTCTTTGAGACAAAAGCCTGCTTGCTAAGAACTTTAGTTCTGTAGAGAGACAGGGAGGTACAGTGAATAAGAGAATCAAAAGGCTGGAAATTTGCTGCTGAGAATAAATGCTAGCTGCTCCCTGAGGTGATTTGTCTGTGCACTTCACTTTCTACAGATGTTAGAGACTCTTTTTTAGTAAGGACCTGAGGTTCTTTGGTAGCACTTTGATATCCTGCTCGAATTCAATATGTGAAATGGAGGAGTCGCTCTGTGACTTGGAGCACAGCATAGTCTTTGAAGTCTGATCCAATTTTTGCTGCTTACCATTTGATGTTGAAAGGATGAAATGGAGAAAATGTACAGTTTTTGCCAGTAACTCTGCTGAGCATATGTAAGATTAAAAAAACAAAATCCCTTGGATGATGTACTTAGAAATGTTAAGCAGATTAATACCTTCCTATAGCTTTTTTCTAAAGATACAAATTAACTATGAGAGGAAATCAGCATACAGTGCATGCTATGATTTAACTGCATGAGGAAAGGGGATAAATAAGTTAAATGGAAAAAAGTAAACAAATGTTTGTGACATGGGTGCTAAGTCGGTGTTGCTGAAAGTCACAAGAATCTTGTGTAACTTAAATCTAGCATTAGACATTTCACAGTGTCATAGAAAATAACAAGTTGCTCTCTGTGAGATCACAGCTGTAAATTATCATGGCAGAGTGAAATCAATACATTTCTTAGGTGCCTACACCAGCATTCTTTATTCCAGAATGATTTGGATGAGATTTCTGCTTCTCCAGTTATTCTAAAACATTCATTCGAAGTAAATGATTCACAGTCAATTAGCCAATCCGAGGCAGTTGCAGACCATCGGTTGTCAAGCCTCTTGAGATCTCCTAAAAAAGAAGGTAAGAAATATAGTAAAGTAGCTGCGATATTGTTTAACGTTTATAAGCTACATGTTGTCAGCATGTAGCTTGCTTTATATATTGATGAGGTCTTTTAACCCCTTGAAGGACAGGAAATATAAAGAAAAAAACTTTTTTCTACACGTTTTCAACCCAGAAATATAAAAAAGCCCTTAAGTGTCTGAATTACAGACACAAAAGTATAATGATTTTTAAAATACAGCTTCTACTAAAAGTGTCCTTATTAATCTCAAAATACCCTTTTAATGAAATCAAATCTACTTTCAAGAGCTTCAACTTTCCTTTGCCTTCCAACCTCAGAAGTCGAAGACAGTAATGAAATCTCTCATATTTGGCAGAATGAAAAACAACTCGTTTGTTCACACACACAAAGATTCAGTCCATCTGCAATAATTCTACAATCTATGCAGTGTAGATTTTTATTTTGTTTGCTGTTACGTTATTTTTGCCATGCTCAATAAGAAGTGAAACTTTTTGACATTTTTTGAGTTTTACCTGGTTTATCTTTGAATATTTCAGGAAGTCATTACCTATCAGAATACTTTTCTCTGTTACTGTAATCCTTGTGTCTTTGCAAATTCATGAATACAGACTTTGTTACTGTATTGTAGAATACATTCCCCAATTTAAGATGAAGTAGGTTGATAATGTGATATCTGTAACTAGAGCCAAAATGTATATGATAATACATTAATTTCCAGGTTAATACTAAAAATTAGTTGTTTGTAATGTTCTGCTATACATTGACATTTCTGCTTATTTATTTAATGGGGCACCTTTCAACTTGTAAATCTGTAAATATTTATCTGAATAATTAAGCCCTTGTCCTGAAATTTATGTGTTTAAATTTTACAGAGTTCAGTTAAACAATTTACAATGTAAAGGTAAGAAGATAGATATTTATAGGGAGATCCTTCCGTTACAGGAAATGCGAATTCAGTGTTTTTAGTCTTTTATACAGGCATTAGGTGGTTTCCATGCTAAAAACAGAATAGTATGTAAACACAGCAGATTGAGCACATTATTCTCTCTTCATGCATTTCTGTCCATATGGGTTTTGAATCCATAGTGTGGGACTCCAGGGGAAGTTTGCATCGCTATCTTAAGTTATTGCATGTTAAGCAATAAACCTGTCAAACAGAAATATCTTCATTGCAGCAAATCCTCTTGAGGGAAGCAGTCAGGGCCCAAATCTATCATCCTTACTCTCACTGGATATTGTATGTTACTCTGCAACTGATCTCCTTGAAATCAAAGACCTCGTGTCTGAGGTAAAACAATTAGAGTAACACTGGCAGAATTCCACCCTTAGCAAACATATTATTCAGAACCATTACACAGTAATTTAGAGAGACTTCAAAAAATGTGGAGTGACAGAAGAATAGAATTTGAAGAGGAGATTAGGGCAACATTGATCTGAACTATTGAAGAAACATCTATCTTTAAATGAATAAGCATGCAAATGTAGAGAAGTAAGGAATTTCCTAGATAAACATGAAAATATTCAGATAGATGATCATAGAAATCACACTTCAATGAGTAACTATTAAGAAGGTAAACCTGCTGCAGAATAACTTCCTTGGGTGCTTTTAAAAGCACTGCATGCATTCACAAATGCAGATGCTTTCACATGATGCTCAGTCTGCATTCAGTCTTAATGTATGAAGTATACTTTTAAGAAGATAATATTCTTACACCTATTGTGAAAGCTAAGTGAAATAGCAAATACCTTTTCAGAATAAGAAAATGTATAAAATACACATGCTTTATAATGTAGAGCAATACTACCTGAGCTGTTATTCACACAAAAAAAGCTGCCCACTAGGTGGTCCAAACAATGTAAAGACTGTTATTTTTCATAGCAAAACATTATTCTGCAATGCTAGAGATTGATTTTTAATTCTCTTTAAGTTACATTACAAGCAGAACTAGTCTATCAGCCTGGTGGTAGTGCTTGGACCTGGAACACAGAGGCCAGTGGGGAAGGGAATGTGACAGGTTGCTGCAGTGGCCCATGACCCAGTTATGAAGCAGCGTTGATGTTTGCTGAAGGAGGGAGTCTGCAGGCAGGCTTAAGCACAAAGGGAAGGACAGGCTGCTTATTTGTCTTGTGGCCTTGGTAGGTGAGGCTCTAGTGTAGTGAAGGGGGACAGAACAGAAAAGGGAAAAAACGGTTGATATGAATTTACGGGTTTTTGTATTAATCAAGCAGACTATTCACTCACATCTTGTTATCCAGCTGTGTAATGGCACAGGCTGCCTGTTCTCAGTAGTAGATTGGCAAAGGAAAAATAGACAAGGAAATTTTCAGAAAGATCATGCAAAGACTGTACTCCATAATTATTAATACAGAAACAAAAGCCTCTTTTTCACTTCAAAAGCCTTTACACTGGGTCATACTAAAACTGAGCAGTGTGGTCAAACTGCATGCAGAGCAAGTTAAGTGCATGCATGTCCTATGGTTGTATAGAGTCACAGGGGCTGGCTTTACACTGCCTGGACATTCCCATGGGCTCTGCCAGAGCAGTGGGGCAAGACTAGTAACAATGCTAAGAATTCACTCTAGTGTCTCCACTGTGACACATTGCCTGGGCAGAGAGGAGAGTCCAGTCATAAGAAACAATTAAGCCAGAAGTTAATTATTCTAGTCACAATAAAGTAGTACTGAAGGAATCAAAATAGTATAATCTCCAGAGGCCAAGTAGAGGTATTCCCTTAGACAAGATAGATAGTGAGACTGTTTGAAATTATTAACAAAAAGTGACTGCTTCATAGGGAATTGACCAATGTAACTTTCCTTCAAAGGCAGATGTGACAGATTTTCTGAGATGCTTTCCTTTGCAAAAGGAAAGCTAACAGTATCTCTGCACTGACCAGGGGATGACATAATTTTTTATGCTTAACATAGACATTTTAAATAACTGAAAAAATGCACAAAGAGTCTCTGGCTATGGACATTCTCTTTTGGGAGAACAGTATTTCTTCTGAATATGTTCAGTTTATGCCTTGTGCCTCACAATATTGCCTGCAATGCTGAAAGTTTGTGAGAGGTAGAGAAATTGTCAGGATTGTGTGAGATCTGGAAGTATGCAATCCATGGTGTCTGTAGCCACAATCTGAGGCTGAAGTAGTGAATAGTCCATTTCAATATAGCCTTTGATTTTAGATTCTTTAATCTTTTATATTTCAAAACTAGTGGAAATTAGGGCCTGACAAGGCCTGGAGTCCCATTAGCTACTGACCTGTTTTGAATGTTTTCCTTGTAATATGTATTTTTATTTTTGTGTTATTCATTTTTCTCTTCCTTTCTGATAAACCAATCATAAAATGGGATTTGATGAATGTAGCTGTGTTGGGTTTGGAGAAACATATGAGGTAGTCACTGTTTTTTGCACTGATGGAAGACAAGTAAATAATGAAATATCTCAAGTTAGTGCTTGATGGGGAGGAAGACTGCTGCCCAGCTGAGAAAGTACTGTGGACAAGTTTTAGTAGGCGCATTGTGGGCATGGAAGACTTTATTCCCAAAGTGTTACTCTGCGGTTGTCATCACACAGATGATATTTATAGATTCATCACCCTAAACAGGAAATAGAAAATAACGATGACTTCATTAATTGTTAGGACTTAACTCCAGTTTTAAGGAAGTGATCCAGCTTTAATTCTGTCAGGACCATAATCGTATTAAAATACCCAAGTCACAGAGAATAGATGGCTTGGGTGTTTTGTCTTTGCTTCAGAGTACAGTTTTGTTTGAGTCAGTCTTTGTTATTGAAAATACTTTAAACTGCCTCAGTCTCAGCCCTGGAGTACAGTCTTGATTTGATGTCTTGCAATTGCAAATGAAAGGTGCTTAAATATAGAGAACCAACTTACACTACATTGTAGTAGAGTTCTAACTCTGATCTCATTAATTCCTAGTTTTACATTGTTTTACAAAAGGTAGTATAGTATGGCCAGTCTTCGCGAACGAAGATTTGGGAAAGGTCTTACACCCTTCGAGCCTGCGCAGTGGATTTTTTAGGTGAGACACAGTGTGCGCTGAGCTGAGCCCACCCTTTAATCCTAAGGTTCATCTGCCGGGGCTGAGCAAGCTTGGACGGTGGCAGTGAGGTCCTCAGGACGTAGGTTTTGTTTAGAGTGACCTTCTCTTAGATGGATGGCCTTACAGGGCTGACGAGCTCCATCTGCCCGGTGGTCTAGTGGTTAGGATACAAAAGGTAACAGCTATGGCAAAGCAACAATCATTAGTGACTTGGAAATGGGGGCACTTTTTGTCCTTGGATTTGCAGAAAGCCAATCTCCCAACATGAGTGTAATAAGTATTTTAGTAAAGAACAGATATTATATCACACAAAATGTGGTATCAAGATCTGGATGCCATGTAACAAAAGATGCCACTTCATTTTCTGCAAGTAGAGAGAGATCAATCTAAGCTATTCAGCTGTTTGTGTAACTCAGCTTCCTGTTTGATTCTATTATAGCAAATCTTCCTTTCTAAATGAAAAACAAAACATAATGTAGTGTGAAATACTGCATAGACTTTCAACTAGTAGTCATTGTCAGATGGGATGATACTGACATATGAATGCCATGAATTTCAGAATCCTGTCATTCATGAATGTAAGTGAAAGAATTTGTAATCTATTTAGAATTATTTTTAGTTGTTTAATCAGGAGTTTCATTTCATCTTTTTTAAGCCCCCCACTGAGACTAATTTTATATTGAAGGAATGTAAATCATGAAAAACTTGACTGTAGTCAGTAAAATCATAACAGTGAATAGAATTGGGTCTCAGTTGTAAAAAACTGACATGAAAAATTTTCTACGTGTCTGGGTTTTAGAGAATTTTTGGGCAGAAGATTTGGTTTGGTTTGGGGGGATTTTTTGAGTGGGTCGGATTTGAGTTTGTCATTTTTTTGCAAATAAAATAACATGATTATGGGACAGTCTGACTGCTACAGGAGACTCTGAAAAGACCAAGAGAGTGTGACATAATATGATCTGATTGCACTGAGCATGCTGTACCTATGCGTGAGGCCTCTGAGATCTCCACAGTATTGTCCTACTACATACCACGCTATAACAGAGGAATTACTATTAGCCATGTTGCAGTTGAAGCATCTGGCAGAGGAGTTGCTGATGTGGTATGTTGTATAATGAATTTCCAATTCAAAGATCCTGCTACAGTAGTGTTCTGTGGCTTTTGAACCAAAATCTGACTGGGTATACGCAGGAGAAAAAGTAGCTTCCTTTTCTTTTATCCTTAAAAGAATATCATTGGATTACTAACTTCTTCACACCTGGAATAGATGTGGTGAGGTCCTCACCTTGAGTACTGTGCCCAGTTCTGGGCCCCTCAATTCAGGAAGAGCACTGAGGTCCTGGAGTGGATCCAGAGAAGGGCAGCAAAGCTGGTGAAGGATCTGGAGAGCACGTCCTATGAGGAGCAGCTGAGGGAGCTGGGATTGTTCAGCCTGGAGAAGAGGAGGCTCAGGGATGACCTTAGCACTCTCTACAACTGCCTGAAAGGAGACTGTAGCCAGGTGGGGGTCGGCCTCTTCTCCCAGGCAGCTAGTGACAGGACGAGAGGACATAATCTTGAGCTGTGCCAGAAGAGATTTAGGTTGGACATTAGGAAGAATTTCTTCACAGAAAAGGTGACTAGATATTGAAATGGGCTGCCCAGGGAGGTGGTAGAGTCAGTGTCCCTGGAGGTATTTAAGGAAGGACTGGACATGGCACTCAGTGTTGTGTTCTAGTTTAAGGAAAGACTGGATGTGGCACTGAGTGCCGTGGTCTGATTGACTTGGTGTGTTCAGTCATAGGTTGGAATCGATGATCTCAGAGATCTTTTCCAACATAAGTGGTTCTGTGATTCTGTATTTCTGTTTCTATTATTATAAGAAAGGATTATCCCCTTTCTAGGGTTGTGAGGCTGCATATTTAGGTAGATGGATTCTTTTGGTAAGCTTGTTACTATGCATTGCCTTGCATGTGGTAGGACCCTGCAGGAGCCCCCAGGAGAGACCATCACCTCCCAACCTGTGGAAAGCCTGAGTATTTTGCTTTCTGGATTTGTGTTTGGCAGGAGTCTGTTAGCTTCACTAACCATTAGGGTAAGAAACAGTACCTCATTTTCGGGATTCCAGTTCTTCAGCATATAGTTCAGTGTGAATTCAGAAAATCTATCTGCAAACGTAAGTGAAGTCAATTCTCTCAGCCTTATGTAAATTTTTTAGCTAAGACTTGTGGTGGAGATGTTTGTATTCTGAACTCATTCACCCGTAGATGGTCTCTGTTAAACCTTTTGCTATTCTGTGATGGCATGATATGCAGACTGCATTTTGCCGAAGTGTCAGACCAACAAATCTGAAAAGAAATTAGGTTGTTCTGAAGTTTTTCTTTACTGCTTAGCTTCTTAATTGTTTTTTCCCCTCCAACAGACAAAGACACAAACAGTGACAAGTGATAAATACAAGCTTTGATTTGTTAAACACATGTTAGCTCTATGTTTAGCCGTAGGCAGTGAATTTCATTATAGGCTGGTTTACTTCTGGATTGGTTATTGTGATTGCTTCCAATGCAAAAGATTTGACCTGCAGCCATGACTGATTAGTATCAGAAGTGAAAGATAGGATGCAAGTAAACTGCACAGATAAGCTGCAGTAGAGTTCTCCAGAGACAACTCTACTTGTTCTTTATAAAACAAGTTAAAATTCAGCTTGTCATGACTACATTGCAATAAAAATAATCTGCAGATCTCTCATTGAAAAATCAAAAAATAATAGTAAGAAAACAAAGAAATTTAATGAAGTTGAATAATGTATACACAATAATACTGTGCTAAACCCCCACAAATTTTATTAGGGGTTCAATTTCTCCTTTTATCACACAATGTCTACTACTGTCTTTCTGATCCAAGCTGCAGTTCACCTGCTCTTTGTCTTAATTTTCTATCCACAGCATACAGGTTTGTTTGAGCACTTCTTTTTGCGGTATCTGTTGGTAGTTAAGCTTTTCATCATGCAGTACTTCACTATTCTGTTGTTACTGTTTGAAATTCTCCAAGTATTCTCTATCAGCCTATTTTTATTATTTTGCCAAAATTACTGGTGCTCTGAACCATCAGCATATCTCAGATGACTGATATACTCAGGCATATAGTGTGGTTCCTAATTCATTACTCTTCTGTTTCTAAAAAAATTGCACAATTTTATCAAAGTAAACTTTGTTAGAATAAATACAGTAGGTGTAGAGCTTTGAGAGTGCACGTAAAGTGAAAATAACTAGTAATATTTTCGATTTTTTAGCAAAGACAAGAAACAATTCAGAATTTGTTAACTTTTCCCCACTGTCAGAAAACTTTAGATAGTTTCTTTATTTCTGGTTATTTTGTAAGAAAAAGGCTAAGACAGTTAATCATTTGCTATGATTTATTCTTTTAGGTGTATATTACCAAATAATTTCTGGAGTTTTGCTGATATTTAAAAATATGGATTTACTCTGCTGAATTCTCCACAGCTGAGTAGTAATAGCTGGATTTCAAATCTTTCTTTTTAGAAGACACTGTATGTTGTCACAAATTATTTTTACAATTCTTCGTAGACACTGTGAAGAGATAGCATGGTGATAAAAGCAGTAAGATAATTAATGTGATGGTGACAGGATGGAACATGGAACTCAGAAAGTACCATAACAAATTAATTTCTGAAAAAAAAATTACATTTCAAAATGTTAGATACTTTGCATGGGTTTGGATTTTTTTTTGTATGCTAATTCTAGTTATTATTCTAGTGCATTGTGATTAACTCCTAAAAATCTTACACAGCTTAATAGAAACCCAAACCATGGTATATAATTTGCGTGGTTGATCAGTGTAAATGAAAAAATAAACCACTCAAAACATCTCTGACAAGTAAAAGATAGATACTGAGGACAAAATGTTTGTAACAACATATGTGAAGATATAGATACTACGAGTTACTCATAGACACAGTTTGATAAATAGGTATTCCATTCACTAAATAATTAAGTCACTCTGAGGTATTTGGGTGGAAAGAAATTACTTTACATCAGTTATTCATTAGCTCTGCTCATGACAATGATTTTATTCCTTGGCTGTCCATCATTACTTCTCTCTACTTACTAGAAGTATTTTATATTTCAGTTCTCACATGGATAACCTCAAGATGATTTTAATGATTAAGCTGAATGTAGCAATAGCAATACTATCTTGTTGCAGTCACTGTGAGCTTGCAGAGCATCTGTCTGACTCCAGGCAAGGATAATGTTTCTTGAGGATCTTCTTTGCCTATGGAGAGAATTATTGGGAACTGGTTGTTATGCTCAAGTGTTGGCACTACAGCAGAAAAATAATGCTACATCCCCACCTTCCATGCTTATAACACCTTTCCTCCAAGAGAAGCCAGGAGTATCAAAATCACAGAAAGTATTGTTATTGCTGCCAATGGGAGAAAGAGAAGCTGCTTTCCTATGTGTGGTCAGGCACGCAACAAGCATATCTTAGTCATTACACAACATATATGAGAGTTTTATGAAATCTAATATTTCTTTTCCTAAAAATATCTTAGTACCTGTTCTTCGTCTTTAAGGTTTGTCCTGCCTTGTACATGTAAAAGCATAAGCAGTGAACAGTGTGAAAAGGCAGGAAGCACAACTATGTAATTACTAAGTATTGCCTCTTGCTTGCCAGGTTGATCTGCCCTTAGCAACCAGGTAAATCTGATGGGGAGAATGCAGAGATAACTAACAAACTCAATAGCATCAAGAATATCCATGAAGACTTGGTCATCTTTAACAAGTCTTTCCTCATCTGACTGTATTACATTTTGTTGGGAATCAAATATAGAGAATGTGTGTGATTGCCTGGTATTTAAATTGGATAACTGTACCAACTCTTTACCTTGAGCTGCAGTCAGTATTTTTTCTCTATAGGCTAGAAAGTACATTTTTGATTCTTATTCTGTGGCTTTGGGAGTGTAGTGCTGTTCTCGGGACTCCCTCTCACCAGTGTGCTTATGTTGCCTCATGCACACACACAAAAGTCACATTCAAAAAAAGGAGAAAAAACATTACATTGTTTCATTCTTTTTTTGTAGTACTGGGATTTGCAAACACCAAAAATGCCCTGCAGCAATGTGATGCAATTGTTTTTTCTACGTTCTTTTAATGCTGTTCTTTACTGCATATTCTTAGTTATGATAAAGAGCATGACTATCAAATGAATAACAGCAAGCTTGTTGGTTTTAAAGGGCTTATTTGAAAAAAAAAAGTTTGCTGCAGCTCTAAAAAGAAAAGTGAGTTAATTTGAGTAGCAGCATATATAGGTGTAGTTTTAAAAATTCAGAACAGCTATCTGCTATAGTTAAAAGGGGCAAAAGGGATATTTGTGTGACAAAATTCTTTGACCTATTGATTTGTTTTCAGAGACAGGTGAATATATATAAAATTCAGTTATGCATCCTGTCTCCCCTAATGAACCAAAAGGGCACAGGTATAATAAGATTCCGGTTTGGGATCACCCCTCGTATTTTGCTCATCAAACTTGGAGAGAAAGTGATATCAATTTCTTTCATCTGTTGTTGTTCATGTGCTTTCAATTAATATTTCATTCATAGGAAACTGATAAATTGGGAGTAGTACTGTTTTTAATCTCCTCATAAAGATCTGCCCCTTGCAGTGGTATTCAGAACAGCTGCTAGTTCAAGTCTGTAGTATATATCAGTTTTCTGTCTGCTGTATCCAGGCTCAGGCTTTATGCCTTTTGATCATTGATTTAGGGCCCAAGAAGGATGAGTTCCTCAGCCTCATAACCAAAGGAGCTTAACTGCTTTAGAAAAATGGAATTTTGCATGACTATATTTAGATATTTTTATTTGTAAACTGTAGTCTATTTTAAAACATTCCCTGGGAAGAGCATAGTCATCAGACAGCCACAGCCAGAGATGTCTCAGGGCATTGCAAATGAAGTAGGATTTTCATTATTGCATTTCATCACCATAAGCAACTTGCAACCTAAAACTTTTAAATTCAAAGATTGCCTACGTGGTGGTAACATGCCGCACAAACTAAGCATTGACACGCATTGAAAAAAATCATCGTTAATTCACAAAACTCCCTCTTCTCTTTCTACCCACAAAATAAACATGCCCAGTCAGAAAGCAGCATCTGTCAATTTTCAGCTTAAATTCTGTAGCTTGTTTGTAGAATTGTAGTGGTTCGTGGTGTGACTTGCAAGGAAAAAAAATAATAAAGAAATATGCATATGGGGAAAAAGAAGGAAAAGAGGAACCAACCTAACCACCTTTTGGAGAGTGAGTATATCAGTAAGGCAGAAGACACTGACTATGATAGATGAAACCATGCAGAACTTCACATACAGGAAAAACATGTGACAGACATGGACAGACGACATGGAATAAAAAAACAAGCCAGAAGTGGAGTGGAGAGGAATATACCATCAAAGAAGAAAACTCATGCAGATTAGCATGGTAGAGAAAGGAGAAAGAAGGGGATGAGATGAAAAAGTAATGAAAGAAAATAACGTTCAGTTTCAGTAAGGACAGAACACTTGGTAGCCCTAGCAGTGAAATGTCCTGCTGTTTTCTGTAATGTTACTTTTCTCCTATCTAGTTGCTCACGTTTTTCAGGGAAAAGCACAATTCTAGCTTTAGAGCATTTGAAAGGAGAGTTATGATTATGCTCTGTTTTGAAAAGCAAAATCTTTTGAAGGGCAAACTATTTCCTTTGCAGTGGTGCCCATGTCAGCGCATCACTACTTTGCAATATTTTATATTATTTGCAACATAGTTTTTATTTTAGGCTTAGGAAGCATGTGTCTCTGAAAAGGTGCAGCATTAATTGGTCCAAAATCTTTGAAGATGGAGAGACCAGATGAAATAAGGGAAAATTTCCCTCGTGTAATAACAACCTGTTCTTCAATGACTCCTTTTTATTTCCTCTTAAGGAATTTTGGAGGCTATCCAAAAGAAACCAACCAAAAAACCAAAACAAAAGAAAACAAAACCAAAGTACATACCTAATGTTGCATCAGGAGAGGAGACAAGGTAAAACACTTCAGCTAGCACAGTCAGTTAAGCAGTTCACTCAGCTTTAGAACAACATTCCAGAAGTTAACTGAGACGGGAGGAATTGAGATTACCCCCACTGGACTTCTAGCACTTACAGTCTTACATTCTATACTTTACTGTCCCGTCCATTGCAGCTGTACAGCCATAATGCCCTCTACCTTTTGGAAGTTACGTTTATAAAACTGCAGATAATCTCAACAGGACCTAAATAAATCACTACTAAACTGCTCATGCACACTAGGTTAAATTCTGCCATGATTTATTTTGGGCATTATATGAAGGTCATTGACAGCATAATTTAAATACTTTGGTTTAAAGTGAATCAAGCTTACCTTTCAGGCAGTTTTTGTCTTTGCAGAAAAGGATTGAAGAATTTTTCAGTTTTATTTCCTGATGTTAATTCTCATTCCTCTATTTGTGTCTATTTCCTAATTCAATGTTGGACCTAAGCAAGAACTTTATATTTTTTGATTTAGTGGTATTTAGTGTCAGGCCTGAATTCATTAGCCTATGACTTTGTGACCTACGACTAAACCTGTGACTTTATGACTATTAACCTATGAGAAAGACTTGGGAGTTCTCATGGATGAAGCTGGGTATCAGCCAACAGTGTGGGCTTGCAGCCCAGAAGGCCTGGGCTCCACCAAAAGAGGAGAGGCCAGCAGGTCAAGGGAGGTGATTCTGCCTCTCTAGTCTGGTCTCATGAGACCATGGAGTGCTGCACCCAGCTCTGGGGTCCTCAGCACAAGAAAGACATGGACCTGTTGGAGTGAGTCCATCGGAGGGCCACAAAGATGATGAGAGGGCTGGAACACCTCTGCTGTTAAGACAGTCTGAGAGAGCTGAGGTTGTTCATCCTGGAAAAGAGAAGGTTTCATGGAGACCTCATTGCGGCTTTCCAGTACTTTAACGGGGCTTATACAAAAGAGGGAGAGTGACTTTTCACACAGGCAGATAGCGATAGGATAAGCGGGAACTGTTTTAAAGTAGAAGAGGAGAGATTTAGATTAAAAGTTAGGAAGAAGAAGTTCTTCATTCAGAGTGTATTGAGACACTGAACAGATTGTCCGGAGAAGTTGTGGGTGCCCCATCCCTGGAAGTGTTCAAGGCCAGGTTGACTGGGGACCTGAGCAACCTGATCTAGTGGGTAACATCCCTGCCCATAGCAGGGAATTTTAACTAGATAATCCCTTCCAACCCAAACCTTTCTATGATTCTATGGCTTTCTGCATATTTTCTACCTTTTCAAATGTACTTTTGAAAAGGGGTTCTAAGGCAAGAGTCCTAAGTCAAGTTCATACTCTTTAAACTAACAGCTTTCAGCTCTATTGATAGTTGCTTCTGAGGACCAGGGCCAGATTTATTCTTTGAGTTGACAGACAAATTAATATCAATGTTTAAGGTCAGCCTTTACCAGTTGGTTATCAAGATCTTATATCTCTTGTTGCTGAATGAGAAAATGTGTCCCAGATTGGTCTCTGGTTAAAGCCTGTAGCTAATGAAGAAATAACACAAAAAGACTTGGGGAAAAAACAAATCTCTGTATTCTTGTTTATAGTGGCAGATGACATGCATATTCCCTCAGTATTGTCAAATAAATTCTCAAAATAAGATTTCTTAGCAATAAGAACACAACTGTCTCTCTTTAGATTTGCAGTTGCATTTACTATAGTCAGAAAAAGCCAGACTCAGAAGAGCAAACATACTTAAAAGGGTGATGAGAAAGATAAAACTGCACCAAAAAAAAGCTTGATGAGGTTATTTAACATGGAAATCCTGAATTTTTATGGAAAGGTAAATAATGTAAATTTAGGTTGACTGGAGGAATGTTACTACCAGCAAAGGAATAAGCAAACATTACAGGATGCATTTTCAGTAGAACTTTGGATGTGTTTATCAAGAGTTTCCAAAAGTCATTTTTTGACAGAAAAATAGAACTACAGTTTCCAAAACATTCAGTGATTCCGTAAATGACTATGATTTCGTGGTGAGTGTTTCAAATTTTGCCTTGGAAACCTGGCTACTAAGTTTGATGCTCCAGAGGTAACTGAGTTCTGAAATTTATCACTGATCTGTAGGATAGCTGAGTTTAACTGTAAAAGAGGCTGTGTCTACCATTTTCTTTGCAAGCTAACTGGAAGATTGCACATGGTGGGTTGGTGCAAGACAAATGCCTCTCATAACCTCTGAAAAGGTATAGCATGGGAAGTTGTCCCCATATCTGCAGAGATTTCTACAGTTCAGCATCAACTGCAAATGGAGAGGATTAGAGGATATGGGAGAAGAGAGAGGTTTGGTTTTATTTTTTTCTCAAGGACTGCAGCCCTCTATCCTAGTGGCTTTTGTTCAGGTTTGTACTGCCCTGCTTTAGAATGATTCCTATCCTGGGACAAGTAAGAACAAAGAAACGTGCATTGAGGAGGCCTTCTGTGCTAGAGATGTTCTCTAAAAAGGCCTCAGGGCAACTGTAAATTGGGCCTATTATGCTCAGCATCGTCATGCATCTTCATGCTACACCATGAATAAGCATGGCTGGTCTGTAAATCCAGCCCATTGTATCTGGATTATATTTGTTAAACTAGTGCTTGGGGCTTTGTCTGGCTTTGTACATACCAAGACCAGAGCATTGAGTAAGAACAGCAGATCAGAAACAAGAAACACAAACATTTTAAAATATTGCTCCCACAGATTTGAGCCCCAAGTGTGTTTTATATAAACATTTTGAATTGTGGCTGGATTTTTGACCAGATTGTTTTCCCTGAAGGACCTTTTGAAACAAAAACAAACTGAGCAAAACAAGTTTTGGTGGGGTGGGCCTACGCCTGTTTTCATGTAAGCTGATGACAAAGCTCAGAGCAGGAAGGCAGCAGTGTGCTGGAATCTGGTGTACATTGTGTTCTGCATGTTCCCAGCTGACTTGCCAGGAATGATCTAGAACTGAAACAAGACCCTCTTTTTACTGGGGCACAGGAAAGAAGTCGTCACTAATCTAAAACAGTTCAGCTGTTTGAAAACAATAGACTTGGTTAATATGATATCCTGATTGTGGCTTATTCTCATGTGAATGTGTGGTCTGTGTTGCTGGGTGAGGAAGGTGAGAGCTTTTGAGAACTGTTCTTTCTCAAAAAGAACATGAAAGTCTATATTCTATCACTATGGCCTCTGTCTGCTTCAGTGTGGGTATATCATCTCACAGAGGGGATGCGGAAGTGGTTGGCTTTAGCACAAAGCTGTTTCCAGTGGAATACTCTGAGATTATTTTTATGTGAATGTGCCATGTGTCATGGGATTGCAGGAAGGAGGCAGGAGGTTTCCACATCCTAGTGATGAAAAAACAGGAAGGTGAGGAAAGTTTTGCTTGTAATAACTGAATTTATTTTAATTGGGTCACTTTCATGAAATATTGTAATGCAATTTCTGTAGGTCCTGTATCATTGCACAAAGTAAGTCTCCTACCAAGAGCAGACGTGGAGTTGAGTCCCACTGTGTAGTGTTGTGCTTAAGTTTCAGGAAGGGAGAGTGGTAAAAATTATACAGATTTTTAGTGGTGTTGCTTGTCAGGCTTTTTATTTAGCTTCAAATTTGAAAGCTACTCATTTATTTCTAAACCTTCACATTTGCATCCCTTTGATATGAAATACTTGTGAACTAACTAGAGAACAGAGCTGTGAGTTCAGTAGCCAAGAGATCCTTGATTTATTAACAAAGCATTTCACAGGCTTGTTTGCAACATCTCCTTGTTCTGCATGTAACAAATGCAGCAGAGACAGAGGTTGATGATGAAGGACCCAATACTTCAGGGTGTAGCAGTGGTTATCCACACATCTTGTTTGGAGTTCATAGCAATCATTGCCAAAGTAAGACCATTCAATGTGGGAAAAGGATGGAAATCTGAATTCTAAGTGACTGCTTAGAATTAGAAGTTTATAATATGACTTGAACAGTAAATGGGTTGAACAGTGTAGACAATTGCATGGCTGTGAACAGACTTTCCTATTTGATATGCTTCGAATTTAAGATAATATATATCTGCATTGTGAAACAGTAATAAGCAATAATTGTGATATAAGTACATAAAGCATTTAAACTGCAATAACTAAGTGCTGCATTGTCCCTTACAGTGTCATTAAGACACTTTAAGGGGAAATTTAAATTACTTCTAAGACATTCTGTCACTGAACTACTCTAACCACAGTTGTGGATATACAATTGCTGTTTAGCTTACTAATACCTTACTAATTGTGCCTTTGCAAATAACTATGAGAAAATGTTTTAATTTAGTTGGATAGGAATTTCAAATAATATTTGTGGTGCTTATCAGATTCCTGCAAATTTAAGGACAATGATGTGCCATCTTTTCGGATTCTACGGCCTGCAGAATTATGTGAAAAACTGTTGTGTTTTTAATGTAGTCTTATGCAGGAGTGCATCTGAAAAAAAGCCTACTTTAATTGAGCAGAGTTAGCAGTCTCCTCACTGTAGAAACTACCATGCACTGACCTGGCCAGTTAGGCTGTATGTGCAGTTAGAAGACTTTGAAACTGTAACTGTACTGCAGATGTATGGCAGCAAACTTCCTTGCTGCAAAGACATCTCACCAGTTCTTAAAGCAGTTTGCCAAATGGAATTAATTATTCTGGTCAAAAAACAGCAGTATTTCTGGCTGAGGACTTTTACCAGTCCAGATGATGGCAAGAAATAAATGCATTGGTAGCATGTGCTGGTGCAGACTAAGTCTTAAACTAAACTGTTGTTCAGAGCAAGGGCCAAATTTCTATTCCTTTTTCTTATGAAACTTTAATTACCTTCCTTGCTGTGGACCTTCTGCCTGGTGTACACTCAGGGAAGTCATGGACTATACACAACTGTGTATACAAACCCTCAGGCTTGAGTTTTCATTTGGTATGAACCCTACCAAACATGGCCTCATGTGATTCAGTTTAGGGAGGAGTGCTCTTTTGTCTTAGATGGCATTCTAATAAACATCAGTATTTAGTCCTGTAGGTTTCTAAAATAACCAAAATAAAAGCAAAGTGCAAAAAATACATGAGGCTCTTAGGTTGCTGGCCTGTATTCAGGGCTTAGTCAAGACAGTGGAGAAGATCCCACAGACTCAGTGGATTTTAGATGAGATCAGAAAAAATAAAAATGAGAGGGACTAAATGGACCCAGCAGTGCTTAATTTCCTCCAAAATGCCTTTTCTGGTACTGGAGACCAATTTTATTTGGTTTTTAACCAGAACATTAGTTTTCATGTTGTATTTCTGAACAGACACAGATTTTTCAGAGCTGAAAGGAAGGGAACAGATACCCCATGCAGGCACTGCACACATGCTCTGAGGCATGTCGTGTGGTTGCAGATGCACAGGGTCCTTCCTCCACCTCTCAGTCAGAGCATGGTAGGAGTAATCTCTGGTTTCCACAACTGCATTTTCTTAATTTATTCTGAAAGCTCTCAGGTATACACTTCAGCAGTATAATGTAAGCAAAGAGATTGAACAGGCCTAGCTACAAATATTTTATATTATAGGAAGATCAATTCCATAGGAAGATCAATTTTTTTTTCAGACTAACAAATTCATGAACCATATTCATTCAGCACTAAATCCAAATGCTTTCCATGTCACTGGAGATTACTTACAGCGCGAACAGAGAGGCCGGTGCTATCTATCCTCTTTGCCCACTGTTTGTGTTGATAAGTCCCATAACTTTCTCCTTTCTGCTTAACCATGATGTTCAGATAAATTGAAATACGTGCACATGCAAGTCTATTAGTGAGCAGTGTGTTGTAGTGTTGGAAAAATAATAGATTAAAAAAGATAACAGTATCTTCTGTAAATGTGAAAATAAATCACTGTATTTTTAATGTCTATGATTAAAAGTGAGGTTTTTTTAAAAAGTATAGTATTCTTCTAAGGCATTGCATCTGGAATTAGCTCAACCTGTGATAACATTCTTCTTCTTCCAGAAATTAACTTAGTTGATCTCTTTTAAGTGCATGTCCTGTAATGGCCTTTGGCCACTCTTAATGTCGTTTTTAGGTATAGCTAAATCTAAAGAACTGCAGTTTACTTGGTTGTTATATAATTCATCTAGATTGATTAGTTTAGTATCTGATTTTTCAAGATTTCCTCACAATTCTGAAATTTTAGCAATGCAGATATTTTTCTTTTGCCCAAGGCAATAATAGATGTGGTGTGCAAACACTGCTTTAAAGAGGGTGTCTGTCTGCTGATTTACATATTTTAAAAGTATTAAGATCAAAAGTAATGAGAATTTAATCCATATGGCATGTAAAAGATAAATAGGAATATTAATACTGTATCAAATACTAATTAAAGGAAACACCAGTCCTATTTTTAAAATCTTGCGTGCAGATGAAAAAGAAGTCATTGCAAAGTTAAGATCTGATTCTTAAAGAAATTAAGAATTAACAGTTTTCAACCCCAGATTCTAACTGTGAGACTGAGTTCATACAGTAGGCCAAATTCTGTTTGCACAGTACTTTCCAATATCACTGCAGTATCCCTTTCTCTCAAAGTATCTCACATGATTCTAAAACTGAAAACTGGCATCAGCTCTACTACCAGCTTTTAATATGAAAGTTCCCTTATCCAAGAAGCCGAAAGACAGGTGTTTTCCAACTTGCTTAAGTATACATAAGTATATATGTCTAGGCCCTAAAATAGCTAATTCACGAGAACCCTGTTGGATTTTGGTTAAGTCTTAAGTATAGAGATTGTAGCAGTGGGCAAAGAAAATGTTGTCATCTCTTTCACAAAAGACTTTAGACAAGAGTGGTCAAGATGAGTCATAAATTTTCAATGTCTTTGGGCTAGACTGAATTTCTGTCTTTCACTGTAATGGAATTCGTAGGTGAAAGTACCTTGGGATGTGTGCTCCCGGCAGGTTAGCAAGTACTCAGAAAAACTGGCTCTGGTTACACTAGAACTAGAAGCTTTAATGCAGCATCAACCTAATACTCCATGCAGACAAATCAGCCCTAACAAGACATATGAGATACATTTAGAGAATCATTTTCTCTAAGACTGCAGACCTTCAATTCTCCATTAAGTCTTTGTTATAAATATTAAAAAGTAGGGGATACACTCCTAACAAAGGAGTTAGTTAGCTTGCAGTGAAGTTTCCTTTGAAATACAAGAAAAATAAACGGGGAGAGCTCATAACAAGTTTCTCTGGTACTGCAGAGTCTTGAGAGTGAGAGAATAAACTTCATCGTTTGCTGTAGCAGGCTGAAGAAGACCTGTGAATAACTGAAGGAGTGATTTTTCTTCATTTGTGTCTTGAAGCGTATGTGTACACCAAAGCCATCTGAGACACAACTGAGCCTGCCAGACTGGAGAGAAAAGTCTAAAATGTTGAATCTTGCTCAGTCTTGTGCACTACTCAAACTCCAATTCTTTCCTGTGGGTCTGTGGTTCCTGTATGTTTCTGTAGTAACTACAGGAAGTAGTCATCACTATACAGCAAATCTTGCCCTTCACAGGTTGAGGAAATGGGCTCTGATGAGTGGACTATTTCCTGCTTAGAATGGTAGTGATTCTACTGTAGAAGGCAGTAAAACACACTGCAGACTGAATAAACCTTCACTGTTGCTGCTGTGTTTCCTTCTGCCAGATCAGAGTAGTCAGGACAAAGTTGTTGGAGGATCAACAAATCATAGTTCTTCTGAAACCTTCCATCCACTTTGAAAGCACTGCTCCATCTAAAGAAAAGGGTACAGCCACACATCAAGCAGGAACCAGTTGCTCCACACATACATAGAGCAAAGTTGTCCAGGACCTGCCCTCTCAATGCAAGAGGCAATTTGATGTAAGAGGAAAAATGCAGTCATTAGAGAAAGAACGTGAAGAAGAGTGCTACAAAACATTCCCAGCTGCATGTATGTAAAGCCAGTTTAGCCAATCTGACAGATGATAAGTGGGGATATAGACCCATCTACTTCTAGTCCCCTTCCAGGAAATATTAGGTAGATGAAGTAATTGCACACTGCACCCCTTCTTTACAGTCAGTCTAAGGATGATTTCACAAAAGTACCAGCCCAGGTCCGTTTAGAAGCAGCTGAGGCTTTGTCCTGGGTGAGTTAATGCTTTTTTTCTCAATTGTAATTTCAAGTATCTGGCAGGAGTGTGTTGGCCCTGTGCCTTCTGGGTAGCAGCCTCCCTGGGAAGGAGGGATGTGGCTACACTCACCAAAGTTGTTTTGTGGACTGCTGAGTGGCTACAGGGTCTTGTATAACTGGTGTGTTTGTTTCTGTTCCCTTTCCTGCAGAATAGCCCAGGTACTGTTTTTAATAGTTCTGTGTGTTTTGTAAAAGACCTTTTAAATATTGAATACATTTTCATTTTCCAGCTGGAAAATTAAAACATAGAAATATATCATCAGATGGTTCATTCAGTCTTGAAGCAATTTTGAAATGTTAACCGGAAAAATCTATCTGCCTTGGAGCATTTTTTTACATCAAACATTCCATGAAAATATTTTCCTCAAAGTCTTTAAGTATTTCCAAATATTAAACAACAAGAGAGATGACTTTTCCAAGTATTGGTGATGGTCTAATGCAGGTAGTGTCAAGTTCACATTTTTTTAAAACAAAAAAGTAATGTGAGCATGACAGTGGGGGGAGACTGGCAGGCATCACTCATCACTGGCATAGGCTGACACTCTGCTGATGCCGATTCACATTCTGATAGAGGTGCTGTAGACACCCAATAAACAGAGAGTTTGTTGGTAAGCCTTTTGACCTGCAGAGACGAGAACCAGAGGCAGAAATAACTGACACAATGAGTAGTTTGGGAGATATATATACAGAGAGAGATATCCTTCCCTCCTCATGCCATTTCCTCGTCAACCACATCTTGGTTTAGCTTTTGCAATGGTTTCTAGTAGCCATAGAAAAACCTTCATTACCCTTTTTAGAGCTGGGGAAGAGTAAGTGGTGGTAATTGGAAGAGAGAGAATCATTTTTTCCCTTCAAGACAGAACTATTTCCCAAAGAGGGAAGACTTTGCATTTCTATAGTACAGTGTGTATAGCACCTGTATGGGTATGTTTAGGATGTGCTGTTGGCTCTGTATCTACCAGATACTAAAACTCATCTTGGATCAGCATTAAGGTTAGCTTAGTACCTTCTAGAAAGTTACTCCAGCTGGAGAAGCAAAGTCAAGTACTTCTTAATCCCTGCCTGTGGGTTTAAAAGGTCTCTGCTGCTTTTAGCAGGGGAATCAGAGAACTGAAGCACTCATCCTTATCATATCCACCTCCATGTTTATGATCACTTTAAAGCTGTCTTCTAGAAGAAAACTAAAAGACATTCTGGTAGACTTCTACTTGGAGATGAACCCAGATGAGTAGAGCTGGATTGAGAATATGCTAATTCTTGAGCACTACTTCCCTAAAATGATGCCTGTCTTTCCTTAGGGCTTCCAATCTGGTTGCAAGACAAGGTCAGTCTCCCAACAGCTCCAATTCTGTCTGAAGAGGCACCTCTGTACAGTAGTAATTCCTTCTATAAGCCTGGGTTGTGCAACACCTCATGTTTAGAGATCTTCATGCTAGGCTCCAGTATTTGCTGTGAATCAGCGTCTTTGGGACAGCACTATTGAGCTAGATACCTGGGCAGGTAAGGTAGTAAAGCAGCATCTCACTCAACTCAGATAATACTGAAGAATAAAAACACTATCATTGACACAATCATTTTGTCTATAGTCAGCCAGATATTTTGCAGGACACACTATCATTTTATTGGCCATTTTTGCACCTTTCCTGAAGCCGGGATGCTCAGTACAAGGCACATTTGAATTTTTCTGCCTTTGAGAAAGCAGTCTTCCAGCAGAAGACTTTGACAACTAGCTGGTAGCAATGTGTGTGATATGAGTGTTACTGATCATTTGTAGAAGTCAACGTGTGCAAGCCATAGTGTGAGTCTTCTCACAAATCTCTCAGTGTAAAAGAGGCTTTGAATGTTGAAGTATTGAAGGGTTCCTGAGGTTCAGGAGTTGTCCTGCTACATGGATATTGCAGCTGGAGTCTAGTGTCTAGTCTTTCCGGAATGTCACATGCTGCCAATTGCCAGAGCAGCTCAGAGAAGCATCCTGCAATTTCATCAGCCTCCTCATCTTGTGCCTAGGCGCTGCAAGATGCCTCTGTGTATGTTTAGGTTTATTGACTTGTGGAGGATAAATCCTTAAGAATGCCAATGTGCCCAGAGTTGTAGATGCCCCATCCCAAGCAGTGTTCAAGGCCACGTTGGATGGGGCTTTGAGCAACCTGGCTTCGTGAAAGGTGTCCCTGCCCATGGCAGAGGGGTTGGAACTAGATGATCTTTAAGGTCCCTTCCAACCATAACCATGATACAATTCCCTAGAAACTTCTCTTAATGCAAACTTTGATGTAAAAAGTAAAGAACAAAGGTGTCTTTCGGGAATGCAGGAAATAATGAACCTGTGCTTTATTTAGTCACAGCTAAGGAAAAATTAAACTAAAAATTATGATTTGATTTCACCATATTGCCTAGTTCCCTTGACCAATCAAACTGGGGACAAAGGCTTTTCTGCCTTTATTCCCATTTCACAGCAGGATTTCTGCTAAATATACTTTTTTATTGAGTTGATTGATTTACTTTCATATCTGCTACACTTCTTTATCTTTCTCTGCTGCCAGTCACAAATATACCTTTTGAATCCCCCTCTCTGTTGATGGACTTCAGCTGAGCTGAACAATCTAGACATCATTTTACAGGTCATTTTTCAGTGGAAATGCCAGTTACTGCAGTGTTACTCCCTTCAATGTTCACAGGTAATTCCTGTTACTACCAACACATTTGGGTAAAACACAGAATCATATTTTCTTTTTTTTTTTCTTTTTTAATCTGAATTATATATCAGCCAGCTCAGTTACATGATCTAGTCAAAACAGAAGGAGGAGAATTAGCAGCAGAGGACATAGTCTGCTGAATTTGACTGAATGTATAGAGATAGTCCTACTGGAGAGATACCCATTTACAAAATGTAAATGTGTCTCTTCCTAACAGGCTGGGGATAGCATGGTATTTAACACAAATTAAAAAAAAAAATGACCAAGAATTCTAATACATAACATTTTAGAACATTGTTTCTAAACTGCTAGTATACAAACAAATTAGATCAATGAATACAGCTAATTACTGGCACCTGAAACAGACTAGAGATGGTGGAAAATAAGCAAATTAAAAAAGAGCTTAAATGACCTATGAAATGGCCATTTCATTGGCCTTCACTTTAATGACCAGGCAAATAGCGGTTTATGCCACCTGAGCATCTGATGTTTGGAACAACCCATCAATAAGGAGTGCAAGAATAAGGATTGTGAGAAAAGTTTTTCTTCCATGTGCAAACAGAGGTATTACAGTGCAATGTTACATCCATAGGGGTCAGTGATGAAAACTGCAAGTGGGTACCTTAGCTCTGGACATCCTGGATTTCCAAAGCTGTGAAGAGTCAGCAGAACTGTGGCTGCTTCACTGTCTTCAGTAATTTGTTAACCTAGGCAGTTACCTGTGCCTTGATCCTGAGTAATGCAGCCACCTGAAATATGCCAAAATTCCAATAATTATTATTATATCACAGTTCAATTCAGAGCATCAATATATGAGATGCTTTCATTGCTGGATAGATGTTTAACCACTTGTGTTCAGTACGTTTAAAACAATCTGCTCAGTAAGAGCATAAAAACCGTTGCCAGATTTTGCAGGCCTTTTCCTCTCTCACCACCTCTCACTCCGTCACCCAGGCCCTGGTGGACTGCACAGGACTGGGAATTGTAAGTGGAAATCATGTATCTCAAAAAACTGAGGGCTGTAAAGGCATCACCAAAAACTGCTGTAGAACATAATTGCCCTGGTGTTGCCTTGTCAGCACCAGTACACAGCTTTATATATATATATATATATGTCCTTTTTACCATGGGGCACCCTACAGGGAAAACATGCCTGAGCAGACTCGACCAGGGAGAAGAGATGAGGATGAGCCTGTGCATCAGCAATTATAATTACCCAGAAAAGGATCAAGAAATGTTACTGGTACTGCTTCAACCCAGGGGTAAAATGGCAACTACAGCGAAGCTGCTTTATAGTCATTTCTCATGTCTGTGTATGGAAGGAAGATTCTAGTCCTTCCTTCAGTCCTCACAGGCAAATCTCAGTTACTTGGAATTTGTTCAGGAGAAGGATAAATTACCCTGAAGGAATTAGGAAGTATTATAGATTCAACATATGGGACCATATGTCATTGTATTGTTTCCAAATGTTTCTTTTTGAGCTTTTCCTTCCATTGCGAACAGCTTATTTCACCACACATTGTCTAGAGAAGAAGGGGATTTCATATTCCCATTTTTTTCATTAAGCCACTATTAAATCTATATCGGTTTCGTAATACTGTTTATCAACATTATTTCATCCTTTGTTTCAAACATGCACATCATAAGTGTGGTCTGAGGCAAGTGCTTTGAATATGTTGTTCAGGCACTGCCAAAGTCAGTGGCAGAAACAGAGAATACAAGCAGAGATGGTCCTAAACCATCCCTAAACCAAAATATTCCACTTGGTTATAAGGCTGTTCGCAATCAAACCATGCCTTTTGCTTGACCCTTAATACAGGGAAAACAGCACTTAGGTTTGATTATGAGTCTAATTAAACTAAAATTGAGGATGAGTGGATTCTGCCCTCTCTTTGCTATGCAGATCAATATCCTCATGTATTGTAAGTTGAGCTGGTCTGTGTTTCCTTCTTTTCCTGTGATTTTCTACTCCAGCCCTGGAGAAGAACTCGGGTGTCCAGTGACATCTGTTTTAAATCATGTTTTGGAAAAAAATGTAAATACATAAAACTTGAGGTCAGGCCCAGACAAAGCACTGGGCTAGCTCCCAGAACCTCTCTGCATCTGGGATTGTTTGATGTCAGGAAGGCCAATCAGAGCCTTCAGTGATGGTAGCAGGAGACCCTTCAGATCAGGCTTTCCATGGATTTGTTAACAGACATTGTAAGTATTAAAACTTTTTGCTGAGCTCCTTATCTATAAAAATCTGTAGCTGGCTGAGTGCTGACCTCCTCTGAAAAGGAGGAGTACAGGGTCCTTCAGAGGAGCACAGGATCTTCACCCTGTCCAAATGAGTGGAGATGGGTCTCCTGTGACCTTACCCCTGTGTTGGGGTAAATGGCTTCAGCCTCAGCCACTCTCACACTTGTCATCTTTTTTATATTTAGTTTTTGGTTGTGTCTAATTCTGATAGTGTCAAGCTGCTGGTCTGCACAGGTCTGCATAGTTCCTGGATCTTTAATTTGTCAAAATTGATAGATTTGATGGATTCAAAATTTTACTAAGCAGTGATACCTTCACGTTGGACTACCTGAAAGCAACATTGCAGAAGCAAGTGGTGAAAACCACATTCATAAAAGATTTGAAGTGCCTAAAAGAGTCTACTGAAATGTACAGAGCTGGCATCAGTACACCTTAGATTCCTAGCTACATTACAGAATTGTCTTAGGCACAGCATAGCTAACTCCTTAGTCTCTGTAAGTTCGATAGAGGTGCTTTTTGTTTGCCTATTCTAGGGCCTTTTGGCACTGTTCTGGGCATTATTGTTTCCCTATTGACCTTAGGATCAATAACTGTGAAAATCAAGCTCTGTGGGAAAAGACACAGAGATGGAAAGACCTCTTAACTAGAAGGCAGCTTTACAATGTGGAGTTGGCATATTTTACATTTTTATCGAGTGTGTATTTACCAATTAGTCAGCAGCCTGAACCAGTGGATTTAATGAACTTTGTGTGATGTATGCATAGCTTTTATTAATTGTGCCAATAGGGATAAACATTGGATACAAATAGATGCAGATGTCTCACTTCTTTCTCCTTTAAATAATACTATTTCTTGTTGTTAAACTACTTTATTTTTATCTGTTCTACATATTAGAAAGTGTTAAATTCTTATCTTCCATACAACTGTCCTTCCAAAGGTAAGGCTCAAAACTTTCACCGACCCATATTCTCACCGGTCTGGGCTATGCCCAAGGCAAATACAGAAGTTGAGAGAAGAAAGCATTTTCTCCTTCTCCCCTTTCTCCCATCAGTGGAATGTACATTAAATAGTAAGTAGGCCACAGAAACAGAGAGCATGTGAATGACTTGAGATCCTGGTAATTTGAGCAGTCAGAGAAAAAGGGGGCCAGCACCTGGCTTTCAATCTCTGTTTCAATGAATATTTAACTACTTTATGTAAAGTGGAACACTTTTAACAAATGAGGCTGAGAGAAACCTACCTAAGAATATTTTCTTACCCAGCAGTTAGGCTACTCTCCTGAGAAGTGTGATGTTTGGGTTGAAGTCCCTGTACCAAATCACTTGAAGGAGGTGCTTGAAGCTACATCTTTCACAACCTAAGAACATGGCCTAATCACTGAGTTTTTGGATATCAGGGGTGGCAGCATTACCTCCTCTGTTTTGGGAAAGGAGTCCCCTTGTGACAAAATCAAAATGTTTTGTTTTTTGAGATGCCAGAATGAATTCTTTCAACATCTCTGAAGTTTTTTCATGTTATTTCAGCTGAAACTGTTAGTTAATATGACCTGAATTCACAAAAAAAAAGTTTCTGTTGCCCTAAAATTGCAATATTAGTGAAGAAGTAAGTTGATAAGAAAGAGGCCTGACTAACTTCTAACTCAGGTGCAGTTACAGTTGTCTGGTCATGGCACTTCCTGAAGAGGGCCCATCAGTGGCTGTGCTTCATTGTTTCCACTGGGATGCTTCTCTTCCACACAGGTGGAAATTCCTACCCTTTAGAAGGAGGGCTGTGATCTTGAGTACCTAGAACTGAAAGCAGATTAAATTATCCTACTGCAGCATGCTAATGGCCAAGCAGTAGGAACACTTTTCAGAAATCTTGAAGCATTTTCACCCATTAAACACCATTTGGAGCTTATACAACAAAATGCTAGGCTATTTTTAAAGATACAACCCCTTAGGCACATTGGTAAGTCTAGTGAGATCGCTTTATTGACTTTGTGTGTTCCTCATCTTCAAATGCCAGTAATCTAGAACAGAATTTTTGATACCATCAAAGAGAAAAAACAGAACCCAAAACATAGGCACTTCTTGTGATGTCATTGAATTTTTTTTCTCCCACTGAGTATGAACAATAAGCATGTTTTTCTGATGGACAATGAGTTAAATAGCTATAGTTCTGCTTTTACTAGATGTTAGAAACATGTCTGGGTGCCATTGTAGTTGCACTTGACAGCAGCAGAGCACTTTTTATTCACAGGTTTGCCATGAATTCTTTAAAAGGATAAGAAAAACATGGTTGCAGGCAGAGTTATTGGTTTTGTCCTTTTGGTTCTACATGAAGGACAAGCTTTGCCTTCTCTTCAGTGGTGTGACACATGACAGGACATGAAACATTTACTTCTGACTATTTGCATAATCCACAGATAAAACTAGAAAAGATAACCAACTCCCTCAGCTCCTTGGTCCCATTGGACCCTCTCCCACCATGGTGTTTCATTGCAAGGATGAACTTTTGATGGGCTCAGCCTCCTTTTGGTGGACCCAAGTTCAAAGCTAGTGTTTGGGCACTCAGATCTTTCTGGAATAGTGGCTCAAACTATTGCTGTTTCTTGTGTAAGAGAAGCAATACATCATGTAGCTCTTCATAGTATGATTTACTATGTCTTCCTCTATGTGTGTTGAGCTCTAGTGAAATAAGTAATGATGATGTTTAGAATGTCATCATTAGACATCTGTATTTAACACTTCAGCAGCGATAACTGGGAAATTAATCCCTCACAAGGCTGATGTTGCACATCCTGTGTATGTTCAAACTGTTATCCTAGTCCTGGTTGTCTGTAGCCATGGGGGAAAAAGAAGGAAGGACAAGTGTAATTAAGACATAAGCCCTTTGCTGGCACTGTCAGATGGTACAGGCACCTTCTCATCACAGGCCACGCAGCAGCTGTGTAGCCAGCCTGCCCACATCCTGCCCTGTAATGCTTAATTTTGAAACCAAGTAACTAGAGCCCTCTTTCTCTGAAAAATAAATACATGAACCACATGAAGCTAAGACTTCATATGCCAAAACAGCTACCTAATATGTTTTGTATCTCTGCACTAACTTTCCAGATTAAGTCCTAATAGCAGAGACATGCAGATTGCAAAAAAGTTTGATAAATGTAGTTAACCTCTCCTGTGTATTTTACAAATAAAAATAAGGATTTATGGTTCTGTGTAAATAATGTTGTGAACAAAATTATGCCAGATTAATGATGAAAGAACAGTAATTTGTTTTGGACAAATACGTGTTATTGATTGACACTAATAAAAGGGCATAAATCATGGAAAGTGGAAGGGACTCACAAGGATCATCTAGTTCAACCCTTAGCTCTGCACAGGACCATCCCCAAGAATCAAACCATATACCTGAGACCATTATCCAAACGCTTCTTGAACTCTGTCAGGCTTGGTGCTGTGACCACTTCCCTGGGGAGGCTGTTCCAGTGCCCAGCCGCCAGGGTGAAAATCCTTTTCCTGATACCCAACCTAAACCTCCCTTGACACAACTTCAGGCAATTCCCTCAGGTCCTGTCACTGGTCCCCACAGAGAAGAGATCAGTGTCTGCCCCTCCTCTTCCTCCCACAAGGAAGTTATAAGTGCAATGATTCTCTCCTCAGTTTCCTCTTCTCCAGGCTGAACAAACCAAGTGACCTCAGCCACTTCTTATACAGCTTCCCCTCAAGACCCTTCACCATCTTCATGGCTGTCCTTTGGATGCTCTCTAAGAGCTTAATATCTTTCCTGTGTTGTGGTACCCAAAACTGCATGCAATATTCAAGGTGAGGCCTCTCCAGTGCAGAGCAGAGCAGGAGAATCCCTTCCCTCAACTGGCTGGCAATGCTGGGCCTGATGGCAAAGCAGGACACGGTTGGCCCTCCTGGCTGCCAGGGCACTGCTGACTCATATTCAACTTGCCATCAACCAGGACCCCCAGGCCCCTTTCCATGGCACTGCTTTCCAGCATCTCATTCCCCAGTCTGTCCGTATGTCTGGAGTTGCCCCGTCCCAGGTACAGAATCCAGCACTTTCCCTTGATGAACTTCATATGGCTGATGATTGCCCAGCCCTCTCATTTGTCTAGGTCTCTCTGCAGGGCCTTTGAGGGAGTCAACAGCTCCTCCCAGTCTTGTGTCATCTGCAGACTTGCTTAGTATTCCTTCCAGTCCTTTCTCCAAGTCATTTATGAAGATGTTGAAGAGCACAGGGCCCAAGATGGCACCCCTGTGGCACCCCAGTAGTGACAGCTCTGATGTTACCTCATTCACTATTACCTTTCGTGCTTGACCCATGAGCCAGTTGCTGACCCACCACATGATGTGTTTATCCACCTGTGTGCTGGACAGTTTGTCCAGAAGGACACTGTGAGAGACAGTATTGAAAGCCCTACTGAAATCCAAAGTGATGACATCAACTGGCTTCCCTGGATCAGCTAGGTGGGTTACCTCATCATGAAAGGAAAACAAGTTCAACAAGCCATGCTGGCTGTGATCAATGACTGTGTTGTCCTTCAGGTGCTTTTCAATACTTGACAGAATAATCTTATCCATAACTTTACCAGGCACTGAGGTGAGACTGACAGGCCTGTGGTTTCCTGGGTTCTCCTCCTTGCCCTTTTTGAAAATCGAGATGACATTCACCAGCTTCCAATCAGCTGGGACCTCTCCGGGTTCCCAAGGCCACTCAAAAATCATTGAGAGAGGTTTTGCATCAGCAGCTCTTTGAGGATTCTGGGATGAATTCCATCAAATTGATGGAACTATGGAGTTCCATCAAAACTCCATAGATTTGTAGGGATTCAGCTGGAGCAGCAGATCCTGCACAATTTCAGAGTCAACTGGAGTTGATCATTCTCTGAATCATGGTCCTCCAGCTCAGGGCACTGAGACCACCATGGTCCATCATCCATGTTGAAGACAGAGGCAAAGAAAACATTAAACACCTCTGCCTTGTCTCTGTCCCTGTTTGGGAGGTGACCATCCTCATCCTGTAATGGGCCAATGATATTTCTACACTGCCTATTGCCATTAATATATTTGAAAAAACTCTTATTATTGTCCCCCACATTTCTGGCAGCTGCCACTCCAGCTGAGCTTTGGCTGCATGAGTTTTCTCCCTACAGTGGCAAGCAGCATCTCTGTATCCTTCCCATGTCACTTGACCTTGCTTCCACTGGGCATACACCTTCCTTTTTATGCCTTATTTCCAAGAGAAGATCCCTGCTCAGCCAAGCCAGCCTTCTACCTGACCTGCTTGATTTTCAGCATTTGGGAATTGCTGCTCCTGTGCCCTTAGGAGGTGAAGTTTGAAAAGTGACCAGCACTGATGGACCCCCAAGGAGTTAACATTCTATTATATGTGCTATTATACATTTTCATTTTAATCATATTTCTCTGAACTGTATTAATATCGGTGTAATCTTCTGATACTTTCCAGTTTTTCCCTTGTATCATATGCTTAGTGTTGGGGCTGGCTTCAGAGGAACTAATTCTAGTAGTGAAGGTGTGCACCCGTGTTTGTGTTTTCACAAACATGAGCCTTTCTGCTGGGAGCAGGATATTGTCATTATTATGGCATTACTTGAATAGGAGATTTTGATGAATCTTTTCACAGTGATAAAACTGATTTTTAGGTTTTGTCTCCATGGGGAAGTTAGTCCAGAATAAGCTGTAGTATAAATTTATGATATAGCAACTCAACGCATGCCAGTGCTTTGCAAAGCTGCTCAAGCTAGATGTGAATCAGACCCCGGAGGCAGTATAGCTGGATGAGTGCAGTGCCGTGCCTAAGCTAATTAGTCCTACTGAGAAGTAGGATATGTTATGGAAGAGAGAGTTATGTTAATATGGCCATACTTCTTGGCTATCTGAAAGAAGCAAATCGGAAGTGGCATTCTGTGGCAATAGGTACACATGCGCTAGTTTGGTCATGTTGTAACTCTTTGTGGTCCTTTGTAGGTCATTCACCCAAGGAATTTGTGCACAGTAGTTAATAAAGGGTTAATTTACAAACTTTGCATACTCTGCAATACCCACAGACCGAAGTACAGAATCAGGACACAAGCCAATTTTGACATTGTTATATCAAAAGCTATTCTATAGGGATACACTATTCAATTACCAGCCAAGAATCTAGTACAGACTTGTAAGAAAGAGGCTGAAAAAAAATCGAATATCTGTAGTAGTTAGGAGGAGGAAAATGTGTCCAAATCAATTCCACAAAAAAAATTTCTGAAATCACTTGTTCTGTATTTTCTGGATTGACAAGAAATTCCCTGTACCTGCAGTAAAACACGATGAAGGGGCCTGATTTTCCAGAAGGGGTGATCTTCTGGAAATAATGGTTTAAAAATCAGCCCTTCCAGTGCCTCAGTTTGAACCCTGAAATCACTGCTCATTTTGGTAAAGAAGGGTTCATCAAGTTCTGAGGAATAAAATGCCATCAAATCACTTGAATTAGTCATGTATTTATGAGAGAAATAAGGAATCTAACTAATTCTGTAGCATTTACCATTTTAAATAAGTGACAATCAAGTACAAAGACTGTATTCAGAGGGGAATATAATACAGTGAGCTGATATACTAATGCAAGCTGTGCCCTGTCAAAAAAGGTGACTTTAGAAAAAAACAATATATTGTCACATAAGCAAGTCACTATAATACCAGAAAGTCAACTTACTTTATTTGTATATGTGTGCATGTGTGTATATCTTCCTCTGCCCTGATGAGCTGAAGTCTTCACCAAATTTTTCTTTAAAATTTTCTTTAAAAGCATTTAGGAAGTACTGGATGGAAATTCTGCATACTCTATATGCTTTGCACTCCCCTAACTCTTACTGCAGGTGGTGTTGCTAGGTATCATGAAATACATAGCTTAAAATTGCTTTATTAGTATTGAGATCTTAGGGTTGGAATTCTTTGCAGACCTCCCTCACTTTTCTTTTTTTTTTTCCTTTACTTTCTGAGTACAGTTTGGTACTACTGTAATGAACTGCACCTTTGGAAATTGTGACCCCTTATTTTTATATGAGTCTAGAATTCTGCTTCTAGATTCATAGTGTAAGCTACCAATAAATGGTTGTGATTTGGATTTGGAGGAAGAAAAAAACCCAGCGTAGATGCTCTTTCACATCTTTAAAGCCTGAAGGTTTTTTCTAGCCCTACTTATTTTTTGAAATCTGTCACTGAATTAATAGTTTGATTATGCTTCTTCATATTTGTCTTTCGAAATATTGCCTCAGAATTTACTGGCCTGAGTTTGATCTGTAGATCACTTGTGAACCATCATAAATTGAGGGTCTATTATTAGGGGTCCCAGTGGCACCTAACAACCCCTTAAAGAAATGGGTTGCTGGAGAACACAAATCAGCAGAATTAGTTTCCTTTATCTAGCCAAGATACCTCCTTTCCTTCCAACATTTGCAAATGTTAACCAAATCACTGTAGCAACACTGGGAAGCAGATATCTAACTATTGGCATTTTTGCATGCTTCACTCAAGCTTTCTTTATTACTTCCTTTAAAACCTACTGCTGCCAACTACCTTGAATTCAGAAAAAGACCTTCTTTCTTAATAAAGAAATCTTCTGAGAGTTTTATCTTGGGCTTCTACCATTTATTCTTTGAAATATATGCTGAATCTGCTACACTCAAATTTGAAATACTAGTTGTATCAATATGGACCCATGGTTTCAAGCCTTTAGATATGCAAATTGTGTTTCTGTAACGAACAAAACCTTAGAGACCACGCTGTTGTGGTTCCACAGAGCCTTTATTGCGCCTCATCATTATGCTAAATTAATACAAATTTCCTGTGTGTCCAGAATTCAAAGTCAATCAAGTGGCTTAATCTCTGAGGGTGTGGGATAAAAATGCTATTATTACAGTTTGGAAGAAGGTGAGGGATTACCTTTAAATGCATCCAGGCTATATGCTACAAAAGCAACTCTGAAAGGCAGACCATTATGAACCACATCTTAACTGAGTGTGAACTTACAGATTGCCTCCTGCCCTACTTTTGATTATACAGACTAACTCCCCGTAACTGTACGATGCATTTTTGGCAATTTCAATAGTTGGCTCTGTAGAGAAGCAGCATTAGAAAGGTATTTGTGATTTGTTACTCTTCTTTAATGCACTGAATGTTTTGGCTACTTTTAAAAGTTAATCTCGGTGTTTACTTTTTATGTTTGTTTCATCTTTTTCCTCTTATGCTTTGCTTTTGTTAGCTAGAATCCACAAGATGAACCAGTGCCAATTGTCCAGTGAGTTTTCTGAGGCATATTAGCACATGATATGCAGCTCTTGAGATCCACAATCTGCAGTTTAAAAACTTGTGCATTAGTAGCTCCAAATGTGTTTTGGAGACTATCTCTAAAATTGATGATACTGTCATGTTATTTTGGATTTGTATTTTAAAGTTGCCAAAGCTATTTATTCAATCATATTGACTAAATCATCATCCTAATTCTTCTTTAAAGGCATAGCTGTCATCTTATTGTGGAGAAGAATCACGAGTGGCTCCACTGTTGATGCAATGTTTGTGAGAATTTTTTGATATCTTTTGTTTCTGAGAAATTTTGAAAATTTCTCATACCTCCAACGTGATATGTGGTTTTACTTTGGAAGACAGAGAAGGACAAAATTTCACTTGAGATACTTTTTAATCCTATTTGCTTTAACTTCACTAAATAAATAAACTGCATCAGCAGGCTGAGTCCCAAACATGGCATAGTGCTGATAAGACAAGCTTGTATGATGGCAAGCCTTTTGCTGCACAATGCCTGTGTAGGTGTGCCAGTGTTTCTACTTTAGGACGCCTCAGACAAATACTCGTGGAGAAGGGAAAATGGGGCATGTGTAGAAAACTGAAGAATGTTTGGTTTTCCTTTGTGTTCATCTTTGCATGGAATTTCAATTTCTGCCTTCCATAAGCTCAACCTGATTTGATGCACTGCTAACAGAAAGGCACGTGTAATACAATCCTCCTGCCATAAACACTTAAAGCTGACCTTGAAATGATCTTTACAGTGAAGACTCTGACATGTACCTTATGAGAAGTTACCTCAACCTCAGGTTCAGGTGCTTCTTGGGGATTTGTTCTGCTTGAATTTATTTTAATTGATCTCTTTTCTGGTCGTTTGAATGTTAGCAACCTTACCAAAAAAAAAAAAAAAAAGAAAAAGAAAACCATAAGAAAGAGCATTTCCAGTCCCATCCAAATCTGTTTATCCTAATTTTCTCTTTCTCACAGTAACCAGGAGGAAAAGCCTAGGGTATAGTACAGAAGTAGGGCAAGCAGAGATACTTGCCCAGAACACTCTCCAGCCTAACATAGTTTGTGGCTCAGGGATATCTCAATCTGGAAGTGATCTCTTTGTATTTGATTGCTCTTGATAGGTTTTTCTCCTGTGAAATTCTTCATTCACTCGTATTGATCATACAGCATTGCTCAAACAGCGAGAGATACATCACTTATCTCATATAATAATGTGAGATAGATATTTCTTATCACCTGGTGGCTATTGGATTAGGGAGGCCCTCTAGAAACAGAAAATATGCTGTGATATGTAGTAATTCCAGCATACTTAGAATGCCCTGGTTTTCATCAATAACTGTCTCCTGAAAAGATCACAAGCCGGTTGTATCGTGGGCTGCACAAAGGGCAGCATGACTAGCAAGTTGAGGGGGGTGAGTCTGCCCCTCTGCTCTGCTCTCATGAGACCCCCACCTGGTGTGCTGTATCCACCTTAGGGTTTCCCAGCACAGGAAGGACATGGACCTGTTGGAGAGAGTTCAGAGGAGGGCCACCAAGTTGATTACAGGGATGGAGCACCTCTCCTATGAGGAAAGGCTAAGAGAATTCAGTTTGTTCAGCAGGGCAAAGAGAAGGCTTCATTGTGACCTAATTGCAGCTTTCCAGTACCTAAAAAGGGGGCTTACAAGAAAGATGGAGAGAAACTTTTTACAAGAGCACGTAATGTCAGGACAAGGGTGAATGGCTTCAAACCAAGAGTGGATTTAGATTAGATATTAGGAAGAAATTCTTTAAGAGTGGTGAGACACTGGAACACGTTCCTCAGAGAAGTTGTGGCTGCACCATCCCTGTAAGTGTTCGAGGCCAGGTTGAATGGGGCTCTGAGCAACCTGGTCTAGTGGAAGGTGTCCCTGTCTGCATTAGGAGATTTGGAACTGTATGATCTTCAAGGTTCCTTCCATCCAAGCCATTCTACGATTCTATGAATTAACAAAAAAGCAACTTCTACAACCACCTTGGGTCAAATTTAAGGAAGGAAAGAAAAATAATGATCTTTTAAGTTTCCTGCATTGTCCAGAAGTAGTTTCTGTTATTCAGATGGCTTGGATGAAGTTTTTTTCCCTGATGTTAAGGTTGTAGCTACGTAAAACTCTTGGACTTTGAGTAGTTAGTTGACTAGTTGCCACACCTCTAGAGCCCACTGTAATATGTTATTATGTGCAGGGCATATGAGGGCTTGTGTGCATTCAGCATATAGGAAGACACGTCTTCAGGACTGTACTTGTAGAAGCGTGCTGTTTGCTGACAGGTTTGAATCTTACCCGTGTTAATCACCGACAGTTTCGTTCTTTGGTATGCTTTGTTTAATCTCTGCCTTTTCCCTCTGCAGTCAAATCACTGAAAGAACTGACAAATACTGAAGGATCCAAATTGTGTTGGAAGGGAAAAAAACAGCAAAAGCCAAGATTCTAACTATTTATGGATCTTGTTTCCCAGCAAAGTGTATCTAAAAGCCATTGTCTCAGGGTTCAGAGACAGCTAAATGATTGATTTCACATAAAATATTTGTTGTTCTAATTACAGTATCATCTGGGTCATTGGCAACAAACAGATGCAAAACCAGCCTTTACGTACCATCTTGAAAAACTTATTCTTTGCTTAGTGTGCTTTGTAATCTAAAGCATATGGCTTTGCATATAACTGCAGTATCCAAAATGAAGCTGTACATAATGAATCACCGGGTGGAAGAAAATGCTTTGCTTCTGTTACAAGTTCTTTCAGTGTGTGTATTTGAATGGTTCTGTTTAGGGTTATAAACAAAAGGCTGTGCTCACAGTTTTAGCAGATTCTGGGATGCACATGACATCAAAGAGGCTACACTAATTTCCCCAGCAGTCTATGGCTCTTGGCACTATGAGCACACTCCATCTGAATAAACAGAATTCTAGTTCACCACAGTTGTGTGGGGGATCCGAGGTGATCATGAAACTTGGCTTTCTGTTACATTAAATCTTCCTATAGGACTTTTTACCCCTCCAGATTCTGTGTTTTCTGTGAATCTGTTAACTACGTATGGAGCTACAGACTTAGACTACAAAGCACTTGACACTGAAAATAATTAAACCTATGATACTATTCTTACCTACCAAATCCAGGTAAGAACTTTAAGTATGCTGGAGTTGCAGGATTTGCTAAGGATTAATCATTCTTTCTAAGCATTAATATATGTATTTTAAAAGTAGTGAGCATCCTTTCCATTAGCAACACTTACATGAAGCTTCAGTAAGACATTTTGTGAGAGTTAGCAGTGGCTGAGGCCTTGTAACTCCTCAAAGCATATCTGATTTATTGTTCTTTCCATGCTTGCTTGTCACTAGCAGCCCCTATAAATAGTCCTGGACACTCTTATGTAGAGGAAGGGACGAAGGGAGTTTGGTGACAAGAACGGTTCCCGTCATACTAGATCTCATTATATCAACATAATGGATGGTCTTATTGAACATTTGCAGAGGTCTGAAGCTACTGGTAGGTAGGCATGAAATATTCTGGACAGAATTACAACTGTTAATAGTGTTAAATATGTTAATAGTGTTAAATATGTCAATATGCCTTCAGGCTCCTGATATTACTAGATTAATTTAATCCTTTGATGCCAGAATTTAGGTTCTACTGTTTCACCGTTAATGGTTGCTTATTCCCTTTTCTTCTTTTCCTTAGTTTCTCAGGACTTTACTTAATAGTTTATTTTTTTGTCTTTTTTTCTGTCCATTTCTGTTTCCTGTAGTTTTCTCTTTTCCCTCTTACTAACCTCAGAAGGGAAAAGAAGATAATGGAGACATACCTCATTACTCAAGTCACCAAGTAGTCTTGCTCTTTATTCTCTCCTACCCTGTGTTGTTGTCTCTTGGTCTGCTTTTGCCTGTGCTGAGATTAAAATTTTACAGAGGCAATGTGTTTATTTTCTATCAACCTCCAGCATTTTTTCAGAACTACCATAATATAATTATGTAGCATAAACAGGATAACTTTATTATTTCCAAATGAAGCTACAGATTATTCTACAGTAGGTATTCCATGAAGCCTGTTAGACTTGTTATCCTGTCCTTGTTTCTGATGCATTTATAGTTGGTAGCATTTAACAGGCAGGGTACAAATATGCTGTGATGTGGGCCTGGTATCTTCTAAAGTGTGCTCATGCCACACTGACTGCAGTCAGTGTACAGGGATGTGCAAGATAGTTCTGTGCTAACTGGATTGGGTATGGCAGGCAGGCGCAGCAGGAGCTCAGTGGGGACTAAATGCCTGAGTATTCACTCTGCTTCTCAGGCACATTTTTTGTTTTACTCCCATTTTGCATTTTAGTCCTGTTTTGCACCTCGGGTGTGATACAAATTTGTGCAAATGGTAGAGAATCATGGAAATGGAAAAGGAAGAAAAATACTTTTGGTGTGAACACTCATAGCCACACTGTATGCCCTTTGTAAATCACTCCTTTTTAAAATAAAGCTGAAATAATTAAAATCACGAAGTCTAGGTAGTTTACAGCAATTTTTACTGCATAAGTGATGTTCAGTCACTCCCATTTAACACTGATATGAGTGGGACCAGAATCATTAGCCCTTTGAGTCCTCTGCTTAAACACACTTGCATGGCACACAAGAAAATGTAGCTGTTCCTTGAAATCAACATGCTGCATATAATTATCCACTGGTATCCAGTCCAGGAGGATGTATATTATCGTTGTCTGTGAGGTCATTTCTGCGTTTGCCTAAGACTTCAAGAGGAAAAATGAAGTTAACTTGCTGCCTTGAAAAATGATTCAAAACTGGAAACTTGAAAACATCAAAATACATATAAATTATCAAAGGAGAACAAAGACAAGTTTTTCCACAAAAGTCTTCTCCCCAGGCTATAACAATGCTTTACATGGGCATGATCAATATATCCAGGCTTGAGAACCAAAGTCTTTTGGAATAAATTAGACTGGCAGGAAAAGAAACAAACAAAGAACAAATTAACATGATTTTAAACATTGCTTAAATTTTCATGAATGTAGACCTTGAGATGTTATGATGAGGTCCCATGAGTCTGTGCTAATATTTGCTTATAATTAAGGGTTGCACTTTCATGTTTCATCTGATATTATAGATTGGAAATCACTACATGCTTACTGTTTTTCTTGGTCATACTGATTTATCTACTTTATTTGCTCATCTGTTAATATTATATATGGTCCCCTAAATGGCCCCATTACCTTTCCTTTAACAGACTGCCCCTTCTCGTAGTCTAAATCTCCTTGTTTGAGTAATCAGAAAAGGACTACCCTTCCTGTGATACTAGGTTTGTGTTCACCTACAAGAGAAAAAGGGACAAGACTAACCCCTTCCAAACCTGCTTTGTGTAAATGGCTTCAGAAGGAAAATGAGAGTACTCAGCTCCGCCCTTTATTATGTGTTGTGGTGGATGAAATCCCTTCAGCGAGGGAATTGGCAACGCAGACTCTTTGGGGCACTGACACATTGGCAAAGAACCCTTCTGTGCATTCCTTGCAAAAAAGTAAGATGTCATCCAGATTTTAGAGCCCCAGGTGTGCTGCACCAACCTTAAACAATCTGACTCGCATCAGTGGATTTTACAAGTTCCAAATGCAGTTGTAGCTGTCTCATCACAATTTTCTCTGCAAAATTCTCCACATAGGAAAAATTAGCAGTGTTTGGCAAGGTTATCAGTGTCAAAGGGTTTTTGAAGCAGTGGTTTAATCATGAACAGCTTATGAGGACCCTAGGTTCATTTCAGTGAGCAAAATCTGATGATTCTTGGTTCCTCTGACGAGTGTGCCCAATGCCTGGTCCCCAAGTTTTCAATATCAAGATAAGCAGGACAGTCAGGACATCTAAGATGAGATCTTCACTGCATATCAAGTGAAGTCATCTGCCCCATGGGAAGTCATTAGAAAAATACATTTTTGCAGCTACCGTTTTGAGTATTGGTCAGGGCCAAAATCCTAGATGCAAAAGTCTTTGTGTCAGTGCTAAAGAGCACTTTGAAGTCTGTTGTTAAATCTTACTGTTTGGCAGTTTGTACATTTCTGAAAGAGTCCTTTGCAGCTTATGGAAAGGATGGATTTTTAAACAGAAAAATCTTCTAAATAAGATAAGGCATAAGAAATGTGCTAATCATCTCCAAGCCAAGAGGTGTCATTAAAAGTGTCAGTATGATGGATGTGATGGCTAATTGATGAAAAATATTTCCATTTCAGCCATAAGAAAGCAAAGAAGAAAAATAACATGGAAATTCAGAAACTATATCCCAGAATTCAAAAGATCAGTACAAAGTCTGCATTAAACTTGTGATAAAAATCACACTAGAAAAGTTAATTCCTATTAAGCTAGAAGTAATCAGTGTCGCATCTTTGATAGTTTTTAACTTTAGCTTAAGTAAAAAAAATGCCTTTTCTAAAAGCTTCTAATCTCAACCTGAGCCTCCATCATACTGCTAAATACTTTTTCACCTAATTGATTGCTTTCAGTATGTGCTGTATTTCTGGTCTAAAATTTTCTTCCATTTCTTACGATTAGATAGCTTACACTTTTGTTTATGAAGATGAAAAACCTTCAACCTTCTATGCAGGGGTTTAAACTCGCTTCAAATCGCCTCTTAACCTTCTTTTGAAAAAAAAATGAAAAGGAACAGTCTTCTTATATTTCTCACTGTATAGCAGATTTTCCCCATTTCAGATTTTTCTTGCACTTTACTGCACCCACTTCAAAATAATTCTACACACAATGATGAAACTGTTTTCTTGTTTCTGTTGAGTAGTCCTCTCTTCTTTGCACCCAGTCTATTTCATATTCAACTGAATATCCATAATTCCCAAATCTCTCCTGGAGACACTGCTTTCCAAGTATGCAATTCCCAGTTCATAAAAATGTATCTCGAATGTTTGACTTTGCATTTAGTTGAAAATACACATCTTTTTATTCTCTCTGAGCACTGCAAGGTCCTGATCTGTTGGCTTGGGCTCTTATGTATCAGAGATTTAAAAAAGATAACCAAGTGTGGTAATAGAGGAGTAAACAGAAACACCATCAGTTTGTTTGCTTATAAATACTTTCTGCTCCAGCGGATTAACCCATTAGCCATTAGCAATATCAGTTTTGTGGTAGCTTTAGGGAACCATCCACATGAACCTGCTCATCCATGTGTATCAGCCTCTCTGGGTTCGAGAGAGGAAAAGAAGAGGATACCTGGAACCTCAGCTACCCTACACTTAGATTAACTGACACAGTGCACTTGGCAGAAAGCATTTTGCCTACTCTATGTTATTTCTGCATTGCCATAAGGGGTTTGTCAGCTAAGAAATTGTAACCTAAGGAGTTTCTGCGCTTAGAGTTACAAGGAAAGGTTTTCTTTTAGACAAAAGGGGGGCAGATCTCTGTCTTAAAAAGTGGTGATCCTTTAGATGACCTGAAGAAAGTACACGTGCTCACTCTCTCATCTGGTCACTAAATTTGTAGCAAACTAAGGAGCCTGGACATACCAGAGGCACTTGGCACAATTTTCATGCAGCATAGACAATACCTTGTTAATTATACTGGTGCTGCTGCTGTTGCTATTAAAATGACGAGTGACTTTTTTCTCGGTGGCTTTAAGTTTGTCATCAAAGCAAAATGTTTTAGAACAGCATTTAAAATGCCTATTCAATTGCTGAGTGCGGAGCACATGTTAATACCATTTTGTCCAGATATGGTAGTTTATGATAAATGTTACCAGATTTTGTACTGTTGTACTATATGCTACTAAGACAAATGGGCCCACTGAAAGGGTATTTCCTTTGGAGAACACAAGCTGCAGACCACCCATAGCATACACAGAAATAATTAAGTATGCAGATTAAAAGGTAGAGCAAAATGTCAGTGTCTCAGAATCCTAATGAATAAAAGACATTTTTAAAAAAACAACCTATACATATGGGTGTTTTGAAAAAAGAATGTGAAGGCTACAAGGGCACCTAGGGGAAAGAAAAAAGAACACCCCATCATATTATTCTACTGTTAGAAAATTTCTAAATATTTATGTGCTGTGGTTTTGCTTCTGGAAAGCTGCAGAGAGGTGTGTGAAATTATGCAAAACTGTTAGGACCTGAGTTCATACCAGTCTCTTGCTAGAATAGAAAAGTTATTCATGGAGAGATATTCAAGAACTATATTGCTATAAGAAGGAACTCAAATGGCCTTGTGACTGAAAACATAGCTTGCAAAAATTGTGGACTCTGCTGTCCTGAGACAGAAAGCTCTAAGATCAATTTGAGTAACTTTCAGAGCAGAGAGAGACTAGAATGTAGTTATGGAAGGTCATTGGCAAAACTTGCGGAGACTTCAGAGAGAACAAAATTGCATCCTATCTAAATCATAGTGAAAAAACTTTCTAAAGACACAGATATTATTTGGGCACCCAATTTCCCCAGAAGTAGTTTCTGGTACAGCTTCTGCCTTGTCTGGTTTTTCACAATACAAGTAAATAGCAAAGTTTCAGGCTCAGCCATCACAATCTTTTTAGGAAAAACATAAAGGTTTACTGAACTTGAAAGTATAAAGTATTGAAGCATTGGATAGTAAATTAGCAAGCAGTGTGAGTGTATTATTTTAAAGTTATTTTGTATTACTGGATAAATATAACCTTTCTCTACAGAATTGTTTTGAATTTTAGACCCAGCTCTGCAATCAGTGTCCTGGTGACCATTTAACCCACCCATCCCTCCCAGGTGTTGTGATAGAATGGAACAAGTGCTCCTCTCCCACACAGACATTGCAGTCACACACTGGGAGGAAACTAGTGTCTTTCAAATTTTACTGTTTAGAGGAAGAAAGACAGTGAAAGAGAGAAAAATCTCCCAGGACAGTCAGTCTTTTGGCTCAAAAGGCCAAAGTTCAGCCATCATTCCTCATTCAGATTGCAGATACCAACTGCAAACCTGGGTGCATAATAAACCTCCTTTGTAATGTTACCTGCTCCTTGAGGCCAGATCTTACAATGGATTTGTGAGATTGGAGTCCCACATCTGCACAGGCCATATTAACTTCAGCTTTGAAGTGCTTAAAGGAACCAATGTGCTACTTGATCTTTGTGCTGGTCTTTTGTATTGGAACAAGTTCCCTGTGCAGTGTGGAATGCATATGTGATAAGATGTATATTTTTCCTTCAGTGCCACCAAAACCTGTTTTTATTCATGCTGTCACTAAAATAATTTTTAACAGAGAAATATCAGAAAAGTCAAAGGCATCGGAAGAATTATTTGAATGACCTTTTCTTACCCCCTACAGTATCTTTTAGTAACTTAGTTATCCTGAAAATAGTTATGCTGGTAATCTAGAGGATGTGCCACAGAAAATGCCTGGTAAAATAGAGTACAGCACACCATAATGTTCTTTTTCCTTAATACCCCAAAAAAAAAAAAAAAAAAAGAAAGGCTGTTAGTTCTTTTCGGAAACCCTTCTGAAATGTTTCCTTCATCTTTAAACTCTGCTTTCCAGATGACTTTAAGCAACTGTTACTTTACAGCACATCACAAATTATATTAAGAAAGCATAATTCCAAACCAATTCTGTTACTCTGATTAAATAGAGAGCCATGTCAAGAAGGAAGCCTTTTTATATAATAAAAATGATGATAATGGGCGAAGTCTCATCAGTCCAAAGGCTTTATTACTGTCTACTGTAGAAAAACGATTTTGTTGCTCCTGAATGATATATCCCTAGCTAGGCACAATATACCTCATTTCCTGCTTAGATAACAGAAGATACTAAGATAAAGTGTGAAAGGAATAAGGAGCCATGGGATATAGATATATGAAAGAATAAAAAATGTTAAAAAGTAAAAATGAAGTTCTGCTTAAAAACTTGTGTTTGAACTAAGTTTCAAAAGAGAAAACAAAGATCCCTGAGTTTCTGTTTACTTTGGATAGAGCTTGCTAATAAATCCAGGACCAAATAGGACAGAAGAAAAGACTGTTTATAGACTAAAATGCGCTAAGACGTTCACAGCACCTGGCACAGCTTAAAACTAAATTGTGTTATCTTACTGTAGGTTCAGAAAACTGTCTTGAACAGAAGCTGAGAACACCTCGTCGACGATGTCAGCAGCCCAAAATGCTGAATAGCCCTGAGGACAACATGTACTATAACCAGTTAAATGTGAGTTCAAAGTGGCAATAAAGCTGTTTTACTGGCTTTGTTTCCAGTTAATAATTCTGTTATTAATACCTGTTTCAGCCCCTCCAGCCCCACCCCCACGTTCTTCTGCTCTCGTCTTGAACATGTGCTTATGCTCTTTATCTGTTGCTTTCATGTCAGGATGTCTGCCTTCACGGTGAATAATTGATGTGGTTTATCAAAGACGAGCAAGATGCATGCTTCATCAGGCTCACTTGAGCCCTTTGATCAAAAAAATTATGCTGTGACTTCTGATATTATCAGCATCTGCTTGCATTCAACACAAAATCACTTTGAATTAAAAATTAACGACTTGCTGCTTTGCTTTGACTGTGTGTTCTTGGCCCTCTCCACAGGGAACTCTAGAATATCAAGGGAGCAAGAGGAAGCCAAGAAAACTTGGGTAAATATCTATCTTCTTAGTTCTAAGCAACTGTAAACAGAAGAAGTCCTTTGTGATATTACAGAATATGCAAAACTTTCTAGAGAGGTTTCTAAAAATAAACAGTTAACATATTTCTGTGCATTGACATTGGACATTTTCTGCAGAAGCAAATGTAAAACTTGCATGTAACTGCTGTCTGCAGACACTAGAACTGATTCTTACAAAACTATGCTCCCCAGCTCTCTCTAAGTACTATTACTACCAAAAAAGTAGCTTCTTCATATTTTTAAGTGCATTTAGCACTAGTGAAGGATGCCAGATGAAGGGTGTTGAACTGAAGTTCTGTGACCTAGAACTTGGCCAGGAGCCCTGCCAGTTTTGCAGCAGCACAGTCAGATGGGCCTCTGCCCTCCTAGGGGAGCACATTCGAAAAACTCAGCCCAGAAGGGAGTTACTCCTTCTTTGTTGAACTGAGTCAGTTCTCATTGTTACATGAGCAGTTATCACCTGGTATAGGTAGAAAAAGCCAGGCTGGCTCCTATAGAATTGCCAGAATATTTCCTTGCCTGATTACATAGACCACAGAGGATGGATGCTTGGTCTTCTTGCAAATGCATTTTACTACAAACATATACAAGAACCTTCTGTATTATGTCCTCTGGTTTTTATTAATCTTCTGAATATAACGTTATGAATAGGAGGTCTTTGAGTCAAGGTTAAAACCCAAAATTTTGCATAACTGCACAAGATTTGGTTTATTTTATCTCCCTCCTCTTAGTTTATAAAAGTTTGTATTATGGGAATAAAAATACTAACGTGGGACTCCAGTGCTCATCATGCATCACAGGAAAATGAAAGCCCCTTGCTGTCAACAGGGCTTTCCCCAAAAATTGATGGTGTAGTCTTTGGCTTGTATTCACAGCAAACCATCATCTGAAATATGATACAAAAATCATACTCTACTTGTGGAACATACACAGACAAAAAAGCCACATTGCTCAAAGTAAATGCCCACTGCATATAAATATTTGTTCTCTCATGCTGTACACACAAACTGAATTACTGTATTGCATTTCACTGATCCTCAGGACCATTCAGAGTATAATAATAAAAAAGTAATAGTAGTTAAAGTATGTATAAAAACTGTATCTTTCTCATCAAATGACCCCATCTTTTTTTTTCCTTTCTTATACTAGCACTCTTCATTTTTACATCCGCAGAGAAGTTTCTGTTTCTGAAGATACTGACAGAACTAAATTTTAACTTTATAAATATTGTTTGTTTCCTTTCAAGCCAAATCAAAGTGCTGGATGGAGAGGATGAGTATTACGAATCATTGTCAGCTCTTGAATCTACTCCTGAAGATGACAGTTTTCTTAGTTCCCCATCTCCTCCTTCTTCGAGACGTGTGTCTTTTGCTCAAAGCTGAACCTCACTTACTCTGTTGACTAATACTGGTAAGGGTATTCTGCTGATAATCTCTTCCAATTAAGTTTGTGCATGTGTGTTTATATAATATATTAAAAATAACATTTCTGCCAGTAACTTTAGTTCACTAGTTTAAACCTGAGTTTGCAGCTGTAAAGTGTTTCATTTAGCTGTATTTCTATAAACAATTCCAGTAAAGGGGAGCAGCACTACCTGTATGTGTTGATGTTGATAATGGACACGTTTCTTTAGCCGCAAGGTTAGTTTATACAACTCTGACCCCTTCTTTCCTGCTTCCCCCTCCCCTGGCTGGTGTTCCCTCCCTGTGTCATCCCTTCTGTTGTGCTGGCACAACTGCTGGTAAAGCTGTGTGAAAAGTAAGATCAAGGAACTGAACTGGATTAAAAGAACTCTGTACTAAAAATTTTAATCTGGAGTCATAGTGAAAATGTTTTGTATTTCATTAGACTGGTATTAAACATTATACTTTACAACTTTCTGTGCTGTATATGGCATCTAACACTGCAAAAACGTACAGAGTAAAATCATCTAAAATATAAGTGTGTCTCAGTTTACCTTGCAAATAGTTTTCTTATAAAGTATTAGTTTATATATGTTTAACTTGGAGAATTATTTCAAATATAAGAAGTAAAACAGTTTTAAAACTAATGTTTCACACACTGCTTCATATAGTCCTTGTGACAGAAATCATCAGTATGAATTATTCTTGTTATCCATGCAAATACTTATTTCTTAACCTGTATCTCTGGGCTCCGGTGATAACTGATTTTCACAGACCTCTTATATGTCGCGGAGGGAAACAAAGTCACCTGCAAATTTTCCTACTTGCTTTTCACTTTCTTTGCAAATCTTTAATGAAACAGTTGTAACTTTGTATAGAACACTGAGATTCTTTTCCGGTTGCCATTTCTGTGACAGAAGCCAACTATTTCTGTTTCCATGGCAGAAGCTGACTATTTCTGTTTCAGAGACACAGTGTTGACCTGTGACAATTCTTTGCTTCTTTTCCAGAAAAGCTCTTGTCAAAACTTTTTGAAATAAAACATTCACGTTTACTGCTTTACACGTTTGCTCAAAATGATTCATTTTTTTGAAAAACCATACTGATTAAATCTGACCATATATTATACAGACCTAGTTATGATCCTTGTTTTTATCTCCCCTCCAATAGATTTAGCCTGATCTATGCTAACAGACCTTCTTCCTATTGGAGGTGCAGTTCAGACCTGTTCCTTAAGCAATGTAATTTCTTACCATAAGGGTTCACTGGCATTGTCTTTTTGACCACAGCACGAGGAAAGATGGCATGAGAAATGAAACCCAAAGTAGAATCAGGTCATCCCTAAGCCAGAATAGGGTTCAAAAGAAGGAAAGGTAATTAAATAGATAGTTCCATAAAAGCTTCGTTTTTCCGAAGAAACACAGAAATTAAGTCAGGCAGGGGCAGATGAGGATGAGCAAAGGATTCCAGGAAGAAAAATTCTTCACTCATTCTTCACCCAAAATATGACAGAAAGTTGGAGCTGAAAGTTAAAATCCTGCCAGAGATTGAAGTCTTTTAGTTCACTCCTCATTCTCTGATGTACCTCTGGGTAGATGTACTTTAAAGGCACTTAAGAGCCTTTGAAATTTAGGGACTCCTTAAACAACAGAGAATTGGTGAATAACTGCAGATGAATTAATGGGATTAAAAAATGCAGCACAAATAGAAATGGCAACTAATATGAATGCATGTTTAATATGTGTACGGATCAATTTCTTTACATTTTGTCAAAATTTAACAAGAATGATTATTTATTATGATACCTCACCAAAAATTATGTAACTTTTCTTTTCCTATGAAATGTATAAGTTCTTCATTAATTTGTAACATATCTGGATGGAAAATCACATTATTTTGAAATAGTGAAATGACTTACTCTACTCTTACCTTGGCACAGATCACACAGAATTCTAGCAATGTTGATGATTTCTGGTTACCTCTGTTCTTTTTGAAAAACTATATAGGAAAATTAAGTTTTATTGTTACTGCAATACACATCACTATTATGCATAGTTTATCAATTGTTTTAGTTAAATGGTAGTGAGGTGTCCAGCTAGGTACTATGTCACATGTCTAAAAACCAACCTTACACTAAGTAATACATTACTCTGAGTAGTTGTATTAATTTCATAAAGAAGTTAGGGAGAGTGAAAATAATATATAATTCAGGGAAGTACTTAAGCCAAAGCCTTAAGTCGCACTGAAATCAATGAAATTTTGACATGTGATTTAAGTGCTTTCCTGAATGAGGCCCCGAGTTCACAAGAACAGCTTCACAACATTAAATAGTAAAGCACAGACAAAATACAAACACTCTCTAAGTACATCCTTTAGGTTTCCTCATTTTTCTTCTTCCAGATGTTAAGCTTGTAACAATCTCAGCCATCAGAAATGGACTTCAAAGAGATTTTAAGCAGTCTTTACTTGCATGGAAAGGGTAAAATACAATATTTTGTATTCCACTATCTACATCTGCTATAATTTTTTCAAATTAGTTTAATGTCACTAATACTTTTATACCTGAAGTTACTATCTAAAACCTGCTGTTGAGTAGTGTGTTTTCATTCTTGTTACTTCTTGGCTAAACACTATGCACACAGTCAGTCTGTGCATTTTATTCTTTCCTAGCTTATCCCCCTTTCCTCATTTGCTTTTGATAATTCACTTTACACTCACCAGATAAGCTCTGTGAGGTTGTCTTCTCTCATTCTGATTTTAGAGCGCTTATATGCCTTTGGATTGTTAAAAGCCTTGCTGTAGAGCCGTGGAGTCACAGTAAGACTGGCCAAAGAGTTGAATTTCTGTTAACCACATTCATAGATGTGTGTGTTTGGGTTGATTTGTGTGTGAAAAGGAGTACAGGAGGCATGTCAGTGTGACATCCTGGTCAGTGGAAGCATATCAATGTAAATTGCTTAGATGTTCTCATTTGGTTTTGATACCATTGAAGCATTGTTCTGATTTATTTCCTTTCATGTATATTATCCTGAAATATTAATGTATTTTGCTTAATAGTTCATAACATATCCTGTTGTTAATATTTTATAAAAATAAAGAGTTTAAATCCTGTTAGGAAGAATAAAATTTCTTAGGCAGTGTGTAATAATTTAAACAGTTTTCAGCAGATGGGAGAGAAAAGGGTGAAGCTCAACAAGGGATTTTAGTAGATTTCTTCTGTAGAGCTTAATGGCACTAGAAACTGGTTCTTACTGAGGACAATTTCTGCCTTTCAGTTATGGCAGCTTAAAAACTTCTCTCTGTGCCAAAAAAAATCGGGCAGGGAGCTTTTGGAGATTAGCCCCTTTCATTTGGTAATTTTAAACGTGCTTCTGACTTAAACATTTACATCACTTTAGTAACATAAAGGAACCTTAGAATAGGAGTAAATTGCAGCCATCTTAAATTTGCCCCCACTGTGACCTCCCTCACCCATACACTGTAAGATTTGTGGAAAGGGCTTTTGTGCACTGAAGGTCTTTTAAGTGGCCCCTATCAGGCTACCCAAGGACTTCTTGTTCCTTAGAAGCTGATAAAATATGGCTGTAAATAATGTAAAGCTAAAAACTATGTGGTACTACTATCTATTTTACAAATAAAAATTGGTGTGAAATAGGGTTTAAGTCTCAGTTCAAAAATTTCAATTTTTAAAAAAAGAAGTAATGTTACAATTGAATGTTTATCGCCTCCTGTTCTAAGAATTGTAATTGTATAGGGATATTGCTTTTTTAATTGTAAAATAGTTAGCATGAGATAAATAACTGAAGTCTACCATACTACCATACCATACTCCATTTTTGATTGTCTCAAAACAGGAGAATTTTGAGAGACAAGCCAAGCTCTGGCATTTTTAAATGTCTTCAGGTTAACCATATATATATAGTACATACAATTGAAAATGAAGCCATATGGCACAAAAGTATCATCCTATGAGAAAAGGGTAAGTAGTTTTAGTACCAATATGTGCACAAAACATTGCATGTACTAAACTTATCCATCCTGCTTTTAACTCTGACAATAAAATATGAGAAGTAATGTCAGTTCTGTTATTAACACTGGAAATATGTTTCAATAACGTGCCTTGTCTTTAACACTACTTACCCTAGGAGGAGTTGTAGCAGAATGCTTATTTAACAGAAAATGTTTCTGCTTGACAACAACACTACTCCCAGACTGACAAAAGTAGCACAGGATGCTGTGAAAGCCAAAGGCTAGGAGCAGTCCTCTGAGTCAGAGCTAAAGATTACAGAACTCAGTGAGAGGCTTTGTGTCTCCTTCGTGCTGGGCAGTGGAACTGATAAGGGAGGATGTTGACAATTCATAATAATAGAGCCTTGTGTCTTTAAATACACAGGCTGGTGCCTAACTCATCTTAATGGATTTGTCAAGAATTATTGGATATTATTTTATTACATGTATAAATCCAGTGTCAGAACAGTAAAGATATACATTGTGTTATCAGGGAACTGTTTATTTTGGTACTCATGCTGTGATGCTAAAGGACATAGGAGCAGATAAGTGAAAAACACATCTAGGAGTAATGTTTCCAGAAACCAGATAACATATTATTGATCAGGCCACTAATAGATAAATTCCTTACTTTTGTTTGGCAGGCTTATTTTTTTAATTAAATTGCAGAAAGGTATTATTATTTTTTCAATAATGTAACTAGTATTTATAAGATAGTTGGCAAATGGGAATGGCAAGTAGGTAGATCAACACGTGTGCTTTTTCTGCAAAAATCCAGGTCCCCATTTTTGACCCATTACCAATGAAAAGTCTCATCTTGATCTCTAAGTGAAAGTAATATCACCACAACAAAGACTGGATGTCACCCATTGGGCTGGAGTTTGGAGCTGGGAGGCAGGCAGGCAGGCAGGTTGGCCTGTCACAGCTGTCTCCAAAAATTGTTGAGCTACTGATCATGGCAGGTCTCTGCTGAAGACCTATCTGAAACTGGAATAGCAGAACTGGGACCCCATGCTGTCTAATGCAGTGGTGGAGATGGTTGAGGCCAGGACAGGGGTAGCAGGGTCTTGAGGTTCTGGTGGAAGTGATCTTCGGAAAGCTGAGTGCTGGAGTATAGCACTGTTGTATAGCTGGGAAATGATGATATGGAGAGGCTACACTGGGGCAAAGGGAAAGGAACGGAGAGGAGGTACTTCCACAAAATTGTGTGACATGGTTTATTCAGTGGGTTTTGTTCTTGCTGCTGCTCCCTGTTATAAGCAGCAAATTAACACAGTTATGCAACTGGAGAGATTATGTAAAGGCTTCTATGACAAAATGGCTCTTACTGAGATGGCAAAACCAGAAACTTTTAGTTTTGTCATTTATATTACCCCAGGAATGAGCACTCCTCAGTGCTATTGTAAAAAAAAAAAAAAATCCGTTTATTTCATATAATTGTCAATAATCTAAGATCCCCAGTTCCCCTACACATTTCTAAGACTACTCAGTGCTGGAGATGAAACAAAAGCAGCAGCTTGGTCCATCAATCCGTACAGCTGAGACCTGGGACAAGAAGTATATTAACTACACTGTTCCTAGTTTGCCTTTATGCCTTATACAGGATGAAAGTAAGTTGTAAAAGAAGAAAAAGTATGAATGTAACACTGTTCTTTATGGTTTTGTTCTGTAGGATTAGTTTGGTGGAAGCTTACATCCACATTCAAAGATAAGTGCTATACTTAATGCAGGCACATACAATTTACTTCATTAAATTAACCTGATAGAAATGAAGTTTTGAAAGAAAAACAAAGCATGAGGCTTCATAAAACTGTATCTTTTGCCAACTTGTACTACAATTTGCAGCATTTTCAACTCAGTGCAGATTTACAGCTGAATTCCAATTGGAAATTGGTATCGATTGATTACGTTGCTCATTTAACATTCCAGCATGCTGCAACAATAATGCAACAGACTGTGATAAAATGGGATGTGATCTAACAGGACATGACTGATGGGATGAGAGCAAAACGCTGGGTTTGCTAGTAGTGCTGTGCAGTAGCTCAGATTGGCATCTTGTGTGCTTTGATTGTTCATTTCATTTTACTGTCATCCTACTGAGTTGAACATTTTAAAAGACACAGCGTTTTTCCATCTGTAAGTCATGGAAAGACAGATGGATATGGAGAATCTCCACCTACAGCTCCTTGACTGAATGCCACTGCCCGCTTAGTGGTAGAGAAATCCCTTCTGGAAAATTAGAATGTCCTTAAATATATTACTTTTTATTATTGGAACTTACAGATAGTTTTTAATGAGTACAAGTAAAATAAACTGGTTCTTATCAACATAACTACTTTATTATAAACAGTGCTCCTTTTACACTGAAGTTAATCCTCAGTCCTGCTACAAGAAACTCATCCTTATTAAAGTAACATTAAGAGCTTCTTTTTATTGATCTGCTCCTTTCACTTAATGATAGGAACTTACTGATGTTTTAATAATAACCTTGCAAGCTTTATCTCATTTTACTTCAATGTGTGTTGCAGATAGATGCTATGGAAACTAACTTAGCATAAACATTTTGCAGATGTCTTTAAAGGTTAGGGAAAAAAAGATTTAGTTGCACTGCATGTTAACAAAGATGGCTGAAAAACTACAAGATAAAAGAGAGCCTCCAGTATGAACATCAAAGAATTGTTAATGACAAGAAATACCATTAGGGTTAGCATCCCTTTTGTTTCAGCCCCCTCACACCTGCAGTGTGTTGCAGATTCTGTCTTTGTTGGCACATCTGAATTACTTCCATTAGCATTTATAGAAAAGTGGCTGCAAAACAACAGAAATGTACTCCTGGTTTTCTCTGTTGCTCAAAAAAGTCAGATATTGGTTTCTCTGTGGGTTTCCTTCAAGGTACAGTATCTTATTGTAAAGGAGACTACAGACCCAGGATTCCGTTGATTGCAAATGAGCTAGCTTGAAAGGAGAGGGAAGCTTTTGATACTGCTAGAGAACTAATATAAGCAACTACAAGAAGCACACATAAGAAGCTCAGACATTAGCAATAGCAAAATCAGAGCGTGAAATTCAGATTAGCCTCCACAGGCTGTGAGAGGGAGGGGTATTGGAAGACTTGGCATGGCTAAAGGTGTAACCTGTTTCATTTGGCCCCTGAAAATTTTTAGCAGATGGTGGGACCAGCTGTCTTTTTCAGCCATTTAATAAACTCTTCGGTGGTAACAGTTTGGGAAGTGGGGGGTTTTGAGTTTTAGGCCAGAGGAAAAAATAAAGAAATCTGTCCCAATTGTCTTTGCCAAATAGAGAAGTCTGGAAACATTATGAAAAGTTAAAGTGAAAAATCTAATTGATGATACTGTCCTCATTATACATTTCAACAGAAGAGGAAGAAAAGAGCTGCTTATGCCCAAGTGGACCAGTGCATTAAAAAAATGCCTATTAGGTTGTTATCTTTATCTGCCATTTTAATTTCAGCTCTTGCAAGGAGGCACATAATGAGAAATTTTAAATGAACTGTAGAATGAGAAACTGTCTTACTTTTTGAAAAAGAAACAGGCAGAGTGACCTCTTAAAACAAAACCAAAAAATACCTCTTGGATAAGATCAGGTTTACACAATCTGCCAAGGTGAGTACAGCAGTCAATGAACTTATCCTAACCTGCATAACTTGATGTTATAAAATGACAGTAAACTGCCATTTGAGAAACATATGGTGTTCAGGTTTTAATAAAAGCCTTAGTGATAGGTGGGATTTTGTTTATTGTGACCATTTACAAAAAATACTCACTGCAACACTATTTCTTCAGTTAAATTAATTTTTTAAAATTAACATTTCCAACACAGCACTTAAATGGCAACTCTCAATTATATGAGATGTTTTATTTAAAAAAAGCATGTCTAGTGTCTTTGAACAGAACAGTTCTTTTTGCACATTTACATGCTACCCAGCTGAGCAGCCAACCCTTCCATTTGACAAGGGCTTTGTTCTGCCTACAGGCCTATTATAAGCCCTAGATTGTTTGCCCTTAATAAATTGCAACAATAAGACAGAAACCTCTTTCAGGTTAAGAGAAATAAAACATGTTGCCTACATAGCAAAGCATATGAAGTTTAATAATGACAACAGAAACATATCTAGTAAATCTAATTTGCTTTACTCCCAGATCACTGTGGTTAAGATAGCACAGGAAGGTTAGCATCTTTCCATGCATCAAATAAAAGATGAAAGAAAACTACAGAGGGACAAAACAACTCTAGCTACAGAATGTTTTTTTCTTCACAATATAGAATTATACTGAATGCTATGTAAAGAGACTAGTGGGAGCTAAACAGAAAGAAACATGGACATGATTAAATGTAGAGCAGCAAAATGTTTTTTACTGAAACAAAACACAATTTCATATTAGAAAGAGGAAGAAAAGAGGGTGGAAATTATTCAAATTGAAGAATTTATACTACTTGCCCATGTGTTGGTGTGTGTCTGCTTGTGTGTGCCTTTCAGGCCCTCTACTGAATCACAAAGCCCTACCAATTTTGCTTTTATAGCAGCTAGTGGGCATTCTTCTGTGGCTCAAGTGTTGATGGGGAACTTGTGATCCTAAACAAAATTGTTAAGCCCTGTTTCTGAGGCCCCATTGGTAAAATTCAGCTGCCAGCTGTGTTGTCTTTGCTGAGATTGTTAGAGATGGCTACCTTTGTTGAGCTTAGATCTGCTGTTTTTTTCACTTAAGCTGGAAATTCCCAATGATTTTTAGAGTATATATGCAAATCATGGAGAAAATAGGAAGTAAGGTGCAAAAAGGACAGCACTCTGGACTCCCTGTGCAACAGTACAAGTCGAGAAGGTGAGCATACCTGTCATTAAACCACTAAGTTTAAGGTATTTGAAAGAGTTTTCTCTATTCAAAACTTGTTATAACTCAGTATAGTGTTTTCAGAAAGAAATGCCAGTCATCATTCTATTTATGGTTTACATTTTTTAATTCTTTTTTTAATTTGCAGGTGGAAGTTCTGAGAATATAAGTATTTCTTTGCTTTGATTCTAAGAGAAGTGCACTCGGTACTTGGAAATGTTGCTGACAAGCTAAAATTACAGTGATAAAACTTTCAAAGGAAAAGTAGTGTTTATGACAGGTATTGATTCGACTGAGTTAAAGGCTACTTTTCTTTCTTTTAAGGTATTTTTGAGCTATGGACAATACTCTGAGGACTATTAGGGAATGTTCAGTATTTCCTACTGAAATTTCTGTTACCTTTTCTTCTGCTCAGTCACAACATGCAGGAAACCACTGTCATCCTGCTTTCACAGGAAGGGGGAAGTGAAGATCAAGGTGGTCATGGTTTTTCTCTCTGTCTTCTTTTGTGTCAAAGAATTAGAGGTGGATTCTTCATGTCTCTGCCACAGTGCAGTGACAAGGTGCCAACTTCACTGCTTCTTCAGCTGCTGCACAGAACCAAACAGAGAGCACATAATTTGTTATTTCGGAGAGTGCAAAGCTTTCCTGTTTTACCCTGTGGCTTCCTACAGTGCTAATCTCTGTTGTATCCAATTTCTGGGTGACACTTGGAAGAGGAATTTTAAAAGATGGACATGAAGAGAGAAGTATTAATGGTCTTTGATAAGGGAAAAATTAATGGACTTGGGAGCAATGGAGTAGAAAACTTCTATGAGAGAGACTTAGAAGAAAAGAGAGGAAGCTACTTGAGATAGGGGAAAAAAGACATGAACCATTAGGTTTCATGGTAGAGGCAACCTTTAATAAATTTGAAGATTGTCCTCATCATGTACTATAATAAGCATTAAATCATCTTGCAGAGTGTCTTAAGATGCATACAAACACCTATGGTAGAAAACCACTTTAAGATGCTTTGGAAGCTTATTGAGAAGGCAAGTGGTATAGTTACTCTGACTACAAGTAGGTTTGTTTAGAACACAAAATTACATTTTTTTTCTAAACCTGCAGTACTTCATCAGTATCAGGTTTTTAAACCATTAAACCCACTATGTTATATCTTACTATAAGCTTTGGAAAAAATCTTTCCTGTCATAAGTTTACAGAAAAGACCAACACAAGAATAGGAAAAAAATTAATAATTAAAATTAATAATTTTCAGAAATAGTAATTGTTCAGTATGCTAGAAATTTAGCAGTTTTAACTCCAGAAAGGTAGCCTACTGAGAAGGTAATAAAAATCATAGGTAGGTGATAAATAGTATATTTAATTAGCAAACACTTCTCCAAAAATCTCTCTATAAATATGCTACTAGATGACTCGATATAAATAGTTTTGCTGTGATTTATCCTTCATATTTATAAGCATATTGTAGCAAAAACAGTGGTAATCCTTCGTCTGAGGAAGTTGGGTTTTTTCAGTATGAATGATGTAGTCTAAAAAAAACTTATTTTCTGCTTTTACTGGGGTTCATTATGTTGCAAGAAATTATTTGCTTTTTTAAACAAACTGCACAGAGGTGGATATCTCTAACATACATTTATGTTTTCACCTTCAAAATAAGCAGACCAAGATATATCAGAAAAATACCAAGAGATTAAAATATATCGCTTTGATTTTTCCAGCTCAATCCTGTAAAAACCTATGCTTCTCTCAAATATCTAAATATAGATACTATTATTTTCTCCATATGTAAAGATCTCAAATGTTTACAGCCCATTTACAATTAAATACGTAATCTGTCTGCTCAGCCAGACTAAATCCAAGTACTTTCATTAAATCACACTGGTTTTGGTTTTGACAAATAATCATCGGTAGCTGGAAAATCATATTTAACAATAGCTCACATACACTCTGGAGAGACAGGAATACAAACTAGTTCTCAATATCCTATAAGTCTTCATTTAGCTCTTATATATCAATATATATTGGTAAATGACAGGAGCAAAACCTGGATTGAACCTTCGGACATGCAGAAAGGGTGCTGAACAAAGGTTAGACAGAAATAATTTTCCACATCCTCTAAATTGTCCTGAATAGTAAAGAGTGAAAAATACCCCAAACTTTCATTCCCCTTTTGTACTCTGCAGACTTCCATGATTTGAACATGCCAGACACGTCATAAATAATGCCTGTAAGATTGTTGGAGGGAACCAGCCAACATGGATCAACAAGAAGCTGGTAAAGGAAAAACAGTGTCTCAAACTTGGCTGATCCAGGAATATGGTTGTGCGTTTGTGCCTCATGTATTTGCGGAGCATCAGATTCTCTGGTTTGATCATACACGGTGGTAGAAGGGTTCACTGGAAAAGGTTAGTGGAACACTGACTGAGAGGAGGAAAAAACTAGCATGGAGAGAGTCTACTTGAGGTGGGGGAAAATTAGCTCTACTAACTGCTCCTGTGCGTGAGATCAAGGAATACAGATAGATATTACTTAATTCCCAAAGCTGTGTAATAGCAAAGCTTGCAGATCTTTCTGCAGGGGAGGTCATCACCATTGAGAGTGGTTGTTTTGATGATTGGCAAGTGGAGCTAGAGCTTGGACAGAATCCTGTAGTAAAGAGTTTGCTAAAGCAGAAAAGGCTGGGCTGTAAAGGTAAGCAAGTATCTAGTTATTTCTGCTCAGTGTGTTCAGTGTTAGAGTTATAGAGGCACATTTGGTTGTTCAGTACAGCCCACCTAATGTGTATTTTGGTCCTTATAAACAAAGGTGTTAGACTCTAGTTTTTTACTTACCTTATGCTCTAATTACTGTCCACCAGAAAGAGTAGAAATATAGTTATTGTGGCATGTTGGCTTATTGCTCTGTGTGCACAGGCTGCATGTTTGTCTCCTAATGTCTCCACACAGTCTCATTGCTGCCTTTCTGCCTGTCCAAGGTTGTCTGCGCTTTAGTCTTTGTCATCATCTGCTCATAGTTCAAGTTCCTAAAAGAATGTTCAAGTGTCGGAAGAGACTGACATGAAACTGGGGGGATAGGAGGGATATAGAAAAGAGTTTGGATTTTGCAAGGTGAATTAGGTGGAACATCATATTATATGGTCCCAAGTCATGTGCCTCTGCTCATCAGTCCAGTTCTCTACTCTTCAGTAGGGTTAATATATGACATAGGACAATATATGACACTGTGACATGACACAGTGGTCCCCCCTGTGTTACCTTTGATAAAATGCAATAATAACCTAGGATCTCTTTATAGAGGAGTTGTGAAGACAAATGCTTTAAAGATGATGTGCTCATAGTGACTAAAGCTCCTCCCAATACACTCACTGCACAGTTTGACCACCTTCTTACTCAGGGCTGTCACAGGATTTTGCTTGTTGATCCAATTTCCATAATTCCCCCAGCTCAACAGCTGCACTCCTGTTACTTAGAAAAATATCCTGAATATTCCCTACACACCTGGCTGCTATATTCCTTACATACCTTGTCACTGGTAACTTGCAAGTTGACAGAAGTTTACAAAAAGAAGAAAGGGAAACTGTGAAAAATAATTGCTTTACTGGCTGGTGGCAGGAGAGAACAGGGAGGTAGAGGCAAAATTTCCACCCCTTATCTAGTTTGAATATATATATGGCTTGAGTGTCAGAGGTGGCTTTATATGGCTCTGTAGAGTAAAATGTTATTTTAGCAAAAAAAGAACATACCACAGAGATGAAAACAGCTTCAATCAATCACTCAGAACTGCTATTCATCTTGGTATTCTCGTAATCAGTGACCCCAGCATTGGCATGTGTGATTCCATGCTCATTCTTAGTTTTTCCATTCAGTCTTGGCACTGATGTGGTGCCTTCTCAGGGGTTACCTTTTCTCTCCACCTAGATGATTAGCCTTTTGCTTCCGACCCCTCCTAAAATTCTGGCTTGCATTCAGACATCTGACCAGTGTTAGAATCTGTGTAGCTCTGCTTCCTTTTTCCTACATCCCTCCTCTGCTGCTTTCCAGTTGTTGATGCTTTACTTGGAGCACTGCAAATAGTGTATAAATGATAGTGGAGCAGCATATGCCAAAGGAAAGAACAAAGCTGACTAGATTGTACTATTTCTAAGTATTTATAAGAAAATACTGATCAGCTGGAGCTTGTCTGACTGGTAGAGCAACAGTAGACAGAGGAAGTGATTAGTTTTATGGGTAGTGTGGTCAAAATCCCTGTGAGGGCTATAAAATAGGTAGCAGCAACTGAATTGATGACTAGTGAGGCATATGGCATCTAAATTAACAGCGTCTCCCAGGAGAAGGTCATCAGGGTATCAGAAGGCTGAAGCAGAAAATTTGTTTTGTCTCTTCCTACATGAAATTTGTGTGATAACAGGGATGCTGTAGTAATATGGAAAACCAGATAAAACTGGAGGTATTACACTTTCTTTTTGAGTCTTTGCTGTAGAGTTTAATGGATAAGGCTATGCACGTTGCTAGAACTACCTCTAACCTCACTGTGTACATTTCTAAAACCTTTATTTAAGAGGATTTTGACTACTATGTTCTCTTGTAAACAGTTTACTTCTAGAATCCAAAACCACCTTACCCTTAGTTAGAGCTAAGTAAATGAGAACAGGCAGGAGAAATTCATAAATCAACTGATAACTTTATCTCATTAAAGAGAATCATTGGCACTATAGAACAGCTGCTTTCTGAATCACTCCATGTGCCAAGGACACTTAGCATGGGTAGTGATGGAAGTGGAAAAATGGAGCAAAGTGTGAGCCTAGTTCAGTTTTTTATGGGCATCATCTTCCACCAACTTCTGTAAGAATCTTGACAGAAAAGAATATTATTTTTCAGCCCCAAACTCTTAGGATGACAGCATTTTATAAAGTTAGTCTGATGACACTGTAAAATTGCATGACTTAGTTTTTTTTCTCCAGGCTTTCTTATTTTAAGACAAAAAAATTAGAAATGGTTCTTTGTGGTTTAGTGTGACCTCTTAAGAAGCAGTCAGTGGTTTTCAGTCGCAGATTTCTGTGTCATTTGGGCACTGGAGTGCCAGCACTGTGACATCGTAGGCTTGCTCTTAGTTCCAGGCATAAGGATTAGGTAAGTTAGACTAATAAATTACCATTTTATGCATTATCTATCCTTTTCCATGGACTGTTCTCTCTTTCATATGTAATATGTGATTCTCTCAGCTCAGCGCTAGTAGAATATGGGGGCTTCCCTTCATGTAGTGGGAAATAGGAATGTGAGATTTACTGAGGGAGAGAAGCCAAAAAGTGTACCCATTTGAAGATCTTTTTTTCTTCCCGTCCGTCTCAGAGGTTCCAGAAGTGTGAGAAAAATTATACCATTCATTAGACTGTATCAAGAGTCCTGAATGCTGACGCCCTTGTTTTTGAAGAGAATACCCTTTCTCTTGTCCTGGGTTCTCAAACAGCTGGTCAAGCTGTTTGCCCCTGAGCAATAGGGGCTGACTGACGAGTGAAGTGAAATGTGATTTATTCCCACATTAGGTTTGTTTGCTTTGATTGGCATGGCCAGCTAGCCAGCAGGAGGTACATGCCTCAGCCCGTGCTCCTGAGGTTTCAGCTGAGCTGGTGTAAGTTGTTTAATGTTTGTGAGGAGCAGCCTGGTAATCTATGTACAGAACTGAGGCAAGGAGCTCCTCTTCCAAGCCTGGAGCAGTTGTGTGTATGGCAATGGTTTTTCCCTTTGAAAAGAAGGGGAAAGAAGCTGATTCTACTGCGTAAGAGTATGGTGAGAATGACTTCACGTTTCTGTAGTTCTGTTGAGGATGAAAAGCATAATACAAACATTGTATATATTTGAAATAATTTTATTGATGGTATTTTTATTTTCAGAATTGAATTTTTATTTGGGTAGTTAATGTAAATTATGCATTTACCTATTTATATGTTATTCTGCATTGCTTAAGACATCAAGTTATGAATGACACAGAAACATACTGTGCACTGCTTTCCTGAAAAGACTTTTCTGGCCCTCTACAAGAGCAGTGTTCACCTAGGGAGAGATAAGTAATTTCAAAATTGTAATTGAAGCTTTCCCCAGTCTTTCATGGGATCCTGGGGCCCTGTGGTACCAGCAAGAAGACTGGCATTTTTAAAAAAAAAACTCTCTTAATTTAGAAATTTTTTTTTCTAGGTCCCTTTCAAAAACTCTCCCCCTGTTGGGGGACACTACCTATGTCATAGTTGATAGGCACGGAAGAGGGTCTTTCACTAATATGTATGTATTACTGGAACAACCTACCTTAAAGGCATTATACAGAGAGGGTCTTCAGATTATATTTCTTGGTGTGAAGACAGTATCTCTTACCTAACACACCTTCAATGCCAGTCATGTCCCATATCTGTGTCCCTGTTTTGACCCCTTACAATCCAGCTACTGGGCTTTTTCCTCCTGTCTCTATTTTTTTCCCCAGCTAGGTGGAGTTGTTGAAGAGTTTGTATTGAGCACTTGCATTTTATAAGAAAGATTATGCATTTTTTATACATTCTTGTTCAGTAGTTCTTGAAGAATGTATTATTTCAAAGTGATTCTTGAAATATTGAAAAATATTGTCATCAGAAAATCTTAATCTTTTCTACACCAAAATATTCTAAAATTACAGCAGAAGTTCATTAAATAACAGGTGTATTTTTACAGTGTGGGATTAATCCATTCAGCCAAATCAATAGCAATGTGGCAGCCATATGATCATCCAATATTTATGTGTAGATTGAACAGTGATCTTTCTGAATAAACTTTCTGCTGTTTCCAGTTCTAACACAGTATAGACACAGACAGCTGTTTAATTTGTCAATAAATATACTAAGCAACTAAAATTAATTACCACGAGACCCAGTTTTTAGATAATATACTCTCTGCAGTTAGGAGGCAAATAACAATGTAATTAATTGCCTTTTCATTCCATATTGAATAATTGCAATGAGAAAAAAAGAATAGCTATACATTTCTATAGTCATAAAATTAAAGGTTCCCATCCAATCTTCCTCAAATGCATTCCATCAAAAATATAGAGGCTTTTTAACCTAATTGTTTCCCCAAGTGAGAGGACAAGCAGGGTGCACACAGCAGATCCTTTTCAGCTGCTCACCAGAGTCTTGGGCTTGCTTCTGTTTTATAGAAGGTCCATTTCTAGCTATTAGAGTTGTGACAAAAATGCAGCCATGTATCCCAGACGCAGAAAGGCATTTCCAGAGAATTTTGAAACGGTCATGTTGAACTAAAAAGTAACCCAGGCATTCCAAGTGGAGCCAAGAATAACACTTTCAATATTGTTATGATTAAGAGTCTGACTCTTTATTAGAGTATGGAAGCAAGGGAAGGAAGTATATCCAAAAATGTTCACCAATGTTCCCTAAGACAGGAGGAGGAGTCACAAAGGGCCAGCCAAGGAAGGAGCTGATGAATACATTAAGATATTAAACCTTTGACTACAGGCACTAAAACTTTGTGAGGCATAAAATTTGTTCTACTTTTCTGAAAGGGCAGCTCAAATTCAGAAGTTTGGGAAATCCTCTATTAATCTTTGTGAAATCCACACCTAGACTGGGAAATGTTGAGGCAAGGCTTTAAATCCTAAGTATGCCTTTACATGTGCCGATCTTGTCTAGGTCTTGTGTTTTTCCTTTATGCAAGAAAAAGCAGGGGGACACCATAGCAGTTTTTAATCTTTCTTTTATCTTCATCTACTGATGTTCAAATTGCACTCTGTGAACTGGTGACATCCTCTTATTATGCCTGTCATGTTGCCTACTGGTAAAAATGTGAAATATGCTGAAGTAAATAAAAATAAAATTGACGGACACATACTCAGAACTACTGGCAGTGTATGCACACTGGCTTGGAGCTATATACCTAGGTTAGTTTCCTTCTTGTGAAGCTTCTTGCTGTTGTGGATAGGTGGTTTCTGTTAATAAGTCTTTAAAACAGGCAGAATGAGGGATTGGTGTGAAGACACTGCCTTTTTGAGCAAGGCTTATTAAGGCCTTTCAGGTTTAAATTCTGCCACCTCTCATGGGCAACTTGACCAGGAGGCTTGACTAAGTGTTAATACAGCTGTTCACTTAAAAATTATTCTATTTCTGATTCTTTGTCAACAATTGCTAAAGAACAGTATTTTCTTTGAAGGCAACCAATCCTCAAGTTGGGGGCAGGCAAGTTGCCAGAGCCCATCCAGGCTTCCAAGGTTATCATGGCAACGCTGGAAGATAGAGCTGAGGACTGGGGGGATCACAGGAGGGACAGGGGAGTTTATGGCAGGGGATTGTGAAGGTCTTGGAGGGACTATGGATGTCATGAGAGGACTGGCTGTGGCAGTGTGAGCCATCACTGGGACAGGCTCTGGAGTGGGGTCCAGGATGAGGTGCTCCAGGGCCCAGGAGGCAGAGGCACAGCAGAAACCATGGAGGTGACCACTGGGACACAAGTAGCTGTTATTCCCAAGTCTTTTTTTCTTTACTACCTGCATTCAAACCAAGGTCCGCAGAGCCCTGCTGGTGGTACTCAGGGATGCCTGAATTTGAAAAGATCTTGATTTTGACAACACCTGTCTGTGAAAATGGTGATGGTGACTCATGGTTTATGTCCACTGTGTTTAAGTTGACAGTAGCCACCCAGCCCAGCACAGCCTGAGCCCCTCTGGCCCTGGGGGTGGTAGGGGTCCTCGCCGTAGCAGGCAGGGACCCGTGAGGCAGCGAGGCTGTGCGAGCCGGGCCCCTTGCGGCCTCAGCCCCGTGGCTGGAGCAATTCAGGCTCCAGCTCTTCTTGCATCCGGGCCACCGTGCTTCCCCCCGGCGCTGTCGCTGCCGCCCCGGCGGCCGGAGCGCCGCTCCAGCCCCTACATCAGGTAGGGACCGGCCTCCTTCGTCTGCGGGCCAAAGCGGGGCTGCAGAGGCGAAATTCCCGCCGGGATATGTGCCTGCCACCGCCACACTCTGAGCTGCCCCTGGCCCGGCTGCGCCGTCCGGGAGCACCCCCCACCCACTGCCGACCGCTGCGCCGCCTCCCGCGCTGCAACTCATCTCTAGTGTCCCTTTGCTTTACAGTAGGATGTAGCAGCAGCCCATTTCTCATGGAAATAGTGCTTTGTGTAACTGAATTGACATTTGGCCTTGATACCTGTATCTCCTGATAACTGAAACAAATTTCTAAAATAAATATTGTACTTTGATCTTCCAGCCCTGCATTTTTAATGACAGCTCTGAACATCACTTCATTAAGAATACATTTCAGGAGACTGAAATGCTCCGAGTTTGAACACTAATTATTGTACAGAAAATATGACTGCAGCGTTTCATTTTTCAGCCCATTGGTTTCTTCCAGAAATTAGAATTTATTCTCGATTTTTAAGTAATGTGCTTTCTTGGATGCAGATTTATGGCATTTGTATGTGGCATCTTGTATAGAAACTTATCCAGCTTTCGACTAACTCTTTTGTAACGGGACAAATCGTTTTGGTTCATCGAAATATATGGGGAAATAAGGTACTTTAAAGACTGAGGGGAACCTCGGGGTGTTCAGTGTCTCCTGAGCTACCTACCCACTCTCATTTCGTTAGAAACATTGTTCGTAGTATTCTCCTAGCAATTATTAGGTAAACGAATTAACAAAAATCGAGGTAGGAGTTAAATCGGGCATCTCGCAGGACTTCGAGGTTGGCATAAGTTTGGGGATACAGAAGTTTTAGGGACAACGCAAAGTGCGAGCTCCGCCATTTCGCTTGTCCGGCGGTTATTGCTTCAGAGAGCAGAGGTGCGGGTCGGGCTCCCCGCGTTGGGATTCCTCCTCGGCTCCGGCTGCCTGGCTGAAGCTCAGACTGGGGGGGACAATGAGTGCGCTCCTGCCCCGGTGCGGCTCCAGTGGCGCGGCTGGAGCTGGCCAGGAGCCACGGGGCCACCCGACGGCTGCGGGCGGGGGTCGAGGCTGGTGCCTGTGTGCGCTGCTGGCCGGGGCTCGCTGCGGTTCCCCCGATTCCCGCCATGTCCCGTGTGGACGCGGCTCAGCCCCCGGAGGATCGCGCACCGGCGGTGCTGGGAGGTGTTTGTGTGCGGTGGGTGGAGGGTGCTGGACCGTGCGAGTCCTGCACCCTCGCAGGGAGATGGGAAGCCTCGTGCCTGCGGAGGGGCTGGCTGCCGGGCCGCAGAGGTCCTGCAGCGGCGGAGCGCGGCGAGCCTCGACTCGATGCTTAGTGCCTGGTAAAAGCGCTGGGTGACGGGGCCCTTCTCTCCCTGTTGCCGACCAGGTGAAGCGGTTACCTGGCAAATTGGAAGAGCCTGATGAGGCTGCAGCGTAAAGGATCAGTGTTACACGAGGTCGAGCTTTTACTTCTCCCTAGAACTCAATATGGAGCCGTGGGAGAGGACTTGGCACTTTAATCCCTTCAAGAAACCGATCTAATTCCAAGCCCTACAAGTCTTGAAAGTCTTTGAGGCGGACGGTGATTGTTTTCCACAGGAAAGGCAGATAAAGATCTCTGTGTGCTGGCGTTTAAAGAGACTTCAGTGGCGGTGGCGAATACAATTGAACCCAGCGACTGCGGGGAGGATCGAGTTACCTGTGCAAACAGCTCCGTAGGACCAGAGCCAGCCGGCATCTGCCCGAAAGGGCACCCCACACCCTCTCAGGACGGAGATGAACTTCCTCGTTTGGTACTTGACCAAGCAGGCCAGCGTTTCGGTTGGCCTCGGAGCAGATGGGGAAGGCGGGCGAGGAGAGGAGCACGTTTCCAGGGCCCCCGGCGGAGCGCGGAGCTGAGCGAGCCCGCGGAGGAGCGCGGGGCCCCGCCTGCCCTTCGCGGGGCGGCACAGCGCGAGGGGTCCCGCCAGCTCTGCGGCCCACTGAGCGCAGCAGCCGGCGGTGGCGGCAAGCTGCGACCCAGATGTGCCTGGTGCTGGTTAGAGGGTCAATAGCCTCACACATGGTCCAACGCAAAGAAGGTTTGATCCTTCATACACACGCATAGACACGTATAGACAGAGGCCGAAAGGTGCGAGGTGAGGGAGCAAGAGCGCTTGGGGCCGAGTTAGGCTTTGTGGCAGGAGGTGGGCGAGCGAGTGAGGCTGAGACCAGGCAGCATCGTCGGTGTTCCCGAGGAGCCCCGGACCCGCGCTCGCCCCCGGCACAGGCAGGCCAGCTCAGCAGGCCCAGCAGGAGAGACTCCGGTCTTCATTTAAAGGAACTACGTCTTTCGTACCCGACTGCCGCTAGGGAAGAGGAAACTTTTCCCTTCGGTTTCCCGGCTGCCCAGTTTGTCGGTGTCTGTCTGAGGGAGCGCTTGCAGCCTGTGGCAGCCCGCTGCCCCTCCCCGGGCCCGGCTGGGCGCCTGGCCTGGCCCCGCGCCAGGCGGGGGCTCCCGCTAACAAGGGGGCAGTGCTGGCGGAGCGAAGCGAAAACAAACCCCGCTACCAGAGGAGAAAATGCGCAGTTATTTGCGGAGTCATATCGAGGGCATATCCCTCAGCCTCGGGGGAAGGGCGGGCGGAGGGAGGGAGCGGGGAGGAACCACCGACAATTACTCCAGGGAAGTTTTTACGGCTGGGATCGACCAGCCCCGATCAGGTGAACTCGCTGTGTTCTGTTACCTTAGGGTCATTAAACACTATCAGAGGGATCCGGAGGCAGATTTGTCCGAGCGATAACAGACACGTTGTCACTTTAGGGCTTGCCACAAATCCTTAATTGCCAAAAAAAAAAAAAAAGGAGGGGGGAATCCAGTGTCTTGCACATCCAAGGCGAGGGTCTCTAGGCGGGTAAGCGGGTCCTTGATCAAGAAAATCCAATTATTTGTGTATATACATTTCCCACATAGTGATTACGTTCATTAATTGTTCCCGCCTTTATCTCCTCCCTTCCCATCCCCCCTAATAATCAGTTCTTTATCAGACCAACAAACACACCATAGGAGCTTTGTGGATTCAAAGGATTTGCTTTCGCTTCTGAAAGAGCCGCTATTCTTTGATGATTGGTAGCGGCAAACTTCAAAGCCATAAATCTTCCCTCTGACTGGTTGGCGGCCCCAGCAAAGTCCTTATCAAAATTCTTGGAGGTGATCCTGGCGCAGTCAGACAGTCCGCGGAGATCGCGCAGCGCGGGGGGGTGAGACGCGCACGGAGGCGAAGAGATCAGAAGGAACGGGAGAGAAGAGGGGGAGAGAGAAGGAAACTGAGCAGCTTCTCGTCTTCCCCTCGGCGTCCTCATGCTTCGGCAGTGCCCCGGCGCCTTCCCCTCGCCCCGGGCGCAGTAGCCATGGCCGCGGTGGCCGTCCTCCGGAACGACTCCCTCCAGGCTTTCCTCCAGGTCAGTACCCGCGCCCGGTGCGGCTCACGGGGCGCCGTGTCCCGCGGTTGTGACCCGCGTTGCGCGGGAGCAGCCGGCGGCAGCCGCCCCCCTCCTGGGGCTTCACCCCGCGGGCGGCCCGCAGAGGTAGGTGGCGACCTCCGCGGGAGTGAGGAGGCCGGGCTCGGGCTCCTCGGGCCGGCAACTTCCCTCTCCCACCAGCAGCCCGGCAGTAATTCCGCACGGTGCTCCGTGGCAAGGAGGTTGAGGTGCACGGGGGCTGGCCCCTGCCCACAGCAGCCGCTTCCCCAGCCCAGGAGCGGTGGCGGGGCCGGCTGCACCGGTCTGGGCGGGGCGGGGGGGCCGGGCCCGTCCTGCCCGCTGGGCGCGCGTTGTTTTCGGAAAGTTTGCCGGCCGTGCGGGAGCGCGGGGCGAGCCCGTCCGCACACGGGCAGTGGCGCGGGAAGTTTCCCGCGGGTCGGCGGCGGGCGGCGAGTAACGGGCTCTCTTCCCTCTTTCCATCTCTCCCGTTCCTGCGCAGGACCGCACCCCCAGCGCCTCCCCAGACTTGGCCAAGCACTCGCCCCTGGCTCTTCTGGCCGCTACCTGTAGCCGGATCGGACAGCCGGGCGCAGCGCCCTCGGATTTCCTGCCGGTCTCCTACGACCCGACACTGGGATCCCCCTCTAGGATCTTCCATCCGTGGAGCGGCGAGATGCCGGCGCACTCCCCAGGGGGGCTGCCGCCGCCGCATCCCAGCCTGGGACTGACCCCTCAGAAGAACCACCTGCAACCCTCCTTCGGGGGGTCGCACGAACTGCCCCACCCCCCCGGCCGACCCCTCCTACCCTTACGAGTTCTCCCCCGTCAAGATGCTGCCCTCCTCCATGGCCGCGCTGCCGTCCAGCTGTCCGCCCGCCTACGTCCCCTACGCCGCCCAGGCCGCCCTACCGCCCGGGTACTCCAACCTGCTGCCGCCCGCCCAGCCCTGCCGGCAGCTGTCGCCCAACCCGCCGCCCGAGGACATCCCCTGGTGGAGCATCCAGCAGGCCAGTGCTCCGGGCGGCTGCGGCCACCGCTTCCCCGCGGCCGCGGCGCTGCCGCGGAGCCTGGTGCTGGGGCACTCGGACTTCGCCCAGTACCAGACGCAGATCGCCGCCCTGCTGCAGACCAAGTCTCCCCTGGCGGCCACGGCCAGGAGGTGCCGCCGCTGCCGCTGCCCCAACTGCCAGTCGGCCGCGGGCAGCGCCCCGGAGGCGGAGCCGGGCAAGAAGAAACAGCACATCTGCCACATCCCCGGCTGCGGAAAGGTGTACGGCAAGACCTCGCACCTGAAGGCGCACCTGCGCTGGCACACGGGCGAGCGGCCCTTCGTCTGCAACTGGCTCTTCTGCGGGAAGAGCTTCACCCGCTCCGACGAGCTGCAGCGGCACCTGCGGACTCACACGGGCGAGAAGCGCTTCGTCTGCCCCGAGTGCGGGAAGCGCTTCATGCGCAGCGACCACCTGGCCAAGCACGTCAAGACACACCAGAACAAGAAGCTGAAGGCGGCGGCGGACGGCGTCAAGCGGGAGGACAGCCGCGACGTGTGACCGCCGGCATCGGCCCGGGACCGCCGGCGGCCGCCGCCCCTGCTGGGTCCCGGGCTGGGGGTGCCCGCCGCCGGGGGCAGGGCGGCGGTGGCGGCGGGGAGGGCGGCCGGTTCTCGGCCTCGCGTCGGGCCCGGCGAGCAGGACCTCGGCTGCGAGCGGTCTCCACGGACCCTCAGGCCCGGGACTGGCCGCTCCTAGGGCCCCGGGACCGTCCCGGGACAAGTGCCCGTCCCGCCCCGGAGCGCGGCTGAGCGGAGGCCGCGGGCGCTGGGGAGAGAGCGGGTCGGCCTGGCCCGGCCGCGGGAGTCGAAGCTTATGGGCACCCGGAGGCGAGGTGGCAGCGTCGGTGTGGGCGCCAGGGCCCGGCCCTCCGTGCTTTCAGGGTAAAAGACTGAAGTTTTGTGTACAGGTTATTTAATAGTTACGTTTGAATACGCGTGTTCCCCTCCGTCCTCGGCCCCGCGCGGGGACCAGCATGAGATGTTTCTGTAAAGCGACCCGCGACCGCAGCGTGAAATAAACACGTTCACACCGGGGTCAGCAGGGACGGTCCCGCCGCGTCGGTCTCGTTTAATCCTCCCCCGGGCCCCTTCCCGCCATTTCCCGCTTGGGGCGGTGAGTCGGGTCCGGCTCCGGCTCCGGCTCCATCGTGGCGGCCGAGCCGAGCCGAGCGCACTGTGACCTGAGAGCTGCTCATGGTAAACACCTTTAAAATCCCCATAGCTGCTTCGGACCGGCCTGCCTGTTGGCTTTGGTTGGTGGGTTTGGGGTTTTTTTTAGTTATTGTCAGTATTTTGTTTCCTATGCATGAAGGTGAGAGAGAAAAGAGAAATGCGTGGTGCCAATACTGGGAGTGAATGTACAGGTCAGGTTCTGCAGACTGGGATACAGACTGAGCAGAGGTGGGCAGCAGTCAGTGTCAATGCACATCTTGTGCACTGTGGCCTGTTCTTAGAGAGGTCCAGGCCACAGGGCCAGTCATAAGCAGCCATTCCTGGCCTGAGGTCGTCTGTGGCACAGCAGAGCCAAAAATGCTTCCCGGATACTAACGTTCCGTAAAACTGCAGACTATAAGGGTGAGATATTTGTTACCCTGCTAGTAGGATGAAGTGGCAGTCAGTGTCCTGCAGAGGGGCAGATACTTGGCCCAAAACTGTTTAAAAGTACCTGTTAGATGGTGACAGCTTTTAGGGTTCCTTATCTCTCACTAGGCATCACGTAAGTATGAGTTTAGGCATATTTCTTTTAAAATAATGACCTTTTTTACTGCAATGAGTTCCCTATTTATTTTTTAACTGAAATCTGTATAGCAAAACAAGGGAGCAACCTGGTCAGTAATTTGCAAAACTTTGCATTTTAACATAGAGAATATGTTATTTGCTCTTCCTATTTTTACAAAGTTGACTTAATTTTCTGATTACATAATGAGACAGTGAAATAAAAAGTGCCTTTGAAACTTCAGCAGGACTGATCTGGAACCATTCAGCTTCAGGTGAGATCCTCTGGCGCCAGTTGTCAAACAAGCTTTGGCACAACCATATTGATAGAGATACTCTTTGCCATGGATTTCTGAATCAAGAAAAAACACAGCTTGATAAATGTTTGTGATGACAGGATGTGTAAAATTGATGAGTTTGTATGTATGTCAAATACTGCCAAGAATCTGTTCTCTCAGGGAATAATGAGATGAAACAATACCAAAAGAACCCTCATATCTGAAATAATGAGAAGTTAATGGACAGTTACTGTGGTACAGCTCCTTAACAATATTTTAATGTTTATGATTCTAAATTAATTTCCCACACCATATTCTTAGGGTCAACTTACTAAATTAATAACCAAGCAGTTATCTTCTTTACTCTTGAAGAATCTTCTATAATCTGTCCTTTATAGAAAACCTCGTGAGAAATATGTTTAGCTTCATTAGTTAGCATTCCTTTGCCAAAGATTTAGGCTCTAGAAGCATGTTATTGAGGGATATTAAGTAGAAGATACCTTTAGTGTTCCAGATTGAGCGACAGCAAGGCAGGAAATAACTAATGGAACTGATCCAAAAGTCCTTAGTCAAAAAAGTCTCTGAGACAAAAGCACATCCCATTTGCTACTGATGTAGGATTTAAATATTTAATCAGGAATAACGTTTCTGCTTTTTAAAATGTTTCATGGCATACAGTGACAACCTACTCCCTTTCTTTGATATTAAGTTACATTAAGACTGTAGAGTTAGAGAACTTAGGACTTCTTTGTAAGAGAGTTTGTTTCACTAAATAGTCTTTCAGTTCCCTGTTTGGATTGGAACTACTTAAAATGGACAGTAGTGGAGAGTGCCTTTGTTGGTGGCAGTACAGAAGAAACAACAGAGTACAAAAGGTGTCTTACAAGATAGAGTAATTGCCACGTAGTAATGGCCTTTCACTGCTAAGTAAGTGCCAAGATCAAGATGAAGGATTAGCGTGAGCTGAAGCAATGTATTAGATGGTTTCTGCTGTGAGTTTAGCCTGACTAAGAACTAGAGAACTGCTCCTCTTAGAGCAGGTGTAACTAGCAGAAAATAGCCTGGTAATCATAGATGTGATGATTTCTAAGCTGGACCATTATGGAAAGATTTTTCTCCAGTTGGAAGACAGACTGAATTTGCCCAGCATATATGTGTGGTCTAGCCAGGCTATTTTAGGTTCTTCTTCATTTTGCAAGACACAACTTGTAACGAAATCCTGAAAGTTTTACCATTCACTTAAGTGTGAGCCTGCAAGTAATTCGGGTTTTAAGCAAAAGACCATCGCCCAGGCAGTGCCAGCACCATGTCAAGGGAGTGGTGGTATCTGATTTAAAAAAAAACCAAAACAGTGGCATATTGTAGCCTATACACCTTGTATATCTGTGTAATGACCAAATTATAGCATGAAAGTGCACAGGTTAAAAATACACATGGTCAAAATTAGTTAAAAACTTGTCATGAGAGAGAGATGCATTTAAGTGAAAACCGTAGTATCAAAGGATAATGAAAATCTTAATCTATGAGAACAGCACACACCAAAAAAAAGGCAGAAAATTGGGACTTAGGACACAAGATAAGTAAAAGTAAAAGTTTAGAATATTAAAAAAATACTTAAGGAAACATTATTTCTCCATAAAGCTTTTAAATAGTTCATTGGAAAAAGAGGGTATATCCATCATAGCTGTTTCATATTCATCTGTAAATAGCTAAATCCTATGATAGCTTTTCAATTGAAATCATTAAACCTCTTTAGTAGTATGGCATTTAAATATACATATGACCTTTCAGACGTATGGGTAGAGCATTACAAAAATATATTGCTTACATCTCAAGAATTTATTTCTAGTTGGCAAATTGCACTCTATAATAAAATTAACTTTTAATTTTGCATTCACAAAATATATTTTATACTTTTAGCTGTTTCCAATCAACTAGAACAGCTGTTCATTTTATAAAATTAAATGATTAATATTCTTAATTATAAATTTTGAGTACATATGCTGTTCAAGGTCAATTCATTTCCTGATTTTAAAACTTAAATGTCATTGGTATAATAGATGTATCATATAAACTAATTCGTCTTGTGGTTAATTCATATTAACTAATCTCAACCAAAAAATGGGATATGGTTAAAAATGGAATTTGGTCTGTTTTCTGTGTTGAAAAGTGATTTTCACACTTGGGCAAACTTCTAAGCAGAGAACATTTAGGAAAAAAAACCTACCAACATTGTTCTTCATATAGTTTTGGGGTTTTTAATGTGTTGTTAATCAAATTATTTTTAGTTAAGGGCCAAATAGAATAAGACTTTCACCTGAGAGAAGTTGCAGAATTCACCTTTTGGTCCTGACTGACCAGATTTTCATTGCAATAATCCAACAAATTTATACAGTTATGTTTTCTATCTCCCCAAATGCTATTATAGAAAAGGTAAGATAATTTTTTTTTGAACTATATTGGGAGATGTCTTTCCTAACACCATCATTGTGTAATTTTTTCTTCCATACTAGATTATAGATGTAATCTTTGAAAGAAATATTTAATGTATTACTTGCAGATTTTGAGAGATTGCATTTTAAAGTAACTACAACTTAACTATTTCAGTTTGTAAATTTTCGTTATCTAGTATTAGTCTTGAATACTGAAGAAACAGGGAATATAAAATGCTCATGTCTTGAAACTCTTAGATGAAAGGTACCTTTTACTGTTCCGTGATATTCAATGACTTTAGCAGACCACTCAGAAGTTCATAAATAGGGCAAATTTGTATCTCTCTGCAAGTAGTTGCACAATTATCAAGGCACTTTTAAATATTTTTAATATTCTCATAGTGAGTGGTAAGAAACAAAAGTATAATTCCCATCTTATTGTCAGATCTTATGGTTTGCTATAGAATCTTTTTTTTTCTCTGTTATGGTTTTTCCAGTTATTTCACACTTTTTATGAGAATCTTGTGAATCCTGTGGCAAAGATGTGGGGTCTGCTGTTCTGGCACATGATAGTCAACTCAAAGACCTTTTTAAAAATACTTACCAAACAAGATCCCTAAATCTTCAAGACTACTGAGTTTTCCTCCAAAGGGATTGCTTTGCAGGTACCTTCAATAACTTTTCATTTAAATATTGTCTAAGCCACTGAGGACCTGGAAGTGTTCAACAACCAGCAAGCCTCACTCTTGTCAGGTAAGTGTTAATGTGCAGCATAGAGAAGAAGGATCCAAGGCCCTTGGCTGATTGAAGGAATAGTCTTGACCAGAGAAAATTAGCAGATGTATGTGTAATTCAAAAGGTCTTTTAAATAAGTTTAGGGTTTTATTCCCTGCTAATATTTACTCCCAGTTGATTTGAAGTCAAAGATGTTTCATTATGGGTAATGAAAACCAGAGAAAACATGTATTTTGACCCTTTGACTGTAACAAGTCAGTGAGAGATTACTGGTAGTGAGATTTGACCTATAACCTGGAGGCCATTGATGCTGTTTTAATTCTCATAATCTCTTAATTTCTTTTGTGTCATACATTTACTTAAATACACACAAAATCCCATCATGTCCTGACCCAGTTAACAAGAGCCCAGTGTGAGGCTGTGCACAGAGGCTGTGTCTCACTGAGCAGGGTTAGGGATATCCACTCAAGGGCATGTAGGTACACAGTAGGTCTCCATCTCCTCTGCAGTGACTGTGCTGCAATGTACTGAAGTCAGTGGCCAGGACCAGCCTAAGGATGAGGGAAGTTTGTACCACGTGTGAACGAAGTCACTATTCTCTGAACATGTGAGTGCAGAGGCCTTGCACAGAGTGTCTGTATATGTTCAGATTTCTCCATTGTAGTAGTACAATTTACGGTTCAGTGATATTCAATAATTTTAGCAAACCACTCAAATTCATAAATAGGGAAAATTTGTGAAATTGTGTACGTAACTGCACAATTATAGAGGCACTTTTAAATGAGCCTTGTACCAAGGTAGCTCATCTTAACCTCCCTTCTCTGGGGTATCAGCCATGGGCTTTTTTGGCCGTTGATGCCAATATTGAGCAAGTAACTGGCTTAGGCAACATCCTACTTTGCCCTTCCTGCCAACCTGTCCCATCATAAAATGCAATCCTTATTACATTTGTAATTTCCTGTCGCCGCTGAATCATGGGCATTTACCATGACAGTGACTGAGATGTCCTGAACTGGGTATTACATCACCATAGCATTTAGTATGAGGAATGATGAACCATTGGGGGAAAAATGAAAAATAACCCCCCTTTTTTTATGAGATACTTATATTCAAATGAAAAATAATATTCAAATGCCTTAACTGATATTTTTCACAACTTAAAAGTTTCTGTTTGCAATACCCATGACACCAGCTTCACAGTGTGTACCCAGATGTTTGTATTTTTAAAAGGTAAGGTTGTCTGCAAAAACAATATATTCTTATTAGTCCCTCTTCTTATAATAGTACTGAGCTGTTAAACAACATTCCAATATTAATCTGTTACTACTCAAAACATTTTTCATTTTCCTTTTTAAACTGAACCAGACAGCACAGAGCACACTTCAAAACAGACTCTAATATAAAGCAAATTAAAAGAGATTTTATAGCCAAAGCCCATATCTTCACTTGGGGTCATATCCCACATGCTTTTTTTCAGGGTCAGGTGGTGTGCCTGTGATCTCCACATGCAGATCGTCTCATCTATAATGGAAAGGAGATGTCAGTCACATTCCCCCTATTTCATACGGCTCTCATGAGTCTAGGATCCACGTGTGAAGAAGAGAAAGGAAAATGCACACTATCCATTCATCAAAGATCGAACAGGAAGATAACATAGCCTGAGAATGTCAGGTGTCTCAGCTATTGTATGTTAATACCAAAGGAGTGTGTACATGACTTCATTTCTTCCCCTCACACCTAATAATTAGCTTTCCTTCTGAGCAGGAATAGTGGTGGTGCTTTGCTTTTGTTGAATCCTGCAAGAACAGCCAAACACTTGACATCTGCTTACTTTACATGTCATAAAATATTGCTTGTGCACCTTAGTAGCCCAATATAGGAAGTCCATTCTTTGCAGCATTACCCGACCCTTCAGCAGGTGGGCTCCACTGCCTTCTTACTGTTAATTTGCTCTGAAAGAACTGAAAGAGTTTAAGCAGCCAAAGATTATACTTTTATATTTCCAAAATATTAACCAAATCTTCTTATGTGCCTACATGAGGCCTAAGGCTATGTCTGAGCTTCTTAATAAAATGCTTAAATAAATTGTATAATGACACTGAGAAGCTACGTGCACAGTGCTGTAATCAAAGCTGTGTTCAGTGCCTGAATAGTTAAGTTACAGAGAGCAGAACCGTGAGCAATCCTGTTAAGGGAAGTAGGTTCTCTGTAACACTCTTTAAAACTGCACGTGAACACTGAAACTGTAACTCTGCTACCCCAATGGGATCGTGAATATACAAAGAACAACACTAAACATGCTCAGCACATCCTGGCAGTCTACAGGGAAGTGGTGTTTTTTCATCAGAGGAAGGGCTTGTTAAATGTTTTTCCCACAACGGTGGAAAAAAGAGGTTCATGGATCTGAAGATCATTATGCTTCTGTCAAGCAGGAGGGTGAGGTAGAAGGCAAAGCAGCTAGGTAACCTTTCCTTTTCATGTGCCAGCTTTGCTTGCACTCACAACTATCAACACTAGGAAGGAGTCCTTTCTGCTTCCTGGATGAAGAGGGGGAGGCACAATACCCAAGAACTTTTAGAAGCTTTTAGCTGCTTCACTTCCTCAGTTTCCCTACACAACTTAGGAGAATTTGTGGTATAACCCAAAGTTTTCTGCGGGGTGCTCCAGGATGCAGCTGTTGCATTGCCTTCATGGGGTTTGCTCTCTCCCCACATGAAGAATGTTTCCTAAGCTAAATACAGTGATTGCAAAGTGCTGGATTCACTGAGACTAATGTGGGAATTGCCTTCTAGTTTTACCATTCAATTATTTTTCTCATTAGAACCACACTTGTAATCTGCTGAGAAATATTAAATATTAAAGAGTCAGTAAAGCAGAATAGTATGTTACATTAAAATAATTCCTCATAACATGCCTAAGTACTTCAGAATATCCTTTGTCTTTTTATTTTATGTATTCATTCATGCTAGACTTAATTTAGAATAGGTGTCAGGTATCAGCTATAGTACTGAGATCTAGATTCTGATCTAGATGTTGGAACATCTGACGCTTAGTGAGCATGTTCAAGAAAGGGGAAGGAGGAGGGTAAGTTTAAGCCTGTTTTAATAAGCTACAGCAATTAGATGTTTTGAATACTCAAAATGATGTATTAGAATTATACAATTATTTGGTTTGTTTGATTGCTTTCAATACACTTGAGAACCATCTCCTAATTAAGATACACACACTATCAAAGATGAAAACTTAGATGGTGTAAAAACAATTAGAATGATGATGTAGGCTTAGATTCCCCATGGTTCTTGTACAGATCTGCAAGACAGCATCGAGTATGGGCACGTGGAATTTATTTTCTCTGCACAAGGTCCAGAAACAGCTGCAGTATTTGTGTGCCCTACAGGGACATGAGCCACCCCAGAGCAGGTGTGAAGCGCTGGGACATGGCTCTATTTTCCCTGAGCTGTCTGGGCATGCTCTGACAACAGGAACTTTACCCTTCAAGGGGAACTGCTGCAGTTACCTACTGCCCCTGGTTAAGGAGTTGTTCCTCTCTGTCTGGGAATAATAATATTGGGGCACTGCAGTCCTTATCCTGCTTCCAAAGCCAGACTGTTAGATCACAGCACGGCCTCTACCTGTGGAGCATATGCCAGCTATGTGTTAATTATTTGTTAATTATCTATTTCAGTTTATAAAACATTCCTTCCTATTTAAAGCTGTAAGAGAAAAGCATAGCATACAACAAAGCACATTTTATGAAATAGAATCTAAGATAAATGATCCAACCAAGATTACTTCAGCTACAGGTGTGCCTCACGTCTTTAAAACTAATAGACTATGTCTCCTGATCTCAAAAGCAGTAAGTGCAGCCTCTCTCAGGAAATCTTGCTGTAGAATGACCAGGTTCCTACCACCTCAATGCCACATGCAAAACATTAATCAAAGCAACCAAACTTCTTGACTTGCGGCTGATTCCACAGCATTTTTAGAGTGATACCATTTTCTCTATCATCTTTATTCAAAAGGTAAATGAAAAGCATAAAATAGTCTCATCTGAGTTTTGCCTGTAGGAGATGTTCTTCTCATTGGTTAAGCCATGAAGTTTTATGTCAGTCAAAGACAGACTAAGTGCCGACCTGACTTTTGTTCTCCTTTTCCATGTGCAGAATTTCCATATTCTCATGCACTGGTTACAATCCAGTCATAAAATAAGCATTTTTAATTTTTGTCTTCAGCAGCTTGGCTGTCATAAAGGATACTTTTTTTAGAAGCTGCAACAGTTTTTTTAATTGCTGATCAGAAAGCCAATCCCCTATTAATCCTAACAAAGTAATCTGAATATATCACTAATGCTTGTTAGTGTGAGATGCACTAAGAGCTATATTAATTATGATTAATACCAAGTATTTTGAATATGTGAATTCTACAAATAAATTCTAAAATTTTGTGTGTAAAGTCACACTTTTTTCCCATTTTGACTTTTACCAAGTTTATTTTCATTTAAAAATAGGTCATTAGGAATTCACTTTCAACTAGATTGTAATAAGCAACACTTTGTCTGAAAAGGTTTACAAAGTGATTGGGTCAGCCCTGAAGACCTGCCCAGGGATAGGTGGCATGTCAGATAACACAGGTAATCCCCAAACTTTTTGTGGCAACAGAACAGCATGAGTAGGATCACATCTTCCCACCTCCAGCTTTCAGGCCTCAGTAATTAGGCTTGTATTAACACCTCTCCACCAAGTTTCAGGTTTTCTAACTTCTCTGAAGGGCTCTGATTCATCCCTCTGGGGTCAAAGTACTTTATCCACTCTGCTGTAATGCTCTCAGGGAAGACCTCACAGTATCCCAGCTACATCTGTTTAGAATCATTTCAGTGCCTTTAGGGGAGTGTGTGTGTAAGGCTATAAGGGAGCTGCTGAACTGCACATGGTCCTGGAGCCAACCACATAATCATTAGGGAGTCCCAGAATGCAGGAAGAGCCTCTGCTACACGTGGTTTCCTTTGGCAAACAGGAATGGAGGTGCTTGAAATGGTTTTCTCAGGGAAATGGTAAACATAATGGAGATGCACAACTATTGTGAGCCAGACCAAAGGTCTGTTTAACCTAGAGGCCTGTTTCCCAGTAACAGATGCTTAAGGAAAGTGGATTAAAATAAGGCATATATAAAACAGACATTGCCCTTGGCATGGCCTCTCAGCTTCTTGGGGAACAGTGCTCAGAAACTTCCTGAGCTGGAATCGCATTTTGTTTCTTGTGTTTAATAGTCACAGATCGGCTGATCCGTCGCAGATTTATCTCATCCCTTTATGACTGGATTTACACTTTGTCGCTCTGAACATCCTTTGATAGTTGTTTGTGTGGCCGTGATGGCTTTATAAACTGTTTCAGTGGTCCCGGACGCCCTTTAAAACTGGGGAATGGCGCAGAGCGATGCCTTTTCCCATTCTCCAGGCCGTTCCCTGCCGCGCGGTCTCGCACCGCGCTCCCCAGGCGCACAACCTGTCGCAGCCGCCCCTCTGATCCGAGCCGACCCTTCCCGCCCGGAGCAGCCGCGGGATAGCGTCGTCCCGACCCCTCTTCCCCGGGCCAGGCGGCGGCAGCCGCTCCCGCACTGTAGAGATCCGCCCCGGCGGGACGGCGGCAGGTGCCGCCCGCCTTCCCCGGGGCCCTGCGGGTCCGGGCCCGAGGCAGCGCTGCTCGGCGGGGAAAGCGCGGCCGGCGCGGGTCGGCGTCGGGACCCGGTGGCCGCTGGAGCGCTTTCCTCAGGTGGGCCCCGCCCTGCTGAGCGGGCGCTGCTCTGCTCTGGGACGGTGGTAGCTGTGGGACTGGAGGAAATAAACCGTACGGGAATACTGGACATCTTTCAGATCTTTCAGCGCAAATGAAACTCGTATCACAGAATTGTAGGTCCAGATCCTTAGCGGGTTTTTTATTGGTTGTTTTTTTTAAAATGCACATGTCTATCAAGACTCCTAGCTTTTATTTCTGTAACATGGCCTGTTCATCTTTCACTGCAGTGGGATAAGCTCTGGTGTTGTCCAGGTTCTTTGTTTCTGAAGGCCAGATATGCACCAAAACTTCCATTTAGAGCTCTCTCCTCACAGCTTGTTCCTAGGCTGTACATGTCACTGTATGAGAAGCTGGTTGTGTGAAGTCAGAGAAGATTTTCTCCCATTAGTAGAAACTTTGGAGTTAAAGGAGTGAGTTGGAATATATGGCTTTACTGCTTTCCAAACCTTTTATTGTATGCCTGATACCTGAAAGCTGATTTAATTTAAAATATAAACTGTGATTAGACAAGCAGATAGCTTGAATTCTATCTTGTCCCTTTATTGCACCATACAAAAGATGAAAATGGTTAAGATGTTACCATCTGAAAAGTGATAGCCCTTCTCATACTTTATTTTCTTGGGATAAATGAAACGGGTGAGCTTCCCGTGTGCTTCAGATGATGAATATCTGTTTCAAGAGACATGTTCAATGTTGAAGTCTGTGCTACCTAGACCAGATTAATACTTACTACTGTCTTTCTTTATTTTCTTCTCTAATTTAGTTGCTTGTTCCTACTCTTGAGCCAGCACCTGCAATGTGTCTTTAAACCAATCTACCTGTATGAGTCAGCTGTAAAATAACCTACCTGGGGCAGCAGGAGGGAGTACTGGTCTCACCAGTGCCCAACGTACAAAAAGTAAAAGCAGGTGAGAACAAGGCAGGGGCAAAAGCAGCAGCCATGTGCTGGTGCTGCCAGCTTTGGAGCTTGCAGTATGTGGACAACTCTTAAGTAGAGGCAGAGTTATAGGCATACATTAAGAAGTCTGCTAATCATCTATGCTGAGCTGCCGTGATTGTTTTAAGTGGCCTCTTCTATCTATTGTCGAAGAGTAAGAAGGATCACATCTGGGTGTTGATGAGACATCTGAATTTCACCACTCCCTCAGGTGGTGTGCATTGTTTCTGCCTTCTCTTCACTCCACTGAAAGCCCCGCTGCTCCCCTCCTGCGAGACCCCACCTGGGAGTGCTGTGTCCAGTCTGGGTCCCCAGCAAAAGAAGGATGTGAACCTGTGGAGTAGTCCAGAGAGGCTGCAAAGATGATGAAGGCTGGAGCACCTCTGCCAGTGAGAAAGGTGGACATAGTTGGGACTGTTCAGCCTGAGAAAGCTCCAATGGAGATCTAGAGGCACCTTCCAGTACCTAAAGGGTCCTACAAGAAAGCTGGAGAGGAACTTTTGCAAGGGCATGAAGGAGAGGACAAGGGTTAATAGTTCAAACTAAAAGAGGTAGTTTAGATCAAATGTTAGGAAGAAATTCTCTACTGTGAGGGTGGTGAGGCACTAGCACAGATTGCCCAAAGAAGTTGTGGATGCCCCATCCCTGGAAGGTGTTCAAGGCCAGGCTGGATGGGGCTTTGAGCAACCTGGTCTAAGGAAGGTATCCCTGCCAATGGCAGAGTGGTTGGAACTAGATGATTTTTAAGGTCTTTTCCAATCCAAACATTCTATGATTCTATAATACACACAATACTGAAGCAACTTGCTACGCAAGACCTTTCTGCTCCTCATTACTTAAAGGAAAAACTTTCTCTGACTCTTAAAGGAGAAGTGTCTGGCCCTGCAATGGAATTCAACATAAAACATCATGCTTCCCTTACAGCTGTTTGCCTTCTGTGAGGGGAGACCAAAACCCAGCAAGAAAACACAGCTTGCTTTAGCTGCTTCAAAGTGAGAGAACAGCAAGGGGAAAACATTTATAAATGCCAGTACTGGCAAGGAGAGCAGAGAGACATTGGTCTGTTGCTTTCAAGGATGAACAGCTACCGCATGTTGAGGAATTCTGGTTTTTGTTATAGAGCTCCTGAGCTTCTAATCTGTATGCTATAGGAAAACTAATGTATCCTTAGACTGACCACAAAATAGATAGCTTTATTTTGACCAAAGTTACAGACTTTTTTGTTGAATGTTCTTAGTATTTTTTTGCATGACTACTGTGTCACATGCCCGTTCAGCCTAAGATTAAAGGAAAAACAGCTGACTCTGTTTATAGGAGCCTTCAGATCTCTACTAGACTTATGTGGATATGGTCACAAAATGTGTTTTAAAATTATTTCTTTATGTTTTATTTTATTTTTCAGGTTTTGGAACACCAGGAGTGATCAGTCCAGTTGTGTTTTCTTATGATGTATCTGTCACAACAGATAATGTGGCAGTATTTTTAAGTAAGAGTTTCTAATCTCCAGGTCTATTATTAAAACATTGGAAAGTGTGTTTGGTACTAAGCTATAATAGCATAATTAGTATATTTTAATAACTAATATTTTTATTTTGATTTTTATCAGCTTTAAAAAAATATTATAATATTTGTGTCTTGTCTCTTGTGTGGCCAGGCAGGCCCTGCCTAAAACTATAACTGGCATTGTAGTGTGGTCTATGCGGTTTAGAGTGTAGATTGACATGTCCACTGAAAAATTGCTTTGGCAAGAGTACCCTACTTGAGATATCTATCATGATAACGTGTTACCTCACAGGTCCCAAATAAAAGATCAAATCTTTTCAAGACCTCATTCCAATGTTAAGTGTATAACTATAAATACTGTATTTCAGATTTAAAATTACTTTGCACTATTTTTTTATGTTCAAGCATGCATTTTAAACATTATTGTCTCACATAAATAATCATGTATCTTTTTTCCATTCACTGATCCTTAAACTTAAAATAGTTTCTCTGTGTTTTCTTGTAAAAAACACTTTTTGCTAAGGATATCTTAGGAAAGAAAGAAAACCTCACCCAATTCAGAAGTTCAGCACACAATAGATACTTAGTACGTGTAATTTGTTCTCTATACAGTTGTCACATACAACAAGCCATTCAAGATCGAAGGCTCCAGTTAAAAATACCTTTTAAATTTTAACTTACTGTTGCTACATAAAACAATTACGAGCATATACTCTCAGAATTACACAACCAGCCTTGTAAGCTTCTGTAAGTTGTATTACCAGCCATAGTCTCTAGAATGTGTATATATGGTTAAAAACATATATGTAGCTTATTCTAAAAGTTTTGAACAGAGATTTTAGTACAAATAGCAATGCACAGTGAGGTACATATAGAAAATCTAATGCTGTTAAGAATAAAATCCCACATTAATATTTCCAATATGTTTTATATGATGGTGTCTTAGCATGTAACTACTGGGGTGGTACTTCAATTTTTGCTACCTTTACACTTGTCCTACAGACTATTTTCTTCTATGATCATGAATCATCTCATAGACAAATCTCTTTTTAAGTACATGGAAACTTTAACAATGTAATGCTAACTTTGTTATGGTTAATTAAAAATAAAAATTGCAAAAAGGAGATAATTTATATGTAAATATTATGCTAAAAGTAGTGTGCCAGCTGTTTAGATGAACTTACTCCAGAGACATCAGTAATTGACAAGGCAAGAAAAGAAAGACACATCTTGGTGATGAAAGTTTTTTAGAAAGCCTTCACTGTATAAAGCCATTGGTTATACTGATCTGGGAAAGTCTGTTTATAGATGTTAGTGCCATTACAACCACCATTTATTGGTAAAAGCTTTTCCCCCATATTGTATGTTAAGGTGATATCTGAGTTTTTCATATAGTAGTATGTGGCAATATATTATATTTGCACTTAAAATGTTCCTGCTTTAGGTTTTGTAATTTATGCCTAATACCTGGAGCAAATAAAATTAATAGTTTTGTTTGTTTACTGTGATTTGCAGGGATATTACTCCATGACAAGGTTACATTGACCTATCATTTCATGCATCAGCAGTTCTTCTATTGCACTGATTTGATCAAGCCTAGTGGATAAAAGACAAGCAATCCACCCAGTGGACCAAATTAGAATTATAATAAAAAGTGCACATTCTGAAGGGCAAAGTAGGTTAAGTATGGTACTTACTGCTCTGGGCATAATTTTTGTGATGTGTCAAATTTTAACCTTTTTGTTCCAACTTCTGCATTCGGATTTCGGTTTTATGTAGTTGTGGAGGTGATGCTGTAGCTACAGCTGAAGAAAAAAACGTAGTTTTTTGTAGCCACTGGAGGGTGTTTGGAGGTTAGGTACCTGGGAAAGTGCAATACATCTCTTTGAATTCACACTCCTTTCTGTATGTACAGCTCTAAATACTGCTGCTGCTCCTCATATTGAAGAACTTCACCATTTTACAGTCATAAAATGCCAAACAACCCTTCGTATTACGTGGTTTGGGATCTGCTAGACAGAGGAAAAGGGGTTGCATGGCCTACAGCTTCACTCTTTCTAGAGTGGTCCTGGTCCCCACTTGCTCTCCTGAATGTCAACAATAGCTCAGTGAATCAGGAGGGGCTGTATCCTGTCTGTTCTCTCCCAGACAAGTTTTTAACTCCTGTTATCCATGGGATGGGCCAAGGTACCTGTTGTATGCAAGGTGTGAAATAACTGTGATAGTCTCAAACATTATTTTAATAAGATGTACCAAATAAGATTTGAAATGGCTCTAGAGTAAGAAATGTGGACATTAAAAACAGAAGCTTATTTTTGTTTCTCTAATGACTAAGAGTAGATATTAGACACGTTTTAAAATATCTATACGTTGTCCTATTGATTTGTTGTGGTGATCAGCTGGTACTACAAAATCCCTCTGTACTGATGAGGGTTTGCTAACAGTGGAAAATCAGAGGTCAATGAAAATGATATTACAAATTCTAGCACCTCATAAATGCTGAAGAGCATGATTGTTGCATTTATATGGTTTGCTTACTAAGGAATCCACAGAGAGATTCATTTAAGCACATGGAAGGTTCAGTGATCTCAATGGGACACAAGAACATACTGAGGTTGTTTACATAATTGGGTAGAATGTGAGCATGTAGTCAGTGTTTTGCTGATAGATGACTTTAATAGAGATGGAGACCCCAAGGAAGAAGCCCACCTCAGGGACTTGTGGAAAAACACTGAAGTCATGATTTGTTTCCTTTGGTTTGTTTATTGTGTTTTCTTCTTGTTTAAGTTAGACATTAAGTCAATATGATTAATTGCTTCAGTAACGGAAGCTAAGTAAAAACATGCTGTCCCAAGATTTTTTAAAAGGAAAAATGCAAGTGTGTTCGGTTTGTTTTGATGTTGCATGTCTGATTGGACAAATTCTGATAGCCTGCTGTGAGCAATTTTTTTTGTTTCTTGATTTCTATTAGGTACAGTTGTTTAAAAAGGACAGAGACCAAGAAGGTAAGCATTAGCTTGGTCCAGAACTTAAATACAACACCTCCTTTGAGGCAATAGATTAATTGAATGATTTTAAATTCCATTGCTTGAATATTCATGTAGTAGATTTAAAAATTCCAAATTTTCACTACCTCGGGGATATAGTAATACTATGACTAGAAAAATAATGCTTTTAAAGTTACTTTCTTTATTTTGGGAGCAAACAAACAAATGAAAAGTTATGTATTTAGGGGCCATCAGGTAAATTATTTAACAATTGCTAACTTTTATAATGGTATTTGCTTTAAAATACTTGTTATTTAATCAGGAAAATCTAAGTAAGCATGCAGTTGAACAGTCTGGTAGTATATACCTGAAATGGAACTTAAAAAAATATCAACATAGAGCTTCAAGTAAAAGAAATATTAGAGCTGAGGACAAAATTGCATCAGGTGAAACAAAATGTAAAACAACTGGTTTGAATTTGCTTTTCAGAAGTGCAATTCAAGCAGTACCACACTATATTCTTTGGTTTTGCAGCGTTTACATGCTTTGTAAAACAAAGCTATTACATGCTTTTTAAGCAATTAGAGCTCAATAATACAATAATTTGTCACCCAATTAATTTTGAAAGACTGGAAATGCATGGATGAACTGTTTAAACCTGTGTTCACTTGCCACCACTGTAATTTACATCAATAAAAATAATATTATTAGTATTGGTAAGTTACATTACGGGAACTCAACATCATGTTCTGTGACTCGTCCTTTAATTGTTTTTAATGGTTTTATTATTACTACCGGTGAAGCATATGGATAAATATGCTTCTGTTTTGAGTAGAATGTGTAAATTCATTACAATTAGAAACAATAGTTGAAAGAACATTTGTGAAATGTTTGTGGAGCCTTCTCTTTTCCTGGCTGAACACCTGAACTTTCTCAGCTTGTCTTCATAGGAGAGGTGCTCTAGCCCTCTCATGATCTTTGTGGCTCAACTCTGGACCTGCTCTAACAGATTCACATCTTCTTATCAGAAGAGACTTTGGAGGTCTTCTGGTCCAATGCCCTACTCAAAAGAGAGATACCTTACTTAGGGCTTCATGCCACTGAAGAAACAAGTATCTCCAAGGACTGGGATTTCACAACTTCACCTAGCAGCCTGTTACAGTGTTTGGCAACCCTCATAGTGAAGTTGTGTGGGGTGTTTTTCCTGTTGTCTAACATAAATATCTATCTTGGTGTGTCTTCTTGGTTCAGGTAATATGAAAGCTTGGTATTTTTCACCTTCTTGTTCTATGACTCTCTGAAAAAATTTATTTTGCGTTTACCAGGCTGGCAACTTATTTGTGCTAATGTAACTTGAGATAACGCTAGGGACTTTGGGGTGTACATCTAGATTTATTCTGATGCAATGCTAATCAGAAATGTGATTGTCTGCCACATCTTTTAAGAAAGCCTTTTCTTTCTGCAAAGAGAGTGAGCCACATAATTCTGTGCATGTGTGTACATATATAATTAATTAAAAAGTAGCTCTAGAAAGGTAGAAGAAAAAGAAGAAAAAAAAAGTTATTCTTTATCATTAAGCTCTGGTACAGAAAGATTGTGTGACTGTAATGTGTACAGTAGGTTAACACATTCCAGTATTAATGAGTTATTTTATTTCCTCTGTATTTTGCTTACGCTTAAAATTATTAGGTTTAAAATTGTTTGCTCAGACAAGGAACTTCTGTATTCCTTAAAACTATAGACCTAGCATTGCTTATATGTGTTGATATTGGGGCTTATTACGTTTGTACGTCTTTCCAGGTAGGCTCCCTTGAAAAGCGTACGCACACGAGATAGGCATGTTCTGGATTGAAAAAATAGAGCTTGCCTGTGGTGTAATGTGAAACAATATATGCAGTTTACAAAAATTGTGACACATAATGAATACAACCTTTCTGTTTATGAGCCCTGCTACCTTGCAGTGATCAAGGGTTCCCCAGATAGAGTTTGCTCAGGTACCATATGCACTTAATGAAGCAGCATCCAGAACATTTCCAGGAGAAGGTGTACCTCCAACCATGCTGCTTTTCCCATATGGAGGCAAAAGTAGTAACAGCATGTGCCATTTGGAAGTGGAATACATTTCTGGAGTGGGCACCATTATGCAGAAACTCTGAGGGTGGCTATTAAACTCTATTTAAAGAAACTTGTTTCTATCATGTCCCTATACTATTACAATTGGACTTCTAAAATTGTTGGTTTGCGTTTATAAGATGAAAGGAAATTCTGTAGAAAACCAGATCACTCTCTGAATTTTGTAGCTGTAGCATGAATTTTCACATATGAATCTTCTGTCTCTGGGTTTATTTACTGGAGTACTGTTTTCACCACTCTTATAACCAACATACTGTGTGATTTGATCATGCCGATGGCGATATGGTGTTTGTGGAAGCTACTGATAATAATACTGATCTATTTGTAAGACTTCAAATGACAAATAATTGAGGGGATTTGAAGGTTCAATAACCAGAAATAAGCTTTCCCTGTGCTTTAACATAGTTCCTTCATACACTCACTGTTAGGAACGCTTTCAGTTGCTTAAATAGGTTTTCAGTGTCATTCTTGAACCATTATAAAAAGGGGAGGTAAATATCTGGCTTTAAAAAAGAATCAAGGAAGGTAATGGAACTGCTCAGGTATGCAGAGTCAATAAATATGATTTCCACTGTTGCCATCATTTAATATGTGTCAAAGAACAGAATGATGCTGTCAGTTCCAGATGAGTGCTTACTATGTAGAATATTTCTGTGCCTCAAAACCAGATGGCCACTGGGAAGAAATGCTTAGCAAGAAATTTTGTGACATTGACCTCTGTGGCTCCTCCCTTACCTGCTCATGACCACAGTCTTCAACTGCAGGTTAGCAATATATGCCAGGAACTGTAGGTTTTCTATCCCAACTTGTCTTTCTCATTCATGATACATGTCCAGAACATACTGGTGGGACAGATGAGGCAGCTTCAGTCTGCGTGATCTGCTATTGCCTAGGCTGAATACAGAGAGGCTTTCTGGTCTGCACTTTTTTTTTTTTACTTTTTCATATAAGATAAAATTTTAAATTTCCTTTACTTTTTCTCCTCTTGCTACTATATTCTTTTACAAAATTCATTGCATCTGAATCTTATGTGACAAATCTGGTAAAATTAATATCACTGAGACACAGTCAAGCCCAGTAAACTTCTGTTTGTATCTTAAGAGTGATTTAAGCTCAAAAAACATGGTAATTGAGGAACATATTAGTTTGGGTTTTTGTCCTATCTGTCACCAGAAGGATTGCATGTACAATCAGATGGGTGTATAGACAAGAGAGTGTTGGACTCTTTAGACTTAGCTAGCTGTTTGAGTTTGTGCAAGTGGGAGATACAATCTCAGTGTCATTGCATTCTTGAAGGAAGAGTTTATTAAATATTTACTCAGATATAATATTACTATCTTGAAAGTCCATAAACTTTTAAGTAACTTTTAAAAAGGAACATTTTTTTTGTGTAATCATTAAATAGAAAATATTTTTAACTGCGTACAAGAAGACCTTATCAGTGAGCACCATTCATGAATAAATGTTTGGGAGTTAGAGTGAAAATGCCCTGCAAGTGCTGTTGTTTGCTATTGTCATTAACAGATTATTCTACTTTTTAACTTCAGATGAAAAAGAATCTAGAAACTTTAGGAAAGCAGTCAGTAATGAACTTGGTGTTGAAATTGAGCTAAATACTACTGAAAATCAAAATAGTGATGAATCACTGGAATGAATATCACGTGGTGAGGAAGTAGCAATGAGAAAAGTAGAAATGAAGAGGGAAAACTTATGGCAGCAATCGAATTGTTGAGAGAGGTAATTTTTCCTTTATTAAAATAACAACAGCATGACTAGGAATTATGGATTCAGGTAAGATGGGGCACCAGTTCTACCATGAATAGTTCTTAATTCTTGTCAAGATTTGTCAGCAGCAATATTTTCCTAGTTCAACAGCCTTTCATTCCCAGACCTAGATTTACATGTGATTTTGGCTTATCCTGCAAAATACTCATGCTATGTTATCCCTATGATTTCACAGCGACAACTCCTGATATAGAAATATATTTATATATTTTGCTGTGTTTGCCAAGCGGCAAAACTTTGAAAGCTTCAGACACGTGGTTGTTTGGGTTACAATTGTTTCTTTCCTGCCTGATTGCTGTCAGTTAATTGAGTAATTTGCTTTAGTATTGTGTTCATTGATCTCTGTTGCTGCTGTCTCCAAGTGACCTCAGCTGATTTCTCCTGGCTCCCTGTTCATTAGTTGGTCACAAGCTCCTGTATGCACTGGTTTTAGAGTGGGGAAGGGAACCTTCATTTCAACTCATGCAATTGTATTTTTAGAAAATGCAGTAGAGAAGGAAATGGATAAGGGGAGATAGGATGGCAAAACTCAAAATACTGGCACCTTGCTCTAACAAAACCAGTGAATTTTTTACCATCTTGTGAAAAATTACAGTTACACTGCCTCTGTCTAACATAATCTTGAGGTATTTTATTAGGGCAGTTTTTACCTCAAATTATTCTTCTGTGTGAGATTTTGAATTTGATTGGGTTTGCTCATTTTGTGGTGCATGTGGTATGTGAAATAATATTAAAGGGTTTCTGTGTTTTACTATTTTTGGGGTTCTTTCAGGTTTAACCTGGTGTCTGAATTTTCTGTGTCTGTTATTCTTAATTTATATGATAGTTGTATCATAAATATGATCTTTATTTAAGATCTTTATGATCTTATTGCTTTTAAATGTAATTTGTCTTTCCACTGATGTCATTACTTGAAAAATCTACCCAAGACCATGAGTTGTACCAGTAAACTTGATATTCTTCAGGCTATGAATACTCATTTCTGATCTATGTATATGTAAGTTTTTTCATTTATGTGATTTTATTTTCATGAACATTAACAGACAGACTTATCTCTGGGTGTTTTTTCCTGTTCATTTTGTCATCATACACGTTTGTAATATTATGTTGGCAGCTTGCAGTTCTGATCTATGAACCAGAAAATACTGAGGCCAAGCAGTTTTTTTTCACTTCTTGAAAAAAAGGTGTTGGTAAGTTTGAGAATCTCAACTACAATATTTATTGTAGAGATGCTCTTGCCTTTTACATAGAAACATTGACAATTATTGTACCAACAAGAACCTGACTTTGTATTTTAAAAACCAGTAATTGAGAACATACTTCTATTACCTCTGAGTTTTCTAAGTTTTAAGTAGCCGTGGTCTATATAATGTCAAAGTAAACATTCTCTAGTTGTTAATGTTCAGTTGCAAGTACTCATTTACAGTATAATAAGGGTGGAAGAAAAGAGTCGGAAATCTTACAAATGTAGGAACAGTCTTCTAAACTCAGAACAATGGACCATGTGAGGTCACATCAACTGTCTCAATATAATATTACCTAGCGTAGTCCAAGGCATCAGTAAAGAGCTTAAAATAATCTGGCTCACCCTACACTGAGGTGGAAGAGGAATGCTCAAGAAAACTCTTTTAGTACTTCGCCAGAAAAATTCCAGCAGAGAACATGTAAAAATTAGTAAAGGAAATCAGTTTTTAAACTGCTCTAGATACATTCATAAAATGACATCTGATAGTGCTCTGAGATGTTACCTGTGGTCATGGCAATTGAATTGTGTCAAAATGTAAGCCATGCTTGTTATGAAATGGGTATTATTCTGAGGGATGTTAACCTGAGGAAGTCCCTTTGAATTCTGTAATTTGAGAAGGAAGAAATTACAAATATCAGCTTAATCAATCTTTGAATACTCCCAAACCTGGTTTAGATGTACATTTTCTTTTCTCATAAATTAACTTAAGCTTACACCACTTATTTGTGATCAAGACGTCCTAGTCCTTTATCAGTTTAAGATATAAAGACACCTGGGGCAGGGAATAGAGAGAGGGGGAATCTTCCATTCTCTTGCCACTGTGTAGCAACAGGAAACAGGAATAACAAAGAAGCCCCAGTGGCTTAATTCATCAGAGTATTCTCCCATAAATGAGTTATTTTCTGGTGACCAGCTGTGCTGATTTTAGAGCTATGTTGTGCTATGTGTATTTTTATTACAGAAACCACACAGAAACTCATTAGTGGGGAGAGTGAAGATGATGAAGAAATGAGTGATAAAAGCAGCAATAGCAGCACAAAAAGTACTAGCTGATCAAATAGTAATGATGAAGAAAATTAAGAAAATTCTGAAGATTCTGAGGAAAATTAGTGTGGAGGTAATACGGTGTTTCAGTTGATGATTTTGGTTCTCCAACAATCTTCAATGTATACTGTTGAAGTATACTGTTTAACCATAATTTTCTTATAAATTTGAGTTGTCTTTACTAACATTAATATCAGGTCTTAGAATTTTTGTAGTCCTTGCAATATTTTCAAACTTAGACCTGCAAAATTATTCCTTTTTTGAAACTTGATGACACATGCAAACTTGATGTATGCAGAAGTAATTGATGAAGTATTTTCCCACTGTAGCAACAAGTTACCTGGAAACTGTGATACAGATCATCAGTTGAGCAAAACATAGTGTCATGGGATATCTATCGTATTGTTAGGTTTGGTCAGTAGAAAAAGCAGACACACACACCCAGAGAGTGGAGACCAGAGTAGTCTGCCGCCTAAGCGCAGCAGCCTGCTTTATTGAGGCAGCTAATCCACACTTTCCCACACACTTTCTGTAAACATAATTTCTACAAAACACCATAGCACTAACACCTGCAACCGTGAAACACAGCCAACATCTCTGTCCTTGCACTGCTTATCATCTTTCCAGTCAACCCCCATCTTCTCAAGGCTGCTCTGTCCATAGGAACGGTTAATTAACTTCACTGTTCTCAGGGAATGGCCTTATACCATCCAATATTTTAAGCTCGTCAACTTCTAAGGGCTCAGCAGACCCGCCGCCTCTCCCCACAATATAGTATTTTAGAAGTATTAGATCTCATATGTTCCTTTGCAGCACTTGTACAGGAGAAAACCAGCATGATTATATGAAACTCCCTGATCTGCAAAACATTGATGTAGTTTTGAGTGTCAGAAATGCTGCCTTAAAATAAAAACACTTCTTGCTAAAAATGATTGTGATTTGTATAGCCTCGACATTAATGAAATAGGTCTTAAGAATACTTCAACAGAGTAGCCTTACCTGAGATCTTTGTAGAAATATGTAACTTCAATGACAGTCGCTTGTCCAGATTTGGAGATAAACCATATAGCACTGTTGAATAAGTGCCAGTTGTAAAATTGATCAGAAAATCTACATAACTGGTAAGACTGTGACTTGTACCAATTTAATATTAATTTATTGTTAACATTTATAAAAGTTACAGACTGAGATGACATGAATAGTGATGGTAGCTGTCACTGTGGTGTGAAATGTTCATACCCATCTGGGGAGGTTTGAATTCGCACACCTGATGAGTTTAGTCTGCATAAAGAGATTATAGGATTGAGACTCTTGAGTAAATTTACCACAGATATTCAATTGTTTCTCTAGCCACAGCTAGGCTGTAGAAAGGACAAAAGTTTATTTTCTAGACATGGATAAAAGATAAGTAAGCCAGCTGCTTTCCAAATAAAAGTGGAGCATCTCCCTTCTCACTTAAATTGAAAGAAGTGAAAATGATAACTTCTCTGAGGTTTGATTCCTGAATTACGAATATTCATTTTAGTGTCCACATCATTCACCTCCCATTGCTTGGTTTTGTATTTGAAAATTTTTCTAAGAGAAAATAATTTGCTGAAGAACTAAATGAATTCATATGCATGCTTTTAATAATGACAGGGAAAAATCATAGGCTGGGAGTAATTCTTCCTCCTTTATAAATATGCTGATTTTTCTGGACTGGCATTAAAACTTTAAACTGATTCAGATATGCTCTTGAGAGTCAAATTCCCACTTAGTCGAGTATGTCAAGAATAGATCAGATATATAAACTCAAGATGGTTTACATTTTGTATTAATATCTTTGCCATTTTTAATGCAGACATCCATGTCGGATGTCTGCCATATGTATTACCTCAAATCAGTTGGTGTCCACATGGTGAGGGCTAAGTGAACCATTTTATAATGCTAAAAGAAATAGATAATAAGTTAAAATACTTTTAGAAGTTTGGATATACATGCATGCCAAAAGGTATGCACCTAACTTGACAGATAGTGCAACTCTCTTGTCTTAAGGTGATGAGAACATACTTTGATTAAGCCATGCTACTTCAGGTAAGGCTTATACCTGACTCTTACTGTATTTACAGGTTTGGGGGTTTTAAATAGTATGAATTTTACTGTACAAAATCTGCAGTTATATGAGGATGGAGAATTGGAGTAAGTGTAATCACATTCAGTAAAGTCAACTAATGAAACCCAAACATAACTGACATGCTGTTCTGGAGTAAGCAGAAGAAAATATACAATAAACATATCATATTAAACACATGAGTACATTAAAATTAGTATTGCTTTTCACCACAGAAATTCTAAGGCCTGGTATTAAGACTACGTAATAACTATTTCGTGCCATGATTTTCAGAGTATATCTGTCTTTTACCTTAGCGTAAGAAAAACCTCTGTTTAGCAATGATGTGTCTAAATGTTATTTAATAACGTTTATAAGTCTTGGAGAAATAATAGGTTAATATTCTCATGCTTAGATAGATGTGCCTATATAAAAGAACTTCCATGGGTTTCTTATTGCCTTTGGCTCCAGTGGTATCTCTGTGTTGTGTTATTTTCCTTTGAGTAATTCCTGATGCAGATCTGTTTGGATAAATATGACAGAGAAGATGCTTATCAAGTCCTTGTGACTCTTAATAGGGCTTAGCTTTGCAGTGTCTGTTTCTTCGTTTAACCCAAGCAGCATAAAGAACATGAAATCACAGGTTTTGAGACAAATTACTTTACTGGAAGAGACCTTCCTGTGTTGCAGTGGTGCCTTTGCAGTTCTCCAGTTCTTCATCCTGGTACAAGGTACAATGTCTCCATATCTCAGTGGTATCTAAGGTCCTTCCTGGAGTCTCTGTCATTACCAGCATATTCATGTTCTTCTGCAGGGAATTAATGCAAAGTGAAAGAGAAGGGTAATTGTTGGGTTTCAAATGGTTTCTTTTGTGTTGTTTTTTTTTTTTAAATATGCATTTTAAACTGACTGTTGTAAAAAAAAACCCAAAACATTTTAAAGTAGCAGGTCAATCTGTAATGCCTCTACTTGAACACTAATTTCTTAAAACTCTCAGCAGTTATCCTTCACCCACCGAGATTCCATGCTATATGTGTATTGTGGAAGAGCCTATTCACTTACAAATCAATACAGTAATTTTTTTTCAGCATGTTAAAAGCCAATAACCAGAATACAGTCATACCAGTCTTACAGACTGCAGTTTGTTGCAGTGTTTTATATAGCCTGCCTCTAGCAAGTAACGGTTCTGTTAATATCTGAAGACATTGTGCGCCAATTTACAGGAATACACAAGCCAGGTCTAACATCTCAGATACTAGAGATGGAAATTCTGGACTCCTTGACATCCTAAAAAAGCTATGTGTTGTTTGTTTTAGCAGTCTTCAGATCCCTAAAACCCTTGAACAGAATTTTCTATGAAGGAAGAGGCCATTACATCTCTAAGATGGAATTGCATCTCTAAGCTTTTCTGTATGGCATTAATAGTTTGAGTGTGGATATCTGTCAAATCTTTCAGCATTTTTGCTAGTTCATGTTACTTTCAGTGGAGTTTAGATGTCTGTTTAAAGAGATTGTTAATCTCTGAAGAGAAAAGATGACTGGTAGAAGAACGCTGAGGAGTCAAGTCCCAAGTTGGTCTTCTCTTATTGTAGTTGGAGAGGAGTGCAAGTAGCCTTGTTACCTGTCCTGGAGAGAACAGAGCTGTTGGAAAGCGGGGCACTATCCTCTGTACTCTCTTGAATCTCCTCCCAGACACTTCCTTTAAACTCTTGCAAACACTAAGTATCCCTTAAGATTATGAAGAGAGAGATTACGCTTGATGCATTGTTCAAAGCAGTGCTGTTCTTTATCTTGTGTGTACTAACTCTAAAAAAACTTTCTTGTGGCTAAACTGTTACAGATAGCATGGCTGAGTTCTGTCTCTTTTTCTAGTGCTGAGTTGCTAATGCTGCCCCAGATGACAGCAGCTCTGCTTTTTCCTGTAGTGGTCTTCTTCAGGTGGCAGCAAGATGAGTCAAAAGCATTAGGTAAATGTGTGCTTGCAGGGAAGTTTTGAAGGGTCAAAGTAGAGGACAGGAATTTATTACATAAATATATTGGAATATATGTCTGTAACATGACAACTCTAATCTCATTTTTTCTGACTGGTACATGTCTTCAATTTGAATCACCTATCTCTTGATCTGGGAGAAGTGGTTTTTTCCTTAAAAATGCCCCTCAATGCTCTCATAATCTTCCATACTCATACTGAAAAGGGAGACACGTGTAACAGCTGATGGCTTTGCTTAAAGCTCATACGTTCCTCCATCACCTCAAAATAGGAATCTGTTCATTGTGAGAGTCCTAATAAAATCCACTCACATTAGGGAATATGAACTACTCAATCTAACAAAGAGAAGGAATTTTTTTCTTGCCTGCCCATCTGTTTTTTCCGGTGGACAAATTCATATCTTAACTTTCCAGAGTACCATGGGACAATTGTCCAACTTTGTAGCTGTTCATACCATCCTGTTCATGTTTCTGTGCTTTGTTTGCACCTTGTTAAAAATTTAGGTATTGGTTTTTTGCTTAAACCACTCTTATTTCAATCAGGGGCACTTAACCTTCCTTGTTGGAAGAGTTTTTTACTTCAATTTCTGTAATATTGTACCTAAAAAAGAAACAATAAGAGTGAAGGTTTTCAAGTACGGTGCTGCAGAAAGTCTACTATTTCACTAGTACTGAAGACTATTTTCAGGATGAACTAACAAACTTATCGAGGCAAAACCTGACTTATCCACTACAGAAGAAAGGAAAAAACCAAACCAAACAAACCCACCACCACCAACAGCAACCAGAAAAACCCCAAAACAAAACCAACCAACCAACCAAACAAAAAGGAAAGAAAGGAAACCTAGTTAAACTCATAACTGTAGTGATCCCAAAAACTTTTAGACTTTGAAAGCCTGTACCTGAGTTTGAGTTATGATTTGAGAAGTGTTTTTTAAAAATGGCAGAAAACCCCAAGCTTCTTGTTTCCTAGGGATTATTTATGAAATATGCTTAATTTAAACAAATCATGTATTAAAAAATCCCAGGGTCCAGCTCTCCAATTTTGTTCTGAGATTGGAGAGCTAAACTGCATGATCTCCTGCAGGAAGTTATTGAAACTGCTGAATGGTCTTGTTGCAAAGTGATGCCCTCCTACAGGATAAGAAGATATAATTCAGTGAGACATGTAACGATATATAACAACATATCACAAGGGGAAATATATCCAGGCATAATGTGTCTTGGCTCTACAGGGTTACTGGGGGAGGCGGGAAATAAATTTTCTTTCAAACACGGGGTAGAAGTTGCAACGTCCTAAAACTGGTAGAGAATAGACTTACTGGGTGCACTATCACTTTTGTGACTTTTTCATGCTACAGTCACAGTTCTCCAACTTAAGTAATTTTGTTTTATCCATCTAGATAAATAAGGTTTTATTTTGTTACAGTTTGGAAGTAAGGGGATTCTTTGCTTCTTTCCATGTTTGCTTGGGGGTATTGAGAGTTGGGATTTCTTGCTGCTATTGTTTCAGGATGTGTGTTGTCCTTTGGGATTTTTTCCCAATGAAGGAGATCAAAATGGACAGCAAGGCGTGCCAGCATGGATCAGGAAGGGGACATCCTGAAATGAGAAGCCCGCAAAGTATGTAAAACAATGTGCTTCATGTTAGACTTTTCTAAATGCCCTTCATCACAGCAGTGCTGGGTGTTCTGGCTGGCAGTTCATCTTGAGCTATCTTTGAAATTCAAGTGATGTACATGATCCTTAAATATGGGACAGTTGGGTACATCAGTTACTGACTGATCACAAAACCCAAAGAAAACATATAATTTATCTTCAATAAATTTTTGTCAAGTAACAGAAAACAGTGAAAGTTACCTGTAGAATGGGAGTGTAAATCCATAGGCTTCATCAAATTTGCATTAGTAGAATTTTCTGGAGAGGGGCAAATAATTAAAACATAATTTGTTATTTTCTTAGCATGTTCATTTTTTCCCTTATAGATATGCAATAATTTATACTGTATTTTTAAGCACTAAACGTGATAGCCAAAAAAGTTCTGGAACAGTTAGTTTTGAACAGTTTTCCAATTTTTCTTTGTCAAGAGTTAAGAAAATATATCATTAAAATTATTCCAGTCTATCAAAGACTCAGGTACATGAGACATAGTTGCATACTGGAAATGGTAGGAAAGGAAACAGATACCTGATGCAATTAACATATTTTGTAATTCTGTACTGAATTACAAATTATTATAAATGTGTTACTAAAAAAAAAATCGCAGGCTGCAAAGACAAAAGTACAAACCCACAAGTTCAGGAACATCACAGGTGTTTGTTGTACATAATATTGTATGTACTTTTAAAGAAAGAGTTTGCCTAATCCCAGCCTGCTAAAATATTCACAATCCACACAAAATGGCAATTAAAAGGCAACAAAGAGAGAACACTCATGAAGGGAAACCCCACAATCATAATAATCACCAGAAGGCAAATTTACTGCCCTGTCTGCAGATAAATGCATAAATAACATCACTATAGTTCAGAATACGAAGAAACAGGAAAGATTATGGCACATTGCAGTTTTCTCTATTTGATTTTCCCTTGGCATGTAGTTACATTGTGAACTCCTTACAGTGTAGGAAGTAGGAGCTCATGTCTCTTAAAATACTGTATGCAGCTCTGAACACGATGACTTTTCAAGTCATTTGAAAATGACAGGCTGCAATACAAATAATAAACAATTTTCTTCTGCTTTACAGTCATTGTTTATATGTCCACAGTTAGAAGCACTGCATAGTCATTGACTGATCTTTGTTGCTAAAGATATTTATTGCATCACTTTCATTCCTGTGTCCACCCAGGGTACTCAAGATCCATATTTTAGCACATCCAGTTTGTCGATGGAGGTGAACTTAAGAGATACCTCATAGTCTGGCTTTTTAAGTGAGTTCTAACTGATGTGCTGCTTACAAGCTTCTGCTAAGGGAGTTACAGATCTGCATGTCTTGCTGATACTGTGTGACAGGGGTTTTTCCTGTGTTTCATATCTGCAGTAAACACCTGGGTTCAAAGCAAAAGCCAAGTCTTCTGGGGTCTCCAACTTGCGAAGAGATTCTGTGCCTAGAGTGCACTCGAGCCTCAGGGAAGGGACTGTCACAGGGAAAGAGAAAACAGAGAGTGGTTGAGCAGAGAGCTTAGGTAGCACAGCTGGAGGGGAAGGCTTTCAGTTCTCTCATTGAAACCGGTACCTCTCTGAGTGGCCTCGTCTGGGCGTTTGCATCTGGCAAGGGTGTTTCAAAGGTTTCAGTTGGTGTGGCGAGTTCTGAATGAAGTCTCCGGAGCTGGAGTGGTTTGAGTTTCGGTCGGATTTTCAAAGAGGTCCATTGTAAACGAGAGTTACCGAGCGTTTCCATGCGTCCTGTACAGCCACGCTGTAGATGAGCGAGGCAGGGACCCGCGGAGCCCCAGGATCGGCTGCTTTCCCCCTGTGGCCGGCGGGGTCGGGACGAACAGAGAGCGGCCAGCCCAGGCTCGGAGCAGCCGCAGCGGCGGCGGGCGGGCTCCGCGCAGGGCTCTGTGCAGCGTCTGGGCTTGAGACACAGCGACACCCAGAGGGGCCGCGGGGCAGGAGTGAGGCCGAGCTCGGGGGCTTCACTGTCGGCACGTTCTTGCCCGGCCGGGAGGGAGCGAGGGGGCTGCGCACCCGCCCGGGGCCGTGCGGGGCTGTTCCCTGAGCCCCGGCCGTGCCTCTCCCCCCGCGGGGCCGGGCGCTGTCCGCGGTGCTGAGCGGGGCGCGCAGGGGCAGGAGGCGCCGCCGGGCAGCTCGGGGGACCGGAACGAGTCGTATTTCCAGCGTGCCACGGAAAGCTCGCTGGCCTTCATTGTCTGGCTCCTTCCCTTGGCGGGCTTCAGATTCTACGAGGATGTAAATATTCGTGGTAAACCATGGCTGTTTGCTCCAGACACACGCGCTTCTGGAAAGCCAGAAGGGAAGGAGTAAGAGCCCGTGCTGTCTGCCTGCCGGGCAAAGACCAGGCCGGGTCGCGTCTCGCAGTGACTGATGGCTTAAGAGTTCTTTGCGTGATCTCTCATTGACTTTTTGCACTGCAATCCTGCCACGATTTCCTATGACTGTTTGTTTACGGTTATAAAGGCAGTTGGCTAGAGTTGTATTATTTCTCACGTTCGGCACTGAGCAAATGTTTTGCCCGATTGGTTGAAACCAATGATAGCCTGAATAGATGGAAAAAGGTCATGTTAGCTAGGGCCATTAATACCTGTAAAGCTATGTTTAAAAGTGGGTCTTCGTGCCCTCGGTGTTTTTGTTACACGTCTGGTTCCTAGACAGTAATTGTGCTCGACAAAGCAATCGCCTTGACTACTTAATCCTGTCAGTTGGCCGATTTCCTTCAAAAAACGGGCTTGTAAGTTTTTGCTCTTCCCTTGAGTCCTTCAAGAAGGACATGTCCCTGCTGCTCGTTGCGCTGCCCAGCACCCCCCTCACGGGATGGAATTCTGTGGCTCCATCGGGCTCTTTCCCCTCCTCCCATCTCACTGCGGATTCCTCCCAGCCCCTGACGTGACATCTTTTTGAGAAAGGGCTTGGTTTAGATATCTGCGTAGCTACCGCGGCATTCTGAAATATAGCCCCGTGGTCACCACCGCAAAATGTTGGCGAAGCGTGTTTGGGGTGTGGGATGGAGTGACACAGATCTGAGGTTGTCAGGGGTACAGAAAACTTGTTGCCTTAATGTTTCTCGTTTTAGCAAAGGGATGTCTGGTATAAGATCGTAATTTAGTGGCAACATTCAGGGCAGGTCACAGGAATCCAGGTGTTCCCCTACGGCGGTGCCCGTGCCTCTGCCACCCTCTGGCGGGGAGCGGGGCGAGCCGGCCTCGGAAACCGCGGGGTGAGCCAGCGGGACACATCAGACCCTCGGCACGGCAGAGAGGAGGCGGGGGGTGTTGCTAAGCTACAGTTCACACGGACCCCGCCTGGCTCGTTCGTGGCCCGCACCGTGCGAGGGGGAGTGCCGGGGCCGCGGGGACTGTCGGGGCGGGAGTTCGGCTCCGTCGCCTCAGCGGTGCGACGGTGTGTGCGGTGTTCTGCCGCCTGTTAGCACCGCCGGCGACCTCGGGGCAAGCCAGTGCTGTCTAGAAAAAGCCTCTGGCTCCGTCCGCACGGGGGGCTCAGCGAGGGATTCGCGCGGCAGAACCCCCTGCCCGGGGTGCCGTCCCCGCCGCGGCTGGGCAGCCCCACCCGCCGCGGGAGTCAGCGCCGCCGCCCCGGGGAGAAGCGGACCAGCGGCAGCCGCCGGGGCCGGGGGGCTGCCCGTCCCCGCCCCAGCGGTCCCCAGCCCCCGTGCGGAGCGGCGCGGAGGGGGTGGCGGCAGCCCTGTGACTCATGCCTGCGTCGAAGCAGATCAACCGGCGATTCACGCTTTTAAAAAAGCAAATCCGAGCACTTCTGGAAAAAAAAAGGTCATCTCGCATTAAATTCCGCGGCGCGATTGGTATTCCGACGTCGTTTCTGGCAGAGTTTATAAGCGGCGGGTCGCTCCCAGGCTAGAGTCGCCCTGCCTGCCTGGACTACGGCAGCAAGAGTGTCCGCTCGCCCCTTCGGTAAGTGTCCTCTAAACAGCATCCTATTTTTTCAAGCCTTTGGGAACCTCTTTCAGGATCTGGAGCATTTTTCCCTCCCTAAAATCGGTTTGGGTCGTTGTCGTACCTACAGAGGAATAACGGACATTTTGATACAGCTAGCCCCTGAGACATCGTGTTAACCTGTTACTTCACTTCCAGGCATTGTCTAGAAAATCTCTTCTGTTTTACGGCTTTTTTCTTTTTCGTCTTAAAGAAATTAGATACCTGTTTTCCATTGAAATCATTGATCCGCTGCGTTTACGCGCGGGTGTGAATGAATAGGTAGCCACCGACTTGAAAAAAGCCGCTAACAAAGAAGGCATTCGTTCGTTACCCCGACCTTCATTTTCTGTACAAGGGGAAGAAAATAAATCGCAGGTAGCCGTGGGGACAAAGAGACGAGCTGGGCACTGACCCGGCAATTTTCGATCAGCGACCCTGTATTGGTTATCGGAGCGCCGTGTCCGGCAGGAAAGAGCTGAACATCTGGTAAGGAGTGAGGGCTGGTCCAGCACCTTCCTTTCCCCAGACAGACATGCCTCTCCTGCCATTTGCGCAGCTAAAGTGAGCGCGGGCATGGGAGAGCGTTGGTTAGTGCTGGAGCACGTACCGGCCCCGATTTACTGAAACATGTGTGTGCAAATACACGTGTGTGGCGCCTGTCACTGGACCTGGGCAAAACGCACCTTTATGGTGACAGGGGTTTGTCTGTCAGTCTTTCCTGAATGCTTAGCCTGGCGTCTGTTTGGTAACACAGAGAAGCGGGTTTCGGTTGGGATTGTAGGTCATTTGGGCTGATGCTTTCGAAGCCCGCTTTGCACGTTGGTCTGCACTTGACGCGAGCCATATAATTGCCCACCTCAGTGGCCACCGATATAATTGCGATAGACTTCATACTCTGCTACATCCGTCATTCAGGCGCGGGAGGTAGCGCCCTGGCATCCAGCGAAGGGACAATTTTGCTCTTCAGCCTGTCGAGGCGTTTTCCCGGTGCGGCCGGCCCCGGCTCGTCCTGCCGCCGCCCCGGGACCTGCGCAGCTGCCGCCCGCCGGCGTCTGGACGGGACTCCGGTGTGGTGCTCCAGGAGACCAGACTGCTAAAACCGCCTTTTCTTCCTTCCAGCAAATTCCTTGCTGCCCACCTCTCAGAGGAATATCGAGGAAACCCGGGCTCCGAGGACTGGGGCTTTTCTGAAGGGATGGCTTCCTCCGCTCCCTCGTCCTCCAACGATGCTCCGAACCCCACCCCACCTAATTTACGACCTACAAGTAGGTTTTAATATTTTCCTCGTTTAAAGTGTTTTAGAGGCTTTCTCCACTTAGACACAGAAAGACCAGTTTCGAAACGAAATATTATATCTGTGAAGCCCTGTTCCGCGCCATTAGGCAAGGTGCGGAAAGTGCTCTACACAAAGAAACCATCTTCCTACTGGGAATGGGAGAGGTTGTTCCGTGGCGAATAAAACGCTGTGAGGAAAAGCCCACCTTAGCGGCCAGCGCTGTCTTTATCTTACAGCCACAGCCGCATTTGAGAGATTTAGACAATAAACTGACCATCCAGATGGCCAAAAAATCGGTATGTTGTAAGAGGTGTGGAGCAAATGAATCCCTTAAAGGGCGACGCTACACTAGTGCCTTAAAGTGGATGTCCCCCCCCTACATTTTATAAATGCTAATGCTGCAGCTTCCTTTCAGCCTACGCTGAAGCCTGTAATCAAGCGAAATTTGGATGCTAATTGCAGCTTTTCAAAGCGTTGTATTCCTAATTGCTCTGATTTCGCCTTGAGTTATTGAGGTGTGAGTGGGAAGCAAAGGCTGCTGCAGGTGGATAGAGAATCAGTTTATAGCCGTGCTAGGCAATTCAGACCGTCGCCTACCCAAAAAAAAAAAAAAAAATTAAAAAAAGAGGCTCGATGCTATATAGCATCAGAGACAAAGAGCGGGCAACAGTAAGAAATGAAAGGTTGTCAGGGACAGCAGAGCAGGAAATAGCTTTTACCCTGAAAGAGCTGCGAGGCACAAGCGTCGGAGTCATTATTGTCATTATTCTGAATCTGGAAATACGGGGGAGGGGGCGAGAGGCAGCACTGGGTCTTGTTCCAGGCACGGGTGACAGGCACTGCTGCCTTCGACTGAGGTGTCACACGCAGAAATCGAAATAACTGGCAACACGGCTCAAAGCAAGATAACCGCTGGCAGCAGCTCCCCACCCTGCCCGCCCGGGGCTCCCCGCCCCCGGGCACGGGCAGTGCCCCTGACGAGAGGGCTCCTCCGCCCGGACGGGAGCGCCGCGGCTCTTCCCCGCTCCCCCTCCCAGGGATCGGGCCGCTGCACTGCCCGCCCGGGTGAGCCGTCCTCGGCCCGGCCCCTCTGACACCTTCGCCCCTCACGCCGCAACGCCCGGTCAGTGCCCCCCGCGCTGCCGGACCTGCGGCTGCCCCGGGCGAGGGCCAGAGGGTCTCGGCGGTGCCCCGGGCCTCGGCTGCTGTCCCCTCTACCCGAGCCCCGCTGCCCGCTTCCCTCGGGCTCAGCTGGGGCGTGTCTGGGCCGCGGCTCCCGGGACTGGGAAGGAGCCTATCCCCTCCACCGGTGCCGTCCTAGTACGACCGTCGGCGGCCCGTCAGTCCGTCCGGGGCTCAGTCATGCAAGTCCGATCATCTAGTCAAATACTATTTTTCACCCAATTAATTCCTGAACTCTTTTGTGACCCCATTTCACGCCACTTTATTTTAAGCTGCCACTTCCCTGGAGCCCCGCCAGTAAATGATGAGATGTTCGAGTCCCGGGTGCCTTTCCCTCTCCTCTGGGCGGGCCAGCATGTCACCTCGCTGATACTCGAGCCTCAGCTGCCCCGCGCCGGGCGCCACTGGGCTCGGGAATCAGCCGTTCCTCCCGGCTATGGGGCCATGAGGGGGATCCGGGGGGGGCGGCGCGGCGGCCGGGCAACCCCGCTGCCCCAGGGGATCAACTCTGCCCTCTCTTCCAGCTTATGACTCGTGGTGCGGTGTGGCTCACGGGTGCACCAGGAAGATCGGGCTGAAGATATGCGGTAAGTGCCCCCTTACCTCCCCGTCCGACACCCCAACACACCCGGGGGGGGCCCGGGGGACCAGCACCGGGGGCAGCACCGCCTGAACGCCCCGAGACCGAGCGGCGCCTCGGGCGCCCCCTGCGGGCCGCACGGCGGCTGGGCTGGGCTCGGCTGGGCTGGGCTGGGCTGGGCTCGGCTCGGCTCGGCTGGGCCGGGCTCGGCTCGGCGGCCCCGGGACCGCCGCTGTGCCCTCCCTTGGGTTTGCGTTGGCCGGGATTTTGCCCGCAGGGGGAGGGACGGCTGCGGGCCCGCTGCCCTTCCTGCCACACACGGGGAGGTGCGGGCCCCAGGCAAGGGAAGAGCAGGGCCCGCCGGGGGAGGGAGTTTGGCCGCCTCTCACTGTCTGAAATTTTTCAACCTTATCTGACTAGAAAATACGGATCTCCGGGGGGAAAAGATTAACGAGAGCCTTATTAAAGAGCAATTCGTCAGCTTGCTGTGCTGGTAAGATAGCGCTGGCAGCCAGTCAGCGTGCAGGCACATGAAATGCAGAAGGGAAACAAATGCACAATCAGATCGCAACGTTATAGCAAGAGATTCATTTGTAGATAACAAGCTGTCTTCCTTCTCCAGATTTCTCAGTAGCGCCTTTGCTTTCGGAGACTAACAGTCAAATCTTCATTTTCTGATCGGGAGAATAATTCAGTTTAGCCCATACCCCTTATGCACAGAAATTATTTCCCATTTTCCCCCTCTACCTCTTTAGGGAAATTATTTCATGAGAGAAACGAACCTGTTTTCAAAGCAAAGGTATATTTAAATCTCTTTCCCTACTTGCTCGAGTCGAAGTTCATTCACTAAAGGTTTTATTACCTGGAAGTTTGGACTGGACAAGGATCGGAGTGCGAATGCTTAGCCCTGTGTCTGTTAGAGATTTCATTGGTAGCCGCTGGCGACATTAACGAGTAGTCGCTTAGTTCTATAAATAGCTCCTGATCTGGGTTTAATGGACCGTTTCCCTACCAGTCCCTTCAGTGGCTGGAGCAATGGGCTTTTTCACCATCATTTTAATTTAGCCCGGCAAGCAGAACTGATAAAGTAATGCGCCGTTAGGCTTGCTCCATGTTGCTAGACTACCGGGGTTACAGAGGGACATAGCAGCTTCTCAGTGAGATCAAATACACTGAAAATGAAACATCCCACCATTTTGTATTTGAGGCAAAAGGGAGTGTAGTAAAGGCTTTGTGAAGGGAATTCAAAACAAGCAGTGCTGCTGTATTTCTGTCTCGGGTTTGGTGTTCAGTTTTCCTTTACTGGCTATTTTCTCTTTTACCCTAAAAATATACTCTGAATAGTGACGGTGGTTTGGAATAGTTGGATTCGATCACGACAACTGTTTTTGCTTGTATGAGCCCTTCCCTTTGAATCGAAGGCCTTCACAAAGACAGACAGGAAAGGTTGCCTTTGGTAAATATATAAAGTATTACGGTTGCCAAGAATCCTAATTAAACACGCTCAATGAATTGATGTTTGACTATTCAGACTATATCCTTGTCCTTACCTTTCACAAGACATCATTCCGGACCCTAAATACTGTGAAGTCTCAAAGCTATAGTAAAACAGACACCTCAGAATTGTTCTTTCTGCTTGTATCACACAGAAATCGATTAATTTTGAATGCAAACTTTAAATGAGGATTGACCTCAAGAAAAGGCAGGTCTTGAACAATGAGTTGGTTCTTCCACCTAGATTGTATATTATGTGTTTGACATTTCCAGTAATTACGTATCCAAGATGTATGTAATTTCTTCTTAAATAACTGACAGATTTAAGGATTAGCTTTTTTCCTCTCCGGTTGAAAGCCAGGACCTGAAAAGAGCCCGTGCGCTGCCACACCCACACGCTCTTCGTCTCTGCACATATACACTTAAAAAAAAAAAAAAAAACAAACCCAAAAACAAAAACCCACAACAACAAAAAAACCCCAAACCAACCAAACTCAAAGCTATTTGAAAGTGGTTTAATGAACTGTCACGGTGGGCAAAGTATGGGCAGATTTCCCCCAGTGTCTGGATCACTCCCACCTCGGCAATTATTATTGCTAGGACCGATCCTGCTAACATTTACTTGGCAGCAGTGGAAACACTGACGTAGTAAGATTGCTCAGGTGCGTCTTCAGCTGTTTGGCCACAGCCAGCTGATGATTCCAAGCCCAGCGAGCAACGCGGCAGAGTGGGCTTTCAAAAGCAGCCGTTATAAACTCGTCTCGTCTCCGGCGTCCGTGGGATTTATGCCGCCAAGTCACGAAGGTGCTGCTGAACACCCTGGCCGCAGGGGGCGACCCGGACCTCTTGTAGCCGCCAAGGACGTGCATTCCCCGACGGCTGCGGTGTGCGCCGGGACTCGGCAGGTTTGTCCCCGACTCGGAAGCTGAGGGTCCCCGTAGAGCTGCGAGGCCGAGAGGGGTTCACATGCCTGTCTTGTACGAGGCCTAATGTGCAATAACGCTGAATTTGTGGTCACGTTGCGCACCGAGGGACTCCCTCGCCAGTCTGGTCTCATTCGGCTTTTGAAAACTCGGTCTCTTAAAGCGCATCGATGAAAACGCACCGGCGGGACAGACTCACTGCTGGGAAAGGCTGCAGTCTCCGCTGCGGCAGGAGAAGCAGCGTGGACACTATTTCGTAGGCTGCTACTTACTGGAACTCTCCTACAGTGGCCTCACTTTTCACGCAGGATACTGATGGAAGGTTTGGCTACAGTCATGCGCTGCTCCTGGGGCGCGGAAGGAGCCCTCCAGGGCCGGCCGCCGCGCTTCTCTGCAACCCGGGGTGTGGGTCGGCGCTGGAGAATGTCCCCCATCCTCTCAGGGAGGAGCTCGAGAAACGAAAGAGTCCGACGGCCCCAAAGCGGGGGCTGCCGCAGCCCCGCGGGCTCCCCCTTGTACCGACTCTCCAGCCCGTGTGATACTGCCGTGGCCGAGGGACCTGGGCGAGTGGCACGTTACTTACAGCCGGACCGGCTGATGTCGGGCGGCAGCGAGTTCCTCCTTTCAGGCTTTTTTTTCCTTCCAGTCACCGCCCTCGAGCCGCCCCAGCGCAGCCCTGCGGGCCCCACGCGGCGCACACTGACGGGCCCCGTGCGCTGCGAGCCCCAGCTGGTCCCCGCCGGCTCCGGGACACGGCAGCGGGGCCGAGGAGCTCCGCGGGGAAGAACAGCACGGAGTCCCTGGGGCAAGGGCCGAGCTCCGTGCCCCGGCGCATAGTTGGGTCAGACCCTTCAGTGAAGCCACTGCCTCGCTGGGCCCGATGCGAGCCGAACTGGAGGCAACTGCAGCCTTTCTCGGCTACTGAAGCGCTGCCTCCTCCTTTCCCACCGGAACCTCCGAGACACGGTCTCCTCTGCAGGCCGAGAAGAGCGCCAGTCGTGCGCCGCTGCTCCTGCAGCCGTCTCTTCGCGCGGAGCTCTTCCCTCTGAGCCACCGGGCGCCTAGAAAAAAGAAGAGTGGAAAATTAAAGCAAAACGAAGCGAAATGGTGAAAGAGGATCTCTCCGTAATTCAGTCTACGCTGCACCTGCTTCGATATCAGCTGCTCCTCCTAATGAGCAGGTGAACAGCAGTAGCTGTTGCAGGAGCTGGTGATCGCTGCAAGGACTGTTACAAGCAGTAACAACAAAACAAAATATATACATAAGTACATATATATATATATATGTTATCGATCCTGGACGGCTACTCTCAACTTGTGCACGAAGGGAGTTTCCTTTAAATAGTCTTTTTCGCATTCATAAAAGCATCACAAAAATAAACTTATTAGTAGAAGATCAGTATTAAACAGCAACACATAAGGTGTTCACTGAAAGTATGACCGTGACAAACTTGCCTGCAAGCAACCTTCCTGAAGACTTGTTTAGGCGCCCGGCTGATGCAGAAGGGGCTGCCAGCCGGGTACTCCGTTTTCGGTGCTCCTTAGGGACTGTCCGGCTGGCAGTAGGGTTCGAGGCACAGGTATCATTGCCGGGAGCTATTGGCCCAGCGACTCGCTGTCCCTCCCTTTTCTCTCACGGAGGTGCAGCCCTTATGCCTGTCCAAGCTACAGGGGGCCCGGGTGGGCCGGCTGTGGGCGCTCGATGGGACTCCGGAGAGCAGTGACACATGGCCGGAAAGCGGAGGGCGCTGGCGAGAAGCGGCGTCGGGGAACGTGAGTGAGCGAAGTCACAACACTGGTTTTCCTCCCTGCTAAGCCCTGCTCTCTGGCGGATATCCCCAGCCGCGACGAGCCTTGGTTTCGATTGTTACTTGTTTTGAAAGAAAATAAAGAATGAAGGAGACCGGCGCCGCCATGGTGCTCCAATCATACAGACGCGCTTGCTGCAACCTGGGAGGTCAAAATTCAATGCTTTCTTTAATGACGAAAAGCCCGACAGTATGCGTGTTTTACCAGGCATCAGTGATTTAATGGATCAAATCCGGAAAATTAATTGCTCTCCCTGCCTTGTTAAAGTAGACGGGTCTCATTACTCGCCACAGACCCTGCGTGGCGCTCACACCCACAATTCTTGGGGTGAGTGGGTTTATTATTGCCGTCACACGTAACAACGGCAGTTCTGTTCGGTCCTGGGCGCCAGAGATGTGTCTCCAGTGAGAGCGGAGCTCCTAAAACCCCCGGGGATGATTACTGTTAGTATCAAAGCATCTTTTCACGTGGAAAATCCACATTAGTATGTACTGATAATAGGAAGGTGGGTGCTACCGGTGTTCTTAGAGCTCTGGCACTCTCAGGATGGCTGCTCCAGAATGGTTGCTTGTTCTCATGCCTTTTGTGCGTGAGAGCACCACGAGGAGAACTGAAAACGGCCCTGATTTTAATCATACATCATTGCCCCTGTCTGCTAGGTCCATAAACTTCGCCTGCAGGCTGAAATAGCATTGACTCATCCTGAACTCTCTTCCAGTGGCTGATTACTGAAGTGGAATCTGTCTGATCGACTTAATAAGAATTTACCACTGCACTAAATGACGAAATTTTGTTTTTTGCATGGCTGCGTTTTTGCAGTTGATGGCATTTTGAACTCTCCCTCCTGGAGGCAAATAACCTCCATAAATACTCTTATTCCTGACCTCATTAGTCAGATCTAGAACTAACACCGCTTTTAACTGCTGTCTAGAGAGCTGCTTTAGATATTTCTAAACATGTTGGGAAGTGAGAAAACTCTGACCTGTGCACCTTGCAATAATAATGTAGGGTTCCTGCAAAGGACCAACAGCCTAGAAGACAAGAGCCGGATTGTCAGCTCCCTGAAAGAAAGGCATCAGTCCTCCAAGAGCATGCTGGCTTGTGAGAACAGCGAGAAGGAATCCAGGTTCCGGCGCACCGAGACAGACTTCTCCAATTTGTATGCCAGAGGTAAACACTTTACAGCTTTTCCTTGCTTCAGCTCAGGCACGTCCCTTAATAGTGTTGCCCTCGACTCCCTTGAAGTGCAGCCACACTCAGACCGTGCTTTTGCTTGGTCGTTTTTGAAGGAAGCTCTGTGTCTGTGTTTGTTGTGGCTGTACTGACAATGTGTACAAGTTTGCTGAAGTGCAGTTTTACGTACTTCGGACTGATCCTCTGCAGCTCAGCTCCAGCAGTCCTTCTGGGCTTACTCCAGATCCAGCATCCGGGGAGAGAGTAATTTTATATTTTATGTCCTCCTTAATAAAATAGCAATGAAGTGGTCTGTGACTGCCGGTACGGGGCCATTGACAAGAGTAGGGAAGGGAAATGAATCCTTTTGTGGGACAGAGGTGGGGACGTTGCAGGGGAAGGGCAGGTGCGCATTTGGGTGCTTTCAGACCAAGGAAAGTGAATGCCTCGCACTGCATAGCGTTAGCATTGCAGGGTGAACTTTTTGACAGAGGCGCCATAGAGGTGCCTCTGCTGTTACCGTGGGTGACTTCGTATCACCCTTCCCTGCCGGGCCAGAGGGACTGGGAGCCTGCCTCACTGCAGCCAGGCTGCGCTGGGGCCACAGCTTCCAGGTCCTTGAAGCACTTCAGGCAGCCGAGGCTGGTTCATTTCCGCTTCTCTTTCCCAAAGCAAATGCTGACAGCTGCTTTGCCCCACAGATTTGTTGCCCTCCAAGAATGGTGAGGAGCAGACCATGCAGTTCCTTCTGGAGGTTGTGGACATCCTCCTCAACTACGTGAGAAAAACATTTGACAGATCCACCAAAGTGCTGGACTTCCACCACCCGCATCAGCTTCTGGAGGGCATGGAGGGCTTCAACCTGGAGCTTTCGGACAACCCTGAGTCCCTGGAGCAGATTCTGGTGGACTGCCGGGACACGCTGAAATACGGAGTGAGGACAGGTAGGTTTTTGCACACTACTTAGTCTCTCCTGGGACTTTTCTCAGGCTCGCGGTGAAGTGAGAGGGATTGAGCTCATGGAGGTAAGCCCACATCCTCTCCACATCCGGGACCGTGCTTGCCCAGAGGCTTGGCTCCAGGGCTGTCTATGGACACTGGAAATGTCTCTGCTCAGAAACTTTAGTTACTGATGCTCTATCTGGAGCAACGGGTAGACCTCCGTGCTGTTTTCAGAGCACAGAAACAAGTTTTTAAGACATAATCTCTTTCACTTGATGAAATGCGAGCTGTCTGTATCTCCGGGGAGCAATATCATTAGGTAAATGAGAGCATAAATGACACTGAATTTGCAGTTTTTCTTCTTTATGTTCATCAGACGTTTAATGAAAAAGAGACTGAAATCCTAGGAATCATCAATAAAAGAACCCTGTGGATTTCAGCCCATTACCCAGGAGCCCTGCCTGTCCAGGTCCTTCTGAATCAGACAGAAATACCGGTTTATAATCACTTCTTTTACTGAGTGAGCTGTAGCCAGACTCCAGAGCAAAGTTAAGGCTCTTTCAGGCTATCTGGCCTTTTACATCTGTATCCACGGAAATCTCTGCTGGCAAAAAGCCCTGACTGCTCTACATACCCAAGCAGGTCAGGAACAGGAGTGATAACGGAGCGGGTGCCGTTTCTCCCCTCCCCAGTCTTGCTCAGATGTTTTGGGCCAGCTGCCCTCTTGAGCACCGCTCTGTTCAGCGCCCAGAGCGGGCGGTAGTTTCCCCCCGGAGCTGGAGTGGCGAGCGGCGGGAGCTCGTACAGGGAGGCTATTGCCTGGCAGTCTCTGGCTGGGCTGCTGCGAGCCACGGCTCCTGAAGGGCGAGGCACAGCTTTCTGCGGGGGTTAGTTATGCAGCTGCGAAAACCCAACGCAGTGCATTCAAGGAACAAAATCTTGAAACTGATGTGACGTCCTATCTTTTTTTTTTCCCTATTTACATGGTGGTTTGATTTACTCACAGGAGTCAGGAGCATACTTTGATTTTGTACCCTTAATCAAAGGGGAGCACATTTCGCTTCCAAACGCGTGGGTTGTTGAACAGGTGACAATCAGCTGAGCCAGAGTGGCTGCGCTCTGCGTGCTTACACCTTTACTCCGCTATCGATCGCCCCGGCATATCGAGCTACCTCCTCCCCTCACCCCAGCCTCCCCTGGAGCTCTTGTGGGACCGGCAGGACCTGTCCCCGGGAGCTGAGAGGCAGGTATCGACCAGATATGAGCTCGGTTCAAAGCAGTACCTGGTGCAGCTTTAAAGAGCTGCTTGGACCGTACGACGCCCAGAACACACGCCCTGTCTTCCCAGGCTCCCGGGGCTCACATTCTCTCTCCAGGCGAAGCTCCCTTTAAAGCCACCGGTGTTGAATTTGCAGCACAGCCTTAGGAGACCGTGGGCTCGCTAACAGCTTTGGGAGGTCAGGGAAATGTCGCTTAAGATAATTTCTCAGTCCGTGATGGCAAGGGAGAGAAGAGCTGATTTGTAAAGCAAACAGCTATGCCATGGTGGTATTTCTGGGCTCTAGCCCTGAGCAGCTGGCTCCCCGGGGCGAGAGCTGCCCGGGCGCGGCGCACCCTCTTCGGGAATTGTCGCGATGTGGCAGCGCCGGCAGGCTCACGGCTCCGAAAGGTTCCTGCTGACATCGCTCGAAGCAGATTCGCATTTACTTCTTCATGTCAAAAGATGCTGATTTTCCCAGCGTTGAGCCGAATGCGACGTGACAGGTCCCTCTAGACGTCGAGCGCTGACCCCCCTCTAGGGGGCTGTCCCTCGTGTGCTATCTGCGTGTCCTTTCCCAGAGAGCAGAGAGAAGGTTTAAATCGTGACATCTCCCACCTCCCCTCAAAGCCCGTTATCAGGTGTTAGAAATTTCTTCGTTTCATGCTAGGAAAGTAGGCACTCAACATTATTGCTTATAAAAGTTGTTAAAACAACTCCGGCTGAAATACAGGAATATTATTTACTTCGGCTCTACAGCAAATCCTTTGTTTAAGGAAGTGAATCCTAGCTTTTAAACCAAGTGGGCAAGGGACCGAGCTGAGGAGGTCTTGGAGGACCCTCTCACACCGCCGCAGCGGGTCGTGCCACGCTGGGATATTCCCGCCGAGACCTCGCGAACGCTGCTCCCGTGGCCCTGCAGCTCAGGAAGCGACTGGCTCCTTCGCACCCCTCCCTCACTCCTGCAGTCCTCGATCTAGTGGCTGAGCCTTCCTCTGTTTCCTCATTCGAATGCAAATGGACCCAGCACCTGCAGATTGTTTCCGCCGAGGGTCCCCCACAGCGTAACTTCGACCGAGTTCATAGCACGACCGAGGTTGGGAGGGGGTTCTGGAGATGGACTAACCTTGTGCGGGTCCCGGAGGTGTTTTGCAGGCTCAGTCTGCTCTGAGGTTTTTATTTTAAATTTTAAACTCTAATGATTCCGTCCAGGAGCTCCCACCATAGCGGTTTTTCAAGTTTGTAATAAGACATCCGTGAATGTTGGCTAAGGGTCTCCCCATAAGCAAGACTTGCTTTGAAAACTTTGCTGCAAGTTTTATGACTGAAAAACCTGTCGTTTCTGTCAGAATAGTTGGACGGTTTGAAACTGAAACCTGCGAAACACCATTGGAGTCTGTTCTAAATTGCTCTCAATTCTCATTCCAGGTCATCCTCGCTTTTTCAATCAGTTGTCCACAGGACTGGACATTATTGGCTTGGCTGGGGAGTGGCTGACATCAACTGCTAATACAAACATGTAAGGAGTGCCTCGTCAACAGCGTCTGTGACTGGTGCTTACAGGGGCTGCCGTGTATCATGGTAGATATGTGTTGTCACAGACATGAATAATTTTCATATTTAAATGATGATTGTTGCATCTTCAATAAAACTGTCTCATGTTTTTCTTAATGTAGCAGTAATACAGTGAAAATAGTTATACAAAGCTGAACAGTTTTACATTTCTGATAAATAGAAATGCAAATATCCCAGAGTACACGGTAAGCAAAACATGATTATTCTAATATAATAACATGAAAATTTTTTTTCTTTTGGACCAATCTTCTTTATCTTTTTCTGGTTTTTTGGTTTTTTGGGTTTTTTTTTAAAGCTTTGTCTCTAGACTGAGTAATTCTACAACTATCCACGTATTAACACTAGAATACAAAATATGTAAAGGTTTATTGTTTTTTCTCCTGTTGACTTCAGAGATAGCAGGCTTGAGGCAACACCTTCTCCCGTTTATGTGCTGGTAAAGAAATGGCTTCTGGGTGGCTTCAAAATGATTAAAAATGTAACACTGAAAAATAATTTGATGATAATGAAGGATTTAGTCTGAGAATAATAAAGTTGTGTATAAGTGAATAAGTGGAAGTATAAAAAGGTAAAAATTAACATTCGAATGTGACCTCAAAATTAATGAAGACTGAAGGTCAACATAAGGTACATTTTTGCAACAAAGAGTGCAATTAATGGAAAAAGCCCCCCCCTAAACAAAAGAACCTTCTAGTCAGTTTTTGTTTAAATTTTGATATCTATATGCTCAAAAATGTAATGGGAGTCCAAAGGTTGCTCTCTTTTAGTCCTGTATGGGATGTGTTTTAACTCTAAAGCTACCTCTGTTTTGGGTAGTTCGTTGCTAATTGTCGGAACACAGAAAATGTATCTGCAGATTGGAAAGGAACAGTATTTTCACTGGCCTATCCACGAGTACATGGTTTCTTAAATATACCTGACTACTAACAGTTCTATATAGATTATGAACTGTGCCTGTTTTGTGACATCAGCAATAAAGAACACCTAGGGTGCTCCAGCCAAAACCAGCCTGCTCTTTGTAATAATCATCTGATTTAGTTCTCTGTTTGGTAAAAATTAGTATGAGACATTCAAATTTAAAAGCTAATTGGAAAGAAAACCTAGCAACATATATTTTGATTATTAAATGAGTATTGTGAAATGCTTTACAGGCTTTTAAATGCCTTTTTAAACAGCACAATTAAAAGTGAAAAAAAATTCCAATCACATTTCTAAAAGAAAACTTTGCTTAACAGTTGTTTCTCTGTGACAAAAACGTACTTCTGAATACCCCTTTCCCTTTGACTAACTTACTTATCCCAGTTTATTTATAATTTTGTAAGCAGTGAAATTACACAAATTTGATAGGACACAACGGAATTCGGTTCTGTGGCAGACTGTGACAGGTTTAGGAAATATTGCCAACGGTATTAAGAACACTGCACTCATTCATTCACTTCTTAAAGAGTAACTCTTCTTTTAATTGAGGTTGCTTTTTCCTTTATTTGTTTTAAAAGTAAATTTAGTTTTAAATTGAGCTAGTTCTGTAAAGCTAGTTTCTGACTCATTAATACTTTAAACAAGAACATATCTTGAAAATACTTCTCTGTGAGCGTGACAATTTACTATCTGTTTGCTTGTGTAAGGTCTAGTAAATGCAAAATAATACATTGGCTTTCTTTTTTCAGCAAAGCAAGGTCAACATGGTGTGCTTTCAAATAACAGTAGTTGCAAGTAAGGCTAAAGCAAGATGCTTGTAAAATATGATTCAAAGAACTGACAGAGAAGGTTATTAAAAATAGCCAAAATCATCTCTGTGAGCTCTGGGAAACATATTATTTGTTTTGAACAATGGTCCAGCACACAAGAGCAGGCTTTGACCTTTACCTAGAAACTGTTCTAACCTATTTCAGCTACATAAACACGTTGCACACAAGTGACAGTAGCACTGAATTATGGCAGAGAAGGTTTTCCATTTGCTGTTTTTTCTTTTTTGCAGATAAACAATACTTAAAATGTTTAAGAACAATCAAAAATAAGTGTTTTCTTTTACAGATTAAAAATTTAAATTATCATTAGAAAATATTACTTAAATGTCATTGTGAAGATAATATATAAAATTAAACATAATAAGCTTCCCCCATTGACTTGGACATAATGCATCAATGTGCTATTCATAGCACTAATCATGAGACCTTCAGGGTGGAAATTTCGGAAGCTGCCATTATTCATCCAGTTCTAGGGTTCTGCAGTACAAGGCATTCTCTCACCGTGCAGCAGCCAACTGGGTTAGAAAGCAATAGTATTATCTGGAAGTTCTCTTTGTGCCCACTGTTAGCTGGAACATGAGAATTATATTGGTGTTTTCAGTATTATGCATATATGCTTATGAAAATACAGCATGGAAACTCGATGTACAATGCTTTATGCTTATTCTCAGAATGCTTTTTACATACTGGCAAACAGGAGAACAGGTAGCTAGAATGATTTGGTCTGATAAAGTGATTTGCTCTTTAGATGAGAGCAGAATGAAGCCAGCACTGGCTTCTATTAAAAAAAGCCATTCATTTATTCTATCAGTAAAGATCTGACACTTGGGACTGTTCTAGTTAATTCATAGAACTGCCTGTAAAGGTTGTAGCTGTATGAAACATCTAGCGAGTGTTTTTGTCAAGAGATTGATTCTGAAGTTGGATCATCCCTTCTAAGCCAGACACAGTTTTTGGCTTTACCTGAGTTTTTCAAAATCATTTAAGTTTAAAACAAGCAGGTTTGAGTGAACTTTAGCAAGATGTGATTTGTAAAATCACAACCATCATCTAATACAGCTGCACTGGCTTTTATTTCCTGTCAGTTTTTGGAAAATCAGAAAATAATTACAGAATAAAATAAGCAAATACTATTTTACTTGTATTTGAGTATATTAAAATTCCCCTTGTGAAGACTTGATATTTTATATACAAAAAACTTGCTTAATGTTATATATTTTTTCTACAAGCCTATAAGTCTCCTGGAAATTATGTAGGGATCAGTGTGCAAGGTCTCAGGACAAAACTCAAAATTTTAAATATTTAAAGTATTTAAACTTGTGGGGAAAAAATTCATATTGACTTAAACATATCTTGTATTGAATTACAGTGATCTATGCTCTGCCGAGTTCCTGTTGACTTCAGTTGATCATTCTGCCTAAATAAAGATTGGAGTATGTTTTAGTCTTGCAGTGCTTAAAACCAAACCAAACCAAAACTCCCCACTGTTAGCAGACGTTGGTTCATTAATTTTGTCTGTTTGTAAATAATGGCAGCACCCAAACTTCAGATCAGTGTTCAACTGTCTCTGGCAGTTCTAATGATAATAAAAGCAAAATAAGTATTATTTTGGCTTCTGGAAATAGCAATTACAACAATTAAAGAAATTACAAGTGTTTAATCTTAAAGGAATGTTTTAAAAATGGTGGTGGTATTTCTCTAATGGACTAAGGACACACAAGGATTGAAGAAAAAATTAACTGTTTAAGTAACCAGTGTAACTGTAAATAAAAAACAAGCTTTTTCAGACACTTGTTTTCTTCTTAATATCACCTGCTTCCTTCAAGTCCGCCATACTTATTCTTAAAATATCATTTTGGTATTAAAGAGACAACACATACATTTTGATGAAATTATTCAAGTGGAAGACATCAGTCAAATCTGAAGTGTCAGGATGTCATACTCTTATAGCCTCCTTTAGAAATCATAAGCTGATTGTTTTGTTTCTCTCTGCTTCCTTTTTTTCCCTTTTTTTTTTTTTTCCATACAGAGCAAGCAGTTTGTTTACAGCAGTAGCAATTTATCCATGTACCTTGATCACCAAAAGTGGTTGTATGGCTGTCACTTTCCATCCATGTATCTGACTGTGACATCAGGGCATACCAGGCTATGTAATGTTTTTTTCCCTCATTAAGTGGATACAGTAGTTGACTGCTGACTTGGTTTCGGTAATTGGTAATTAGAAAATCATCATTTATAATTACTCTTGACAGTTATTGATCACACTGTATTGTAGAAATAAGTTGTCCTTGGAGATCATCAACAAAATAAATCCACATAATTAATTGTACTTAGACTTTGAAACCCTAGCTCAATACTTCTAATTATGGTCGTGTTTAGCTCAGTGAAGTTCACTGTTTTTGTAAAGATTTGGAAGTATGTTATTCCACAAGTGTGGAACTGGCATTTTGGGAAACAAGTGTTTTACACAGTCTTGTACAGCAGTCAGCAGGCTATGATGATGAACATTAGGTCTTACCTTCACTATATAGAAATCTGCAACTAACTAATACTGCAGTTTTTATTCACCAGTACTGTTTTCCTGAGGATTTTTGCTTGGGTAAAGGTTGCAGTATCAGGACCCCAATTTATAGGAAAATCTAGAGCATTTACAAAGAATCATAGACTGAGAGTTTATTGTGTGTTTTTAGAATTTGTATCTGATTTTGTTTGTTTGTTTATTTAATTTATCCATGCAGGTTTACCTATGAAATTGCCCCTGTTTTTGTCCTCATGGAACAAATAACACTTCGAAAGATGAGAGAGATAATTGGATGGTCAAGTAAAGATGGTGATGGAATATTCTCACCTGGTGAGTTTTTCTTCTCTGTTTTTATGGCTTGACTAAAACTTCAAAAGGTAAAATAAACATAAACTGTGTCTGAATATCCAGACAATCTACAACACAAAGCAATGACTCAGTTATTTAGAAGTAGGAATGTTTTGTTTAAACATCCCACAGAAAAGCTGGGGGAAAAATTATCTCGGAATATGGCTACGTATTATGGCTGGTCAACATTTTAAGACTTGATCATGAGTGCTGGTGCGTAGTTGGGCATTTAAACAGTCCTTTTGCGGGCTTCATTTCTGGAGGTGCTGAGCAATCACAGCTCCTGCTGACCAATAGTTCTTGAAAATCATGTTCTGACTTCTTTGGTGGACAGTGAGGATTTGGGCTCAGAGTCAGGAAAAGGCTGTGGTGTCACTTTCTGGGACATATTGTCTGGGATATAAACTGACTGAGTTCACAAGTATGATTCCCATATAAAGACCAAGATAAAGTGTCTTCCCATGAAAGTGACATAAAGGCAGTGAGCAGAGACAGAAATGACTGATGATAAGCCATGTGGAAGTCCTGAGCCAATGTGTGGACAACATGGGCACCCAGCAGAATTCCATTTTCTGGGTTTGGCATGAGGGGACACTATCCTGTTGCAGAGGATAAAGGCCAACACCACCTCCATTTGAAAGAGCCCACATAAAGTCTAGGAACGCACACTTGCTTGATGTCCAGTCCTATCTGCTAGAAAAATACAGATCTTTCTCAGTGTTCTCATCAGTAAGAAGTATTAGAAGATGATGTTGTCCTAGACTTATGGATGAGATTGATCTTCCTAAAGCTTGAGGTCCCTAAAGCTTGAGGTCTGCATCAAAGAACTGACCTAATTGTCCAGGGCTCTTTTTAACAGCAAGAAAATTTCTCTCAATTCAAATTCTCCAAAAGTAAGTGTCAAAATACATTAGCTGAATTGTAGCCTGTGAAGTGCCTTTCCCATAACTGACCCTAAGGAAGTTTACAATAACTAGCTCAGCTGTAGAAATGTACCTTTAAGCCATCTACTTCTATGTCTACAGTAAGATGGGATATATTCATCCAATATGTGACGTTTCTCCAGCCTCACACAAGTTGATAAGTTGCTGTTGTTCTTGCTAACAAGAAGTTGACATGCAAAAGCCGCACAATGAAAGCTGAATTTTTTCGGAATGCGTTAGAAAATGTTAGCAGTTGAAAGAGGTGACAGATAGGAAATTCTGACTATCACTGTGACTTTCCAGAGGGTCTGTCCTATGCTATTTAGACAGATGTGTGTGCCTTTCAGAAATATACTTCTTCATAGTTCACTGCCACTTTCACTGCATTATGCAAATGAGACTTGTATGTCTTTGGTATAATATGCATTTTTTTCATTATCACGATTTTATTATTCATTCATTTATTCATTCACAGGAGGAGCCATCTCCAACATGTACAGCATAATGGCTGCACGTTACAAGTATTTCCCTGAAGTCAAAACCAAAGGCATGGCTGCAGTCCCTAAGCTGGTTCTCTTTACCTCAGAGCATGTGAGCTTAATACACTGCTAATTCCTAATTTATGGATGTATGTTGTTAAAATACTTCATCATTAAACCACCATCCTGTTTAATGTTCATATGTTTGCTGCAGAGTCACTACTCAATAAAGAAAGCTGGAGCTGCACTTGGATTTGGAACAGACAATGTGATTTTGATAAAATGCAATGAAAGGTAGGGTGAATGCTAGGGTTTGATAGATTAAATGTGTTCATCTGTTAAATTTTTTGTATTGTGTTTAAGGACTGATTCAGTACAGTGTGTCAAGTTACTAATGGCCTGTTGAGAAAATCCTATTAAAGTATTTCAGCTGTAGGTAGTATTTCCATATGCATTCTTTAATTTTCTTTGTCTTTCTGTTTCTATGATAATTACAGAGGCAAAATAATACCAGCTGATTTGGAGGCAAAAATTCTGGAAGCAAAACAAAAGGTTTGTGCTCTTAAAAACTAGTCCTTAAATGCTTGGCCTAGTAAAATTACTCCTTCCTTTGAAGCCAGAGGGCTGACATTAAAGAACACATTATAATGAGATATAAATGTCATCATAATATTTTCAGATGCTTAATTATACATTCATGTATTGTTTAGGGAATTATCTATATGTCTTGCTAAGGTTTTCATTTTCTGTTTAAAAACAAGGTATTTTGAACTCTTGAACCACATTCATATTTCATGACTTTAAAAAATAACTTTCTGTGGAAATATATGGAAAAAAGCATGAGAACACGAAACTAAAGCTACTTTTTTCCAAAATTCAGACTTTAGCCAAAACCATAAAAAATTCTATAGAACTCCAAAAAAATCATATAGATTTCCTGTGTGAGGCTGCAGGGTTGGTAAATATAGCCAGTAAGCTTAATTTTTTGATGCATTAATTATTATTTCTTGAATCATTGCAGTGAAAAATCCATTAATTTTGTACAAAGTAAAGAACTTAGAGCAATCTAGATTATTAATTTTTTATTTCTTGACTTCCTTACATTTGAGCACTCTATGAAATTGCAGTTCACATTTATTTCATTTAAGTCAAAATTGTCTTTCTTTCATCTGATAGTTCCACATTTATTGCTTTTGTTTTGGATTCCTTTGTTCTGTTTATTAGTAGATAAGGACTAAAGGAACAATTTCAGGCCTTCAAATCGCAACTTACTGATCACATTTAATTAATTTTCCCTTATAGTGCTGTAAAAGTCACAACTTTACTTGGCTATTGCTAGTCTTTTAACATCGTTTGAATCTCCTCACTGAAAAAGATTAGACAAAATAATATTCTTTATCTTCTAACTAGTTAATTTTGTGAAGTTACAATACAATAAAAACAGAGGTTTTCTTACCATGTATATGATTAGTTAGTTTCTTAGCTTATGTGTACCTTTCACATGGGAAGAAAAACTCTTTTAAGGCTGGCAAATGAGATAACAAAGTTTCTGATATTATTTTCCCTTTTTTTTTTTCCTGAAAGAGGTTGGCATTTATATTTAATATTTTTATTTTTATTGTAGGGATATGTTCCTCTTTTTGTAAATGCAACTGCAGGCACAACAGTATATGGAGCCTTTGATCCAATACAGGAGATTGCAGATATATGTGAAAAATACAACCTCTGGCTCCATGTAGATGTAAGTAACTAAAAAAGTGCTGCTATTCAGGCAAAAAAGGATTTTTTTTACACGTGTTTTTTCTTGAATTAAAATATTTATTACTAGATTCTGATTAATCTTAAATATGTTGAGCTTTTTCAAAAAAATGAGTCTTCTCTTTTTTCTGTCTCTTCCAGGCTGCCTGGGGAGGTGGACTCTTAATGTCCCGAAAGCATCGTCATAAATTGAATGGAATAGAAAGGTACTACGTGTGCTTATTTGTAATACTGTTATGCAAGTACCTTCATAAGGTACATGACACTTCACAAATTCATGACAATATTAATTTGCTACATTAAGGAATTTAAATTAAACAAAAGTGAGACAGACAGGAAAGGTTTAGACTGTGAAGATTGAAACAATACTACAGAAGAAAACAGTGATGTACCATTGTGTGAAAGGTAAGTTTTCAGCTGATTTGAAGGGGGATAAGGATATTACTTGGCAAAAAGAAAGGAAAATTGTTCTATGCATATCTTTGAAGGGATCATAAGTCTGGGAGAGGATGAAGAAGGATTTGAGGAAAAAATGAAGTGGGAGAACTAGACAACCTCTGAAATGTAGAGCTTTGAGAATAGCAGAAATAAATGAGGAATCCAGGGAAGGTGTTTGAGCATGGATACTCATGACGGGAAGCCATGACATGGTGGGAATTTGTAAAGGTTCTCTCCTGAAAGATGTTTGCAGTTTTTTCAGAAAATAAAGTATTTTCTGCCTGAAAATGAGTGTTCTGTAAATGAAAGTTTTTTATATATATATGTATTTATGTGTATATATATATATATATTTTTATATATATATATACAAACAAAAATACTTTTTTTAAAAATACAATAATGAGAGGAACACAGGGAGACTGAATTAGTAGCAATTTTTAGGGGCACGTTTCAGTACCTGTAAAGCTGGAAAAGACTACAATAGCTGATCCTTTCCTGCTGTGCCAGGGAGAAGACTGAGGTCATTTACAGGGAGGCCAGAAGGGTCACTGATACTCACCATGTCTGAGAGCACAGGGGCCTGTGAGTTACATGAAACAAGCAGGAAACTCTTGTAGAGGCCAGGGTGCAGTCTGCAGAAAAGAGCACACGGGTGTCCCCAGGTACATAAGCCAGATTATCAAGATGCCCACTGAGACCAGAAGCCAGTCTTTAACAGATAATTGATTGAACTCAATTTAATTGAGACAAAGCGTTCGTGTTGATAGGGATGGCGGAGTGAAAGTATGACTCTCTCACTGGTCCTTACAATTCAGACTCAGTAGTCATTCCAGGTGTAGCCTTTGGCACAGTTGTTCCCATATCCAGTGATGACAAGCCTGTAGAAGATACTGTGTTTATAACCCCATGGATGTCTCTAGATTTCCTCTTAAACTACTCTATCATGAAATGCTGCCCATCTGAACAGAAATCAGAAAAGCAATGGAGAACCAGAAACTTGTTTTCCATCATTGCAGATATTAGACTCCAGGGAATCAAAAAATATTTGAAGCAAGCTCTACCCGTGTACTCTTAAATTAGCACCAAATTGCTTCCTTGAGTCAACTGTACTGAGCACCACGTAAAGATGTAAAATGAGTACAGTGAGTAATGCTCTTCCTTAGGGAAAACAACCTTTCCTGGTGTTGGGCATCTCAGACAGTAAGTGAAGAATAAATACAATGTAAAGAATTGTGTACAGAAGGACTGGCAGCAAAACCACGCAGACCCTTCTGTCACGGGGACGGCAGCGTGTGGTGTGGCAGGAGCACTCTGAAGTAGCAGAATCCTATCAACCTCTGCCCAGTCCAATTTGCTAGTCACTCATGGCAACATGTCTAGTATAAGGCCAGCATTGTGAAATAATTTTCTTAAGGTACAGAGGTTTGGTCATAGGAGTTTGGCACACCTCTTTTGACCTGAGGTCAACCCAGAGGTGCTAATTAAGGCTTTAATTTTAAGTAAATAGAGAAGGCAGCAGGCCGTGATGCGTGAAATTATTTCTTTCCTAGTCAGTTATACGGATCTTCAAACACGGGATGGGACCCACGTGTACTGTGTAATTGCCTGTCATGAGCCCAGCTGGGGTCTGTTGCTAACACTCAGGTCATACTTGGCCTGCTTGGAGACACTGGCATGAAGGACTGGCATGCTGCCATGGTGCAGAGCTGGGATTGCCTGTAGTAGGATAGCCTCTGGCTGGCTGGCTGCACCGAGGAGAGAGTGACATCTTCATGTTAAAATAAACCTAATGCTCCTTGCGAAGAGTGACTTAAAATTGTCTTTGTTTGGAACCCTGAAAATTAAATAAATGTGCTAAACCGAAGAAATGGTGTTTTTAAAATGGAAATCAGCTCTTAGATAAATTCATGTTTCTTGATTACTCTATCTGAACTATTTGTGAAGTTTTTTGAAAGATAAGTGCCTCCTAAGTCTGAGCTATGTATCTGCTGTTTTGCACCACATAAGCAGGAGATTTTAGAGGGATGGTGAGCTGCCCAGGTACAGCACAGCCTGCAATGTTCTTTTGACTGAGGGGTGCTGCAGTTTAACCTAGTGCAGACAGAGGTTGGAATCGTATCTAGAAATTAATGGTCCTCATACTGGGGTGAAGATATCACTGTGTTGCTGAAAATGGAGGAACTGTGGTTATATCTGTGTCCTCTGAGAGCAAGGTGTAAAAGAGGAGGAAATACCTTTTAATTTTCTTTCAACCACATTGTAAGAACACATGAATAGTCTGTGAAATACCATTACGTGGTATTTCCTTCTGTGGAAAATGCAGTGAATCAAGGAGACATTTGGCAATTAATTACTTAGGGCGATGAGGTCAATGAATGTGCAATGTTGGCACATTTATTTTAGCATCATCATTAAGCCATCTAGGATAGTATGTTAAAAATACAGAACATCTCTTGTGTTTGACTAGTAAATTAGGGGATCTTGTGCATTCACTTGTATTTACATGTAAAAAGTTTTAAGCTTTACATACAGAATGTTAGGATTCTGATGTAAAGTTTTAGAGCCTTTCAGCAGTCCATGGGCTCAACAAGCTAGAACTGTGGCTCTAGCTGGGAAAGCAGATAAGGATGGAGAGTGTCTTTTCATTTGCTTGCTAGTTTTCCAGCAGCTGTTCAACAAAGAAGTGTATTTTCCCAGAATCCATATTAGTCCCTTAATTCTCTGACACCCCCACTTTCCCCATCAGTACCTTGAAATGAGAGAACACATCAAACTGGTTTTGTTATTTTTGTTAGTCCTATTTCTAGAAGTGGAGTCTTCTGGGGGAGATGTTACTGTATCAACTAATTAATCTGATACTAATTAGCTGATATCAGTAATAACATAAATTAATCACAAGTCTGACATTGCAATGTTAACGCAAAAAAGTTCCTTTCCTGGACAGCATAGCTGGGAAAGAAGACACTTGCGACAGCAATAACCTCCATACTGATATCATCATGGTCAAAACTCCATATATTTCCAGCTGAAAGCAGAAAACAAAGGTGACTGCTTCAGGTTAAGTTTCTGAATTCCAGACCTATCTGAATGTGTAATTTTTTTGCAGAGCCAACTCAGTCACTTGGAATCCACACAAGATGATGGGAGTGTTGTTACAGTGTTCTGCCATTCTTGTCCGGGAGAAGGTCTGCTTTATATTTAATAATTAAACATTTAAAAAAAAAAGTAAATACCAAGCCCTACTTTTTCACAGGGTATTGCAAAATCCATTTAATTTCAGAACTTTATTTGGAAGGAATAATTGTGTGGATTTACATTGTGTTTAGGAAGTTGTTTTATCTTTCCTGGGTTTTTGGGGCTTTTTTTGGTTAAAGCTGTAGGCAATATGGATCAGATCTTTAGCTGTTGGGTCTTTGCGTATTCTAATAGCAATAATAGAGCCATGCTAATATACTTCATCTGAGCACCTGCCCTGCTGTTTCTACGATATACTGAACATACACCTTTGGTCTCAGTACTTAGTAACAGTCTAAACTTCTTAAATAAAAACCAACTTTTTTTACCTTACACAGTGGTTTAAAAGTTTCTCAGTTCTGTTGAAAAGAAAGCATACTTCTTTTATTATGACTCTCTCTGTATTTTAGGGCTTTCATCTAGATTCTTTGTTGTCAGCAATGAAAGCAAAACCAGTGTCTTATTTCTCTTAAGCAATAAGTATTTTCCTTAGACAATAAAAAAAAAAAGAAGTCATATTATCTGTGGATAGGACTAATTATACTGTTTACTAATTTCTGGCATGTCAATTGCTATTAGAAGAGTTTAGTTGAAGAAGTTATCCCTGTGTATAGAACTAGCATGGAAGAGTTGTGAGTTCCAGCCCTAGGTCTGCCATTGCTCTTCCAGTCGATCCATCTCTAAAGCGAAGACTGCAGCACTTATTTCCCTCTATAAAACACATCTATTGGAGAGAAGCACTAGCCTTTGTTTAGTGGCATGCATGCTTATTGTGCTAGCTATGGCAGGATTTTGGCAAGAGTTTTTGTCTTATATGAGAATTTTGATAGGTGTTTTTGTATTTATCAGTTCTTTGAGCTTCCTCCAAAAAACACCAATAAACCCTAAAGGAGATGCAAACCATTTTAGAAATGTCATATGTGTAAGATTTCTGTGTAACATACAGGAATTTGCTCCTCTGTGTTTCCTTCAGCAATTTTTACTGGTAATCCATAGATTTCTATTGGTCTGTGAGCCATATTTATTTGTAAGCAAAAAATGTCTGGTTTAGGTGATTTGTACCTATATTTGTCACTTGTGTTAAGTGTCATAAAGCTAGACAATATACAAAGTTGAAACCTTCAATTCAGTTTTTTCATTTCATTTTGTCCCTCTGTTGCACTGAGAGACCACAGCTGTATTCCAGTGTGTAATTTAACAAATTAGAAATTTAAGTGTTAAGAACATAGCCTTTGAAGTGCACAAAGCTAATATCACAAACTAAGTATCCAAATTAATCTGAGAATGTTTTTAATCTGAGGTGTGGGTGTGTAGGTGTGTAAAACCATATGACCTCTCAGGGACATCTAAGAGAATCACCTTAGCTTATGAAATTATTTTTATGGCTCGAGTTTACAAAACAAAGTCAGTATGTTATAATAAGTCCCATTAAAGAACAATTCTTCTGTTTATGTTTGAAATACTTTTTTATACGTTATTGATGCACACAGTTTCTTATGTACATATGCTATGTAAGTCATATAAGTACATGTTTTTCATTACAGGGTATACTTCAAGGCTGCAATCAAATGTGTGCAGGCTACCTCTTCCAGCCAGACAAACAGTATGATGTCTCCTATGACACTGGAGATAAGGCAATACAGTGTGGTAGACATGTGGACATTTTCAAATTCTGGTTGATGTGGAAAGCAAAGGTAAATAACAAAAGTTTATCTCAAAAACCAGAAATGCATTTATTTAATTTATAAGTCTCAAGTAGAGGTCAAATTTAGTCACTTTTGTGGTATTGATTAACTGTATTTTTAAATTACAAGAAATAATACTGCTAAATGTTTTCTGACCGAAAGTATTTAAAAGTGAAGCCTATCTGAAAAGATGATTGCTTCAGAAGAGAAAAAATAACCATATGATTAATACTTTCTTTCTTTTTTAAACAGGGTACAGTAGGATTCGAAAATCAGATCAACAAATGCCTGGAGCTGGCAGAATATCTCTACACTAAAATCAAAAACAGAGAAGAATTTGAGATGGTTTTTGAAGGGGAGGTAAGTTTTCTTTTATGTATGTAGGAGCCAAATTTGGATGGAATTTCAAAAACAGTCTTCACACTTCTCACAGTTTGTCAAGCCAGTTATGCAAAACTGCTCTTATTTCCTAAAGAACTACATGACTATTGGCATCGGGGCATTGTTTTGGCTAAATGCATGTGGTTTTGTACCACAAATGTCAGTTTTATCTCCTCTTCTCTTCTGCAAAGGACTTCTCAGGTTAGGGCATGAAGATTACCTTAATACAAGCTCCTCATGCTGAGATTCCACATTATTACATACATAACCGAGAATCTGCTCTTTTGCTGTATGTTCTGTTGCTAGTGACACTGCATAAACCCTTGGTTGATAGAATATACTTCATCTCTACATTTGCTAAGGAAAGGAAAATTGAGTTGCTTCTGTTGTGATCCTGGAAAATAGTTCCTCATGAAACTGCATGAAGGTGAAAAGCATTTGCACTTCATTAACACCCTAAATATTGTAAGTAGGACAATGTAAAGGGAATGGAATATAACACAACAGATGCAAGCAGCAGAACTGCAATCCATTTCTTTCAGTTTAACATGCGGGACTGAGAAAGTCAATACTATATTTTGTCTTTCATGCCTGTGCTAAAATACACTGCTGACGAGCCTTTAGCGTGGGATTGACCTGTATTGTTGGGTTTTTTTCAATTGATGTATGTGTTTGGTTCTTTTTGCAGCCAGAGCATACAAATGTATGTTTTTGGTATATTCCTCCAAGTCTCAGGGGCATGCCAGACTCTGATGAGAGAAGAGAAAAGTTACACAGGGTATGTGTCTCTTGTTAAATATAAAAACGTAACATACTCTTTCAACCCAAAGTAGTCTATTTATTAAAAATAATGTATCTGTGTGTGGGCACATATTACAAATGCTGAGATGTCAGTTCTCCATTGCTCATCATGACCTTGATATTTGCTCACTTCTGTCTCCTATTTATACTGAGGCTGAAGTCATGTGTTCGCTATAGAACCAGGTACAGAACATGGTCAATTATTCTTTGATCTGTATCACTTCTGTGCTCGCAAGTGTTACAAATCTTCAAAAAGCAGCTAGGCCTAAAGACATTGCAGTCTTGTTTGGATGGGACAGCATACCAGCAAGAGAAACAGAAGGGCAGATATTTAAAAATACTTGGACAAGTAAAGCACATGGAAACCTGTAAGTCCTCCTCAGGTCTTTATTTGGATTTTAAATGACAATGCATTAATGCATTTCAGTGAAAATTAATACCCTTTGGAGGACCTTGTGATAAATGTATTAGAAGAAGTGAAAGAGGGAAGCGAAGACAACATAGAAGCATCACCAGGAAAAGTATCCTGTTACTTAGGACTTGGGGGAAGCAAAATACATTAATTTTGTAGTATTTTAGACAGACAGAAGTGAAATGAAGTACATTCAGGAGACAAAAGAATAATTTTATAGGTATCAGAAGTAATTGCTCTTTTGTGTATGTGTTAGGGAAGGGAGAAAAATGGGCAAACTTGGGAGGTTTTGTAGCGGATTTTAAATCTGTACCACACTGGGGAAAGAGAACAGAAGAGAATAGAAATTTCTGGGTCAGCCCAATGGCATGTTAGATAAAAAAGTTGCCAGAAAACCCAGAGAATAGAGGAAGATTGAGGTAAAAGGTATGAAGTGGCAAGAGGGATAAAATGTTTGACTTGACCCTGTTAAGTGTTAGAGGACATCATAAAGTTTCCTACAAAACAGCAAAAGAGCCAGACATCTGATCTTGGTTGGCAGAGAGTAGAGCAGGAGAAAGAAGGTCTGGACGGAAAAACTGGGCTTAGAAAATACCAAGTATTAAGACCGTCAGAACATTGTTCCTTGTAACTTAAAGCGAGGAAGTGAGATTGTGGTAAATGCAAAGTACTGCAAAACTACTGGAAGGTTTCCATGGCTTATGTTAGTAGAAAATATTCTTTATGATATAGATCTTGTTGAAAAATTTCTGTTGTTGTCACCTTCACACAAATTGCTTTGAGAATACTCATAATATCCATTACCTTCAAAAAGGTCTGGAGTAGGTTTTCATACAGAGGCAGAAAACATTTCTTCATAACAAAATCTTTAGCACGAAGAAACGATGTGTATATTTAATAGATAAAATTATTACATAGTGAATACTCTAAGATGTTATTAGTCTGTTAATCAAAAAGATGGATATTATTGTTGTCAATTTTCCTTTACATATCCAATCCTACATATTTAGTTTATCAAACTTTTTCTGTTACAGATATTTTTAATAAAAATTAGTGCCTTTTTTTGGCAGTCAGTTTATTTTTTCTGAGTTAAGAAATGCTGTGACATACAAAGAAAAAATAAATTTTTCTTTTCTCTTTCTCTCTGTTTTTTTTTTTTCAATGATAAAGGTGGCACCGAAAATCAAGGCACTGATGATGGAGTCAGGTACTACCATGGTTGGGTATCAGCCTCAGGGTGACAAAGTCAACTTCTTCCGAATGGTCATCTCCAACCCAGCAGCAACTAAGTCTGACATTGACTTCCTCATTGAGGAAATAGAGAGGTTGGGGCAGGAGCTGTAGTGCAGTGGTTTAATTATTTATTTCTCCAATTCACTGTTTTCCAGCACTGGCTATTTTTTTAACCCAGTTCTGCAGAACATGTTTTAAGGAAATTCTCTTTCTGTAAATTCCAATCTCCTAAGACATACTTAAACAAAACAACAATAGGCTACTGAAATATATATGTATTGGTAGATCATATTACTGAGGGAAAATGTATTATCTTGAAGTTGAAGTACTATTGACTCTTACATTGGTCTTGTTTATTGTAGTCAGCAGGAAATTAATAAGTACTAAAATAGCAAATTAAGAACTCTGCACAGTATATATGTACAGTATAAATAAATATATATAATTATATATATACATACATATATATAAAAAGTGGTTATAAGCTTAGATCTAAGCCACAGCATGTTTTCCACTTTAAGAGAATTAACTTTTTCCTTCAACAACTATTTATGTGGATAATGTGCTACAGGTTTTTCTGCCAGACAGAAATAGGCATATAGAAACATTTCTAAAACGTAGATTCTTAGGAGCTAAAGAAAATGTATAACAGTATTAAATCTTATTGTTGGTGCTTTTCTCACGTACAAAACAGCAATCTCTGACAGCACCTTTGAGTAAGATAGTTGTATTTGCCCTTTAGTGTCAAATCAGGGGATAATAGTAGCAGAGTCATTGTAACAGGTATATTATTGCTGTATTTTTAGAGGTCAATTTGTGTAGATTGTGTACATTATTGTTAAATGAATTTGTGTAAAAGGATTTAAATGTAATAGTTTTACAGCAAGATAACTGTTGAATTGTAGGTATCTGAAATATTTGCTTATTTATATGCAGAGATTTACCATGCTGAAGAGTTGTCTTGTATTTTCTTCCATTTGTAATGTAACCTATTTATATATTATTGAAGTTCTAAATAATGTTTATGGTATTTCAGTGTCTTTGTGAGCCAAAGAAAAAATACAAAAATATTAGTTGACACTCATTTAAATCCTAGTGCCCTTAAAATAATATCTTACAGATAATTTTACTGAAGATAAGGAATTCTAACATTGTGTATAGACTGTCAAATTATGAAATCCCTTTAATCTATTAGAAATATTAGAATTTTCAGTTTTATTTATTGTAATGCCAGTGTTCTGAATGCTTTTCTAGTGAATATTGGTTGTTAACCAAGGCCCCTGTTTTTGAGTTTTATTTCAGGACTGATCTCTATGACCATTTTAACTGAATTCGGTGGGACTTTTAGCCAGCATCATTCTTTTATTGAAATGAACTGTCTGTTTGGAACTTATAAGACCCCAAAGTAATGTCAGTATCTTTGACTACAGCTAGCTTGTCCCAACACTTCCAATTGGCTAGGCTTTTCAAATTATAGAGACCAGATTCATCAGCAGCTTGTTCAATTTTAATCACCAGATAATCAATACTACCAAGTGGAAAAGTCCATACTGGAAGCAGAGTAATGGAACAAAAGGGAGATTCAATAATTCTCTGTCTACTGAGTTACTGTCATGGGGGTAAATGGAATATGCTAATTTCAAGTGTTTTCATACATGATTCTGTGGCTACCTTCTATGCAAGCCAGTAATTAATTGCTTTTTCTCCCACCCCTCCACCTCAGTAACAAAATTAAATTATTTTAGTAATGTTCAATGAAATGCGGTCATGCTATGTAGTCTTCACAGCCTCTCTGGCCCCATCAGTCCTGTGGAAGGACAGCTACAGCCAGGAGAGATTTCCATCCTGCAGGTCCCACTGGTGTCCTTCTGAGGATCCTGTCTCGCGTTTTTGACTGTGTTAGCACAGGGAGAAGAAGCTGTTATGGTAAATGCCATATTGTATAGCACAACCTTTCTAGCTTTTCACAGGATTATTGCTTATTCCTCTTCCATAACCTTCTGCAAAATCTTTTGTTGAAATTGAGTTGAATCTAAAAATTATTATAAGTTTTTCACTGTCTTTTAGATTCATGAGTATGACTTTCAAAATAGTATCTACATTGTTCTTTTTATGTCATTAAATCCTAGTAACCTTACTGGTACAGTATTTCTTTCATTAGGTTATTTTCCTCAAGACAGTGTAGTTGGTCTCTTGCCTTCTTGATCGTAAACCTCAATATTCCTCAATTATAACCCTATTATCTGACCTCTGTATTCAATACTTAATATTTCTTGATGTAAACATCCATGTTGCATGACCTCAGGCCTGCAGTACAGAAGTAGTCAGCAAGAACATTGACTTCAGCAGTTAGGAAACTTCCGTAATAGTAAATGCCATTCTTTATAGCTACCAGATATTCATCAAAACTAGACGATCTCTCATTATAGCTGTTTTTAGAGTACAGAAGAGATACATCGTATTTTGATTTACAGACTTCTGCCTGAAATCTGGTCTCTGTCACAGTTTTATGTTGTTCAAAAGGCAGCTACGGAAGGCCTTGGACAGTTCTGTGACGTAGTCAGAAATAGATCTAGAGCTCTTCAGTACATATATAATGTTTTGCTCACTAAAATTTCTGCTTCTTCGTTTAATGGAGTATCTTGTGTTTTCAAGGTCAAAAATCAGAGGTTCTACCTATTGCTCTTGATTCTTTGCAGCTAGGTGGGAATAATGGAGCTCCTCCTGCCTGTTTTGGAAGTGAGACAGTTAATGAAGAGGTATTTTCTCCAAAGACAGGGGACTTAAATTTATCTTCCTACTCTCTGCATTTTATCTTGCCATTCTGCAGTGTTGTGTCCTGACACAGGTGACCACAATTAGATTTTTTGCAAAGCTTTTAATTCTAGTATCAGATTCTGGAGAGTTTTCCTGTTACATGTACCATGTTCCATAGGCACTGGGCTCATGTTAATTAGTGACTTGGTGAGCTGATTTAGCAGAGCAGTTATAGTCAGTGAGAAAACTCATCTGTTTTCTTCTTAGTAGGTAATTTCCATCTGAGTAATATACCACAGCTTCTCAGACTAAAGTTTACCTGGAATTTTCCTGCTTTTTAATCCGTACACTATTGACCGTGAGAGATCAGGATGTATGGATATACAGAAGTATTGACTAATGCAAAGCATTGCAATTCCAGGTGAGTAACTTTGTTTTTCTGAGGTTTAAAATATACTCTAAGGTAGCAATTTTGCCTTTAAAAATCACATGGACATCACCATAAATTTGTGTGGGTGAATTCAGATCAAATAAACAATAGGCAAGATCTTAGCTGAACATGTAGCTGCAGTGCTTATTAACTCACATAATTTTGGAAAAGACTGACCACTGGATAAAAATGAACAGCAGCTGTTGATTTTGAATGAGAAAAGTTCTGATTGTGTAATTAAAGGTAGTTTTTAGAAAAGATAGTTAAATTATGTCATTCACAGCAGACTAACAGAACCAGGGGCCTTGGGAATAACCCAGGATTTTAAAATCATTGTTGACTTAGCTCATACTCTGTTTTTTGAATGGTGACAAATATGAAGAGATTTTTTAAACAGAATCTCTGTTTTGTGGTTTAAGAAATGTTACAGTTATAAAGAAGTTATGCAATGCACTTTTAATTTTTCAATAAAAGTTGATCTTAAAACTGAATAATTTGTCTCATATAATTTTTGTGAGCTCTTTTGTTTCCTTAAGAATATGAGACAAAAGCCATACAACATTATCCCTCACATTAAAAATAGTAAGGCAAATGCTCCGACTAGTATTTAATTTTAATTGTGAATTGAATGTGAGCTTGTACCAACACAGACTGAGGAGGAGCCACAAGCACAGAACCTTGGTCAGTTTGAACAGCACTATTGAGATATTAGTACTGTGTATAACATGAAAATGGTGATCAAAAATCTTGGATTCTAGACCATATTTTGGGGTAACCTGCCATTCTCTTATGTGAGATAAAATATTTTTAATTATTTTTTTTGTATACCAAATATATTGAAAAATAAGAGTACATTTTGAATTCATAAAATAATAATTTTTTATTATATAGACAAATTCTGATTAATTGGTGCTTTATGCAGTATCCATAGAACTGTCATTGATTTTTACAGTATGGAACAAATTTGATTTTGATTGCTTTAGAGTAGGATGAGCATCCTTCATGTAGCATGAGTTTTTTTAAGAACATTTTTCTTTCCAAGTTAAAAATTTTAAGTAGCAAACGATTCATGAAGAAAATACGTGCTGCAAAGAAACTTATTAAGTCAATTAGTGTAGCATGCAAATGGTATAATGTAAAGCACTAAAAATCGTGGAAGATGGTTGTGTTGTGTGAGTATTAAGGAATGTTCAGGTTACGCACAGACTGTTCAATAAAGTGGTAGGACCAAACAAGAGTTTTTGTACTTAGGTACAGCTCACTGTGGTCAACAGAATTACACCTGTCTGGATTTCTCCAGTAGGGTTTTATAACTTGCAAATTGTGACAATTATGCTTAGGGTGATGATACCTGAATTGGGAGTACTGCTTGCTCAAGAACAGCAGCTAAGCTAGTGAAGAGATGAGAAGACACAAGCATTCCGTGAAAGCAAAGGTTAAAAGGAAGAATGGCTGCATAATATGGAAGCATTTGTGTTTCATTAGGTCATTTGAAAGAATCAGACCTCTGGACAAAGCAAAATTAAAATTTTGGTTAGAAGAGAAGATGCAAGCAGAAGTTTTTAAGTAGACCTGGTAAAGAAAGAAAAAAGTTTTGGTTCTCTGTTTTAATAGATCTATCTACTGAGGAAAAATGGTGCATTGTTCAGTAATGATGATAACAGAAAAGTCTGAAGATAAAGTATTACAGACCTTGATTTATTTCTGCTATTTATAAGGTAATCTGTTCAGCATCTGAATGTAATTATTTCAGATAAATGTACTTTGTATGTGTATTTGTGACTGTATTTATATTTCTTGATATAGATGAGAAGAACATGTATATGCATTTACATACTCAGTGTGTGTCAGATGTTTGCACGATGTTGATGGTTCTGTGTAGCTCTTTTCAGGACATCTGCAGAGATTCTTGAAATATAACATTAAACAACTATACCATGAAGAAAATAGTAAATTATTTTCCCTTACCTTTGAAAGTATGTGTGTGTGTTGTATATTTATATGAATTATTAAATCTCTATCGTGTGAAATCCTTAAATTATATACCTTTTAACAGGCCAGCAGTCTGGTCTGTCTAAGAACAGTTGTTTGAGACAGGAACTACTGAACAAAAAATTTTGGCCTTGTTTTATGTGGAAAGGTGTTGTGTCATGACAGTGTGAGCAAAAAATATGTAAGATCAATGCAGGTGGTAGGAAATGGAGAAAAACTAAGTTTAACATCAATAAAGCTTAGAAAAAATGTCACTACAAGTAAAATCAACAAATGTAAATACAATTACTTTAATTTAGATGTACAGAAGCCTATCATCTGTGACCACAATGAAAGCTGTTTTGAAGCAGTGTCTGCTTGGTCTGACATCAAGAGTTTTGATTATGCTGGTGTATAAATCAAGCATATTGGCCTTCCAAAAAATAGAAACTCAAATGCTAACTTTAAACTGGACAGGTGAAACTATCTCTAAAAAAGCAAAGTGAGAAAAGGCATAAGACATTTCTCATTGTGTCGGTTTTGGTTGGTGCTCTTTATATCACCTAAAGATTGCACATATTATAAATTACATTCACTATTTAACATATTGCCTTGTTAGGACTTTCCATGGGCCTCAGCAAAAAAGGTCGTTAATCTCAATTAAGCTTCTTCCTTTTCTTATGGGAAGGTTTCCTGCAGGGTAACACTTCCATTTGTTCTTGTGGGCATAGGGCCAGTCTTACCACTAGATTGTAAGTGATAAAGTCTTTATTTCCATTGCTTTGAAGTTTTCTGCAGTTCCTTGTTGCACTGTCCAGCTATGAGCATCCTCAGAAGACGAGGCCCTTATTGACCGTCTCTTTCAGGTAATTCACTCTCCTGCCACATGCACAGCTCTGACAGTCACTAAACACACTAACACACCTCTTGATTATCTAAAGGATGATAAAGCTTCACTGGGCAGGGGAGTGAGACCTCCATATGCTGGGTTTAACAGTGCTGAACCAAAGAACCATAGGTTTGATTACAGCAGGATTTCCCATTTTTGGGAAAAAAAAAAGATTTTAACTAATTAATTGTAACTGCTGCCAGTAGGTATGTTGCTGCAATAACTTGGTGTGTTCACTTATCTCAGTTGCACTTCAAATGTATATTACTTTTACCTGACTATGTTATGTTTCAGGGGTATTATATTTCTTTATACTGTTTTGCATCATCATGGCTCTTCAATTATTCTACATATTTTTCAAGAAGAGGTGTGGGGTTTTTTTCACACAACAAAGGAATCAAGTTTAGTTTCCCTGCTGTATACACTCCATATCAGTGAGTATTTGTTGCTGCTTTTACTCAGTCATAGCGAATGTAATTATTCTGTAGGCATAAATTAAATACTAGTTTTATCTTATGGTATAATGCAATGCATATTCTCTTGTCTTCCCAAGCATGAGGTCTGTCTTTTTGCAAGATATGATGTGAAGTCCCAGATTGCTAATTTGACCTGGCTCCCTGGTAGTGAGAACTGTAATTGCCATCAGACAGTTCCCTCTGCTTTCTGAAGTGAGTTCATGCAGACTGATTGCAGCATTAGAGCTTGTATTGCAGTTCAAAGGAAATCTAACAAAATTTCTTCCTTTTGAATACATCAACATTACTCTAAAGAAAGCTACTAGGCCAGTAATTGCTACAATTTTCCTTTCCAAAAAGCCTAGGGTTTTTTTTTCCTCCCAGAAATTCTGTGACTGCAATGTAAATAATTATGCTTAGCTATTGTTGAATGACTTAAGAACTCATGTTAATTTTCTATATACAATGCTGCTATAATTGTACAATTACTGCTGTACTGGAAGCAGGCCAGAGGTGGAATAGAGGTTCTCAGGGGAGTTTGAAGTCTCTCTCATTTACACTGTAGCTCAGACCAGAGCTGTTATCATTAAGCTGGCAAAGTGGTCAAAAGAGGGAACTGAAATCACTGCATTATATTATAGAGACTTGGTTGGATTCTCAGAAAAATGAACATGCCTTGAATTTACAACGGGAATGCCTCTTCCGCTTATCTTTTAGCAAAGACATGTAATTAAAAGAGCTTTGATAAAGGGCCCTTACTTGGGACCATGTCCTCAGTTTATGCAGTGAACTACTAATTTGTCTGTCTACCTACCCAGATAATTTCTAAATGAGCATAATTCGTATACAAACGTACATCTCTATGCTTGTAACAAATTATTCTTCAGTTACAGGACATCCACAACATTTTAGAAATAAGTAATGCTTTGTATATCCATCTTCCCAGCATTGCATATTTCTCATCCTTCTAATGAATGGATCAATAGATCCTTTCAAACACGTGTGTATAGGGGAGAGAGAGTGTACAAGGAAAGTCCTCTGCTAGGCTACCAAACCAGTCTTTTACATCAATATTTGAATGGAAGAGTGGATTGTGAGGTTGTTCTAACACCCTGACTTTGTCAGGTTTCTGGAGTACAAATGAAAAGGGAAAGAGAGATAAAATGATCGGTGGTGGGACACGAAAGAAGAGTCACACAGGGCTGATTTCAAAATAGTAAAATTGTCCAGCAGGCAAAAAGCAAATGTACAGCACACATCTGGCTGAATAATTTACAAAGTAGTAAAACATCAGAAGAAGCTAAGAAATAATTTGACACTATGCAAGTGACACTCATTGCATGCAGTCTGAAATAGACACCAGAGTGTGTCATGTTGTAAGAATACATAGAAATGTATATGAATATTTACCTGTCCCTAACTACCTATTCATATAATTTTAAATGCACAAGATTTTTCTGGCAATATTTTTTCATTACAACTATAGGCACTAAAAGCCTTTTTAAAAATCTACATCATTCAGCAAAGGATGCTAAGAGTATTTGTGTAGTGAGGTAAAGCTTTCTTCTACCTACTTGGTTTACTTATGTTTAGCCATCTTAAATCAGGCTAATTTTATAATAGGGTTGCTGTCTGTTGAATTATGTATTGATTTCCTAGGCTAAATAACATATGTTTCATTACTAAAATAATTCGCAATGGCAAAGGGCAAAGTTAAACAGTGAAAAATAGACTGTATAGAAATAGTGTCATAGAAGCAAGTAATGTGAGCTAACAGATTATTCTCTCTCTACTTGCTTTGAGTCTGATGTGCTCCCTGAAATGCAAATTCAGCAATCTGAGCAGCTGTTCACCAGTTACAACAAAGAATACCCAGGATTTAGAAAAATCGAGTCCTGTTTCCCTATTACACTATAAAATCAGGCTTTTATGCCAAGTTGTGAATGAGAGATGTGATCTGGTAGGTTCTTGTCCACTAAAACCGAGGCACACTTTCACTAATTTTTTTAACAAATCAGTGACTGTTTGAAAAGCAGAATCCTCTCATGGAGGACTAGGTATATATCTCTGCATCAGACCAAATATCCTGATCTATAAGAAACAAAGAAAAAAATATAAAATAATAGATCTAAAATATACGTATAAAAATACATAAAATGTTATAAATATTTTAGCTGTCATTTGTTCTGCTTTCATTACACACTACACCCTGCAAATAGCTTTTAAACTGCCTTATAAATTGAAGATCTTTATAATTTAATTTATATTTATCTATGCTCTATAAGCCACATTGTAACTGTAGCTAGTATTGTGAGCCTGTATTATTTGTAAGTCTCTGGATGTGGTTGTATTTTACAAGATGCAACTGTTGAACTGCTTTTAGCTGGTTCAGTAATGGTTGCATTTTTTTTGCAGTTGACTGTAATTCCTGAGATGTAGTGAGATTGCAATTTAAAAACAACAACAAAAAACCAGGTAACCATTGACAAATTACATTCCTAATTTATGCAATTTTGTAATCTGTTGATGACACTCTAACAGATCAGGAAAAACCTAAGAGCATAAATAAGGAGGTAGTTTAGAACCTGACATAAAAAAAAGAAAAAAAGTCACTTCACCCTGGTGTGATGCTACTGAATTTTAGTGCAATTACACAAAGAAAATTAAGACAAAACTTAATGAAGAAGAACCAGGTGTACTGCCCTGATTCTAAAAGAAATGGGACTATAGTAGAGGAAATAGAGCACTCTGGGGAAGAATAAGGTCAGGGTGACCACAGGAGATGCCCTGCATCCCTTTTGTCAATATGCGTCTGCGTTTCCAGCTACAATTTCAGATTCATATTTCACAGCTGAACACCTCAAAACTTCAACATGCCAAACCTTGCTGCTGTGGTACAGCTGCACTAATGGTATAAGAATGGTGGGCACTGTACTTCCTCTGTGAATACATTGGTTATCTTGTCCAAGCCGCCTACTCCATGTTCAGATCACTTTGGAATATCTCTAAGGATGAAGAATGAGAATGAACCTGGTATCTGGTGTCTTCTATTTTCCTTCTGTATGTGATGGTGAAGCCTTAGCACATACCTGGAATTGGGAGTAGATTATTCCACTTGGGGGGGTTAGGAGGAAGACCTGGCTAGTAAAATTGTAAAATCTAAACTACCTTAAAATCTAGAGACCTACAAAAACCAGCACAACAACAACAAACAAAAAAACCCCAACCAACAAACAGAGACAAAATGAAATATTTTCATCTCTTTCCCAGACATTAGAAGAGCCCAATTTCAAGATTTAGATCTATTCAATTTTTTATATTTATTTGGCCTTAACAAATATAATACTAAACATGCCAGAAATATCTCACAGGTGACAAAGAATTGTCTTGTGTATTTACAATGGAGAAGTAAAATCATTCCCTGCAACCACCTTAAGATTTTTGATGGATGTTAGCCGTTAGAAAACTCTTAAACTGAGTCAGGAGTTTCTCTAAAAACAGAAAATATTAAAGAGGTAGGGAGATGTGGTCATCTGTGGCTGATGTACTTGGACTTCTTCATGAATGACTGGTATTGACTCCAAGGCACTCTTTTAAAATTGTGTTGCTGTTTTAAAAGTTATTGGGTTTGCATCTGTTTCAGCAGCTTTACTAACATTTTGCACTAAACAATTTGCAATCATAAGTTATTAAGGGAACTAGAAACTAAACTGTGGTTTGGGTTGAGTTTTTGGGGGCTTTTTTTTTTAACTGAATGGGATTTTCTAAACTGTTATCCATATTGCAGTAATTATTTTAAAAGCTCCCTGATATCTGTTTGTCATTATGACAGAGTTAAGTCAATGAATGGTGCATTAAAAAAATAAAAAGAAACAACTGTAACAAATAAGAATCACTGTTCAAAGATGTCTGTGAAACTTTGCACTCTGGCTGCCTTTTACACTGATCAGACTTTGAAATTGCTACTTTCCAGATCACATTTTCCCAGCTAAGTCTCCGTGAATAGGCTAAGCAAAAGGTAGTAGCCAGTTTTACCAGGGAGGGTACAATGAGGAAAACCAAGGTTAAACTGAAATGAGCTAGAAAACCCCTACGAATCTTACGTTTTATATTTTAACAGACAAAATGGCCTTGCACAAAATGAAGACTTATAATGGAAATAGACCCACTGCCTCTGATATTTTGGTGTGAAAAATACAACTCTAAATCTTGCATACAGCCTCCAGTTAGTAGATTTTGTGTTTCCCACTGAGTTTTCAGTAGTCACTGAAGAGAAGCAGTAGCTGGAGAGAAGGCAGTTGGAAGGAAGGGCAGGGAAGGAAAACTGTGCACACAGGTGTCTGGGTGAGGACAGAGCTCACATCGAGACTTGGAGCTGAGAATTGCTCCAAGGCCTGTGACTGTGAGCCTGTGCCTCGTTCAGTTCCTGCTGGATCTGGGACTTAGCCTGCAATTTCTGGCTCTTGCAGTACTCTTATGTTCCTTTTCTAAGCAGTTCTGTGGCTTCCATCAAAACCGGTGGGTAAACTGCCTTTCCCCTGCTCGTTTCTTGGCTGCAGCAATTTCCTCTGTGCTTCTGTTTGTTAGACTCTTTATAGTGACTGTAATTTTTCCCCTTCATGCTGACTTAAATAGTAAAAATCTAAAATGATCATCTGTTCTCAATTTTCTTCAGCCATTTAACTCTTTCTATCCTTGATATTGCTTTGCTGCATCTTTCTCAACAGCTTCTCAGCCCAAATCCCTGTTCCAGCAGTGCCTGGGCTTAGGACAACATCCAAGTTTGTGCTGAGAGCTAAAAGCCACATGGAACTTCCCCATAGTTCACTGAGTCTGACAGCATATCAAAAGAAGGCACTCAAAGAAATACACTTTGTAGGTAATGTCTGTCCCTGAAAACAAATTAAGCATCTTCCAGAAACATCTTTGAAAGTCCTACTTAATGTTTTGTACACCAGTTCTCTCTGACACAGGGCAAAACATTACCCCTATGAGTCAGGAAAAAGGAAGCCCTCTAATCGTTAGGGTTCAGTCATTGTTGTGAATAACCCCACACTCTTCACAGTGTATTAGAGCACAGAGCTGATCCATGCATTCAAAGAGGTACTCTGGTCCTCGCAGGACTCAAAACCCCTTGGCTCTAATAGTAATGTACCCAGAACAGCAAGAAGAGGAGTCAGTGCCAGCAGGAATAAGGGTCAGCTTCAGAGACGGGCTGGGTCTTTCCAGCTGGTACTGTATGACCAGTTGTGTCAATTGCATTGACGCCTGCAAATCTCATCTCAAAATAAATAAAACATATTCCAGCACATCCCAGCGGAGCTCACCAGCTCCTGTTTCCCATACTTTGTGCTTGCTGAGAAATGCACCCAATCAGGTGGCATTAGCCAGGGCCATTGAATCATTCTCGTCGGCAGCACAGAACAGCACAGTTGTTCTGTGTCGTTTGGCTTTCAGTGCGGTGATTTCAGATGACAAACTGCTCATTTGATTCTTAAGCTCAACACGTGGGTGACATCCTCAGTTGCTGCAGAAAGCAGGAAGAGCTCCACCTGCCTGCAGTGAAACAGAAACCACATCAAATAGATGCCTGTCCAGGCACGGTTGATTCTTGTCATAATCTATTCCTTAACTTAGTTTAACAAATCTAGGTAGCTGTGGAAGTGACTTCTGGCACTTTTTCTAAAACTCATTGGTTTTGCTAATTGACCCTGGAAGTCCTGTAGCATTTCCTCTTCGGAAATGGTGCCAAGAGCACTCAGATATAGCCAGCAAAGGAAGGAGTAACCTAAGCTCCAGCTTCAACCTGCTCTCCTTAGTACACGTGAGAGGACAGAAATTCCACTTTTTGAGAGAAAGGTAGGGTGCTGCTTTGGGTTGACACTTCTATATGGCTAGGCTCACAGGATCTGATTATATCCCAGGCTTTCCCTCTCTTCTTAATCAATTTTATTTGCTCGTTCCAGCAACAGCTCATTAAGAGGAAGGTCATCTGGCTTTAAAGAACTCCACCTACAGAATAATGCTATCCAGTAGCATTCTTACTAGGATTTTAAGGTGATTATTTGAGGATTGCCACTCCCAGGGCATATATTATGTTACCAGTTTGTTTTATTGTATTCAAACTTCCAAATCTAATCTCAAAATAAATAATGTTCACAAGGTCCCAGCAGAGGCATTCTGCTGTCATAGACGTGATAAATAAGGAAAAAGCTCAAAAAATACATTTCCTTGTTGTAGAAGACAGAATCCTTCTCCTTGAGGCTTGAAGGAAAAGAAGTTATCAGCTGTTGAGGCAGAAGAAAATAAATCACGAAAGACTTCTCAGGGCAAGAAAAGGTAAAGGAGAAGGAGTTGAATGTTGGTTTTCTTGGGGATTTTTGGTTTTTTTTCTGAAGGGAGGATTAAGAATAGCTTAAGAAATGCATAACTGTGGAAGCTTTCATAGAACATGTCAGGATGAAAACAATTCAAAAATATAACAAAGACTAAAAAGATCCTTTCCTGAGGCTAAAGCAGATTGCTTTCTTTGAGCTAGCAATGTAGTGTTTCAAGCATAGCTAGAAAGAGGCTAATGGTGCTTAGTTTGTAGCTGTCCAGAAGACGGAGGAATGTGCCCTTCTGTGACTAATGAATGCACTTAGGAGGGCTGTCAGAGAGCTGAAGCTCTGTGGGCAGGGAAGAGGAGTATTGTGAGCAACGTGTGTAGCCTATGGCTCAGATCATCCCTAATCCAGAGTCTGACTGCAATATTTGTCCTGTTTATCTCAAATTCTTCATGATAATATTTGGTTTATTCCTTCTTTCTCTAGGACCTTAGTATTTCTTCTTCTCTCACCCTATTCACCTGTCACAGGTGAGACAAAGTAGTAGCAGCCCCATAATAGCACACCTGTAGCATACAACAGCATTTATAGACTGTCTGGTTTCAGAAGGTCACTCTTCTGTGTTTTGGGATACAGAAGACAATGACAGGGCATCTGGGAGAGGCAACTCTCTGGTGATTGAGCCTTGGCACATAGGCAGTTTCTGTTTCTTATGGCTTTTAGAACTGCTCCTGTACTCTGACAGCCAAATCTATGAAGGCCAAAGCTATAAAATCAGATATTGGGGATGAAACTCTCATAGGGGTTTATTTTATCCCTGATACTCAAGAATTGTATTTGGCATTTCTGTCTGGTCGAGTCTTCAAAGACAAGTGTAATTTCTCTTCTTAATGTTCAGCATGTTTGCAATAACTCTGAAAGGCCTATAGAAAAGTTCTGGACTTTCTGCCAAGAGGGACCTTTGTGGCAGGTTCAATAAATGGGGCACTGTTCAGGGTGGGACACTAGAGGATTTAATATATGACCCATTTTTAAATACAGGGTTTTTTAGTGTAAGTCTTTCTCCTGTACTGCTTTCTTCCAGGAGAGTCTTCTTCAACAGCTGCTCTAAACATCCTTCATCAGAATCTGACTGATAATACAGTCAGGGTGTACATTTGCTTCTCTATCTTACCCCTCCTTTATCTTAAACCATAAAATCTGAGTTGGGAAACTCAGAAGTAGGTTTTTTGTTTTGTTTTGTTTATGTATATCGACACCTGTCATTTATGTTTCAGTCTGATCTTTAGATAATGGACTCTAAAAAAGCTCTAGATGAAGAAAAGCATAGAGCTGACTTCTATAATTTAAGATAAAAGAACATAAGGCACTTTATAGAACTAAAACTGAAATAATACATATCACTGTACAAAGTACTGAACACCCAAGACACTGCAGAATGGATTCTGTGAGCAAAAAAATTTCTCATTTGATTTATTATGTTTAAGAAAACAGAATTTAACACATCCTTAGTAAATAAAAAGCAATGCAGCAGCAAATCCTCAACTATCAACAAAGTCTCTTAGTATAAGCAGTTTCTAAAACTCCAGATTTTAGGCTAACCATTTGGGTCAAAAATGACTGACAATGCATGTAAGTATCATATAATGAATTGGTTAAATTACTTAATTAATCTTCCATTATGAACCCTTCTTCAGCAGCATCCCTAGCTGCAGTACTCCCAAAGCCAGCTGCTATCTACAGCTGAAAAGTAGCAGGCCTATTAAGCCTCCTAAATACTCACATTATAATTCCTAAATTGGGTTGCCAGAACCTTGTCTGTGCAATTGATTCCATAATCATGATTCTATCTGTGTTTCTATAATGAACTCTGTTTTCAGCTCAATATAGTTTAAAGAGGCTTCTTTTTCAGCGGTGAAGGAAACCTATTCTCTGTTATTTCACATACATTGTGTCATTTCCTAGTTAGTAATCAAGTGAATCTTTGAAACATTCTGACATTTGTCATAAACTCTGTGCCCTCTCTCAACCATTCACCAATGCATCTTTTACTGTGAATACAGGTATTTAAAGGTTATTCTCCTCTGTTATGCCTGTTCTTAGTCATACACTCTGTAAAAATTCTTAACACTATGCTTCAGACCAGAATTTGGAGTCTGATGGCTGTATAATATGAGACAACAAGCTAGAGTAAGGATTGCAAGTTTAAAGTAACAACTTTTAGAGGCAGAGAAGTGAGGACATTGATTTTACTGAGCCTGTACCAGTATTCAGGCACATATTTTCTAAGTTTTATAGAAGCAGAAAGTGACTATTTTGGAGTTTAATCAGTCTTAGAGTTTTCATTCAATCTTAGAGTCTCAGAAGAAACTCCTGTAGCAAGTATAAATTGTATAAAAAGGCCATTCTGTCAGAAACTTATGGCTATAATACCTTTAATTGTCAAAGCTATGCCCCTTCCAGATTTGTGTGAAAACTACTTAGCAGAGTCTAATTCAGAGCTACTGTGTCTTCACCAGCTTTGGGAAGACAGGCATAGTTTAACTGTATTACAGCCAAGTCAATCACTTTTACGAATTAAACTAATGAAAGCTTTAGTTAATTTCCTGTGTCCTATTAATAGAACCTCCACAAATTAGTTTTACTGAGTTTCTGGTTTCTGAAACAACAGCCTTGATTCTGGTCTCAACCCGCATGGGGAAGAAGACTGTAGATTACCTTTACAATTCTCTGATCTGTTGATGGCATCTGCAGTCCTTGGTGCAAATTACAGCAGCCAGAGGAACTGTTCCTGATAATAACCAGAGCATGACCACACTGACTACAGCTCTAATACGTGCCCATGCTGGGAGCTCTGGGGGAAAAGCAGAAAGCAATTCTGCCAGCTATCTGCCACTTGAGCATTCTCCTTACAGAGGTGCAGTGTGCTGGGTCTGATCCTGCTGACATTGGGGCCCTTCCCTCCCATCACAGAAGGAAATTGCTGTGTGTCACAATAGTACCAAGTTAGAGTTTTCAGCTGAAGGCTTGTGAGCTCCTGCTCTTTCCTGGCCGAATACAAGTCACTCCTAATTGTCTCACTGAAACTCCTGCCCTTTCCTTGAACATTAGTGTAAACCAACAATAATGCAATGAAAATTGATGGATACTTATAGTGGTTAAAGAAGTGTCAAGCAGTCATGACTAAGCTTTCTGAGTTTGGCATGGTCTTTTTGTGCCTTGTGGAGCACCAGTGGGGGGGACCAGCCCTGCAGCATTCACTGGGAAAACTATGCCTGAGAGCAACTTGTCCAGCTAGTGCCTTCCTCTCTTGCACTTCATTCCCTGTTTAACTTCATAACAACTAATGGCCATAAAACCAGCTTTACAAAAGCCCCACATTACTCCCATATTTAATTAACTTTTAGAGCATCAGACCGTAGTATTTAATCACAGCCTGCCGAGTTTCAGGCACTTGTTTGGTCTGAGGCTCACTAATGCTTGGCTTCCATTCAAAATGCTTCACTGTTAATTTTTCTTTACATTCAGATAGGGTCTGATCTTTTCCCAGCTGTTCCCAGCAGCAGGTCAAGAACAGGTTCAGTCTCACACCTCTCACATTTGCACACATGCTGACCATTGCCACTTTACTTATTTTTTCTTAGATTCTCTCAGTTTCAAAGCATCTACTGCTCCTAAACTAAGACTGTGGGAAGTGTATGTGAGTACTTCTGCAGCCTAACGGATGGCTGTATGGCTTCTCTGTGTTAGCAGGCTTTTACCAGCCATTTATGCGAGCTAGAACTACCTTTTTTTTTTTTTTTTGTAGAGCTGAAGGGTCTGTGCTTTATGCCTTCTATTAATATGAAGTTCTAAATATTGTGGATGCACAGCCAGGTGGATTCCTTCCAAGTAGCTGTAGTTTGTTCCCTGTGTGCTTGCGAAGGAGATAAAAATCTCCTTGGGCACTGTTAACATATGAGTTGAACTTAGACATATATCAGACTCTTTATGGCTCCTTCCATTCCCAGTCCTGCTTTGCTGGGACCAAAGTCAACAAGCAGGTATTCTGACCTGCAATTCTTCATCTTGGGCAATACATTAATAGCAGGGATAAATGAGGTCATACATTGATTAGAGGATAAAAGATGTTACAACTAAGAGCTATCTTATGACCCATCTTCTTCTCAGTCACTGGACACTGCTGTTCTATTTCTGCCTAAAACTATATCCTTCCTTCAGTGTTTGCTTACTGGAACAGTCACTTTTATTACTGCAGACCTTCCCATAACTCTGGCAATATTCACTTAATTTAATTTTAAAGGCACCCATTAATTAAAATTATTCTATTTACTGATTCTTAATAATGTCTCAGAAGCTTTTGTTCTGGTGTGTGTGTTTATGTTTGAGCTTAAGACCGTCTCTACAATAAATCATGATTTTCTGCCTGTCTTAGCCTCTAAATGATTTGGGTCAAATAGGCTGATTTGTACACTGTATTTCAGCAGCTCCCTTCCTGCTACACATGCCTGGGTTTCTCTGTCCATTTTCGTTCCTGTTTGCCCAGCGCCAATAATCCAGAAGGGTTTAGGGAGGGGAAAAGAAAGTGTAGCTGCTTTTATTCATCCACTGCATATCTTGCTCTGCAGAAGGGATGCTGGCTCCTGCTGGAAGCGTTTACACTGCATTCTCTGCAAAGGTCAGAGTGGCTGCTTCATCTATGGCAAAATGGATTTTAGCCAGCAGCCGTAGCTGACAGTTTCAAGACGGCCACTTCCCCATCCATCTTACTTAGACAACTGTGTGCAGTCTCCAAACTAATAATTCATCATTTGCACATGTGTGCCTTCCACTTCATTATTTTATTAACATATTAGAAGGGCCCTGATTTATTTATTAAATTCATTATTATTCTTTATCAAATGATGACATGTTGTTAGCCAGGAAGATGCACTTGCTATCTCACAACTAATTATACCAATTAAGTTTTCATGATTCTACCACAAAGCACAGCTCATTAACTTTAATTACTTTTGAAATGCAGCTGCTGAGATACGCACAGAAAAGAACAGGTAGGTAATATTTGTTAGTTAATTTCTGCAAATGGGGTTTCTTGTCATTAGGTCTTATGTGATACTTTCAGGCAAGCTTGTTTCCTATTTCCCAGGTAAGTTTTTTCTTTTTCACCTACGAGGGTTCTGAAGTTTCTCTTTTTTTGTTTAACAGACTAGTCTTTTGCCACAGAACATTGGACCAAGTTCAAAGATACTTCTTCAAATAAATATGGTGTTTTAGTTCAGCCCTTAATGGGAATCGATGGACATCTGCAGAGAACATCTTTCTTTGCTGAGGTGGAACCAGCCCAGAAAGGGTGACAGCATTTTGATGAAAAGCTGAGATGCTGTGGTAAAGCAGAAGTTCCTAAGAAAAAGAATTTCAGGTCTTGAAGTGATGTATGGAGTTTATGTCTTCAGTGAGAGGCCAGGTTCAGATTTCTCTGAAGGGTTGACTTCACTGGTTTTCCTGGTTTTGCCTGTGATAATTTTTTTCTTGGTGGCTGGTTGGAAGAACAAAACATGGCTACCCATTTCTAAGTTCACCACATGCAGGCATGAAACTTCTACAGATCTCATGAGGAAGGGGGAAAAAAATTTCTTTGGTGCTGTGAGAATAAGACAAACTGACTACTGGTGCAGTGGTACTTGACTGGGTCTCAGAGGGCCTAATGTCTGAGCAGACTCATAGAGCTGCAAAATCTCTGTTGCCTTGTTTCCCCACTACCACCTTTAGGAAACACAGTTGTATATATAAACCTCTACTAGCAAGAAAGAAAGGAACATGGATGGGATTTTCCTCCTGAATCTAAATGACATGTTAATGGAAGCATGAGATTTGCTTAAGCTGGTATAGTTTTTAACTTACTTATCAGCTCACTGTAACAAATTTTTCATACTGTATTAAGAACACAAAAATCATTGAAAGATATAGTCTATTTACATATTATTCACTTTGCCTTCTTCCTTTGCATTGCAGCCTCTGGGAATCCTAGAGTTGATTTCTTCTTGCAGTGATGAGGAGAGACACTGCATAGGGAGATAAACACACCTGAACCGGTGTGCAGAGTCCAGAACTGGCCATGCCTGATGAGGGTGCCTGGAGAAACACTGTCTGTCTGCTCCAGTGGAAGCACCTGAGCACAGTGAGGTGGCCAAGGGTGGAAAGGGCGTTGGTCATCTCTGCAGACAGTACTGGGGTAAATCTCAAGCACAGTGCACAGAGGCTTTTATTATTAAGCAGTAAAGCACTTTGATAATACAGAGATATACAGATAATACAAAGAAATGAATTATGCTAATTTGAATATTCTTTCCCTGCTCAATTGACGATCTTTAACATTGTGTTCCAGTTCACTAATAAATGCTGTTTCTGCATTTCTGAAAACCAGTGACAGCAGCATCGCTTAAAGAGGTCACCCCTCTGCAGCTACGTGGGATAGGAATTCAGAGGCACTGGTGTGCAAGGGCAGGCTGCGTAAAAGCTTTCCAGTCACAAGGGACACTCTCGGAGGGAAAGAGATTGTCTGAACCTTAGATCCACAGCGCTCCCGGACAATCCACCGTCCGCCTCCTCCAACTGCACAAATCATGTTGGCTCAGTGCTGGATTTTGTGCTGGACGTGGGGCGCATTCCCGCAGCCAGCGGCTGTCCCGACACGGGCGTGTCTGTGCCCGCTGCGTGTCACCACACACACCCCGCGATCGGCAGCGAGACCCTGCCCCGTTATCTTGTTGCAGTTTGCGGGGCGATGCGTGCCCTGGAACGGATTAGTCCAAAATTCCTCCCCCGGGCACCATTCCCCGCCCGACCCGCCCTGTACCAGGGCACTGATCCTTTCGCTTCAGCCCCATCACCGCTCGGTGTCAGGCGCTCCCGGTGCGGCCCCATGTCGCTCGGAGCTCCGGAAAAGCTGTGGGAGCAGGGAAGGCAGCACGAGGCACGACCCGCCCCCTTTATGTGCTGTTCCCCCGCTGATACACTCGGCTCCCATAGATACACTCGGTATCCCACAGGTACACTCGGTATCCCACAGGTACACTCGGTATCCCACAGGTACACTCGGTATCCCACAGATACACTCGGTATCCCACAGGTACACTCGGTATCCCACAAACAGCCGCTGTTCCCTCGGGGCGCCCCCGCCCCGCGCCCGGCACCGCCACCCCGGGCCGCCAGGGGGCGACACGGCGCCAGGAAGGCGCACGCGGGCCGTGTCCCCTCGCGGGCCGCGTCCGCTCGCGGCCGCCGTAGGGCCCCGCCCGCGCGGGGCGGAGCGGCCGCGGTGCCACGTCCCGACGGGCGCGGAGCGGCAGCGGCGCGGCCCGGCCATGGGCGCCTCGCAGAGCATCGACATCCCCGGCGGCGGCACCGAGGGCTACCACGTCCTGCGGGTAAGGGCGGCGCGGGGCCTGTCCTGCCGCGGGGCCGCCCCGCTCGGCCCCCGGAGGCGCTCCCCGCTCGGCCCCGCGGCTCGCGGCGGCGGCGGTGGCGGCGGGGTGAGCCGGGCCCGCGCTGCCGCTCCCGGGTGTGGGAAGCCTGGAGAAGGAATTGGTCCAGGATAAATAATTCTCCGGGCCGAGCGGTGCCGCCGGGCTGCGCCTCGGTGTGTGCCCAGGGCGGAGCGCGGGAGGCGATGCTGAGTCTGGGCAGCCCTGGAGGCCGAGGCGGCCTCTGCTCTGGCAAACGCTTCTCGCACCCCGGCCCGCCCGAGTCTGGCTGCGCCCGGGGGAACACGTCAGGATTGTCTTCATCGCTCCGCCGTGGACTGGGCTGGACTGTAGTGCTGCTCCCCCGCAGGAGTTCCGGTGTGCCGGGTCAAGGTGTTCACATGACAGACGGCCCCCATAAAGGTTGCATCCCTAGTGGGGGCGTGATTTTTCATAGTTATGTTGGTTTTGTTCACGCTGCGGCCACAAAACTTTGGTTTTGTGTGCAAAAAAGCCTGTTTTGTTGGGCTGCGTTAAAGGTTTTGAGAGCAGCCTTTTGGAAACCCTTTCTTTAGTATCTGTTTCACGTTCAATGAGAGGGATGGTACCCAGGTCGTGTGGTGGAATCTGAGGCACTGGAGTACAGGAACTTTGCTGGGGTCACTCACAGCCTTGCCCACAGCACAGTGCTTCTACTTCTGTAGCTGGAGATGTGTGCTCACTGCAGACACCGTGTGGGCTGGTGTGTTTGTTGGCATCGGACCCTTTCGGATCAGCTCTCTGCTTCTGAGAAGCAAATACTGATCTTCTGATCAAATCCAAACATTCAGTTAAAATTTACATGAGGCATAACAATCCAGTGTTGCTAATATATGACAGTCCACTTTGTCTACTCTTTTTCCCCCAGAAAAACCGTTCTGCATGCAGACTTGCTGGCAGACTTGTTTTCTTTTTTAGCATATTACAGTGTAAATTTCATTAACTGTTTACTTTTTAGACTTGTAAAACCAGTAGGTACTCTGCAATTAGAATATCAGTTACATCAGACTTAGCAGTTCATACTGTTTGATTAAAGCATCTTAATAAATTGAGATACAACTCTTTTATGAAGTAGAATCTCCTTTTTTTCCCCCCCTCACAGTCTTGCTTGGAGCTGGAGCCTTTTGTTTTCATTTAAGCACCTTTTTGTTGTAATGTTTTTACTGTGACCCAAAGTAGCAATGTTTGGTTGCCAGTCTTTGTAAATGTAATTGATAGATGCTCAGTAAAGAAGTTGATTTCCGACAGGACACCCATATTTACATTAAATGCAGAAAAGGACCTGCCTGCTGTCTCAAACAGGCTGATGTCTCTGTTTTTCACTACCTTGTCTTCTTACTGGTATTTTCAGATGCTGCAATAATGAATGATTATTCTTTTTCTGTGCACAGGCACCATAAATTGCATCATGATCCCAGCCTAACAGTTATAATTTGGAATGTTTATCTTGCAATGCATGTGGCATAGGTGAATGTAGTTTTTCCAAGTCTAATTTTCCAGTTGGTGTTCTGTAGTAAGTTTGTTACAGCCAGCGTCCAGCTTGCACTGTTGGAGGAGTTCTGCACAAGTGCTCTGTCTGCAGGCACTGACCTTTGGTAGATCTTGGGGTTGAGCAATGCTGCTGGTGTGTTCTACTTATTCTCAATTATGTTTTCTGTCTGAGCTCAGTACTTTAATGAGAGAAATGAGAATGGTAAAAGGAAAAGAGCCGTAGTCTTTCAGTACTCCAAATCTAATTTGAATAAGATCAGATTTCTTTCATAATGCCAAACTTCTGTAAATAATATATAGTGGTTTAAAGATTTCATTACTTCTTGGAAAATTAGAGAAATGTCTGGAAATCTTTTCAATTATGGGAAGAATTTGGTTTGGTAAGGCAGATAAATGAAAAATAAATGTTGAATGGCCATGAAACAAAGAGTTAACATTGTTCAGTAGCTGTAGGAGCCAAGTACAAGTTACCAGTGATGAGCAAACTGAGACTGTTGCGAGCTACACTTTTTTTAAAAGTGAGACTTTTAGACTGCACATGCTACCTCCCTACAAAACTAGTAGAAAGTCTCATCCTCTGCTCACTTTAAACAGGAGCAGAAATATATGCAGCAAGTGAACCATACTGTCGTTAATTTCTGATGTAATATTTGCAGATTACTTAATTCTTTTTGGCTGCTGGTATTCAGTGCAGTACTACTTTCACTGTGAGCTTTATCACCAGTGCAGTTGTAACAGGAAATAGGAGCATTCCAGGACTGAAGCACTGTTGAGGGAAAGCAATTTCGTCATGTGCACACTTGACAGACGAAGTTGCTCTGGGCTGCACTCTTGGGGTTCTAGACATTGAAATGTAGCTTTTTCTTTTTTCTTTTCTTTTTGGGAGAGAAAGTTACTCTTTCCTTGCCCAAGTCTCTTCATAGGTGGACCTAGCAATTAGTCATTTGTTTGAAACAATTCTTTGGAATTTTTGGAATTTTTATTCATCATGTGTGCTTTTGCTGTTATACTTCCATTTATTGATTCATGTAATGTGCTTATAAGTCTTCCTTTTAATTGGTGCCTGCTAGGGTGGTAGCATGCACTGCTATTGACCTGTAGGAATTTTCGCCATTGTTTCCTCTCCTCCATAAGTTTCCTTTAACATAAGGTGTATGGCTCATTTTAGCAACTGCCTGACTCCGTGTGTTACTCAATATGCATTTGTTTCTGCTCTTCAAAACACAATGAACTAAAACTTTGAATAATTTTCTTGTTCAGCAATGTGAAACTGCTGTAGTTTGCCCAGGCTATTGTAATGACCTGACAGTTTCTTCAGGTAATAGATGGTGTCACAACAACCCCATGGCTGGGGGCAGAGGACTGGAAAGCTGCCCGGCAGAAAAGGACCTGGGATGCTGGTTGAGAGTTGGGTGAACATGAGCCAACCTGTGCCCAGGTGGCCAAGGAGGCCAATGGCATCCTGGCCTGCATCAGCAGTAGTGTGGCCAGCAGGGACAGGGCAGTGATTGTCCCCCTGTACTCAACGCTGGTGATGCTGCTCCTCGAGTGCTGTGTCCAGTTCTGTACCCCTCAATTCAGGAAGGACATGGAGGTGCTGGAGCATATCCAGAGAAGCTCTGGAGCACAAGTCCTATGAGGAGCGGCTGAGGGACCTGGGGTTGTTTAGTCTGGAGAAAAGGAGGTTCAAGGGAGATCTTACCTCTCTTTACAACTGCTTGAAAGGAGGTTGTAGCTAGGTGGGGGTCGGCCTTTTCTGCCAAGTAACAAGTGACAGAACAAGAGGATTTTAGTAAAACTTCTTCATTGAAAGTGTGATCAGGCATTGGAATAGGCTGTACACAGAAATGGTTTAATCAGCCTCCCTGAAAGTGTTTAAAAAACGTGTTGATGTGGCACTTGGGGTTATGGTTTAATGGTGAACTTGGCAGTGCTGGGTTAGTCGTTGGACTTCATGATCTTAAAGGTCTTTTCCAACCTAAATGATTCTAAGATTCTATGTAAGAATTTTTATCTGTGGGAGATTTGTATGCTACTGTATATTGTGGTGTTCCCCCTAAAAGATACCAAACAGCAGTGCCCAATGTTTAGATTTCTAACTCTTACTTCAGTGCTTCAGTTGTTGTGATAGTGATACACACATATTGCATGAAGTGATGACTTTTTTTTTTTAAGGGAGGTTCACATTTTAAAAGCTTGAGTTAAATTCTCTGTGCTAAAATAAAAAGTTATGCTACATATAGGGAATCTGTTTTCTTACCAAAAAACTTATGAAGCTTTTTCTCTTGAAAACTGGGTGTTTCATCAAGAAATTCAGTACAGTTACGAAGTGTAATGTGTTAAAATAGCTGATGGAAATAAAATGGATTCTGTCAGATCTAACAGGAATTGCTTATACATGATATGTAATGAAATTTTACTGCCAATTATAGAGTAGGTCGAAGAACTAGAAAAAATCCTTTCAGTATTTCTTTGCTAATAAAGTAAATACTAGGAAGTGTTTCTTATGTGGGAAAAAAGGAAAACTCCAGAGCTTCTGCTTCTTGGAATTTGTGTATTTTGTGCTTGAAGTTAAGCTTCTGAAAGTTTAAATGGAAACTAGTATAAGTTATCTGACTTTCAGGAGTGATGAGAGCCTTCATCTGTCTCTGAAAATCAGGGGTTTAGTTCCTAATTCCATTTATGGTTGCCCTGTTTGTTTGGGGCTTGAATTTGTGACCACTGTGCTGCTGAGCAGAGTTCTTATAATTGTAATGTACAATATGTACTGTGTAGGCATGGAGTGATAGTGTTGGGAACAGTGTTCAGCAAAGAGAAACTTCATGTATTTACAAAAAAAAAGTCTTTTTGGTAATGCAGAGTAAAATTAGTGTATTGACCTTGAAACCTTTTTCCTGTTTAATTCTTGACAGTGAATTAAAAGTGAAATCAGTGTGTAATCTATGTACTCAGAAGCCCAGCTGTCCTCTTGGTGAGAAGCTGAATTCCTGCAGCACTATATGAGGCCCTTTTCTGGCTACTGATATTCAGCATTTTGATAGAGATTTTCTTCATTTGCTCTTAAAAAGCTGTGGTGGTGCAGCTCCACAGTATCTCCGTGTTGTCTGTGCCACTCTTTGTCTCTACTGTTAGACAGTTATGGCATTTACCCACAGGGGTCTGTAACTTGTATGTCTGAAGTAACAGCTGGCTTTGAGAGAATTAGGCATCCCAAACTGCCATGAATGGTATCGTGCCTGCAGTGGATCTGCTGTAAATGGTATTACTTGATTATTTCTCGGCAAGTTACTAATTACCTACTTGGCACATAGAAAAGCTGCATAAAGCCAGATTGCTCAGGAGGCACAGAGTTTATGGATGTGTACATGGAATCTTTATTATTTCCATGAATAATAAGATTTTTGTGCCCTTATGTTTTCTAAGGTCCCTGGTTATCCTTTGTTGCTGTAGCTCCTGGAAGAGAACTATGGCCACAGAGCTTGGAGCAGAGAGCTGTGTTGTGTGTTTGGCACTGTGTGATGGTGATGAATTGTGCAGGTAGCTGACTGAAAATAAGGTGGTGTGACATAAAAACTGTATGGGGTCGGTGTGGTTGTTGTGCAGGGCTGGGTATGTCACTTCTTTAAGGAGGAGACTTTCCATGTGGAGTGGACTTGGAATTTCTGGTTTGCATTTCTGGGACTGCCAGGTATAAACATGCTTTTCTGTCAGTGAAGTAAGCCAGGGAAATAGGAAACTTTTTGTGACTGACCCTATGCATGGCAGCATGAGGAAACCTGATGACAGAAGGGATGCAGCTACCTGCTTCTGAGGTGCATTGTATGATTGATGCAACTATAAGGGCTTGATTTCTTTTAGATTCAGCTTCCTGGTGGTTTTTACATGCCCACTTAGAAACAAACCATGCAGAGATGTTCAGGATTGTGATAGATTTGGGGGAAGGTGTTCAACATCTGAACATACTTTCTGAAACCAATCATTTATACCTTGGAAACTCTCTCAGTCCCTTTGTCAGTTTGGGGCAGACTATAGATTTTGTATTCTAAGTGAATTATATATCCCAGGTGTCAGTCAGTTTTACATTGATGGATGCTCAACGTACGTGGTTCTCATTTATTGTACATACTCAGTCTCCTTTCAAAAAGTTACTGTATTGAATACTGGCCACTGTTGGTCCACAGAGTTCAGGATATAGTCTCTTGGAGGTCAAGGGGAGGGATACTGTATCAGAGCGCAGGGGGTTTGTTGTTGGTTTTGTTTTTTTTTTTTTTTAAAGAAGTTCATTTGGAAATGGAGGAAAATCTCTGAATGAGACGAAGTCTGGCCTTTCATAATTTCAAGGCCATGACATATATCCAGTCCTAAAAATCTGATGTGTTAGGAGAATAATTGCATCACTTTGCTGGATTCACTGATCTTTAATGCCGAGGTTTAAGAAGACATGTTGTGTCTTTAAAATTGTTTTCCCAGTAAGTTCTGAAACCACCTGCTGATTTAATTTTGGTATAAAGCCTTTATGTCAGGCTCATTAAAAACACAAAATCTAAGTTCCTATATGTCAAGAGGCTATTAGAGTATTTTCATGTCACCCCTCTAAACTGAGGGAAGAGCAACAAACAGCATAAGCTCATCCTACATTTGCTACTCAAAAAACTACATCAGAGGAGAGGATGTTTTGAATGACTTAATTACAAGAGAAACTGCAGGCCTGAGATTAAAATTACGGAGCATGTCCATAGCAAACCAGAGGTTTTTAATTTTCCTTTCATGAAACTGTTTAACCTTTCTTTAGCAGGAAAGTCTCAAGTACTCAGTATTTTGTTCTAGATAACTCATATTAGAAAACTCAATTCCTCCAAAATCAGACCGGTATTGAACAAACAAGCAGGTTTGTACCAATTCTGGCAGGTGGAATAGCATGTAATGTAAGAAAATACACTGTAAAGGGTAACAGTTTTTAGATCTTTTTGAAGGTGATTGTAGTACATAAAAGAAAAAGCCAGTGGGTAAAATGAATCGGCTTACAAATAGTCTTTACTAAAAAGGCTGTAGGAAAAGTCTGACAGCCATACTGGAGTTACTTTTCCTTGTCAGCAATGCACGTAATAAGGAAAAAAACATTGGCAAAATGTCTCTCAGTTCCTCTATCTGGAATTAAAAGCATGCTTTTAGCTTGTGGGAGCAGTGTGTATCCAATACTTCAGCCTTGTCTTAGTGGAGTGGTTGAACTATTTGAGCTGCCATGGCTGCAAAATTGCTCCTCATCTCTTTTCTTGCAAACTTGATGATATGTTAATGAATCACTGGTTGTACAGATGCCTTCTATGTCTCAAGAATGTCAGCAGGTCGTGTTTAATCATGAGATAACAACCCACGCTTACACAGATGTGATTCTCTGTTTCCTTTAGTAAGCAGAAGATAAAAAGCAAGGTCCAACGTTGGTACTTCTGTGGAAAGACAGTGCTTTTTAACCAACTTTTTCAGAATTCATTAAGCTTGTTCTTTGACCATAATCTCCTTTATTAAAACAAGTATCTACAATTTAACTGCTGCAGCTGTTAAGCAGTGCTTTTCCCAGGGAGTGGCTACTGTTGTGTCATTTCTTAATTTATAAATTACTAATTCTCTTGAAATCTTCCTTCCTTTTTTTTTTTTTTTAGGGAGGGATTTTTTGTCCTAAAGATTGTATTTGAATATTTTAAAATCATCCACACAAACATTAGTAGCTTCTAGAACTACAGATGGCAAAAGTAGAAATATAATTCAAATCTATGAATCAACATTGGTACACTTATATTAAATTCTTATTTAACTTTGTTAGGTACAAGAAAACTCACCGGGGCATAGAGCTGGATTGGAGCCATTCTTTGATTTTATTGTGTCCATTAACGGTTCAAGATTGGTGAGTGTGTTGCTATTTTATAACTTTTAATATGAACAATATGTTGAGAATCTGTTTTTTGTAGGTAAACCAATGCATTTGTTTAATTTAAATGCATATAAAATATTTCTCCTTAGTTTAAAATTAGAAAGATGAACTGTATCAGAAATTAATTTCCTTCACCCTTTAGTTACAGTTCTGCCAACAGTTTAGCTGGAAAATAAATATTCAGACAGACAGACAGACAGACATGCTCTCTGCAGACATGTGCACCAAGATAGTACTGCCTATTGATCCACCACTGGGGGATTGTGCTGGTGCCCCCCTAGTTCTGTCTGTAAAACTGCTCCTGTGAGAGCTCTCAAACCATTCAGTCGAAACAGGTTGATTGAAAAAGCTGTTGGCTGGGCAGGAGGCATGGGGGAAAGCTTTCAGACCCTCATAGCAGTGGAGGAAACGATGTGTGGGTAACCTCTTTCAGCAGTATGCCTGGATTCAAGAAAGCCTCTGAAAAGCTGCAAGGTGCATCTTATCAGTTAAAGTGCTTTCATGTTTGGAAGGCATGACCTCTTTCTGGGAAATCCCGGGGTTTTGCCAGAATTGTGTTCTGGAATTGTGAGGGGAACTGGAACCTTGTTACAGAGTAGCTGAAAGTACCTGTTCTGATACAGTGTTTATAACACCTTTGAAATACAAAAGTGTTGCTGTAGAACTGGATGCTTGTTCTGTTGGGCACTAACCCAAGTTCTTGTTTGACCATTCGCAGAATAAAGACAATGACACTCTCAAAGACCTGTTGAAAGCAAATGTTGAAAAACCTGTAAAAATGCTTGTGTACAGTAGCAAAACACTGGAACTGAGAGAAACATCAGTGACCCCCAGCAACATGTGGGGTGGGCAGGGCCTTCTGGGAGTGAGCATTCGTTTCTGCAGCTTTGATGGGGCCAATGAAAATGTCTGGCATGTCTTGGTACGTATGGACTTGGAAGTACTTTTGTTACTGCTGCTTACAGTTTTTATCTTACTATTGAAAACTAACTTGCAAGGGATGTAGCTAACAAGTCATGAGATCAAACTAATCGGTTTTCATGGGTTTTGGGAAGACTTTTGAACTAGATCTGTATGTCTTTAAGTATATTGTCAAGTCTTGTATTTAAATCAGTGGTTTTGTACAATACTCAGAGCTGTTGTATTTTGTACAATACCAGAACAGTATCAAGAGGGACTGCCCCTGTTTCACTTGTTCAGTAGCCTGTTAACTGTGTTGAAAACTTGACCAGTTTGTCTGACTCAAAACTTGTGTGAAGTGCACACCTAACTGTTTTGCTACACCCTGACAGTTACCTAGTGTTTTGTAACTTTCCATCTTAAAACTAGGAAGTGGAGCCAAATTCTCCTGCTGCATTAGCTGGACTTAGACCTCATAGTGACTATATCATTGGAGCAGATACCGTCATGAATGAGGTAAGTATATAAAAATAAGTTTTTCATTTTTAAATAAGGTTCTGTTACAAGGTTCTATTACAGAAAGTTGGGACTGGAATGATCGATCTAATGTCAAATAGTAAAATAAGGAGAAAAAAGTCCTTATTAATTTTTCTCATTTTGCAGTCTGAAGATCTCTTTTCCCTTATTGAAACACATGAAGCAAAGCCATTAAAACTTTATGTGTACAACACAGATACAGATAATTGTCGAGAAGTGGTGATTACTCCAAATTCTGCCTGGGGTGGAGAAGGCAGGTAAGGAGACAATATGTTATAGAGGCATGGGGCAACTATTTTATAGCACCAGCCTAAAAACTGCTTGGTTTAAATTTTCTACAAATATAGGAAAAGAGCGTTGTTATGGCAAAGGTGTTTTTGCTGTAATAAATTATATATTTACTTGGAATTCAGATGCAGTTAACTGATAAGTCAAAATTGTTGTAACTCAGTAAATTAGCTAGTGCAGAAATAGCAACTGTGGCGCTCTGTGTTTCGGCATTAGGCTCCAAATAGTCATTAGCCTGTAGTATATTCTTGCCAGAACAGAGCACTGCAAGTAACAGCGAGTCAAATTCCACACTGTATGCCTGGTATATCTGCTTGGTCTAAATAATAATTAATTTTATTTTGTGCTGAATGTTCATTGCCAAAAGCTACAGAGTTTCCTTTCAGTTGTCTCGTATTGATTACTTCTCCACAGAAAATGAGGCAACATTGAAGCTGGAGGGCAAGGTTGTACAGAACTTACCTTGAAACTTGTTGGTGTCTTGAGTCATTCATGTGTAGGTTGCTTAGTCTGTAGTTATAAAGTCACTTCACTGACTTCTAAATGTTCCTATTTTAAAAGCCTAGGATGTGGCATTGGCTATGGATATTTGCATAGGATACCTACACGCCCATTTGAAGAGGGAAAGAAAATTTCTCTCCCAGGACAGTTGCCTAGTGCATCTCTCAGTCCCCTCAAAGATGGCTTCACAGAGGTAAGTTGTTGTTCCTCCTTCGGCTTGATAAAAATAGATTATGATGTTATATTGCTTTTCTGCTTCTATTGGTTCTTGTGGAAACAAACCCTAATGGTGTAACTTTTTTTCCCTTTCAATAAGGTTCAGCTGTCACCAGTTAATCCCTCAGCCACCCTCCCTCCTGGGTCAGCAGGCCTTGAGCAGAGTCTTTCAGGACTTTCTATTAGTTCACCCTCAACTACTGTCAGTAATGTTCTCAGCACAGGTTGGTATTGACTTAACTGACCTGAAATGCATGGGTGTTCTGACTTGTGTTCTCACAGATGTTTCTGATTAATTTAATAAAAGGCAAAAGAGAATAACATTTTCTCTTAAACTTGTCTCAACAACAAAGGCTAGAGTACTGGAATTATGCCTTACTTGCTCACAGAATAGTTGCAAACGACTTCTATCAGAAGTGCCATGTGTATTATTTAGAGTACTTTTTTCTTCATCAGCATTTTATAGTTAAGGCAAATAGTAATTGTCTTATTATTTATTTGTATTACTTGAGGAAGGGAGCTGAAGTATTGTGTGCTTAAAATTAATGTTGTTTCCCTGTGTGCTTCACCAGGTGTTCCAACAGTTCCATTATTACCACCACAAGTCAGTCAGTCCCCTACCTGTGTGCCACCAGTTAACCCAGCAACTACATTACCAGGTGAGTAGGTAAAATTTCTTTAAATATTTCTGAAACAAAAATTTTAAGAGAGCTGTCTTTTCCACTGCTTTTTGGGGAACGTATAACTTCATACAACTTAACATATTTCATGTTAAAGATCTCTATACAACCTCTACAATTATTTTTGTTACAGTATGTTCACAGCATGTCTGTAGCACAGAGGACTGACTTGGCAACAAAGTTTACAATGTTTACCTTTTAGGCCTCCTGCACAGTTGATGCAGCAGTCCGGATTTCTCAGGAAGATTTTGCTTTGCTATTTGCAACATTTGAGTTGATATATTGTTACTTTCTGTAGTTCATAAATTTTATGTTGCAAAATACTTCTGCAAATAGATGCAGTTTTCAGTGTGTCCTTTGCACTTAGACATCAGAGGTCTGAGAAGGTTTGTCTTGCCTAATTCTGCATTCCCTTCACCCATAAAATCTCCATTTTAGGAAACTGTTTTTTAATACTCAGCTTGGTTGCTCTTCCTAATAAAAATAAAGGGCTAACAATATAGAATTTATGTTACCGTTACTGTTTCTGAATTATATAGTCATTTAAACTGGTATAATGAAAGTAAGAGTGTGTCTACAAAATGGTTCTTTCCTGATAATCATGAACATTTCAAGCACTAGTATCCCAGAATTATTTACAGTGGGTAAAATAAGGATTGTATAAGATTTTGCTGTGTCATTGGTGCGCTCGTATAGGACTCAGTTGTGTATTCCAGAACACTAAAGGAGTTGTATTTTATGTTTTGCATGCTATGAGACAAGTAGATAAAGATGTGTCCAAAAGTTTTAAGAAATGCTTGCGGGTACATTCTCTAACATAGAAAAGACGGGTAGTAGAGCTCAGTGCATCCAAACAAGGGCAGAGAACTTTACCAGAAGCTGAACTTTGTAGTTGTTTGCTATTTTCTCTAAGCAGATAAAGATTTTCTTCCCTGGCCACCTATCCACCCCTTCCCTAAAATCGGCAAATCCAAGTTTTCCTTTCACCTTTTTCTCTGAATAGTATCACTGCTTTTTTGAAAGCAAATCAGAACATATCTTGTAATTTGCATGGACATATAAATACATAAGAGGTTTAAAATTTGAGTGAATTCGTATGAAGTTCAGCTTTTTTCAGATTTTAAAAAAAGCTCAAAGTTGCTTGTAGCTGAGCTGAAGGCTCTGAGTCAGATTGTCAGCCTTCATGGCTAATGAATTCATGGATAGGTAAAGTGGCTGGGATTTAATCAAAATCTCTATACAGTGCCCTTGCTTTAAGGCTTTTCTCCTCTCTGTCTTAATACTGTGGTACCAACAGTTTATTTCTGAATTAGCCTTCTTTGAACTAAAGGCAAAGTAAGAATAGAGCCCTTGTCCCAGAAATGCAGCTCTTCTAGGATGGGAAATTCAGGAGAAGAAAGATGTTCCATAGCAAACACAATGATGGAAGGGCATGTGTTGCATTCATCGTATGTTTCTCTTCTACTTTCAGTGCTTCCTGACGTTGAAAGTTACTTTGTCTTGCCTTTTTACATATATTTTTGTGTTTAACTCTAGTTATGAACTAAGTAGAAAAAACTAATAATACAGTAATCAATATTAAGGATCAGGGAATACTGTGTATTTAATGCTGTTATTATTGTCTGCCATTCAAATTGGAAATGGAGGGCTTCTGGTACAGTGCTGCGGAGAAACAACTACCTTTACTGGAAGTGGAACCTGGAATGGAAATCTTCTGATTCCTTGAAATAAGAATCTACTTTCCTCAGAAAAAATATGAAAGGTTTTGGATTATGTATTTTCTAGTCCAGACTTTCTGCAATAGATATCTGTTTTCACTGTGCAGCTTAAAAACTGAAATTCAGGTGAATTTGCATCCTTATGTGTAAAAATGATAATCAAGATGTAAAGCAATATATAATGTTTTAAATTATCAATAAGATCTCAGAAACAATTTTAAGTTTTCAGCTGTAACTTTTCTACTCTTCTTAGGTCTGATGCCATTACCAACAGGGCTTCCTAACCTGGCTGATCTGTCCAAACTTAATTTACCTGCACCACAGATTGTTCCAGAAATCATACAGCCTGGTATGTACTTCTGCAAACTGAAAAACTAATTAGAGTGTCCTTTATCCCTGAGACTCTAATTTAGAGCCATCTGAGAGAGTCCTGAAGGGGATAAATTAAATGTTTTCCTGAGATGGGAGTTAGTGCCCAGATTAGGTAGACAAGGAATATGTCTTTAGATAAACTAATTCTAAACTTGTGTCTGTATTTAGATGTTTCGTTTTCTATTACCTGATTTACGATCTCGGAAGAGATTGTGCCAAGAGTGAAAGTATATCATTTTATGAGTAGAAGAAAGATGAAGTGTTTCCTTGTATGCTAGATGCAGAGATGAGAGCTCCCTGACTGAATGCCAGAAGTATGAACTAATACTAGATTTACAGTTTTGAGTAAAACAAAACTGCTGAAGGTGCACATGGAGCAAACAAAAAGAAATTGGAAGCTTATATGGAATGTGGTTCTTGTTAACTTCTTGTTTCTGGCAGTTTCAGTGAAGGCCAGAAAAACCTAATCATCAGTATTTATGCATTAAATACCTAGTCCTCTGGGGAGGTACAAGCAATGTTGAATTTACTCTGATTCTTCAGTTCTGAAATCTGAAAAGTATCAGGCTTGAAACGAGCCTGCTGGGTCAGTGCTGCACACATATCATGCTCATGCTAAGTTCAAAAAACTTTCTCCTCTTCATGGGTAAATAGGAGACTAGAGAACGTAAAATTTTTAAGCAAACAGAGAGTCTCTCCAGATCTGTCTGTGTTATGCAGCAGCTCACTGCCTTTTTTCTCCCCTCTTTTTCTTTTTAGGTTTGCCACCCCTTCCCTCCTTGCCGCCTCTGAATCTAATGGGAATGACACCTCCAGCAATGCCACCCAAGTGTGTCCCGGTGCTTCCTTTGGTCACAGAGGCATCTGCAGTGCCTACAGATTTGCTTCCCTCTATCAGTCAAGCTGGAAGCTTTTTCATCAACCCTGGCACTACTGTAAATGTAGAACAGACCTCTACGCTCACCTTGGATAGCGCTGCTCCAACTTCTGTGGCAACTATTGTTGACAGATCAAATGAATCCTCCACAGCTAATGAGAAAACAACTGGAGTCACAGATGCACAAGCTTCTGAATCGTAACTCCAGATCACTCTGTTGGATTGGCTTGATATTTATTTAGCCATGGGATACATATTTGAAAAGCAAGCTGTCATTAATTTCATACTAGTTTGTACTTAATCTTTAGGAGTCCTGTAAATAATATGGAGGTATAATAAAAATAAAAGGGGATTTATAAAGTGTGGGAGGGGAGGAAGAGTACTTGTATGTTACCAAAAAAAAAAAGTCAAGGTGGTAAAATAGAATTCCACTGCCAAACTTGGAGGTTTATGTTTTTATTATAGGCTGACAGCCTTATCCTGCTAGGCTTGTCCTTCCTTATAATTAGCAATTTTTGCTTCCGATAGAAATGAAGCGGGTCTTGCGTGTGACATTTACGTACCACAGTTCTTGTTCTTTGCAAATATCTTGTTACTACAGTGGGATGAGAATGTTTAGTCTGAGTTGTAAATTTTAACGCTGCAAAACTTCCACCTAAAGATATTTCTATTAAAGTTGCTGAGTGACCTGTTAACTGACATCTCATTATTCAGCTTGTACACAAATTTTTGTCTTTAAGCACCTGAGAGATGCTTAAGCCATGTTTTGTGACTGCTGCTGCGTTGTTTCATATGCCCACTGTAAAATGGCATTTGGAAGGGAATACATGGAATGTTAAATGTAGCACACAGTAGGCACTTCATGACTACTGTAAGATGAATTAATGGATTAAGCATACATACAGCAATAAATTCCTGGAATTTTATTCTTTGTGTGACAAAATATCACATTTTTTTTAAATTCCTGAAGTCTCATTTAACTGTTTTTAGCTCAGCTCTCTGTAGCACAGATCTGTGAAAGGGCTCCCCTCCAGAGGAATGGGTCCAAGATGGAATGCCAGACATCCTAATGGCAGGCAGGATCAGCACTTGTGGTTAAATCCATTGCAGCAATGAGTCATGAAATCTGCCTGCATGTGATTCACACTTGGCTTTTTAAATTGAAATTTAGGATGAAAGTTGTAGAATAACTGTAGATGATACACTTGTATAAACTGTTGTGTGCACTGTACTCCAGGTGGTAGCCTTTGCTCCTGGTATCGGGTACAGTTAATGTGGAATACTTTCTGTACCACTCCAGTCCTTTTATATTACAGGGATTTCATTTATATGTGTTTGCTACAAGCATATGCTAACTTAGCCATATCATCATCAGGCTGGAGCTAAAGCCTGTCTCAACAGCTGTGTAATTCATTTTGGCAATGTACTTTGCCTGATCAGTGTTTGGAATAGTAGTTCCATCTGACTGCTGATCATAGTAATAATGTCTCAATTAATTCAAGTGGAAGCCTTATCTAATACCTGTTGTCTTGTCTCATCTTTATCACTTAAGTATTTGTCTTTCTTCTGCCCCACTACTGCACATTCCTCATCCCCTGTTATGGCAAAATCATGTGTCAAAGACAGACCCTAAATACTTTTTTCATACTGTGAGCAGTTTAGTTTCTCAGCTGCTTGAAGTGTGAAATCCTTCTGCCTTGCTAAATAGGGCACTTGCTATTTCTCAGAATGTATTTTTATTTACCTTTGTAAATCCAGTGTCACATATCTTAGAATTAAACCTCAACATGAGAAGGATGTTCCCTCTTTTCTTTCCTCTGTACAGAGCAACTGTGTTAGTATCAGGCCTCATTGAGCCTCACAGGTTAAACAGTCTTTTCTGCAACATGGTTACACACTTCCAACCCAAGAACAGTAAAAATAGAATTTTCATCACACAGTATATTTAGAACAATTGCTGGTTGTAATCAGATGCTTTGAACTATAATCCTTGGGTAGTTGTTTTTGTTCTTACAGTATGGCACAGTGTCCTCTGGAGTAACATCTGAAGTTGTCTGGTATGATTCTTTCCAACAGCAAGCTGCAAACTTTCATAGGTCTTGCGCAGTTGTCTCTAGTAGCAGGCAAAATAAGATGCTTAGTCTGAAGTTTTGCCCCTTCTGTAGCTATTTTAAGTCCTGTTGTTGCTGACTATATATCCAGCCTTTTGATAGCTGTGAGAGCAGTGGAAGTGAGACAGGGTTTAAATGTTGCCATCAGCAATTCTGCTAAAGGTAATGTGACTTCAAATTTGGAGATGATTTAATGGTGCAGATTTAATCTCCCATCTGAAAAGTCATAAACATTGTTAAGTCAGAAACTTACTACTTAAAATAGAAGCAAAGACCTTAAATTCACACAATTGAACTCTCCCCGTTTTTTTAATTCCCTGAACTAGACTTGATGAAATCACACCTTAATCACTTCTGGCAAGGGTCTCTTAATGACTTGTTTTTCTCAAAAAAAAAAAAAGGGGGGAGTAAGAAGGAATAGGAACTTAAGATACACCAAGGGACTGACAGCTGATGTTTCCATGAGTTCATGTAGCCAGCTGTTAATGAACAGTTATGAAGAGACACATTAGCTTTATTTAAAGCATTGACACATAGAGTTCTTTAACAAGTACTGAGAGCAGATGAAGACAGATGTACCAAGAACATTCCCAACCTTGCATGTAATCAAGAATGATTAAAGTGTATGACCTACTCTGAAATGCATAAGGTAATTTCCTGCTCCACCAAAGGCTGCTCTGGGGCTGTGGTGTTCAGTGTATTGGTTGTGAGGGGAGGGCTGTCTCAGCAGTGTGTGAGCACATGTGGAAGAGGTGCCTTTTGCAGCTTGATGCTCTGCTGCTGCTACAGGAAACAGCTGCTCAGGCTGCAAGGTCATGGCAGGAGTGTGGACAAAGTGCTAATGGTGGAAGTTTCATATAGTGGGCTGTTTCTGAGCCGCTGACAGCCATCTTTTAAATTCTGTTCACATTAAACCTCCCTGCCACAGTTGGAGCTCAATTCGTTCCCGGGAAATAGCTGTGCAGGGCCACGAGATGGCGTGCACCAGTTTCTTTTGGCTGAATTTACAGGATAAAACTCAGCAACAATGGTGGTTGGTTCCCACTCCTCCAGCAGCAACTGTAGTCAAATGGATGCCAGCTGGATGCTGAATGATGATGCTTGAGAACTGTAAAACCAATGGATCTGAAGGCAGAAAGGGGCTGAGCTTAAGCTGTTTCCAAATTCCAGTTTTGCTGAGTGTTTGCTGACTTAAGCCAAGCTAACCATGGGGCTGGGTGAAAGTTCTGAAGAAAGCAGATCTTTACAGGCAGGGACTCGTTTGACATAGTGTAATGCTGAAGGAGAGGCCTGGATAATATTTCCAAACTCTCTGTGATGTAAGTGCTGATTATCGAATTAAGTTGAAAGGGCAGGATAAGGATCAAGGATGTTGTAGGGTAGAGCTCTGTTTTCCTCAATTATGTAAGGCTTTGTCTGTACTAGTCAAATAAATGTATTCACAATCACTCCATAACATGGAGGCCTCATTGGCACTAAGTTCAGAGTTTTTGGTTCTTCATTTGGACTTAAGACACATAGAATCTGTTGCATTTTAGATTTGAATCCTGTAATGGTAGGCAAGAATCAGACTGCAAAAGTATTTCTTCATTTTTAAGTGTCTGTAGTTCATAACTAAGTCATGCTTGTAATCCTACTCTCTACATTCTTCATGATAGTCCAAGGCTTAATACATATTTGTGCAGCCCAGCACAGTGTCATGCACTGTGCTGTGCCTTCTAGTAATAACTCTAGCTAATAAATGGTAGTTTAGCTCAGGAAACAAAAATCTTCAAACTGATTTGCCTGTAACATCTGTGGTAGAAACTGGGTTTTTAGCTGCAGTGTAACAGAGAGCCAACACCTGCCATAGCACAGTTTAAAAGTGGAATATTTAAGGTGCAATACTAAGCTCAAAAAGCCCCGAAACCAAACAAACCACTTACCTCAAACAGAAAACTCCATGTAGCTCAGGTGAATCTCTAGCAGTTTGGCCCTGCAGCACTGGTGAAAGACTTAAAGGGTAGTAATCTGCCATTTTACAGAGTATCAAAGAGATTTGCAGATGGTGGCTAGAGAGCTAGTGAGCTGAGCAAGGAACAGATATATCCTTTTCCAGAAACCCCAATTCATGTTGATCCTTAGGCCGTGTGAATACATTATGTTGCCAGAGTGCAGCCAGCAATTCAGAATTTCACTTGGGTGGATGACTGGTGTTTCTTAGGACCGGTACCTGTGCAAATGATTTCAGCTGAAGTTAGTACCAGAATGCAGGGTTTGTGCTACGATGCACGTGAAACTGCATCAAGACTTTAAGAGTTCAAAGGCGACAGACCTGGCATGTGGGGACCTGCTCTGGGTGGAAAGGGTGAGGTAGGGTCCATGGTTTTGTTACTCCCCTCACAGTGGGAGAATGCAGACCCATCTCTTCACTGGCCACATGCCTGCCTCTCCACTGCCCTTCCTTGCACCTGGAAAGGCAGAATTCTGCCTTAAGAGGAGGCTGCAAACATTACTTGCACTGACAAGATGACCGTGACTCTTATCAAATAATCATGTTCTCAGCCTTGGAACTTGTGTCCTATGGGATCAAAAGTTATGTTTCATCCTTAGTTGTGCAGTGTAATACTTTTACTCTCTCTGAACTGTTTCCTGTGTTAAGTTCGCAGTTAATCCATCTTAAATGCTGCATTCCAGCATTGCTCAGCTCACCCACCAGAGAGAGCTTCAGAGACCACAGAGGTCAAGCTCACCTTGGGCAACCCCTGGCAACAGGGAAAGCCTATTCTGCCAACAAAACAACCCGTTTTAATAACAATCCTGTTGTCTGAGAGGATTGTTTGTTCTGCCAGCAAGTGGTGCATATTCACGTACTTTGTTCGAGGCCCTTGCAGGTTAGGTGAGCTGTGAAACTCCAACAGAAGCTAAAAAAATAGGAAGCATGAGTGAATTCAAGCTGCAAAGCCTGTAGTCAACATAGACTTGCTAGTTATGTAAGAAAAGCCTGCAATGGATGATTATGGTATTAGCAAAAGCAATGTAGGCCTATGGGCTTTGGTTTGATCAGGGGCACTGGATGTAATGGGTCTCACTGAGACTCGACTCGTCTGGACCTTCTCGTGTGCAGAAAGGACACAGCACTGCCCGGGCCCTGCTCCCTGGGACATCTCTTCCCAGCCCTCACAGTTCATCAGTCACATCCTCTGCTGGCAGCCTTCATGAACAAACGGTTCATCTCAGTGTTCTTGCTCCTAAATGAATGATAGACACAAATAGCAAATTGTTGGCAAACACCGCTACATTTTCACCTGCATAAGAGAAGTAGTTTCCAGTTGTTGGTACTGTACAGAGAGAGAATATAGACAATTCAGTAGCTAAGACTTAGCGGTGACCATCTTGCTACAAATCTCACTCTTATCTTTCAAGCTGACTTTCCCTGAAATTTTGTTTAGCAAGTCTTCAAAATAATATTTAAAAACAAACTGAAGATTTTAAACTTCCCATCCTAGTGTTTCTAAGTACCCTTTTTATGGGCTTGGAGCTGTGCACATGCTAGTGTTTACACAAATTAAGGAAAGAATCTGGGAACTGAAGCTAGATCAGAGGAATAGTGCAACTTCTTCAAGAAACATTAGAACTTGTAAAAAGAAGTTGCAATTTTTACAAATAAAAGCTTGGTATTAACAGTTACTAGGCATCAGTCAAGTTTTATCAGCTATGATGCTAAAAGAACTGTAAGAAAAAATATGAGAAGCTATTTCACAATACTGTTTATTCCCTCAGGTAAATATGTGTTCACATGAAACAGAACAAGCATGGTCCCAGGCAGTGACACTGCTTCACTAAGGCTCAGAAGTCTGACAATAGGATACGTTTTTGTTACATATAACAGTGCTTTGGTAAAATCCTTTAAGAGAGCAACCACAACTTCTAAGAAAATAGAAACCAACTGGAAATCTGTATATTGCCAAATAACATGCTGGGCACTGGAAATAAATGACTTTGTGAAAAAGCTGCCTTTTTTCCAAGGTTACATTTTTATTTGAAACAGATTTCTTACTCATTTTACCAGTAACACCTATTCAGAGAGAAGACAAAAAAACCCCACAACCCCAAACCACACTTGCTCTCTGGGCACTAACTGTTTAATAATGAAAAGGAACTTACTGTTCCTAACCCAGTTCTTGGCCATTTTCATTCCTAACTACAAAAAAAGTAACAAAAATAATGTACTTATGGATTGCATTGTGCTTCTGAATATTTTTAGCCTAAAAGTACACATCATAAAGGGATAGGAAGACTGACAAATTCAGGGTGAAATATTAAGAACTTTGAGGAAGTGAACCAAATATTTTTCAAATGTTCCTTGGAAACTGCCACACGTCACTCATACGGAAGCATGCTCGTGCATCCTTACCTGCAGATGCCCACTGCTGGAGTTCATTAATAGTCTGCTCCCCAGTCTCTCATCAATTTTCAGAAGTGCTTGCATCAGCCTTTACTCCTGTCCTTGCAATGCCTACCTGTCAGCCTACAGACTTCTGCCTCTAAAAACTCAACACCATCCCTCAACAAGTACATTACCAGCTCCAGATCTAAAGGACTTGCTGCCTTGGTGGTTGCTGCCATAACTGGCGCTACAGAGGTAGTATTTCAAGATAAGGCCTGAAGGCATCTCAGATTCTTGCCCACTATATCATCTTCATCCCTTTTTTCTCTCTTCACCTTACTCTCCCTGTCATTTGTAGATGGGGCCTTGCAGTATGATTCAGAAAGGCTAGAAAGGGTTGCTAAAAACACAGGGAGATTTCTTGTGGTGTATAGGAAGAGAGATGCTGAAAGAGAGCTGTTTAAAGGACAGAAGCCAGATGGCTTTCTTCTTACTAATCACTGCATTTGGCACTCTGCTTGGCTATTCCACAGAGCAGAGGGGTCCTACTGTCACCTCTTGCCTAGGATTCCTCATTTGCCATCCTCACGTGATGAGTGCTCGTGCTTTTTGAACTACTTCTGCTCTGACTTTCCAAGAAAGGAGAGCAAGTCACCACCCACATGCACTACCTCGAATGCTCTGCACAGCCTGGTCACCCTGCCCTTCAGCCGCAGCCGGTGCTCACCTCAGAGCCCTGCAGCTCCTGTAGAACATGAGGGCTGGCTGCAGAGAGGATCAGGAGTCAGCCAGTGGGAGACACTGCCCCAGGCCTGACACCTGAGATACCACATCCTGTCACTGTGAAGGTGCAGCAGCAGTTTTCGAGAGGCAGGTTAGCAATGAGCAGCTTGCTTGTGCTCACACCATTTGCATGCTGGAGGAGAGGTACCACACTCTCCTCAAGGAAATTCTTCAAAAGTATTAATAGAAAACTGTTGTTATTGCATACGGGGCTGAATTTGAACAACCTCTACAGCTGATTGCGATGCTGAGAGCAGCTCATGAGCACAGTGCAGTTTCAAGTGCAAGGTCTTTCCTTCTAGCCCCATGTGCTGTGCAAGCAGAATACTGGCTGTTTAAACAGAAGGTGCACTTCACTAGAGGAGGGTGCTTGATGAGTCCTCTACATTACTCCTTATAAAGACTAGAAATGTACTTTCTGAAAGAAAGATAGTATTTAAATTGATTAGGCAAATAATAAATAATGCCCCCAGCCTCCTGCCTGCTAGCAGTCTCTGAGTGCTGGGCATATGGCACCTTTCCAGACCACATGGCAGCCAATGAGGCAGAGCTGGTGATTATTATTTTACCCACCTTTCGCAGGAAATAAAACATCTGTTTAATCCTGACAGTGGGACTCCTCAGCAGTTAAGCTAAGATGGTTAAAAACGAATATAATTGAAAAATATGTTTCAAGCAGTAGAAAGCAGTGGTAAGACTTCTCAAATTTGATAAGACTTCAGTCACTGATAGTTTGAGAGTCATGGGATTTTTTTATGGCTGTAGCCAGTCAGGACTTCTGTTTCACAGCTCAGGCAGAAAGAAATCCTCCTTTTCCAAAAGAGCACCTTTTCAGCTGGGCTCAAGGGACAAGTGGCTGTGTCTCTGGACTGTTCACAAGTGGAGCGGCTCTACTTGCTGCTGCTCTCAGCTCTGGTTACCAGTGGTGTTTCTCATTGCTGTTCAACAACAAGGCAGCGTTAAGAGCTTGAACACTTGGACTATTACTGTGAAAAAGCAACAAGAGCAGACACGCCATTCTGTGAAATATGTAAGCAGATGAAGATATTTTTTGGGGTGCAGAACAACTTCTAAAACTATCTGTTCAGCTGGAAAGTTAAACCCAATATTATTGACTATGAATGAGTAGCCAGAGGGCTGACTGAACAGCTCAGCTAGGCAGTAGTGAATGGGAAGGACAGCTGCAAATCTCACCTTATGGAACAGCAACAGGGCTCTAAGTGGTCAAGAGAGGTAGCCTCCAAAAGAGTGAAGGGTGTTTACAGAGGGTGATATAGTCCAGTGAAATTATTTAAAGGGAATTTGAGACCAAATACTTATAATAATTCCTCTGTCTCAGATTAATCTGCATAGCAGTCTTAGCAGGAAAGTGTTCAAATCCCATTCCAGAAAAGGACAAAACAAAGTCTTGGGTTTAGCAATCCAAAGAATAAGCCTGTACTGAATTACTGGAATAAGATGAAAAACATTTGCTGTTTTGTGGGATTCATCTCACTCTATCCTCTTCATATCCAGCAGAGCTTGCTCACAGACACTGTAATGCTCCTCTTTGAACTGGCTTGGCTCAGTGGGTGGACAGGCATTTGGTTAGTGGTGGTCACGTTGGAGGGTGGAGGGTTTGGAGAATCTTTACAGGCAGTCATTGAGAACAGATTCCAGCTGGCTGCAAGCACTTCCACTAGGATGTGATGCACAGCAAAGTCTTCAGTGAATGATGCTTCTGAGCACTCTTGTGAGCCAATAAGTACAAACACCCTGGCATGCATGGCAGCACTGAAATGTACAGTCATAGTCATTACTGTGCCACCTCTCAGGAAACAGCTGATTTTGCTGCCATTTGCGGCAACAGATGTAGAATAAAACCTCCAAAAAGTTGTATCTATTTAAGGCATAATAAAAAGGAGCCTGAGTCCAACCAAAGACACAACTGAAAAGCAAAAATGGGACTTTGGTGACTTGACTTTGCCTATTGCACTTCTTTACTGGCTTTGACTAGGTCAAAGAAAGTGTCCAGCCCCTGCAGCTACAGGTAGCTGTTGTCCTCTGCTCAGCAATATAATCAGCTATTGGCACAGAGCTGTAACAGAGGCTGCTGCTCTGGTTATGGGCTCAGAGCTGCTTAAGTTGGGCAAGATCATTACCATCTCCCACCCAGACCTGCCCACCATAAAATGTCACCTTGAGTTCCTATGGAAGCTTCACATTCCTGGATGAGTTGGAGCATATTCTTGAGAAAGAATTCAAACTTTAGTTGATAATGGTGGATTATATACCTACAACTATTAAAACTCTTACAGTGTTTTGTTTCCCTCACTGGAAAGGGTGGACTTTTCTTCCCCATTATAGTCTTTGTAATATTGTGTGCATTTTTTCAAGGGGACACTGCAAAAAGAGTGCCTTGCTTGAGTGTTGGTTACATGCTCACAGGTGTCTTTGCTGTCAGTTATTGATGCTATCAAGAAAGCAGCATCCCTTAAAAGGCTTCCAACTGAATTTTAGCTCCAGGCCACATACTTTCTCTCTGCAGGGTATCTTTTACCCTCTAATCTCACTGGAACAAGAAGGCTTTAAAACTAGGAAAAAATGAATGAGGAAATCAGCGATACGAATCATACACCAAATGAAGATAACTCCCTCTGCCTCATTAGCACTGTTTAATTATGCTTGGATTCAAATTCTAAATATAGTTCATACGAATTCACAAACAGTGAATTCCACTGTTGCAATCCACTGTTGCTTCCACTGTTGCAATCCTCTCCGCATCTAATACTTCTCTCTCCTATAAGATCAACAGTTTTAAGGACCTGTCTGCTTGAGTTTCACATGTTGACACTTCACCCCTTGTAAGTGAAAAATGTTGGTTAAGCAATGGCTTATGTTTGATATTTGCATTGCTGTGAGAGTCCAGAGGTCCCAGCTCACTTTTCAGCTTCCTGTGCTGAGTCTGTGTCAACATGTGGAGGGAGTCCCTGACACAGATTCCTATACTCTTAACATGCCAGAGGCAGTATATTTTCAATATGCTCTTGTCACAACCCATCGATACTGGGCATGATGTTCGTTATAAATTCTCATCAGGCTGAACAAAGGCACCAGACCATGTATCAGGAACTCTTATACTTTTATTGTACAGTTTCCATAACTCCAGCAACCAGCCCCCTGTTTAGACTAAAAAGGTGTTGGCTAACAAGAACTTAAATTCTTACAATTCACTTCCACAAAAGATAATGGCTAACAAGCCCTCAATTTCGTACAGTACACTTCAATAAGTTCTCAACTCCCACAACAAACTCCTCAAAGGTGCTGGCTCACAAGTTGCAACACACAATCCAAGTGCTGACACACAAGGCACAACACACCATTACACGAAGGTGCTGACTCACAGGCCACAACATACCATTTCTCAAAGGTGCTGGCTAACAAGCCACAACACACCTCTACAAGGTCCCCACTCCCACAATAAATTCCAGTATGGAGTATAGAGTAGAATATGATAGCTGAGCTTTGCCCTAGCAAAACAATAGAAGAAAACAAAGAATAGCATCAGTCCTTAGGTCCTTTGCTGGTCCTGCCTCATGGATGTTCCAGAGCTCAGACAAACAATGAGAGTGAAAGAGAAAGAGAGGAAAAAGAGAGAGGGAAGAGGTCCTTTTATAGCTGACCTGGTGCACGCCTCTTATGTAAACTAGATTTTCTGTGCCCTTTTTTTTTCATGCATGCCCACCCATCCCTTCTCCAGGAAGGGAGCTAAGGGAACACTGAACACGAGTCTCAAAGTGGAGCAGGAAGTTGTCTCAGAACAGCTCTGCCCCTCCTCCACAGGATCCTCTCCTCTGATCACCTTCCCTGTAGCAATGCTCAGAATCTTTGAGACAAAACATGCTTAGGTTAGTCCTCTGCACTTGTATGGCTGTATTAATGTGTGCATGTGTCTGTCTGACTCTCTCTCTTTCTTTAAATGCAAACCACCAAAGTTAGCAGGAATTTGGGTCTTATCTCCCCAGTCTTGGTCAAGCATTTGACCTAATCCACCCCTCTTTGGGATAAACTTTTATGTCTTTACTAATCCACCCTCTTTGGGATAAACTTTTATGTTTACTACTACAAATCTGGTAGCAAATATTATTTCTAACTCAGTCCAGTTACTAGTAAATTTCAGCAGGATTCTAGAAAGCCACCCTAAATCTGTGTCTTCTACCAAGGGGTTCAGCTGAGAAAGAGAAAAGACCCACTCCTTTCTCCTGGAGAAAATGCCTCCAGAGCCAGTTCTCTGCCCACTGAAAGAAAAGTCTACTCTTAGGCCATGTACAGTGCACCTGTCCAAAAGAGCAATGAGGATGTCTCTTCAGTTTGACAAAGGTGGGGTTTAAACAAGCACTTCTGCACCAGACAATTCTAAAAGGAAGGAACGGGGTAGGAAAGAAGAAAATACCTCTTTCCCTTCTAAGTCTGATTAAAAATTCAGTGTTAAGAAGCCACATCTGAAAAGGCAAAGATTTGAAAACATCATCAGCATTTCTAAAAGCACAGTGAGTGCAAACATGCTGCCTAGAATGGCCTGTCTTCGCTAATCCTTTAACAGTGGTTTTGTTTGACTCAGAAATACTATTAATTAATCTAACCACACATAAGGATTATTGATTGAGTGAGAATTTTACTGCTCTCAAAATTAAAGTTTATTTCACTTATGAAAGCATTTTACACTTGCATCCTGGGTTGGTATGTATCTGCCAAGAACAGATGTAATTGCTTAGTCACAGTGTGCAAAGGCATCCGATGCTCAGTGTCGCCTTAGCTTTGGGTGTCCAAAGGATAATGAACATAGATGCAGTACTAGATATGAGCTTCAGATGCTTGAATTCATGCAGGATGTAGAGCAACTACACTTTAGTAACCGTGGGATATGGGATAATTAGAATACCAGGTTCTTCCTACATTAGTTTAGTCAGGGAACGCTTAAAAAAGATGGTGGGTTTTTGTAACTCCTACTCCCTGGAGATAATTATGCAGAAATGGCACTGAGGGCTTATATGCTGGTAGCACCCAGAATTCCATGGTGGCTGCTGTGATTGTTACTGTTTCTTTTTGGTTCTGTGCAATCCCTCATCGGACAGCGTAGCCCAGCATGGCCCGTGTGCTACGTCTCTCATATGCTAAAAAGGCATTTGCTTGGTCAAGCATTTGTGTGATAGCACAGAAGCAACACTAAACTAACCAGCTACCTGAGGGCCCTGTGGAAAGTGGTGCTGACTTGCAGAGGGATGTTTCCTATATCTCCTACTAGTGGCTTTGCCTGCTGCTGCACAACATCTGTGCTGTTCGTTGTCTGTCAGGTGAGAGATAATCTCTCCTCACCCCTTTGCCCCATGACTGATTTCAGTCCATGAATGAAGTTAGCATACCATCCGCAAGGGTAAGATTAATAGCTGTTGTGTGAAGGAATGCTCTTTGTTCCAAGCCCTGCCTGAAAAGTTTTCTCCCTGTCAGTCTGAGCAGAGACCCAGAGACAACCTTGAAAGCAGACCCTAATCTCTGGCAGTTTAGAGGGGTGTAATGCAAACATGAAAGAACATAACTGCTGGATACAACTAATTGCTTTAATGAGAACATGCCCTTGGGGTTTATGACAAACAAATTCCAGTTGCTTTATTGCATTGTGTCTGAATTTCCCCTGTCGTTTCAGTTGGATACAGCACACTGTTGGATCATGCCTGGAGAAGGAAGTTGTTTGTGAATGTCTGGCAAGATGTCTACACAATGAAAATTTGAGAACACTGGTAGGGTAGCCAGCCAACTGTCCCCATTAGGAGAGATGTTCCTCCTGAGGGAAAGCCAGTGAGCCAGAGTCCAGCTGTGAGGATAAGTCTGCCTCTGGGGAAGGACAGGCAGGCAGCAGAGCAACCTGAGCTGAAAGGGAAGACCTGTCCTGCACCAAGCTAAGATGCTGCCATTTCCAGAAGAGTCTCTCCCCTTGCTCGCTACGCCCACTGGTGCTCACACCAGCACTTCCCAGCACGGGTGCCTGCACCCCTGTGACTGCCTGGGGCCTCAGGTCAGCTTCTGCTCCTGGCTGAGAGGTAACCCAGCCAAAAACAGGGCTGCATTTTCACCCAGGTCCACCAGATGATGAGACCTAGCACACAGTTAGTGCTCCTTGGTCTGGAGGCAAGGGAGGCTGTGGGTGCAAAGGGCTCAGAGGTGAGCCCTGGGTTTGCTCACACTGACTGAAAAACCCCTATCTCCAGCTAGGAATGTTAAACTGAACCAAGACCAAGAGCACCATAATTCTCCCACCATCTGTGACTTTAGTCCAGCAGCCATAAAATAGCATTTTTCCATCCAGACACACAAATTGTCTCAAACCAATACACTTTGTTACACACTATTCCTCCTGTTTTACATAAGCTATAAGAGAAACATGTTTTCCTTAGCATTTGTTGAGTCAATAGACAAGTACAGCCCAATGCTTCTGAATTCCAATTCCCCATGCCAATTTCTAGGAAAATTAGAGTCTTTAGTATTTAAATCCTCTGCCTGCTGAGGCAGAGGCAGAGGAGCCTTCATCCAATATCCCAAAGGGATGAGCAGTCTTGACCGCTCAGTTACAGCATCTGCGGCTCTGATACTGCCATGGCCACGCTCTGTGTCATGCCAGCGTGAGGTGCAGACAGGTAAAGCAGGTGTTTAGCAGTCTCAGTAGAGCACCCTGCTTTGCCATCTAGTGGGCACTGGGAAACCGGGTGCCTCCTTCCCTGGGCTGCTGGCAGTGTGTCTGATGCAGATCTCCAGTGGTAAGCTGAGTTTTGATACACTTCCCTGATTTTAGCTGGAGGCTAATTTATAAGCACCAAAGTTGTGATGATTCAGGCACCACTACTTCTCCCCTTGTGCCCTGGGTTTGGTTTCTGTATGTCCAAATATGAAACACAACATAAAACTATGCCACTGGCCATTACAGCAATTCACCTTCTATCCTCCCAGTGCAGAGTGGCAGAGTCTGAAAATGTTCTGGACACAATGCAAGTTATCTAAATGAACACAGCTGAAGTGTCATTTCAGTCACACCATCTGTCTGGAGCCTTGCCCACCTGATTCCTGGTTGCTTTTCCCCATTTTCAAATAGGAATGGTTCATATTGGCTTTTCTTCATGATCTCTGTGCCCCATTTGTGTTGCTTCTTAGCACAAAACCAGTAAAATCCTTTGCAACCTAAGTAATGCTTTGCGAAACCAGAAGGGAGAAAAACACGACCTGCCTCACTCAGAACATAAAAAAAAAAAAAAAAGAGGCCTTCACATCGCTGCCTGATGTTAACAGAACACATCAAAGCATGCCCCAAAATAGAAAAGCTCAATGTAATTCAGCTGAATTCTTCTCAGTGGTCTCCAAGATAAGGAGAAAAAAACAGTCTTTTTACCATTAGGATCATGCTTTGCTTAATGTACTACCTACATATTAAGATTTTCATTTTACCAATATATTAAAGTATAAGTGGAAAAGGACGAGGGTCATTAAAAACATAGGAACTCTGACAGATGATAAAGGATGACAGAGGAGTAACTCTATTTTATCCATACAGGGTTTGTTAAGTGGGTGATAGGACAATAACCTTTATGATATGCTAATTTGTTAGACTGGAACATGTTTGGGCTCAATCATAAAACTGTCCTGACATCTGACACCTCTAAGACAACAATTTATGAGATCAGCTCAGCACCTGATACAACCTTACATAATTCTACAAGCAACATTCTGTGATCTTATACAAATGTATGTGAATTGACATTTACCAATGGAACAAGATGCTCCAAATTCACTGTGGGCAAGAGCTCATGTGTAGTTTGCCAACTAATATGTTACTTACCTGGCTTTGCAACAGAAGGACATGCAGGGAAGGTATTCCAGTGCTCAAATCACTGATGAGAGCTCTGCCAGCTGCCAATGAGCCACAGCTGCAAGCCTGAAACAAACCATTTGTGCAGTGGTTAGGGTGATTACTTCTGTCATGAAGAAAGTTTTACATCATGCAAATGTACAAAGCTGTGCAATAACTCTTCATGTGGCTGTTTAGAGGGACAAATCCAGAAGAATGAAAGAAGCTGCACCATCTCACTAAGTCAACCCCATGTATGCGACCATTTGGCAGGTCCTGTTCCTCTGCTGTGCTCAGCCCAAGGGCAGAGGGGGTCGACAGCAGAATTCTGGGAGCATGGGGGACGTTTTACTTCTTTGAGTCCTTTAAATCCTTGCGAGTTCCATTGGTTTGGTGGAAACCTCTGTTTTACCAATGAAGGCAAGTGAAGATCTACTGGATCTGCTCACACATGCACAAAGCGATGTAGTTCTTGGTGTTCTGTCCTGCAAAGCTTTCATCAATGCTAATGGGGTCAGTTCCCTTTTCTAGCTTTCCTTCCAGGCCTGCTAAAGTCAAGAGTGTCCCAAAAAGTTAAGCCACAAAACACAAGAAACAATCTCTCCTGTCTTCGTCTTGCATTTTGAGAACTCTTTTCTGGAAGCATTAATAGGATAGAGGTCATGATGCAAAATACATTCCTGTGTATTCAAATAGTGTTTCTCAAGGCGCTGCACGCATCACCCCACTATTGCACTGATTCTTACAGGAATCTTTGCTATCTATCCAATTGTTAAGCACTGCACATTTTAGGAATGCATTTTCCGTGCATCACATACTGTGGCTGCATGGTGACATACTGGAGCACTCCTGGGCACGGTCCCAGCCTAGCTGTCCTAGAAGCTGCAGGGCCAGTGTCTGAGAGATAAAAGATACGTATTTAAGTAACACAGGGTCTCTTTCTCTACAAGCCCCAGTTCCAGTTATTCCATTGCAGTGAAAGGTGTGCAGAAACTGTATAAATTTAGGTTAAAAGTCATTTGGGCAACGGAAGACACATATTGCCAGATTTTACCTAGCAGTGCTACACTGTGAAATACAATCTTTGCATGTGTTATATAAAGGCCATTGACTTGTAGATGTGTGTGGCACTTTTATCCCTTCAAATAGAATCATAAAAAAACCTATGCTTGTACATACAGCCAATGTATTTAACATAATACATGGTCTTTCATAAAGTTGCATACCATTGATATTTTAAGGTATTATAGTTCTCTAGTAGTGAACAATATTTAGAAAAAGCTGGTTTGAGAGTGCACAAAGCCTCAATCTGTCCGGAATTATAAATATTTCAGTATTTCAGCATCAAAAATAAACTAGGATATTGATTCAGCAAGGTACTGACAGGCACTTCTAACTGCTGAAGCACTGGATAGTGCTTATGCCTCTTTGAGCTGTAGCTGCTGCTCCCAGACCTTACTGAAGACAGAGACTCTGCTAAGGACTGTCCTTCGAGTCTTGGAGACGACAACTGCACAACTCCCCCATACATCAATACTAAAAATAACAGGAAGCCAGAACCCCAGGCCAACTGCAAAGCTGATTCAAACCCTGCACATGGGTAAACAGGTTTCCCAAGAGTAACAGCAAACACAAGGGTGATGGCCAGAGACTGCTTGTTTTTAACACTGGGAGTACAACAGCCCAACAACAGCAATAATAGCGGAACAGGGGCTTGGAGACGAAGCTATGGCATTGTGTTCCCGGAAAACACTTTTTCATTGGTTTGGAGAGTTCTGCTTCACTAAATACTATGGCATAGCTTCCATACAAGAGCAAGTAAAACACTTCACTTTGCTAGCTGACCTGCTGGTCTGATGGCAGCACATCCTCTGAGGATATACGAAATGTGGTTTTGGATCTCCTTCACTCTTCAAAGACAAAGTCCCTGTGCATGCTTCTGCAGAGCAGAAGATATTCACATATCTGCACAATTCTGAAATTCAAACATCACGTAATTTCTTAATGATATCTGATTAGCTCTCAAGACACTAGATACAAAATAAGATTTCTAAGGAAAGCATTCTTCCTTGATTTATGCACAGAATTTTACTGGCTTGGGAAACATAGCACAATGAAAAGATAGCAAGGTGACTTGATTACTTAGAAAAAACTAATTTCTCCAACAGCAAGTTTCCCTATCATTAGACTCCTTTCACCAATCTGTGGTCACGAAGACATGAAACTGTTGGATTATTCAAAACTTCTCTGAAAATATTTGCAGTCTTACCTTTCCTACAAATACAACACAGTCCTCAACTCTACAGTCCATGGTTCCCTGGAGCTGGGTATGCTCCAGGCCTCAGGAGGGTAGTCACACCCAGAAGCCCATGGCAGGATCACGCTGGGATGCCCTGGTGCCAGTGATGTGTTGGTAGAGCGACACGTTGGGCTGGCTGGCACACCGAGTGTGGGGCTGTGCACGGGAAATGGTTAGTCCATGCTGCCCAACACTCCTTGCCAATGAAACCAGAGTCCTCTCTCTGACTGTAGATGGCATGTAAAAAAAAGTATTTTTAAACATCAATTGCAACATGGAAGTGTTTTAGAAAGCATCAGGAAACTCTAAACACAGTTCCTCTAAATTTTGAGGCTGTCCCTGTCCTGACACTCTGCCCAGGCCTTCTCCCCACCCCCAGGTCAGGCTCTCCAGTCAACCTTCCCAATGCAATGTCCCACTTTTGGAACAGAGCAGAAAGTCCTCAGTGCTTTTTGAAGAAAAATAAATGACCCAAAGACACTTCTCACCTCCTGGGAGGCTCCTTCCCTCACTGTCTCACTGTGCTACACAACACAGCAGCAGGGGCACCGCTGACCTGCCCAGCTTGGGCCCAGTTGTGCTGTGGCTCTTCTGCACCAACAGCAGCAGCTCCAGCCCCAGTAAAGTTGAAATCCAGAGCAAGGTTGAAGCAGCAGCGCTGTCGGGGACCTACATCCCCTCCCCAGGCTGGATGTGTCATGTTCCTGCTTGGCTGCGAGAGCTGTGGGATAGGGAAGAAAGACCCAGTCAGGTTGGTGGCCCCCCTTTCTGCCTTCAGAGAAAAATGCCTGGTTTTCTCACATTTGGGGAGACATCAGAGCTGGAGCAGGAGCACTCAGGTTGCTTCAAATTCCAGGACATGCTTTCCTTTCCAGGGTTGCTGATTTTAAAACACGCAGTCACCTGCTTGGGCTGCCATGGGGGTCCCAGCAGCACGGAGCTCCACTTGCGTGGTCCCAGGCGTGGTCAGCAGTGCCTGGGCAAGCACACAGCTGCCATGATGCTCTTCCTGACTACTTGTGAGCACTAAAAGCATTTTTCAGAAAATTAAAATATTAACCACCCTCCACGGAACTGGTACCTATCAACTGGTGTAGACCAAGTTCCAAGTGAATAGTGCTCCACAGTGAAATCTGAACAAATTCAGTGCTAATATAAGTAAAATAAAATAGTGCCAAAACACGGTTGCTTTCCAGGCACAAGCCAACCAACATTAACTCTGGCTGCAAGGACCTGTAGCATTACAATCAGTTACAAGTGCAGAATTTCTCTCACAGTCACCCGTTTCATATGTAAAAGGGTTTTTCTTAATTATACGGCAATGCAATATTTTACAGTCTTCCATTAAATGCAGACATTTAAAGTATTCATGAATTTAAAATAAAGGAAGCTTTTTACTTCCAAGATTCATTAAAAACTGCGTGATGAAGTTCAACTTAGTTTCTTCTGTCTACCTGCCGTTAAATCAGGAGAAAGCTTAGGAAACCTAGTGATGGATGATACACAGTGAAATCAGTAAAATGAGAGTAAAATAGAGACTGAACAGCTGATACATGAATTACCTAGAAGTGATCCAGAACTCCTCCTAGATCCAGAACTCAGGCTCCTAGACTCAGCCTCAAGGGTACTTCTATCCCAAGCACAAATTGCTGAATGGCAGTCACCAAACACACCAACTCAGACATCTTCCTGTGACCACAGAATGACTACATGTGGGGATACAAAATTTTCATTAACAGTACTGCAAGATGTTAAAACAAACATAACTGTGCGTATTGGGAGGTAAAACATCAAACTTTGATTCAAAAGAGGAGATGGTGACTCTTTTTTATCTGTAGGAAGCTTTTTCTAAAGTGGGTGTTAGGTTTCAGAAACATGCACTTGTAAAGCTGAAGCAAATGTCATGTACTTTGCCACAACAGCCTATTCCCAGATCCTAACCACAGGAAAAGCAAGTCTGTATATAAACCTTCATAGTTTTAGGTAGCTGTAAAATTCTCAGTTATTTAAGTAGTTCTCTGATACATTGCCTAACTTACCTTTTCCAAGGGTAACCATACCACATTCCAGAGAAATAAAAATAGTCACACAATTGTACATATTTTCCTCAGGCAAAACAGTTGATTTAAATTCTGTTAGTGACACGTGCAGAATAAGATGGAATGAAATCTAATGTGAGCTTACAGTTATAGCATTCTCCTCACACTCTGCACTCTGTCTCGTGCCATAGAGAGTGAAAAGGATGTAGTGCCAGTTCTCTATTTGAGCCTAATTTTCTAGTCATTCTATAAACTAATTTTATTCCACAGCTTAAGAATTAAAGAAGGATCACTGACATACTTAAGAGTTATTTCTGTGAGATCTATTCAGTGAAATGAAGTTTCATTATACAACAGATGTTTTAAGTTTCATGGAATCCTCCCCTTTCACCTCCAAACGTTACTTAATTATTGTATTATTGGTCTTTTGTTTGTAATTACAAAGAGTGTGCTTTAAATAATTAAGTGCAGCTCAGTGATACAGTTATGTGATTTGCCCTCTGTTGAAATGTAAAAACACACCATGAAAACTTTGAAATTTCAACTGCCATTGTTTATTACTGTTTTGGCTACATTCTCTACAATTTCAGCAGCATCTTAAAGAGACAGTTAACGTTTCTTTATATACAATGAAAACAAAATGGCTTGCAACATCAGAAACAAGAGCAACAGTTTAACTGTACAATACTAAATGAAAACCTGTGGTAATACAGCCTCCTCTTCCTGCAACATGGACAAAATTACATATAGGTATTCAGCATCAAGAATGGGATAGTAAAAAGAATAGTGAACAGGAGAGAGATACACTGTTCTGAAAAATAAGTTTCTACCATACAAGGCAGTTAGAAAATGTTTCACATTTTAAAATATCTGTACAAGCCACAAGAAACATTTCCTTGTTGATAGGAACTTCCAGAAATAGAGAATAACCATGAGCAACTTCTACATCTAGTATCAATGCGCTCTGCAGGTTGAGAACGCAATAAACTGAGTTAAAGAACTGTACTGTATATTGCCAACACAGATCTGTTTGACACGCCTTGATTGTTAACAGATTGCCTACTCTCAATCTCTCTGACACGTACAGTTGACTTGCACCTTAAGGAGGTCATTTGATTCTTTTGTAAAGTAAAAGCAACATCATTTAGCAGCAATTAAAAGCGCCTTGAGGGAGACTTAAAAAAAATACAATATCCAATTAGAAAAAGCCATACTTTAAACATTTGTACAGGAATAAGTTGCTGAAATTTAACTGAAAATGTGACATCTGTACAACAATTTACAATAGAGCTAGAAGGGAATTTATCATTATTCCTGCATAGAACATTATACATGACCTGTTTGCATTTGGTTTCATACTGTTGCTTGCTTTTATTAGAAGCCTGGAAGGTTTCACAAGTTTTGATACCACAGCAAGTGTAGTATTTTTAGAAAACTGAATGGATTTCAAAATTAGCAATCTATTTGAGAAGTAAGTACCAGGAATTTCATATCAGCCTTCCAATCTAAATTCATGAAACACCACCACATTTTTGGAGGTACAAGCCTGAGTTGCCAAATAAAATACTCTACTTTTAACTGAGAAATCTGATACAGAACATCTTTCACCGTCTCACACTCCTTACTTTGGTTTCAAAAGATCAATGTCTTGGAAAGATGGCAGTTCATTTAGTTAATAACCAGGCACGAAATTTTTCCTGTGTTTTCAAATTTACTCACTACTCTTTTAGATTTAAATAATGAAAAACTACCCTTCATGTTAGAACTTTCCAGTATCCACCAAATGTATTTTAAGTATTAAAAAGATTATTTACAATGTTCCCCAGAAAAAAACTAAAAACCTTTTCTTCAGTCTTAAACACAGTATACCTGCTAGTTGTAACAGGAAGTGTCATCCTTCAATGTTTAACGGTGTTTCTCAGAAGGGTACATTTATTCACAGTCCATGATCCATTCCAATCATACAAATGACACTATGTAGGAGGACTTCAGTCTGAAAACACAGTTATCAAACTTGTCCTGTGTAAAAACACTCAAATGCTTTCAAGCTCAAGTCTGCATCAGGAAACTACACAAAGGTATCATCCCATTCCTCGGCTGGAGAAACTTCAGTACGAAATAATGCTTGAAGTAGGTGGTGTAGGGGATGCTGCTAGCCCAGTCATGTGCAAGTTTCCTGAAGAATTCGATCTCCTCATGTGAGGGAGAAGATAAGGATCATTAGCCAGCTGGTGGACATCAAATCTATCCTCTTTTCGGTATGCTAAACAGCGTCTAATAAAGGCCTAGAAATGAAATGTAAAAAGTTACACCAGCATTCTAAATACTTACCTCTGCTTTCAGGCAAATATGCAAGTCCTTCTGGATAAACTAGTTTTTAAACAAATCCTTGTTATTAAGTCATTCAGTTCAAATGACATTTTACTGCTAAGCCCAATGAAAAAATGGAACATCATGGCAGAATGAAAAAACATCAGTAAATTAATTGGTTTAAAAGAATCACATTTAAAATATATATTTCCATGTTTAGGAACTACATTTACAAGTAAATGTGCACCTCACCCAATTAGAATTTTGCATGTGTTATGCCTGAACAGCCTAGTAAAAACCAAGAGCAAGTGTCAGAGGAATAAAAAAGTAGACCTTTAACTTTCTCCAATGAGCTTCTAAAACCATTGAGCTGAGTGGTGAAAAGTAGAGAGATTATGCAAGGACAGAATCTCAACACTTCAGTTGACTTTTGAAAACACAGGCATTTCCACATGTGCCATAATGCAGTATAGCAAAAATGAAGAATATTTAAGAAACCACTACCTTGCTGAAACTCTCTTCCCAGGAAAAACTCAATCTCACCTGCTTAGAATCACCTAATCAATTGAAAAACTCTGTAGCTAACTTCAGGACTGTTCTTGAGTCACACTGTTATCCTACATTTAGGTCCATGCAGTGTATGCCAATCATTCTGTGCTGAAAGTTTCTGTCCAGTCTTATGTCTAGCACACACAGAACATTTGGTCTCCTGAGAGCTTGGGCTTCAACATTTAATGATAGAAAATCCTTATTATTGCTACAGAACTGATTAGAACATTATTACTTAATTTAGAACTTAATTTAAAAGAATTACATATCTCTTTGATAAATCTGTTCAGCTCTTTGTTCTTTGCTCCAATTAAAAAATGGAGATTAAAGGAAAAAAGAAGTGATAAAAGTTCCAAAGAATCCTGCTAGAATTTCATTTACATATCCAGCATGAAAAAGGTACAAAATAAAAATTGTGCACATCTGTTAATATATATTCACATGTTCTTGAACATTATAAATTTTAAGCAAATTCTTCACAATAAATCCTTCATAACAAATGAACTATTAAGACTTATTTGCAAGATCCTCAGAGTAACAGTTTGCGTCTATAATGTTTTTAAGATACTTAATGATTTTGTGGCATTGTAGACATACTAATGATAAGCAAAGGAGACCACTGCACAAAACAGGAAAAGGCGAGGAGGATCAAAGGACAGTTGCAATCTGAAAACTGAATCCTTTCAGGTTCCATATTTACTTCATCGCCATGTTTTCCAAATCAGAATTTCAGTTTACAAGGTGTTCTTTTCCAACTGCCAGGCCTATAAATCTAAAACCAATTTGGATTCTACACAGTCATCATAAATGGCCTGCATGTGCAAGTTAGTCTGAAATTGTTTTATAGCATTTCCACCAGAGAATAATTTCGCCCTCTCTTAAAGCAATTATGGCAATGTTAATATGAGACAAGAAGACCAGAAGTTTATTTTAGTCTTTCCAACAAACAGAGCATGAAATACACAGAGAATGCAAAAAGTTGCCACTTCTCAATGTTGAACTGCCTACTCTTTCCTGACATCCTCTGTATAAAAACTATTACTGACAAAAAAATGCAAAGTTAAAAGACAGGGATATAAACTGTTAACATGTAATGTTATCAATTACATGATGCATATTTGTCAACTGCAATTGAGGGAAACAGGTTTTCCAAATGGGGGTGAAAAAACAAAAACAGCAAACAAAAACCTCAACCAAAAATAAAAACCCAGTAATAACTGCAATTCTTCAACCAATTTTTCATAAGCTTAACTGCAACTCTCTCACTAATACTACTTTTAGAAAATATAACCAATAGAAATATACCACAAGTTGTAACAGCAGGTTTATGTACCCCAAAGACTTATTTTCTTGGGAAGTTACAGCCTCTAGTAATAGGTTTTCTTTCCTTTTAATCTTTAGAAGCTGAATCTTAACATTCCTAATTTTTTTGCAGCTTGTGTCCCAAATCTAAGTATGTTTAATTAGTTGCTGAAACTTGAACAGGCATTTGACTGTCTTGGCTTTTTTTTTTTTCAAAGAGCACATCTTCTGCATCTGGTCATGAATACATCTTTCAAAAATAAGGAGAGTTTTTACAAACAAGTAACACACAGGTAACATTTTCTTCCACACTCACAGAATTGGATTTGTATTATGGATGCTCACAGCAGTTTGGGAAACCACTTTAATCTGTTTCTGAATAGCTAGTTTGTGTTGAGGAGTTTGATACTACTAAGACTTTTAAATGAAGGCCATCTACACCTTTGTGGCAGATCAACTAGTATGGCAGTTTTATTTCCTGAATCAGTATCACAATGCCTTCTAGATTCTTAAGATTAAGAATTCATGTTTCCAAACTTGGCTTTGAATTAATACACACATACTATGACCTTTCAACAGGACAAGTGTTAGCAGTCATATGCTCCAGGTACTTGGCAGTCAAATAGTTCTTCAAGCCAATAAGGCTACAGAGAATAACACTCACTATTTTCAGAAAGAGCTTGTTAGTATCAGCAGAAGTATTTCACAAGAACTTCTAGTGAGACAGCCTGAATGAGACACAGAAGGTCCTCTGGGTAAAAGCAAAGCAGACAATTTTTGAGGTGGCCTACTTTAAAACCACTTGCATATTTTTGGAATATATATATAGTCTTGCTTTGAAGTACATGGTTTTGAAAAGTCCCAGAATAAGCTTGCTTAAATAAAAATATCAAAATACTAGCTCTCTTATGTTTTTCTACATATTTAGTTACTATGTCTGACAAAATTCTTGGGTTAACAGCAATTTTACAGCTGAATCCTTTAAGATTAACGTTTTACTCAGAGATGATATTAAAAGTTACCTTGGCTTCATTGCTTACAACAGGTTTGACAGGGAATTGAACTTCTGTGGCTTTTAATATTGTATTTTCTTGTAAAATATCTTGCTGTGATTGATTGTGGCCAAATGGCTGAAAAATAAGCACATGATTTTCTTCATGAGAATTATCCAACTACTTTGATTTTGTAAGTATTTATGCCATAGTAAGTTGTTGCAGTGTTAATACAAACTGCTAACCATTCTGCAAATAAAAAAGTTGCAGGCAAGATTTTCTAGTTTCTTGTGCATTCTTATCAATGCACACCGCCAAAAAGTAACACAAGTAATTTTCCATGGAAATTCATGTTGTTACGACTGTAATTCACAGTCTACTGAAAACAGGCATTTACACTAAAACTCTTTAGATTTCCAAACATTTTCCTTACCTTTCTACCATAAAGGCATTGGAAAAAGATTACTCCGACTGACCATACATCAACCTTATTAGAAATCTTTGGTGGCTCTTTGCCAACTACAAAACACTCTGGAGGCAAGTACCTGGAAAACAAAACATGCATCTCAGTGTCTTTAAGTATGGCATCACTAGAACATGTTCGATTATCAAACTGTACAGACACCTCAGGTACACATCTCTGATCTTCTGACAACTCTACAGTTGCCTTATGATCTGCATTCCAACACCTTGCACACCCATCAAAACTGACATTACAGGGTTTTGTACAGTCAGTCAAACAGAGGGTCTCTTTCACACAAGCACAAATACAAGCATTTTTTTTACCTAAATTGCCAACTATCACTTTGTTTTTAATTGGGACTCCAGTTTAAATATGAACTTTCTCAATCTATCAAGGCAAGGAAAGATGAGAGCCAAACAGGGCATTTTACAGCAAGGCCTGGTTAGGAATCAAAGATAATGCAGATATGGCTTAAAGACTCTTTACATAAGTTTTCAGTAAAAACGATGATGTTACCCAGAGGGGTATATGATAGACAAAGGTGATTGCTATTTCCAGCCCTATGACCTGTAGGAATACTCAGAGAACTGAAAGCTGAGGAAGTTCCTGTGCCAATCCTGAATTAGAAAAGAACTGATGAAGCGGAACTTCCTTTAAAAAGCAAACAAAACTTTCGAAATGTATCAATTTTAATGAAGTATTATTGACCGTAATATCTAAAATTGAAAAAGGCATAAAAACTATTAGAGCAAGTCAGACCAGGCATTCTTTCATCAACAACATGAAAGACTTAAAAAAGAAATTCTGAAGAAATATTTGTAGAAATGGAAATAAGGAGAAAAATGAGTTAAGAAAGCAACAATTTTGAACAGTATCAAACACTCTCTTCTGGAATACTTGTCTACAATTCTGATTACAAAAACCAAGAAAAGTGAGCTTAAAGTGATACAAGTGCAAAGAAGGTTACCAAAATGATCTGAAGAACGGAGAGCCTATAGCTTGGGGGGGGGGGGAGAAGTGAAGGCTATAAAAACACCAAGGAGCAACTACTGGGAAGAGAAACTACTTGAGGGAGGACAGTGTTGGCACAGGAACAAACAAGCATAAACTGGCCACAAATAAACACAGTCTGTAAATTAGAGGATTAGGTTTCTAATGATCAGAGAACTGAGGTTACAGAAGACACTTCAAATCAGATTACTGGGGACAAAACACTAACTAAATTTAATACAAATGTCTGTAAGTTTACAAAAGAGATTATGTGACCTAACTGCCTGGAAAGGCAGGTAACTAGACACAGTGAGTGAAGAAATCCCTTCCAGATCTATGCTGCTGACAGTTTGTGCAATGTACTCTGAACAGACTCATTCCCCATCTCAAACTCACTCCAAGTATTTTCCTCCTCAATGATGACTTAGGGCTCAGAGAAAGTATGATTTAGAAATGCAGATTCATCGTGAACCTATAATGGTTACAAATCTTTTTTACTCTTAGTTTACAGCGCTACTAGTGCCTGTGGCATTCTAGATTCAAATCCAAAGGCCAATTTTTTTTACATACTTTCCTACAGTAAAAAAACCCTTAAGGATAAGGCAAAAACTTTATTACATGCAACTTCTGAATACGGGAAAAGTTGCAAAGCAAATGGGAATGACACTGGTTTCTCTATTTAGTTAGGTTTCAGCTCCTGACTGATCTTACTACAGGCACACTGAGGAGAGAAAAAGCAAATGAATTGACAAGTAACAACTTGGCCAATACAGACTTTCTAATCCACCTGACACGGCTACCATGTACCCAGGTTCAAAGGGCTACTGTGCCATGAAGAAACTGCATCTTCAGAGAGCAAATTCTAAAAACAGATTTTCTGTAAGCAATGAAATGCCTATTGCCATTTCTGTTCTTGGGCAGCTCTAGAACTTCAGTGTTTTGGACAAGCACCCAAATGCACACAAAAACCAAATCACAGCTGCTGAGCTGTCATTAACCTTTAGGATGGAAGAGTGAATACTCTTTTGTCCTAAGGGCATTATCTATTGGTAATCCCTGGTCTACGATTTCCAAGTACTAAGCACCCACACTTAATCATCATAGCTCTGTCAAATGTCTTCAACCACCAGCAGCCAACAATTAAACACCTGCTTCTTTAGAGGAAGCCATGTTTCTAAATCACAGTGATCATCTCCACGCTTCTATATACACACAGACACACCACATACACATATATAAAAAAAAATACACAACACACACTCAGACTCTCTTATCTTACTTATTATGTTACTCTTCTAACATTTGGGAATATCAGCATTAACAGTACTGCACAAACCCCTTTCTTTGTCATCCATGTTAATATTTTTAGTCCTAGTTCTCTCATCAAATTGGCTTTATAAGAGAGCATTTACAAAATCTGAACCATTAGCCAAAGTCTAAAAAGCAAAATCAAACCAGGCCTCACCAGTAAGTTCCTGCTCCCTGTGAAGTTAAATCCATTCCATCCACCCCATAGCTATCATCATCCATTATTTTGGACAGGCCAAAATCAGTAATTTTTATTTCTCCACATGCTGTTCCATCTACAAGAAGGATATTACCTATTCAGGGGGAAAAAAAGAAAAATTACCTCAAAACAGCTAAAGAATGCTTTATTTTCAAAACCAGGTTCAATTTTTAAGAACATCTAACTTGATGAGGGTTGACAACTTTACATCATCTTTATATCCTCAAGTCTAGAGTAACTTGACTATAAAACGTTTCAATGCAGTTTCAGGAACTCTCTGGGTTATCATGATCTGAAATGGCACTCTCAGCTGGGAGCTGGTTGGTCAGCAAAGAAACACAAAAATATAGTGATGAGACACCAAAATGCAGCATTATACCAGTTACCATGAAGTTTCACTCTTTTTCTGCCAGAACGAATCCTACACTACGTTTCAGGGCTTGCACATGCCACAGAATTGTGGCAAGAAATTGCTGTGATACTACAAATCTTACTCCATGTTTTAAAGTTGTACAATAATTTCTTGATATAACAGTTATTTGAAGAAACTAAGAATACATTCTGTACAATTCCATAAGACAAGAGAAACTTGTATGAACAATTTATTATACAGCACTAAGCAAACAACCTGGCACTAAGAGTTACTTTACAAACCCTACACTTGGAAGTGCAGCAGACTAAAGCACATGAAGAATACAAGCATGATTCATGCAAGGTGGTAAAACAAAGGCCATGGAATCAAGATAGAATACATTGTTTATAACAATGTTTATTATTCATTGTAAAGAAAACCTTCTGTAAAGTCCTCTTTCGGAGTGCTTATGCTGGGATGCTGAAAGTGACTGATTACCTATTTCAATCCTTCACAAGTTAAGAAAAACATATAGGAAAAATTATTTACATATCAGCATTGAGTCAACTAACGATCTTATCTGTTTATACTGCTAAGTACCAATGCATGTATCTATTACCTATATGATTTTTTTCCTAAAAATTCAAATCAAAATAATGCAAAGTAGAAAAGTTATAACAATCACTTTCCACAGAAAAGGCAGATCACTCTGACAATGAAACTAGAAAGAAAAGTACACACTTTTTTCCATTGTTTACAATAACCCTGACACACAAGACAATTTTGTTTTTTTGAGGCATGAATTACAAACAAAATAAAGGATAAAAAATAAATTACATTTTCAATCGTAACATTTCTCACTTACCTGGTTTAAGATCATAGTGTATAATAGGGGGCTTGATCTCATTGAGATACCGTAGTGCATTTACTATTTGCATTACAATGGACCTAGCTTCTTTCTCTGACATCAACTTATGTTGCTTGAGATAGAAATCCAAGTCATTGCCTTCACAGTATTCTAACACCGTGCAAAACCTAGAGCAGAATTCAGAGAGACAAAATTAAATAACGTATCACACTGCATAATTAGAAACAGACATGACAACCTAGTTTCATACTGACAAGTTTAAGAATGGTTGCCTGAATATTAAACTATATGAATTAAATTGTTCATAGAACATGGTGTAACTATTAGTTTATGAAAACTGACATAAATCAGAACATTCGTACTCACTAAAAGAGCAAACGCACCCATGTTGGTGAGAGGTTAAGTTAAAAAAACCCCTCTATTTTTAGTAGACACATTTCTCCAAAGAAAACCACCCTAATTATCCCTGAAGATGTGACACATTTCATGCAAAGAGGTGCAGGACAGTCACCAGGGGCTACACTTAGGCCAGTAATGCTCTTGATGTCGTTTAGTCTTGGAAACTAGCCTAAGATATGGCAGCCTTTCGAAGCTGCCCTGCAGCAGCTCTTGCTCTGCCCAAAACCATTACACCACCACATGTTCCTTGCACCTTAAAATCCTGGCTAAGTTTTACTTACGTATCTGTATCCAAGGAGAAGTAGTCATACAGTTTAACTATTCGGGGATGATCCAGTTCTTTGTGTATTCTATACTCTCTGCAGGCATGTCTAAAAGAAGATGGATACATTAACCTTCCACAATCAATAAAATGCTATTAAGCTTAACATATGAAGCGTAAGTCATTAATATTTACTTGTGGTAGTTTTCTTTCTTTTCATCCCTCCAGCTTTTGTTAAGCTGGTGAATCTTCACAGCAGCATATCTTTGTTCATAAAGATCAAAAGCCTAAAAAAGAAACACACAATTATGGGAAAGTTATAATGAAAGGTGATAAAAGCAACATCCAATAAAGAGAGGGAAAAAGCTGGCATGTAATTCACGAGTCTATTGACAAGTCTATTGTAATGACACCTACACTCCACAGGTTAATCGAAGTTTGCTCAACCAGTGTTTAAAGAGTACACCACATTACAATCCTACTTATTTAAATCCCTTTCCATCCCCCGAAAATTAAATGTACATGGTTCAAACACCAGATTTATCAGGCTCAACAAACTCTACCTTGTATACTTCACTGAAGCCACCTCGGCCAAGTAAATGGAGTAACAAATACCGTTCATTCAATGTGGGGTGATCTTTAAATCTTGAAAGAAAAAAAAAATTGTTTTATTCTATTTAAGGTACACAAAGAGAATACACAATGTAAATCTTTTAGTATTATTTATCAAATAGAATTTTCTTTTTACAAGCTACATATAATATGCTAAGCAACATTACACCATGTGAAACCCTATGGTACAACTATACAACATGATGAATTTCAGTACCTTTTGACTATTTAGTGTACAAATGCTATCACAACACTGTCATCGAAACATGTTAAGAAAAGCATGCTTAAATTTAAACATGTGATACAAGGGGTCTCTTTTTGTTGTGCCAATTTTTAGAGAAGTCTCACACTTCACTCTTCTAGAATAGTCAAGAAGGATATTCTTCCAGTTACACACAAAACATGACCAGGCCTGTTCCTCTCTCTTTTTCACAAAATAAGATTTTATATAACACTAAGAAGTTAAATCAGAAACAGTGATACAGGGGAAAACACACCAAAAGACTGAATATCTGCTCACATTCTAAGCAAAAGCAAAAAGAAAACACTCCTTCCAAACACAAAATGATGCTGCAGGACAGAGTAAAAGGACCATACTCTCTTTCCTGAAATATGCAGAAGACAAAATATATCCTCCCATCCGATCAGGGCAAAGAGAGGTGAATACTCATCACATTTTTAGTACAATAATGAGACAACTATACTCATGAATCTAAGGGAAGCTGCCAGTTACATTCCATAGAAAATTTTAAGAAGGGGTTTAAGGCTAGTCTGTCAACAGGTCATCCCATCCTTCCATATTCCCTACAGTTTTGGAGGTATGGTCACAGGTAGTCAAGTATTTGAGGGTTGACACATATTCTTGCTTACTGTGCCCCTTTTAGATGTAAAGTTTTCCTTTTCATTCACTATGAAGATACATACTTCAATGCTAAAAATTTTTTAAAAACCCATTAACAGTTACTAACACATTCAGTGTAGAAGAGAGAACAAATTTTGAGGTAGCATCATTAGGCAACTGATGTCATGTGACCAGTAGTCCAACTCTTTAAAATCACACAACAAATTTAGATTCATATATTCTTGGTCCTTCTATTACCCATGTGCCTCTAGTAGGGCCAATCTTGTGAATCTTACCACTTTCCCTCTCCACTGCTGCTTTTGTTACTCTGTGTGGCTCTCCATGGCTAAGAACCTGCACCCCAACATCACATGGGCTCCAAACACAGACAAGGAAGCCCTAACCTGCACTCTCAACTTGTCCTGTTACCCCAGTACAGTTGCAGACATACAGGTTTACCCATATGTAGATGGATTTGCTGCTGGAATAAGAAAAACAGGTTTAGCTTTACACCACAGCTGGAAGCTGAGAACTCAGCAGGATTTGAGCCAGAACCTTACAGTTGCTTTGCCTCAGAACCCTCTCCCTTACCAAACAGCCAGATTGCCAAGACATGTCAGGAAAGACAGCAGGGGCAACACACCTAAATTACTTCTCCATTGCTTCTCTCTTCTATGGGATGACTGGGAACTGTGGCTTGGCCACTTTGTAAATACTTCTCTAAACTCCCACAAAACCATGAAAACACAGTTTAAAGCTTTTTGTTCTGGACCATAAAATGTGTCAACATTGACTACAGACAGTGAGAGTGAGCAGTGAAGCCGCAGTATCCTGCTTGTCCACCTCCTGTAACTGTTTTCAACTGCGACTGTAATTTGGACATTATTTCCCCCACACAGGCAATATTTACACAGTCAAAGCCCATCATTTTTCTGTGCCATTTATTACCTATTGTTGAAGGATCCTTTTTAAAAAAAAAAATCCCTGCTTCTAATGCAAACATTGAAGATTTAAAAAAAGTTGTCATTTAACCTGCTTGTTTACTTGTTGTAGGACACTTACTTTAAAAAGATTCTGCCATCAATGTGTAAGTATCAACACCCATGACTTTTCATATCCAAAACACAACACTAGTTTAGATACAAATCAGCACTTAAGTCAAACAGTAACAAAAAATTTCTGCATTACTGAAGGGTAGGTACAGGGACCATCAGAACAGTTGAGCAAAATTTCACATCTAGTTCTTTTAGTGTTTTAGTGTATACATAATTCTATTGTGTCTAAAAAGTAAAAAATAAAATCCGGAAGGCTTAAGGCTACTGTTTCATTTACATTTCCTAGTGCAGAAGGCAAGAAGTCCAGTCCCATCGTGTCCTTCCCCCTGGCTCATTCCACCCTTGCACTGCCCTCTCTCCCCATGGTAGCATAAACATTTCTGCAGCTGGGGCAGAGAACTAGACCAAGCAATTGATCCAGGGTTAAAATTAATTCAGAAAAATATTGACCACAGGAGCTGGTTTTAACTTGGATCAATTTCCAGTATCTGTTCAGTAAAGAAATACCATCGAAAGCACAGAAAAAGGGCTAAGTAGGCAGGGAGAGGCAGAATCAGTTCCTTTTAAACAACAGTGCCAGCTGAAAGTGTGGGTGAAAATGAAGTGTTAGTGTCTGTATGCATCATCATGGAAAACAGACTTAATTTTTTAAGTTACATAATTATTACTTTCAAATCTACACAGTAATAGTTAATATTAAATAACAATTTAACTTTATGATACACTGCTATTCAAGGTGAAGTAGAGTAACATTTAAAGTAATATGGCTTTTTCCTGCTACGTACCTGTACCTAGTAGGAATAAAATTACAGTGCCATAAAACCAAAACTAATTTTAACTGCTGCACAAAATCGCAGCAAACTTCCCTGCCATTTTCTTGCATTATTGTCAGCTAAGTGAATTGCACTAGGATCTCTTACAAGTATTTTTTTACCCTAGTAATATGGTGTAGCAAGTTTTAGCTCTCCACTATAAGCTGTGTATATATATATATGTTATTTCTTGCATATTCAACAAAACCAATAATAATTTTACCGAATTATAAGTAATTCTAATTTTTTAAGTTTCAATTAAATTGCTGTTTAAAATATGTACATAAACACAGAGAACAAAAAAAAATTATGAACAAGTCTTCTCTGTAAAGTGTAATTTTAGAGCATTATTTTAAAAACAGACATGCAAAATTCAGACAGTATCTTACTGTGAATTATCTTCATTATTTATTCTTTTCAGTTCTCTTATGTGAAGATTCCTAACTCTTTCCAAACGTTCAAGTTCTGCTTGTATTTCAGCTTCCTCCTGCAAATGAAAAGAAGGAAATATAAAAGCTCATTTACTCCCCATTTGAAAAGAGTATTTTTACCCCTGCATCAATACTAGTGGTGATGAAGGAACATTACATCACAAAACCCTGCCGAACTAGAAGAAAGCATTGCTTTTCTCTTAAAGCTAGAAAAATTCAGAAAGATAAGGCAAAAGCCTGTTTCAAGAAACCCTTCTGTTCATGAACCCACAGGTAATGAGATGTTCACAGTTTTGTTCTGCACTGTAGGGATGCTATCTGAAATAAGAGGCAGCTGGGTTTTGTACCTCAGCCAAGGAGATAAATTATCTGGGAAGCGGTCTGAAATTGATGTCCAAAAAAGAAAAAAATGAGATATGTGCAGTTACAGATTTTGTACAAACCAACATACTAAGAAAAGACATTTAAAATATTTTGAGGTTGAAGTTCAAATCAACGAAAAGAAGAAAAGAGTACATCATTACAGCAGAAATCTTCTTAAGGTGCTGCTACAAGACAGGAAAACCAATCTAATTTAAAAAGATTTTCCCATTTGTATCTTATTAAAATAACAAATGCAGAATGTGTGTTGCCTAAGATTTAAGTGCGATTTCAAAAGAAGCATATCAGATAGGAGGCACATTCCCTAACTAATTTCAGCACTTAATTTTATCTCATCTTTATGCTACATATCAGAGAACAACAAAATAATTTTTTATTCAGGTTCTCTAAAAAAGAAAAGAATTCATGATGCCTAATTTGTGGAAATCTATGTATCTATACTCAAACTGAAAAATATACTTCATTGAAAGACACTGTAGTTACTATAGATTTCAGAGTCAGTGCCCCTAGAACTTGAAAGTCTGAAGAAAGGGGAGACAAAATTCATTCGTATCAGAAAGCTTGTAATTATGGAATTATTCTATCTGAAAAGGAAAAAAAAGGCCTGGCATCTGATACATATTTTTTTTAGTAGCAGTGCCCCTCATCATCTCTTGTGATTTTGGCACAATCTCTTGCACAGCCACATGGTAAATCAAACCAGAATACTGATCAATCTTTTCTTTAAAAGAAAAAAAAAAAAAAGGAGGAAAGAAAAATAGAAAAAAGACACTACCATCACAAAAAAATACATATTTTCTCTTTGAAAGAAGCTAGATCAGTTCTCCAACAGAATTTACTGTGTGACTGTACGACTTGGTGGTGCTGGTAAAAGCAACAGGGCAACAAGTCATAGCACTAGGGGATGGAGGCAGAAGTCAGCAGGGTAGAGAGAAAATGGCATAAAGCTAGTATTTTCAAACATTGTATATCATAAACTCATACTCTGAAACAACAACTGCATTTGATAATTTAAACCACACATTAAATGACCACATATCCAATGAGTTGAGGAGTCCAAACTAGATGATTTCAGTGGATATCCTGAAACCCTCCCCACAAACCATGGAAAAAACTCTCATCCAAAAACAAGACATGAGATGAATCTTCATTCAGAAAATGAAATTAAATTCCTAATAATTTAAAAGCTGGACTAAGTAGTTCTAATCTGCTATCAGATCTGGGTGGACCATTTGTTCTTCCTAAAATATGATGTCAAGAATTAGGGTTTTTTTCCTGTTTATACGACATTATACTCTTCTTTTTATATTTAGATGCTTCCCTGCAGTTCTGTGTTAAATATCCTGAAATGACAGGCAGTTCCTCATAACCCAGTAGTCCTTCATAAAGAATTCTAGTCCTTCTCCCCACAACAATGGCCACACACTTATACACACACAATTGTCTATGTTCTTCCCAAAGGCTGACAAAAAAAAAAAATCCATCAGTTATGCCTCTTTTGGACTTTTTTGTTCATATATTATGCTATTCAGTGGTTCTCAAAATGTGGTTCATAGGCCAATGTTAGTCCAAAGAGAACTGGCTGGTTGCATTGTTTCCAGCTGTTATTTAGGACACTCAGGCTATGAATACCTTTAAGCAAGAATGAACCAGCTTAGCTGCCTCAGGTCACTGCTATATAAAAGGAAGTGAGAAAACAAGAGCCTCTCTCCAGGACCAAAGCCACTAGCTGGAAAAGAATTTCCTGGGTAGCAGAAGGAAAAGAAAACTGGTGGTAGCAGCATGTACAGGGCACCAAAAATAAGAGCACCAGGAAAGCATCTGGAGAATGAAAAGGAAGAGGAGCAGAGAGCAAAACAGCATATGCTGAGGGAAGGAAGGAAAAAACTTAACTAGCAAAGAAGCACCAGGAAAGAAAAGCAGCCACGTAAAAAGAAGGTAATAAAATTGTTTTCCTTAGTTAATGACAAAATCTGTATCACACATAAGAATTAAGATGCAAGAAAGTATTTTTATTATTATTTTCAGATATACTCAAACATAATTAGCTAAGAAGTAAAATAGTTTCCCCTCCGGCATTCAGTCAAGGAATTTTCTTCTTATGTAAAGTACTCCAGAACTGATGCTCAAGGTGAAACTGAAATTCCAGAATTAAACAACTATGTAACAGCTTCCTTCATCTATCACTTCAAATTTCCATTAGACTTCAAAAAATTAAAGCATGGGAAAAAACCTATAGAATTTCCTAACAGAATTTCATGTGAAGCTGGTACTACTCCTAAAGCATTAACAATGACAAACCATGAGGGCAGTCTACTTCACTAGTGCCAACAAGTTACATGCAGATTCCCTACTGCAGATTCAAGTATTTTCTTGCCATATTCTTTAAAAACAGTAACAGCATTCTCACAGGACCCAGTTCAGTTTACTAGAGTAGGATTTATAGGAGGTGTCTTGTACATTTGATGAGAACAGGCCCAAAACAGACTCTTGCAACATTTCAAGGGGAAAAACACTATGACCTGTCTTGACTGAACAACTCAAGTACTATGCAGCACATACAGGTACTTTTCTTTCACTCTTGTTGAGGCATTTCTGTCTGCTTCAACTGTCATTCCTCTTTACAAATTACTCCTCAAAGGCTTTGCTTGAATGAGCAATAGTTTGTTCATATCATAATTATCTCACTACACAGATTTATTAGAATGATGGGCTTCAAGAAAAGTTTTTTTTCAAAAGTCAAATACTGGAGTAAAATATCTGACTGCAAAAATAATTTAAGATACAGAGAAAAGATTTTCTGTAAAAGTAGGAAAATTATATTCTCTTGTGATAGGTAATATGCTAACTGAAACAACTGAAGTGGATATTGCAAATGATGAAAACATTACATTCATTCAAAAATACAATGCTTCATAAATTGAATGTTTTTAAAAGTCAAAAAACTAACACAAAATCTCCATATATCAAACTTCGCTGACTCCTCTTCCTTAGCTCTGAAACAAGAGCTCAGGAAGTAGGAAGGGAAGAGCAGTATTGGTGGTGTCATCACTGTTACCACTGCTTTAAGGATTTAAGGAATCAGTACAGTGTTACACTGTAGATGTAGACTCACTTCTCTACCCTCCTCTCACTTCTACCCTCCTCTCACTTCTACCCTCCTCTCACTTCTACCCTCCTCTCACTTCTACCCTCCTCTCACTTCTACCCTCCTTCTTTTTGTCTGGCAAGTTGCATAAACAAAAAGAAAAAGAAAACTAAAATCCCTATTAGGCATAAAGCTGTACAGCAATTGTAGTATTAGAGTTTCTGATCAGACAGCTCTCAACAAGCCCTCTCCTTATTCTGGTAGTCCTGGTTTTTATGGTTTTGGTCATGATCAAAAAAACCCATACCTTTTTGAGATGTCCTAATCGAAGTTTGAAAATTTCTTCCTGTTCATGATACTCGGCTAGAGTCAAACTGAAAAACAAAATAATCATGTAATTAAAGCTTTTATATGGTGGCAAACAAAACAATAGCATTCTTACTTAAATACTACGGTATATACAGTATCTTATATTATTTAGTACCACAATACTAGAAGTACATTTTTTAATCATCTGAACATCTTGGTTTGTAATTTCAGGGCCAAAACATACTTACAGAATGCCTCTCTGTTTGGTATTCTAGAATATTAATTGCCTCTCCCACTGCATCTGTTCTCTCAGATAGCCTGTAAGATTACCTAGGTGCATCCTGAATAATATCAGTGGTCCCTCACTGCCCATAGACTCATCCAGGAGGACATGAAGTCAGTTATCATGCAGGGGATCTAAACTGTTCATAAAGATTAGTAACTAAGAAGCCTGCAAACTGACTGCAGGTAGGATCCATCAAATGAACAAAAAAGACACGGAAGACAAACGACCAAAGAAAAGAAACCAAAGAGACTTAAGTTCCAGCTTAGAAACCATCCACACATGAGAAAGAAAAACAGGGGATGGGGAAGGAGAAAGAGGTATGGCCTCCTTGAAAGGGTTCACACAAATCCCTACACACAAATTAAAATTAAACTTTTTATTGCTTTGCCTATATTTAATATTTTTTGCATGATACAAAGCTAAAAGTAACAGTATAATATATTCTCACAAAGTCTATATTTCGTTGAGTTCAATTACCAACTGGAAAGATAATTACCCAAGGTGCTTAGAAGGCTAGAGATGCTGTTCATATTGCAAGTCTAAGGACTAGAATGTCTTAAGATTATCACCAGTAGTTTCCCCAGAGGTAAACAAATGCTAACTTCAATAAAATTCACAGAAATCTAATAGACTATAAGACTTCTTCCTCCCTTTTAAACTTGAAGTTCACCATAGTTTTCAGAATTCTAACTCCTGTATTTACTGGGTCTCAAAAGTTGTTAATAAAGGAGTGCATCTTATTAGAATAAAAACTGGTGGTCTTGAAGCTTTCACAGAGCCCTTCCCATTCCTGATATTATAAATACTGAATTTTGCTGCCCATTTTCTGATTTGACCAAGATAGAAGACTGATTCAACCAAGTATCAGTAAAATTACTGGGTTCTTTTTTGACCACAACATCTGTATTTTCAAGAAACTAGAAACATCTTCACAAGACTGCATTTATTTCATCAACCTTCTGGTCTGTAATGTATAGAAAACACTCAGATCAGGCGACAAAAGCACCCATCATCACATCCTGTCAGAATCCAAGAAGGAAGCCATACTTTCTTTTACAAAGCATCATACAAAGTTACCCTGGTTTTTTTTTTTCCTACTGGGAATCAAAGCAGTCTTGTATTCCAGTTAATAGACATTCCCAAACACTCTGAAGGCAACAGTGTGAGGAAATTTACCTCTCCAAGAAAGGTAAAAGGTCTCTTAGTACCAGATTTTGGTACCTATAATCTATGTTCTTTTTATAGCAAATTAAACTAAATGTGAAATGGGGTGTCTCAACAGCTAGGAAAGCTGGCAATGCATTTTCTGTGTAGTCCAAGCAACAGCAAGAAACCTAAGAAAGAAATGCTCTAATTCCTGCTTTAATACACTTGCTAGAACTATCCAAGAGAGCAACAAGCCCATGCTAGACAACTTACAGCAATATCCCTGACACCTTTTCAATACTTCTGTTAAAACAGTAAACTACTCTAACATGGATTAAGTTCTCAATTAAGAAAGACAAAGGATCAATGTCAATGTGTACAAAGTTGAATACTGTTCTTTCCAGATTATTGTCTGCAGTATAAATTACAGGTTTGTGCACAGTTTGTCTTTCTCAGGAAAAAGTGTATGCATTTAGGTGACTTAGCAAAGCTGAGCCACAGGTAAAACACACTGGAAAGGTAAAGTTTATTACACAACTTACCAGAATTTTCAATGAACACTGAGAGCCCTAAAACCATAGATCCCCTTAAAAACTAATGCAACACAGAAAATAATGTTCCTATTTATAAAACCTCAGATATTCACACAGTTATGATAAAGTGCCTAGACAGCTCTTGCTTTTCAAAAAGTTCTGAAACAGCCCTCTTGAGCACAGAGCACAAGTTAGAGGTCATACTGAAAACATTAAGATTCAAAGTCACCCTTTTCATGTTTCTATGCTATATCCCAATAAATGACTGTTTTCCATTTTTCTATTTCCTTACAAATCTAACTCTATTAGAGGCACAGCATGATTCACAGCAATCTGCAACTGTCATTACTGACCACCACATTTTGGAGGAAGGCATATAAAAACACTGAACTGTACACAGACATAGTCACTTTTGATTTCGTTCATTTAGTTATGAAAAACAAAACTTTATTCCCTCATATTCAGAAACATTTACTGTTTTTTTAGTTTATTATTATTTTTATCTATAAAGATACTGTAGTTTATATTAAAATAGCACACAACAAATAGCAGTAAAGCAATGAAAGTGTGTATGTTGTGTTTTCTGGCTAGAGGTTACCAGCCCACTGTACAGTCTGAAAACATCCTAGCAACAAGAGACTGCTTCCCATCAGTCCACCACTTTCTACCTGCATCCACTCACCACACCTTTTGCAGGACGGTGGCATGCCGGGGACACGTTCTGAAAGCAGAATCAAAGAAACATGGAATGGTCTGGTTTGGAAGGGATCCTCTAGTTCCAACCGCCATGTCATGGGCAGTGATGCCACCTACTAGATCAAGCTGCTCAGGCCCCATCCAAGTCACCTACAACACACCATCATTTCCCTCAGAAGGCACTGCTCCTCCCTCACCTGAGACACATGGGTCTCATCAGATGAGGAGGAGAAAGGCTGAGGAGCACAGGGGAGGGATGTCAACCAGAAACAGTTGCTGCTGCTGTTGCCATCTTAAGTTGGACAGTCAGGCCTGAGGCTAATCTGAGGAGCACTGGGGAAGGGAAGCTCGGAAGAGGTTGCATGGATTAATGTGGCAACAATCTGGTCCTGACCATGTATTTTTTCTGCTCGAAATTACTGTGCAATAAATGTTGTATTTTAACTGTCAGTAGCCAAATAAACTCTAAAACACATGCAATGAATTCCTGAAATTCCCAAAAACGCACTGGACATACTCTGTGTAGTATAATTTTCCTGTGATGCGTAGGGCCATGATGTGCCACTTTTCCTTGTTACTGGAAGAAAGTGAACCACTTTCCTGGCCTGAAAGGCTTGATTATCACCAATTCAAACTTTTTTTTTTTCAAATTAGCAAAGATTTTAACACAATATGCATGGGTAGACATAAGTAGTCTTCTTTTCACTTTTTCCTCACAAGTTCAGACGAAACCTTCTTCTATGAGCAAAACACTCTTACTAGTGGGTACAGACAAGACAAAAAACCAAATTGGCTAAGCATTCCTTGGTTTTCACGATAATCAACCCTGGTACATTTACAAGCATCTCTTCTCCTAGTTGGAATATCATCCTGGATACATGGGTACAGCAGAATGCAGCCATGCTCCCAAACAGTCATATACACATCCAATACAAGTTTTTGGCCTCAATTTCTGAAGCTCTTTTTTTCTGGTCCAATGTTATTCTCGCTCTAGTTCCCCAAGTTTCTACAAGGATGAACAAATACTGACCAAGTCAAAACCTTTCACGATGTCTTTTCACGCATTGTTTCCATGTTTGCCTTAGAAAGAAACTGCCCCAGGAAAGGAGCTGTCTTTACTTGTCCAGTAAAGCCCAGACACATTGTTGGCACTTCAGTCTGAAAAAGTTTCTGAAAATATTTTTATTTGTTCTATACAGAACAGAATGCTCCCTCTAAATGATGCATTTGTTCAGTTACAGTAACAAACTCTGCCAGCTCTCTCTGTTCTCCTATTCCGAATTGCATGCAGGGACAAGGATGCATGCAGGCTACCACTGAGGAACTGGGAAGATTGGAAGAGGTGACTGGGAAGTGAATACAACTGAAACAGCTGATGCTGCAGAGGAAGGACTAGCATTATAATCTCAAAGACTCACCTCTCATGTCTCCAAAGGATTTGGAATAGTTTTCAAACAAGATTTTTTCCAGGGCTAAGGAGGCAACCTCTATTTCAAATAAATGTTTTTTCTTTAAATAGATTTCAATTTATTCTTTTCATATAAGACTAATAAAATTACTTTGCTCAGTAGAAAACTTTCAAAATTGAAACTACTTTTTAGTTTTGGCTTAGGCCACAAAAGGGGAAAAAATTATGGAAAACCAGGACAGTGTTTAGACTCATCTGTTGCATGTTACTTAAAACACCAACCCACACTCACAAGATACTGGCAAGATGGTCACTTTTATACCAGTAACTTGGCTTTTATATGTGCATCAGAGACTAGGAATGCCTCAGGCAACACCTCCAGTCTGTTTCAAAATAGTTGACACCTGTTTTCAGAAAAAGCTTCAATACTACTGATTGTTACAAAGCCATAAATCATTTTGTCAATACCAGAAGCTGGAGACATTTTCTAAAGCAAACACTGTAGTGGTAATGACACCTGTTGGTAACAACCTCTAGCAAGTCGTTTGTATGTTTAAAATAGACCTGTCTGATCACTTGCATATATGTTGTACTGATTTAATACTGGTTTAGTTCATTAATCTCAAGCAGCTCTGCATTTCCTCATGCTTCATATAAACAGAACCTCTTCCATTTGGCTATACCAATTAAGATGAAGTAATGATAAGCACAAAGTGATAAGCACAATGTAACAGGAGAGAATCACGTACAGCAGATGACAAATTTACTCTAAAATGGAAGTGCACAATTAATGTTTTGCCAAGACACTCAAAACATTTAATTCTGTACTGAGAAGCAGAGAGGAGTCAATACATAATATTAGTACACAAAGTTATAACAAATCCCAAATTCAAACATTAAAAAACCCTTTCAAGGAAAGGCCTAAGAGCATAATGTGGCTAAATGATTCTGTGATTCCAAGATGTATTACAGATCTTCTCAAAGGTCTGAAACAAAATTTATAAGCTTATCATACAGGTAAGTAAATCTGATATCTGGATTATATAATGATCAAATTAGGATACTTAAAAGGCGCAACAGTTTTGATTTAATAACTGCTTACGCTTATGCTACTATTGGATAAAAAAGGGCAATTTTGATTGTTCTCTTGGCAATTCCATAACCAGCATGCATTTTCATGTGCCACTTAACATGCAACGGGTTAAGCCAAATGAAATGAAAATTTGAAGAGTCTTTAGTAAATTGGAAATGATTTAACACTGTGTAACACCACAAAATATTCTGAAGTTTATTATCAGGAATTCATCTTGTCCTAAACATCTCTTCTGTATTTTTTCCCAAATTTATATTTTATCACCTCTCAAAGCAGCAATAAGATTATGGGAATTTAACTGGCCAAAAGCTGGCAAATAAGGAGTTGTGTAATTTTTCAGGTCTTTCCCATTACTTAAATGTTACTTCTAATAACAGGAGGGATTACATTCAAACTAACATGACAGTAATATTTACCGTACTATTCAGAAGCATTAATTATGGTCTAAGAAGAAATACAGGCATTAAGCACTACTAAAGAATCACACTGAGCAATGGCCCTTCAGCTCTCTGCCAAAACACAGGACTAACACTAACCAAGACTTGCTTACATTGCCAGCCTTACTACTGCATTTTCATATTTTTGTCACAGCAAAACAACTTCACAATGTGAAATTTAAGAATGATGCATTATGCAAAACACATGCAGCTGTCTTCAACCCGATGGTCCAAACGTATCTATTTTGCAGATCTAACCGGAATAATTTATAGACCCTCCAACCTTGGAGATATGAATTACTACCTCCACAAGTAAAGGTGACAGGTGACCACACATGGCTTACTTCTGCAGAGTAACACAGATTAATTTGTTAGTCTTTTTAATCCTAGTTACTTACTTTTTATTTAAAAATAAACTAGGAACAGATACACTGTCAGCTGCAGCCTCTTAGCATCAGGGCAATAACAAGTACCTTCAAGCAGCAACTTCATAAAATATTAAAATTAAATGTCAAGAACACACCTCTGTGTCTTGAATTATACTACTTCTGCCTGCAGGAAAAAAATATCCCTTGAAAAAAGAGAGTTCTCTAATAGCTCTCAATTTTTATGTTTCAATGACAAAACATTTCAACACTGTCAATATGTGAAATGGGATCAGTAACTTCTGACAGCTGGTCTCACGATCTAGCATTCAGAAGGTGTTTTTTCCATATGTTTTTAGACACATCTTCAAATACTAAAGGCCAAAAAAAGCTTTTCTTGTCAACTAAATACTATTACATGGACAAAAATGATCTCTAACTAAAGGAGAAGCTCTTAAACCAACGTGGAAGAGGAAAAGTTCAAAAGGTATCAGTGACATTATAAGAGAAGGAAGCCAGGATAAGGACACTTCTAGATCAGGAAAACATAAGGAACATTGCATAAACACAGAATGGTCCTTTCTCTGATGACTTTACCAAAAATAAATTGTGCAATTGTACAACAACTTCATAGACAGTGGTGCAAATTTCCCTAACATCAGCAAGTCCTCAGTGAGAATATAGCTGCTGAATATACTGAGTGTCTTTTTATGCTGTTATTTGAATAGAACGCACACAGACAATATCTGAGAATTTATGTAAAAGACTGATTGAAATGTTAAACTTACAGCTGTGGTAAATTGGGTCTAACAAAGGGATCGTTTTCTGCCCCATTCACAGCTTTATTTTTCCTCTGCTTGGGTTCAGAATTGGCAGATGGTGCCTGAGAATTATTTGTAGTTGGAGGCTTTCGCTTGGCCAGGAGCTTTCTTTGCCTTTCAATGTCTTCCCTTTGTTGATTCACCCATTCTTGCTGCCTGTAAACCCGAAAAAAAGCTTTATTAAAGTTTGATCCATTTGCATTTTTTAAAGAACTATCTTTTTAACTGGTAAGGCATTTAGAAATTTTAGAAAACTTACTGTATGTGTGAAAATGTTTCCTAGGAAAAAGAACACCGGTGTTCTTCATGAGGTGGAAACATTTTGCTAAAGCTATGGCACAATTTACTTTTTAAATATGTGGTGGTTTGTTTTGGGTTGTTTTGTTGTGTTTTTGAAAGTGTTACACATCACTTCTGCACTAGTAATAGAAAAAAAATATATATCTGAGCTAGTAGATACCTTCTTTTATACCATCAAAAAACCCCATAACAGAATCAATAGAGATTGCACCTGATTTTTATAGCCCAAATACTGAATTCGATCTGACTGTTGCCAAGTAAGTTATCGGTTTGGTTGTATGACAATTACAGCTTTTATGCAAAACGCACCTACAGTCTCTGTTTTTAAGGTTGCTTAGGGCATTGTTTCTCTAAAACAATCACATAATGCTAAGACTACATGCTGCCCTTCAAAAACTAAAATCTTGGTGAATTACCTTTTAAACACCTCTCTCTGTATCTATCTATACCTCCAAAGATTGAATCAAATTCATTATCAAATAACACCTTTTGAAGTACTGTGTAATTATTTTACCACCATCTCCAACTGCCTCCCAGAGCCCTTTCCCTTGGCCCTATCTCTGCTGAAATACCTGCTGCAGCACCTCTTTTCCAGGTGGTTGCTCTCCCCCATCCACTTGCACTAAACCCTGTCTGAGGCTGCCAGATTTGTCACTCCTCCTTCGTGGCACTGAGGAGCAGCAGGATGCCTCAAAAAACTGCTACTGTGATGATGCAGCACATATAAGTGACCAATGAGAACTTCACAGACCTCATCCGCCCCGATGACCACCAGTGATACATGGTTAGCTTCCTGAAAAATCACTGACTAGTTTTATAGCTCTTTCTACGAGATGAGATGAATAATTACGTGCTACTTATTTACTACATTCACGTTTTTCTAAGGGTAGTTAAAACTAAGTGAAACCAAACTGTCTTTCAAAGACACAGCCTTAGTATTCCCTCAGCTGACTAATGGAGTTCTGTACTGTATTCTCAGTCTTCAAAAGGCAAAGCAAAACACAACATATGAAAAGCTGCTCCAATCCTAGAACATTAGTAATAAAAAAATCCACTAGAGGGAACTAACATTAGTGAGAATTTTAAGAACATAGCATTGACTAACTTCACAAGATTTTGAAATGCAAAGCCATCTGTCCACTGTTCAGTAAATGAAGCACCATGACGAACTGTTGTAAAATGCCCCAGGCGTAATCTGTCTTGCATGCTCTTCTCTCTGCTTGCCAGCTTCTCCTGTGTGCTCTAAGAAAACAACAACAACAACAAATTCATATTTAGTAACACTAAAGTGTTCATAAAGTCAATAAAACACTCAGGTTTTTTTCCTCCAACAGCCTTCTAAAGCAGGGATAAAAGGAGAGTAAATGAAAATATCTTGTAGTATTTTACTCCATTTACTTCAATTTCTACAGAACTCAAACTCTGCAGTTGTCAGAATCAGTACTAAGGATGATTTATGCACCAAAAAAAATAAATCTCAGTTTGGCTCAGTTTTCCTATAAAGTTCACTGCTCTTCATAATTAACAGTTTATTTGTAAATACAGCAAAACTGACAGAGCATCACCATTATACAGGCATATAATTAAGATTCTGTCTGTACAGGTCTATTATAAAAAATGAGCCAACTTAGATATCAGAAGGAGTGCACCTACTACACTTAGCCTGGAAACTTCCTTGATAGAGCATCTATGTTACTACTTGTACCAAACTGACTTGGGTCAGGGACGTCTATGTGGGAATGGACTGTAGGTAGGTTTAACTGCAAGCAGATATTCACTTGCAGTAAGAGAAGCAGATGCCCTTCTCAGAATCAGTCACTGATACCACTAGAATCCTTGGGATGTGACAAACAATTGAATCTGCCTAGTCTCCTTCAGCAGAGGAAGAAAAAGCATTGTGAACACTTGATGAATGGAAACTCCTTTAATTGTTACAAATGCTTGCTTTATAAGAAATTTCTATGGCCCAAAAATCACACACACACAAAAAAAGTCAGAAGTTGACAGAAAGAAGGATCTTTGTGCAAACAGACTCCTAGAATGAGGAAGTGGCCTGCATGGCCTTTCACAACAAACGGCCCTTGTGATATTCTCAGTCTGAAGGTACCCACCTACTATCACGTCGAACAGATCCGATGCATCTTTTCCTTGCATTCCCCTCACAATGGAACTTAAAAGAACTGCAGTAATTTATTTGTGACATGCTAGTGAGGAAACTCTCCCTAATCTTCCAACAGCTCAGTTTGTGTCCTTGTATCTGACTGCAGCAGCCAGCAGCCAGCATTAGGGAAGAGATCTGGCTGTTTATCTTAAAACTTTTTTGTATCCTAATTTGTAATAAGTTGATTTTCTATTCACTTCTTCTTAATGTTTCTCTTTTTTTTTAATAAGATTATTTTAAAGAAGAGGGAGAGAAACAAGGTATCCTTGTCTTCTAAGAAACTGCTGCTAGTTGAAATATAATTGGCATTAAATTTCAAATAAGTATTTCTTTCATAGTAGTATGAAGGTGAACAGTCACCTTCATTTCCTTGTTTCCATTAATTCTGAGCTAACATGGCATTTTACATCATAAATTATCTCAGCCACTTAAGTGTCTCACAAAGAGATTTTAATAGTCTCCTCTTCCCAACAGATTAAGTTTAGAAATTCTTTAATCCACTGCGATCTTACAGTTTGTCCATGAAACTACATCACATACTAAATTCTTATCTTTTATGCTTCTCTATAGCTGAATTACTTATGATGGGAAAATCCTTAAATTTAAAAGGGCACATTTTCCATGATCTTAAAAAAGGCTCAGCATTTTATTTTTCCTATTCAGGTTTATAAACACACGGATAGAGATCCATGGATAGTTTCATTCTCAAGAGACTAATGTGAAAAAGCTGAAGGGAAAATGAAGGAATCATAATGGAGTTCTAGAGCAATCTCCCAGTTTTTATCAAAAATATTTTAAAAGCAGTGAGCTTACCTTTTCAATTAGAAGCTTCTTGCTCATTGAAATACATTTGTTCAACCTTTCTTTATATTTTTCAAGTAGCTTTTGTTGTTCATCTATTTGTCTTCTAAGATCACAGTTAGCCTAACAGATATATACAAAGTATGAAAAGATATATTGAAACACTATTTTTTTAATCAGTTCTCACAGAAAATAAAGGTATCTACCTTCACATGACCAAAGTAAGGAACATGCATAAACATCTATCTACAAAAATTTCATTTCACAGATCTATCCCAATCTATAGAAGGATGCTTTGCTTCCTTTTTTATTTCCTGTACACTGTCCTGCATTCTGTATTACAAAGCATTCAGCATACAAGTAATACATAAAAGCTCTGAACCTATCTCTTTTCCAGCTCTCCAGTGTTAAACCGTAAGTTTAATTTTATCTCCAGATTCTTTATATCTGATTGCTGAAGTCATGTGAAATCCTAACATTTTTAATTTCAAAGGAAACAAAAACTTCGCAATGATAAAAGTTTCAATCATTTGAGTGGGAAGTTTAACAAATTCCCTATGTTCCAATTATATTTAACCTTAAAATCCCACAGCAGTATTATTTTGATTAAAAGAAAATTTTAAAAAGTGTTTAGGGTTGTCTATCCCATACTGTTGAACACGTGTTCAAACAGTCTACATGTACCATTTCATAATATATGATTGCATGGGTTAATATTTGTATGCATTCTACATACGTATGTACACATATAAACACAAAGCAGACTACAGCCTGTAAATACAGGTTCATTTTGTATTTCATATTGCTATATATCACCTCTCCAGCACTTCTTTCAAGAGCACAAGCATTAAGATTTTTTTCCCCAAAAAGCTTAGAGCACAATATAGCATAGTTTTCTTATAAAAAGTAGTTATTTATTGCCTGTAATAATTTGCATCACAATCATTTCCATTCTGAAACTGTCAACAGTTGTCCCATTGGTAACTGCTAATCTCAATTAGAACAACCAAAAAACACCTGTTAGGTGAAATTATAGTATGAACTCAAGGAATTAATCAACTGCTTGCTAACTGCATCAGCTTTCTTTGTACCTTCAGGAAGTCTATAAACATATTTACTCATTAACAAGTCATAGCAGAGAAGCAGAAAAAACACCTTATACATTTCATTATACAGACTTCTTAGATTTAAGAAAAAATTTTACAGAAATTAAAAACTTGTTATACCTTTTTATTTAGGTAACCCTACAGTAATTAAAAAAGAAAATTAAAATATTTGCCTCATATTCACTGTCTGTTGTTCTGCACAAATAACCTTTACCCCATGTCTAACACTTACCCTGAGTAAGTCATCTATACGACCTTCTTTCTTTTCCAAGTCTTGATTTTTATTACTTTCTAGTGCAGCTAATTTCAGCATTGTGAGATCAGTCTAAAAAGAACATTTTCAAATATTTATCCTTTCCTTTAACAACTACAGGATTATTTTTCTCGTGTTTGTTAGGCAGAGAAATAAACTAGTTTAAAACATTCAACAAGACCAGCACATCTTATTTTTATGCATTTTGGAAGTGTCATGGAAGGTTCTAATTTAAAACCACTTTCCCTCTTCGTGAGGGCAACCATGAACAGTTGGGACAAACCACTAACAGTATCAAAAGATTTAATTAATTGAGAAGTTATTGTTCATTAAAAAAGCATATAAAACAGGGCAAGAACATAAACGTCAACGAATTACTTTAAATTCTCTATATTTGGGTCAACAGGTAAAGTTACCTTGTTCTGACTAACATGTGAAAGATAGAACAGATCACAACAGAAATGGCAGAGAGGATAAAACAGCTGCTTTCAGCTTTTGAAAGCCACGTCAGAACTCTGTCTTGATCATTTTGATTACCACCTCATTTTTCTTCTTCAATGTCAGATTTTAAATGCAATATGACAATGGCAGCTGTCAATTCAAATAGTGCCTGAAAGAGCAGCCTCTACTTCTAAGATCACACAACAGCTAAAATCTACCAAATGACACGGTCATTTAAAGTACATATGAAGAGCAATGCTGGAAGCCAAGCAAGTGCAGAATACAAAACAAATCAGAGAGATTTAAATTATGAGCTGCTGAACTTATTAGGAAAATGCTTTGGCAGTTGTAAAAAGCAAAGCTTTTGAAAGCTTTTAAGAGTTTAGAAGTTAAAAGATAATGAAATGAACATAACTACCTTTTTTTTTGTTTCTGTGGTCTGAAGTGATATAAAATAGCTCTATTCAAAAAGTTACCTGAGTAATTTTAATAGATAACTGCTTTGGTTGTGTGATAGGGTGGTCCCCGAAAGCTAATGAAGTAGGAGAAGGACTATTCTGTCGAACCTGAAAGGCACGAAAATGAAATATTTTAGATGCAACTGTAATATTTAATTATAAACATAGCCTTGTTACAACTCGTGGTAGAAAAAATCCAGAAGAACAGAGAAACAAGGTATCTGTATTACACAAGCTACTACTTGCAGCACTGCATTGAGAGTTCTATTGCTATGCTGATATGTATCCCTTGCAGTTCAGAAAGGATGCAATATATTCACTGAGAAAATTAGGATTGTCACTTTTGGGAAACAGACTGAAAGATTTAAGACAATACAAGACTGACATAAGGTGATGTCAGTCTTACACAGACTTATTTTTCTGATTCTGAGCTTTCACAACTCATGAATAATGTGAGTTATTTTTGGAGTGGTTATTTCCCATGGGAGAACCAGAAAGGGGAAGCTAGTGCAGATCAGAACACAAATCCTGTTAATGAACATAGTTTGTGTGAATGAGATTTTTTTCAAGCCAAATTCCACAATCTGTATTACACTCCATACTGTTGGCAAGAACAAGAGGATGCCTGAAGTTGAAAGTACATGGAATAAAAGCTGAGGTCTACCATCAGAGAAAACAAATCTTTTCTGCAACTGGCAAAATTTGTTTGGCCATTTAGAATAACACGTGGGGACGCTGAGCACTGAAATCGTGCTTATGAGAAGGGAAAAAAATGAGTTAGCATGACCAACAAAGAGAATTTTAAAGGTAAATTAGGTATTCAATTATTTTTTAAAAATTATGATTTATCAAAAACTGAGATTTTAAAGTCCCAAGTTAGGGGTTCAGTTTCCTCACAAGTAAGAAAAATCCTCCTCTTTTTTGTGTGAGACTTATGAATAGATGTCATTATAACATTTAACATTTATTCAACATTTTACATAATTACTTTGTATTTTAAAAAGACATTTAATAAAACAAAGTCGCAGTGTTAACAGAAAAATTTAGTTTTAATACTTAGTTTGATCCTTTTTTCTTTTTAATGTTTAAAGAATGAACGTTTTCCAAGGACTCCCTCCTCTGAAAACTCTTCCCTTGAATATAGACTATTTTCAATTATCCTGTTTTTAGACTATAAAATTATGTCCAGCAGTGATGAAGTTCACAAACTTACAGAAGAAGGAGCGGAATGTGAATTCTGAGGAGATCGGATTGCAGGAGGTACACCTCGCACTGGACTAGAGCCGTTTCCACCTTGGTACTGTAGAGTAGATATAGCCCTCCAATTAGTCAATCTTATCAAAATACATTCTACATCTACTGAATGATACAGTTCATCTGTACACAGAATCTGTAAATCAGATTGTATTACTTTTATTAGTGTAGCCTTTAGCCATTTAAAGAAAAGCATGAAATAAACTGGTTTTTGTATTTTAGTTCAGGCTGCACTGAGATGACTGTGTCTCTACTTCAAGGTTTAATACTCAAGAAGTTTATATGAAGAAAAAAAGTGTAATCTCTCGAGACCTATTCATTACAAACAAAATTCTGTAGCATCCAGAACAAGATAAAAGTAAATTTTAAAACCAAAGTAAATTTTACAAATACACAAAATCCTTACCTCGAAATAGTCACTAATCTTGTGACCACGTCCCCCAATATTCTTTCCTGCAACAAATACATTAGAATGGATTAAATAAACTACTTGTAGAGGTGCCTTACATTTTTACATATAAAGTAATTATAGCAAAATCTTACCACTTGTTAATTGGTTTTCTTTGATGTGGTAATATGTGATGCCCCTATGCAGGTAATTAAAGGATTGGCCACAACAAAGGGATTTGCATATTCCATTCACTGAGAAATCAGATATTAAGTCACACTTCAATTCCTAAACCACCTTAGTGTAGACTTAGCAGTAACTCTAGACCTCCTCCAGATAACAGGAAACTCATCTCTTATCCTACAGATCAAACCTTTAGCTCTAACTCCCTCCCCTTTTCAAGCACTATCTCAAAGTCCACCCGCTTCCAGAATACTGAATTAACCAAGTCTACTAGCATTATATACTCTACTCGAGTTATTATTCCCAAATGTTCTGCCCAAGGATTTCCCTAAGTGTCAATAACAGTGTGGGCATCGATGATGACAAGTATTTCCAGTCCTCTTAACCTGATTAAGAATTGGGTAACTCACAGGGTTAACTAGGGAAATAAACACCAGTGAATGAGATCAGAATTTTCTTTATCTCAAATATTTTGAGACTTCAGGAGCAGTAATTTGAATTCTCTCTCTTCAACTTGAGGACCTGACCCATATGTGCCATTCCTACACCTTACCTAATGCACAAATGCTTTCTTTTATTTGGCCCTAGGATGACCAATAAATCTCAAGACTGTATTTGTCTCTTGTACAGGCGACACTACCTGTTAGGAGACACCTTGGAAATGGACTATTGTTCAAAGCTTTTTACTTTATAGAAAGAAATTTTTGCGATAAATTAGGAGACCATTGCCTACAGATCCAAAAATGTAATTCTGGACCTTTTAGCAAAGATTTTCAAGCTTTTCTACTGTTCCAGCCCTGATGAATTCTAGTCCAATGTGACTGTATATTGGCACTGCTGCATAACGCTGTGTCACTAAGAAATAACATGAAGAAACAGAAACATTTGTCAGTCCTGTCTGTGTAAAGACTTTTAACAGAAAAAATTAGATAAAATAATTCAAAGACCTAAACAGCACACAGCTAACTTCTCCAATAGTTACCCAGTTGGTGTACATACTGCTGCTACTTCCCTCCAGCCAGTTCTTTACCTACCCTATAATTCTGCTAGTGATTCCTGTCTTCATGCTTAATTCTCATGCATCATTTTATCAAATTAAAATTTGCTTTCATGCAGATAAATGAGACAGACTGCACTCCTTTTCAGTATAGAAAAATCTATTTGACGTAATGTAACAGAACTCTGTACTGAAGAAATACATCAAATTATTTTGGCACAGCCAATTATGAATAGATTTACACTGATTTTATTCCACATTCCAATTACCTCCATCTTCTAAACAATACTTTTCTTCAACATTTATGGATTATTTTACATATTACGAAGTCAATATCCTGGCTATGCAATATACAAGAGATTGATCTCGTTTCTTTTTTTCAACACAATAGCAGTATTGCTGTGCTTCAACTGTACTGTATCACTCCAACAGGCTGCAGTTTCTTAGGCCTTGAGAACATTGCAGTGCAGACTATTTAGTTTCACTGCTGCTGACAGTAAAATAGTAATTATAAGACATTAAAATCATGTTTTCTAAGTTAAAAAGTTCCTGAAACTTCCATCATCTTTAATTTCAATCCTTATTAGTAACAGGAAGGATAGGCTATTAGAACAATGGAAATAGGAAATTCCATTCAGGTTCTTTGAACAAAGCAGGTGTCTACAAAGTAACACAAAGAAATCAATTTTAGTCAAACTACATAATTCTTCTGATAATAGCACGTTGCATGATGAAGACTTCCAGATATGGAGCCCATTGATATATATCTGTAGTGACATTTTCTAGCTCAGTTAGAATAAAACAAAAAGCTAATACTGATGTTATCAGAACTATTTCCTCTCCCCTTTGATGAATTTTTGTCTTGAGGTTCAATTTCCATCATTCCTCCCCCAAAAGTCACACTAAAGAGAGGAACAACAAAAAATAAACTTTGTAAATATTAAATTAGAAATCAGCCTCATCCCTCTTTCCCCATCTCTCTAGACAACCACAGTGTTCCATAGAAAAGGAAGAATAAAACTCAATTTTTGTATATACCTGTAAACCAAGCAATCAGATACTGTAATCTGTAACCCCTTTTCCCCCTTACCTACTGAAAAGAAATACAAACCACAAAGGTATTTTGCATGAGAAGAGCTGCTATAATTCTCAAAAAGAACACAGAGTTGTATCACAGCTGCAAGTTATAGATACAGCAGCTCATGATTCTTTTGAGTTATTACCAGGTCAATTCATGTTTTACTTGCCCACTCCTTTCAGTGATAAACGGGAGTGGGAGGAGAATATGTAATTTATCATCCAAAACCTAACACCTGTCTTATGCAAGCAAAAACACAGAATTTTTCAGGTTAACAGTCAAAACTTTGTTACATGCAATCATTATCTAAGTAATTTACAATTTAGTTTACCTTGGCTGCTTTCACTCTGAGTGTCTGCTTTTCTTTTTCTTCCTCTGGAAGGTTCTGACTGTTTCTTCTCTGGAGTCTACAAACAACAAAAAGAAAATGATGCAACAGCATTTCTATTTATTTATATTACTGCTATATTATTGCAAAATAAATTTAAATCCTCATTCATAAAACATGATTTCACAATTAAGTAGACATGCAATTTCAGATAGTAGTTAAAGTAGATAATATGATCTTTGGTCAATCAGGTAAGTACAAGCTAGAAGAGATATTTAAGAAAGTGCGAAATAATTCTTAAATTATTTCCCAAAAGGTAATTCCACATATTAACTTTTAAGCAATTATACCTTTTCATCCATTCCAGGGTTTATGAACATCTAATTTTGTTTCATTTATGGCTACATTTTATCGAGATCTCCATATTTTAGTGTGGGTGTTTTAAAGCTTAATACTTAAGCGAATAATCTGGTTCTTAAAGTTCTAGCGCTTCAATAGGAAGCCAATAATGTTGCACATTTTCAGAAGTGCAGAAAACATCTCCAAACTAATAAAAACTGTATAGATTTCTAGAATCTGCTTAGGATTAAAAAGAAAGAAAAAGAGGAAAAAATAGATAGCAATTGCTCAAAATTTTAATATCTGTGCACTTGTAAAGTGTCATCCTCCCCTCCCCATTATATTTTTATCTCAAGTAAGTGTAAGAAAACCATCAATGATAAGTGAAAAAATACAAATCTGTTAATAATTCTAAAGTAAATTTTTATATACAGTTGCCTAGAAATTACAATCAGCATGTACAACACAGATAACAAGAAAGGGCTGTGATCAGAAGCATCTCTAAATTATATTTGCTCTTCTTTGATCTGAGGATTCAAACCAGTTAGTCTCCCCAGTTTAAGTTAAATGATAAAAACTGCTTTGGTTCAAGAAGAACATACTGCATCTCTGAGTTTGTGTGTGTATTCAGTCTTCATGGTGCCTCATATGTAACTGGAGAAAGCACAGGAGCCATTACGTGAACTATTTTAACATCAATAAATCAAAGGTCTCTAATATTTTAGACTAAACTTGAGATCAGTGATCAGATACTTCATTTTTTCATTATATGATCATTTCATCATTTTATTGTATGTCACTTTGTGCTCCAAATATGCTTTCTCAACACAGCAAATTATATCACAATTCAAATTTCAACCATCACTAAAAGCATTTCAAGGATGTTTCATTCCCAAAAATCTTCAGGCAGATATCTTCTTATATAAATTTACTACAAATATTCTACAGTATTTATTTCGGCAAGAACCACTTTAAGCTACCTGTGATCTGTAGAAAATTGTGAGTCTATAAAAGAACCAGCAGAACAAGAAAGGTCTTTCTTACTTATACCATGTATTTAAGTTACAAGAGTTATGTGGATAGCTTCATAAAAACATCTCTGGAAGTTTTACAATTATAACTGCATTGTATATAATTGTATTATCAGGCTACAAATTAAGTTCAAATTAAATACATTTGCATCTTTTCCAGTGCTATCGTACATTAGCAAACTATACAACACAGACTCCTGGAAATGAAGTTATTTCAAGACTGTACAATTCTAAAAGCAGAACGCATAGATTAGAAATACTACTTTAATAATTTGCAATTACTGCCAGGTAAATAGGTAATATTAAGCTATTTTTCCATAAGCAAAATCGAAACTACCTGACCAAGAATTTTGATGTTATTCTTATTTTCCAACTTTTAATTTTGCAGTTACGTTCTAATGTAGTCAGTTTTACCTATCATAGCAAGCAAAAAAAAAAAATTTGTTTAAAAGCTAATTAATGACAAAACATTTAAGATTTCCCCCACCAAAATTAGCTTCCAACTGCTGCGACTTGTATCTAAAAACCAGACATTTAAAGAGGTTTATAGTTTTAAAACTCAAATAATTCATAAATGTCTATTTCCTTAAGCTCTTCTGATTTCTTTCAGTGTTTAATTTAACCTTCCAAACTAGAAAGTATTAGCACACTAATGAGGTTATTAATGAGGTTACCCAACAAGGTCATGTTCACCTTTCCTAAGCACAAAATTCACATGGTAATGTACAGCATACATCAATCACTAGAAAATATTCTCCAAAATCCTTCCTAATGAGTGGAATCATATGAATTACAAGAAATTGAAGACTAATGAAGTCGGAGAGTATTCTCCTAATAAATGAAGCTGCTTTCTGTCACTTCAGAAGTGTTTATATATAACCAAGATTTAGATTAAAATCCTACTATTTCATAAGCAAGACAAAACAGTTTTGAGGTTATCCAATGCTAGATTGTAAAGTTCTGTTAAAGTCACACACAGATTGGCACATCAGCAGAGTTTCACACATAGTAGTCTTGATCCTAGTTTTCCCCTCAATTCACTGTGCTTCCCAGAGTCTTCTTTTTACATTTATAATTTTAAATCTTGGGTTTTCACATCCTCTTTTATAAAGTAAACATTTCTAAGAACCAATTATGAACTAGTTAATCTCCTTTTAATAAACACTCAGATAAGTATTTTTATGTATTTTATACATAGTTAAATATTCTTTATCATTTTTGTAGAACTGTTAACAACATAATTCAGGAAGTTATTTTTGTAGAAGAAAAAAATAATGTGCAGTAAAATTAAACGTTTTATTTTTTTTGTATCTCAACACTTAAATCTTTAGTATGCTTAAAAGCTATGATGTTTTAGTTGTTAAGATTTTTTCATATGCATAATGAACGAGTCCCTAGTTTTCTACCATCATTTTTTTCTAAATCCTACCCTCCCCCTAAAGCTTTACAACTACAGCAAACAAATACAGGAGTGCTGTTTTCCCCTGTGACATATTTTAAATTCTAATGAGATCAAAACTTTAGATACTTCTGAAATAACATTTATAACAAGGGTTCGGTACTACTGGAATCTGTAGCAACTAAACAGCGAGAAGTAAGCTGAGCAAAACATTTAAATAACTAATCAAACTGGACAAATCAAGCCACAGACAAAGCTGTCCTCCCCTAAATAATTCACTATCTACAGAGAACAGAAAATACTAGTTATAAATAAAAGAATGTATTTGCAATCAAAACAAGGAGGAGCAATCTATTTTCATGAGGAATGGTAGGGAAGTCCAAAATATTGGAAGACTATCATAGGCACTTGTTCACAACCTGAGGTAGCCAATTTAGGATTCGTATCTTAACTACAAGTAGCTAATAAACACTCAAGACCCACGCACCACAGCAACAAAGCATTTAATAAAATAACGTATACCTTTAAAAAGAAACTGGAGTACTGGTCTGGATATCAAGATCAAACATTCAGCTAATGTTTATTGCTCAAAATGCTGTACTGAATCCAGAATAAAGCCTGGTTTCAAGTTATTTTGCAGATCAAAGTTTACCTCTATTAAAACTATTATTCAAGTAATCTGCCCATCTTCATACATCCATAAGATAGGGAAAAAAAAGAGACTATAGTTCTAACAGTTGCATTTTCTGCAATACTTTATGGAAAAAGTAAAAAAAAATCACACCAGAGAAACAAAAAGTGGTGTGTGTGGGAAGCCTTCCTTGTTTTAAAAACTAAGTATGAAAGACTCACTCTCTTTTCACATGCCACTTCATGATGAAAGCACATAATAGTGACATGAATGTACCATCACAATTTGATCAGAAACTGACATTCTTGCTGGAAATTAATTTCAATGATTCCGAGATTTGCATTTCTTTTTTTTTTTCTCCCCAAACCTACTGTAATACAACAGTGCTCTCTCAACATCAAATGATGGCACTGCTTCCCGAATGAGCAGGTCTTTGTATTTTCACACTACCATCACTGTTATTGTGAAAGCTTCAAGGTCACATCATTAAAACAAAGAAAAAACAAAACAAAAAAATCCCGCAATGAAGAACTACAGTATACTTTTTATAGTATTACAGCATATAAGTAGCCAGATGCAATTTTAAGAACAAAACTGTAAAAACTTACAAACATATTTGCTATTACAATTTAAAAAAGTCAAGAAATCATATTTCACTACTCAATGTCATTAAGACTCATCTTGCACTGTGCAGTGGAGCACTGGACTTCTATGCAGGATATTTTAGAAAAAGAAGTCTATTTCTATTTTAGAACACAAGTTTTAGAATATTTAAAAAACTAAATTATTATCCCTACCTAGAAGCACAAACCTCTCTTGAGGTTAAAACACTGTGCAGAGACTTTCAAATTTACATGCCTCAGAAAAACCTTGCCTTTGTATCTCATGTATACAACTCTAAAATAACATTTTCCTACACCAAAAAGTTATTACACATATAGTCAGTGTTTTGAGATCCCCGAAATACTCAAGGATAAGTTTTTTTATCAAGGAATTGCAACAATGCATCATAGCCTTCAGGCTACTGCAGCACATTTCCATTCCCACAACTACATCAGGACTGCATCACTGCCCAAAGTATTTCTACGAAGAGCCATGAATAAAAACAACAGGCAGACAGAATCTTCTGGTTAAGAAAATAGTCTATGCAGCTGAATGCATAATCCAGTTGGGAAAGGTGAGGGGGAAAAAACCACAGCAGACACTTTTCCAATGAGGAAAACAAATCACACAAACAGAACTTTTATAAATAAGGTATCAGTTTTGGGAACCAACTAAATTCACTTGCTGGGCAGCCCAGTATCAAAGCAAACATCAGACAGTGTTTCGTAGCAACCGAGCAAATGAACAATTAAGCCCCAAAGTAAAGCTTTGATATGTGAAAACAACATCAACAGCACATTCCAAACAACTTTCCCTCCAGCATGACACACACTCCAACACAGGTCTGGCCTAGGCTAGAAATACACTCTTGGTTAGAGTGGGTATAACCTTGTCCGTGCAATGTCTGATGTACCCCCACAAAACTCTCAAGAGGGACGCACCAACCCCAAAATAGGTGAATCCCAAGAGCTGCACTACTGCAACAATATCAATGCTCATCACTAAGGAAGATCTTCTACACAAGGGAAGTCTGGGCTCTGCACATTAAAACCTAATAAAAGTATGAATTCTTTTTTGCATTACAGAATGGTCTCAGGTAAGAAAATACAGTGACAACTGCAGCTTTTACAAATGCAGGTGATGACTACTGTCTGTCCTCGAAATAAATCCATATTTTAAAAGAAAACATAACAAACTAGTTTTCAGAGTATTTTCTAAGATTCAGCCAAGGACTAGTCAAAGTTTATCTGTGCTGATGAAACACTTATTACTTATGAAATGAAAGACAGCAAACTGTTTAAGCATTTTCAGTTCCAAGCGATGCATGTACACTCACAGCATGAGGACAGATAATAAAGAAGCAGAAGCAGCTTGTTTCATGACCAAAAATCCAAAGAAACTGTTTTTTTCCAGTCATGCTTCCTCCTCCAAGAGATGGTGTCTTTTAGTAGTTTTTGCTTTTTTTCCTATCTAGCCGAGTAGTCTGTATTTTATTTTAAAAGCTTCTATACAAAATAAGGCATCAAAGTAGAATACAAAAATAGGACTTATTAGCATTTAAATTCTGAGGTAATAATGAATCTGTACCATATACTTAACTTACCTCTGATTCTTTATCACTTAAAGATCCCAAACTTCCAAAGCTGTGATTTGAACTCTCGTTATTTGTTGAGGCCTACCAAGACAAATAAAATAGTCAACATTATATACAGATTAATAGAACAGCTAATCCACCATTCTCACAACAAGTAACAGTCATTTCATGCTTGCATAGAAAAATTGGTTAACTACAGAGCACTTGTGACTTGCAAGGGGGATAAGAAGTTTGACAGCTGGATGTTTTGAGGGCACAGTAAATTCTGAATTTTGATTGCTTTTAAGCCAAATAAAACTCCAGAACATTCAAAACCATTTCAGTTTTATTTGAGAATAGCAAAATATGCAATGAAATACCACATCAAATGATTGCACAGAATGGGTTTAAAAAGCCAATATTGCTGAAAGTGCTGGAGACTACTAAAATTTTTCAATTTTCGAAAAAAAGAGGGTTTAATTTTCTCTACAACAGATAATAGGCTATTGTAGAGATTTTTTTTTTAGTTCATTCAGTGACAGAAAATTAAAATGTATTGACAGTATCACTCTACATTCTTAAAACAAATTATTTTCCCCAAAATAATAAATTCACACTAGTGAGGGAAGGAAAAAAAAAAAAAAGCCCCCAATAGTGAAATAGTCCCAAATTACAATGTTTGTTTAGAAATTTACTGAGGCTGATTTATTCAGAGATCTTTTGAACAGAGCATGGCAACAAGGGCATTTTAATGAAAGAGTCATCATCAGCTGAGCATCTTTCTATTAAAAGAAAACGTCCTTTCTTACAATGCTGGATTGTTCTCCTCCATATAGTAAGGCAGAACAAATACTTTGAAGTGAAACAACTAGTTGCAAGGCAAACTGTTTGCTTCAAAGCATTAAATTCCAGTACTGTGTCAGTTTGCGGGAGAGCACTCATCTGTGACACTCATCTGTGACACTCATCTGAATAACTAGATCATCTCTGAATCAAAATTTCTAGAGAAATGTTAACTAAACCCCCAAAATTTCCATGTATGGTTCCCTCTACAGGGAGGTCTCTAGTACAGAAATGCCTGTATGTAGTTCTCCCTTGCAATGTCTCAGTACCTGGCCATTGGAGTCAGCTAAGACAACAATCTAACCTATATTCATATTTCCAGCCTTGCTTACTGAAAAAGTTTGAAGGTGATGGGCTTTTCCCCCCAACAACTCCAAACCTCTTCAGCAAAACACAGATAAGGCTAGGCTTCCAAAACAGTAGTCCTCATAAATAACAGTCCATCTCAATTTAATTACTAGAAGAATATAATGACCTAGAATATTTCAAAAAATAAAAAGTAAGTGCAGCTGCAAGTTCTGTATTGTCTTGCTAGGTTAGGAAAACAAGAATTTGGTACATGTGGATTTGGGGTTGTACACAAAGAACTTTCCTCATTTTGGCCTTCAAAGTGAAAGCAGACCAACAGATATCGTATTTATACATCATATTTCCCCAGTTACCTCTGTACATCAGTTCAAAAAGGTTTTATCAGTCTTTTTAATAAAAATAAGATAAGCCTCTCTGAACATCCCCCACCAAGACTAAAGACTGTATTTAAAAGAAAAAGCATTTTCCAAACACAGCCCAGATCAGCTATTACACTTCATTTTATCTGCATGGATACACTGTATGGTCACAAAAGAAATAAAAACAAAACTGATATAATTGTCATTTTACTGATGGTGTAATAAATCACACGACTAGGAGGTAAGAACAACAGTATCTTAGATGAGCATCTGCATCTACCAGAAAATACTGGTAGTAGTATCTTCAGCAAATATTTATCAAAGTATTTGATAGAATTAAAATCACTTTATCTAGATATCCATTTGGAAACCAACTGAATGAGATACAGATCTTGGAATGCATCAGGGACAAGAAATTTATGTTTCATATGGCAGAGTGAAAAAGGAAATTAGTTATTTTAATTTTTTTCCTGGCTAATTTGGATGAACAAACTGATAATGTGAAACTGGAATGTAATTTGGCTAACAGCGAAATCAGTTGAACAAAGGACAACAAAAAAAGACTTGAACAGATTTATGGAAATATAAGCAGTGACTCACAGGGATCAACGTTTAAAGAAGAGGAACACCAAGAAACTTGAAAATGCCTTTTAAAGAAAATGTATTACACACAGAGTAGTAGGCAGATTATGAGGAGTGTAAACTGGCAACAAGGCCAGGGATCAAAACAGCTGTATCAAAAACTAGAAGTTAAATGAAGCTAAAAAAAGGTACAGATCTAGCAATGAAAAGGATAAATAGTAATTTGAATAATGAGTGACTACCTGAGCTATTATAATGAGCTAATTAATTTAAGGAGTAAGCAGTACTAGAGAACCGAAGCAATAAATAAACAAAGATGGGCCAGAATTACTGTTTGTCTCTATCTAATTATAATCATAAGATATGGCAAGTATACACTTTTGCAGTCATAATGAGAAGGCAATTAAACAGTGCATCAACCTCACTCTGTCGATCCAACCTATTTCCCTCCTCTAATATTTAACTCATTTCTTGGTTAAGATGGAACTAACAAGTGATAGGTCACCTTTTTACAGCTTTGTGACAGTTACCTCCATGTCACTCTCAAAAACAAAATAAGATACAATGCAAGACCACTATACAATAATTTCAATTCTTTATAGTTTCTTAATAGTCATCAATGTCTCCAGAAATTTCATCAATGTCTGCTATCAGGAAGTATTTTGTTCTGTAATCTGTACTGGTAACTACAATACAGCATAGGATGTGAAAAACACTTCAAGTTTGTGTAAAATACTTCAAATATAAGGACACTGCAAACACTTTGGAAACAGAATTCAGAAGTACTTTGGTCATGAGGGAGATGTGCCTAAAAAATAAGAATTACATTTTTTTATTATCAGTTTATTAAGTACTACACTTGATGAAGAACACTCAAATGCACAAATACAAAATGGAGTACCTCTGTTTAGGCAATAGTATTGCAGAAATCAGTCTTGGATGCTGAAGCTAGTCACTTGAATAGAATTTGCAATAAAGGCAAATTTATTTTGCAGAGGTATCAACTGAAGGGTAATATACAACATATGGAAGGTAATTAAGTTACGCTATTCAATGTTCATAAGGTTCTTCCTGAGGTGGTGTATCCTGGCTTAGATACTAATGGACAGACTGCAGAAAGTCTACAATGAAAGGATACAAATGTCTGGAAATGCTGAAATCATTTGTTAATCTAGATGTATTAATCATCAAAAACATTCAGTCTTCAAAACAGAGGTTGCACCACATTCCCTGTATCTGTTTCAAGCTGAACAGTAAGTAGATGGCCCACTACAGAAGGGACAACTCAACTTAAATACTGGGAAAATCTTCCATCTCTGATCACATGTGCACTACAGCAAAACCACAAAAGAGCCTAGATAAGCTCTTTCTTTGTTTTTTAAGAACAATTCAATGTCCATGTCATAGAAAAGTTCAGGATAAACAATCCTATCTCAAAGCAAAATAACAGACTAACAAGGATTTTTCTGAGAGCCTCTTCCAACGCAGTGCTTTTTCAAGTAAATCACATGGACAATATGCAAGTGAGACAGTGTGAGACAAATAAGTATTTCAAAGACGGCAGATCTGAATGACTGTTCTCAGGACTTACTTTAGCTCCAACACTGCAACTTCCAGTACTCCCAGTGCTGCCACTTACTACTCCTGTAAATCTTGCCTCTAACAATTCTTGTCTTCTTGGGTCCAGGCTATGAAGCTCATCCATTGCTCCTGAAAAAGATACATAAATTCATCACATTTCCTAATATTTGAAGTGGAGTATTCTACAAAAAAGCCAAACATACCACAGGCCTATGCAAAGAAAGGATTTATATCCTCAACTTAACAATGACTCACTATCTGTTACCTAATAACCAATGCACTCAATTAATTACAGAAAATTTGTGGGAAGTTCTATGCATCAGAATAGCCTTGTCAATTCTGGTGAAAACCAGAACCTGTTAGAGGTGTGTAAGAGACAGAGTCTGCAGTATGCAATACGCCAACCAGGCAATTATTTATAGATTAAAAACTAGCTGACAGGAGCAAAATATTTTCCAGCATAAAACCTCCCAATTCTGCAATGCATTCTGCAATGCTCTTGTTTTCCATATATTTAAACTGGTAAGACTATCAATGTTCAAGATCAACAAGTAGGAATCACAGGAAAAAAAAGAAAATCAGAAGGCAGATCGCAGTCCTCAACACATGCAAGGGAACGTAGTGTTATATGGAGGCTTGAAGGGCAGAGAAGGAAGGAGCAGGATCAGCAACAAAAAAGGAGCCAAAGAGAAACAGAGACCCTTGTGCAAGCGGTGGTTTTGACAGTGCCCTGTAAAACGGAGTAAAGCAGTGCTGCTGGAATCAGCAGGGAAAGTAAGGTGGAAGGAAATGGAGGAACAAAAGGAGTTTCTGATGAGCTCAGTCTACATGAGTAGGCTGCAACATGATGTGCAGCTTTCTAATTTGTATTTAAATCACTTACGGCTGTTTAATGAGTCTGAAAGATGATCCAGACAAATAGTCTTCCGTATTTACACAAACTGCATTCTTTTTTGTTTTTATCTCTTCAACTACTTGAACATTCAGTTTATCTTCAATTGGAAACATTTCAGCTGCTTTATTTTAAATAAGATAATTAAGGTTAAAGTCTTTATGCACTATTTTAATAGTATATGCCTCAAGTACCACATAGTGATATAGTCTCAATCTTTTCAACTAAGACACAATACGTTGGTGCTTTTCAGTCCCAGAGGACAACACAACAGTTCAGAAAGGAATGGTGCTATGAAAAAAAGCTTTTGGAATTCTGTTTTCATGAGTTTAAATGTTACTGCGCACCTCTACCCACCACCTAAGCATTCTGACAACCAAGGTATCAATGTAGCTTTTTCCACACTTTCTTATATTGCTCTTGGGTATCTCAAAATCTTTAGAATTCAAGAACTTGACAGATCTTTCTGTACCAGACACTGCGGCCACTCCTGGCCATGCAGCAAACCACTCCCTCCCTCTGTCCCCCCCACCTTCCACTGGTAGGGAGAGCAGTGGTTCTGCTACTTGGCTAATTCAAGTTGCCCTTGTTCCTGTGGGAAGGCAGATAATGGTGAGTGTGGTGTCAGTGCTCCTTTATCATGGGGCCTGGTAACAGACCTCCTCTGATGGAAGGAAACCACACCAAGACACAAACAGTAGGGAGACATTCAGGAAGTGTGTTGGTGACAGAGCCTTCTTTTGAAAAAAATCAAACCACAAGTGGCAGGTTGAGGATACCACATTTTGTTTCTAGACACAGGGAGTTTACCCAGACGCAGCCATATACAGAGCTGGAGGACTCTTTTCCAGCAATGCAGGGGAATTACACAGTTTGAAACTGCAGCTGGCTTATCTGCAGTTTTAATGCTGCTTCTGAACTTGCTTAGTAAAAATTCCTCCAATTTATACATACTTTAGACTGTAAACTCTCTGGCTTAAAAACTGTTTTACTATGTGTATGCTTAGTGCAGAACAATCGGGAATTCTCTTTAATCCTTGCTTCCTAAAATGTGTTTTCAAGGGTTTCTATTACAAATTGTACATTTCTCATACACACAAAAATGGACTGCGCAGCAAGGATTTTTTTTTTAAAGCAGATGCGTACAGTCTTCTAGTATATATGTAATCTCTACCTTAATGGGAAAGTATTGTTCTGAAAAACTGTAAAAAATTAATCACACCAGATTTGTCAGGCAAGTTTAAATGACCATTATTTTCCTTCATAACAGTAAGCGTTTAAGTGCATGCCACTCTGAAAAAAACAATTTTTGTTTACCAAAGTAAACCATTTAATGAAACAGGTCTAGCAATATTCTGATTTATTAGCCTATTTGATAGTCAACACCTGCAGAAGTTCAGAGCTTACTTAAAAGTACTGATGTAACTCCAGCAATTACAAAACCATGTGCACATTACAGAAACAGATACTATCATATCTTACATTGTTTATTTTATGAAATATGGGAAAGCAAAAATCACTGTGGATTGCTAAGGTTCATCTGAAGTACTGCAGAATAAAATGCTCCTGCAGGTCTCGTGTACTGTGTGTAGATAGTAATGCACTAAATAGATCAGCACCCCTGGGTTAACTCACTGGTCAGTGATGTAGCAGGGTAGAGGGGTAATCCACAGCACAGATGAAATACAATCCCCTCTTTTTTTTGCCCAGATTTTGGAGCCTACATACACTAATGAATGCACTATATTCTCTTTACTATTTTTGCTGCTATCTTTGAGGGGTTTATTTTGGTTTGGGTTTTGCTATTGTTAAATATCCAGAAGCAAACAGTAACACATACTCTGCCATCTTTGTGATTTGATTTGAAAGACAAGACAGAAAAGCTGGATCCAAACCTTCTTTTAACAGAGAGTAAATCCCAGGAAGAATCCCAGGAACTGCCTTGCTCATTCATGTTATAATTTAAAATTACTCCCTGACACAGCAATTTCTTCAAAACCACACAGTTCTGTACAATCAGTTCTCAGCACAAGTTATCTACTTTTAAAGGTACTGTCAGCTCTAAGGCACTTCATGTTAGGGACAAAAAAAATTTTTTTATATTATTGAAACTATATATTATATGTGACATATAATTTTCTCAAACACCAGATTTTATAAATTCTCCTGCTCATTGAACGCCTTGCTGCTCACAAGACTAACAAAACTTACAGTTTTGAAAATATACCCAGACTTCTTACTTGAACTAACTTTATTCCTACACCTGAAAGCCAACTCACTAACTCAAAGGACATGCAATCACATTACACAACTACTTACAGCATTATTTACACCATGATGCTCAAGGAAACACTGGTATTGCTACCACCTACTGCCATTCAAACTTGTACCATATTCCAAAGAGACTTGGAAGATTAACTGAAATTCACAGAAGAGCCCTATAAACACTACTGTTCTTTATTTCTTGTAAACACCACAGATTTTTGAATGCTTTGTCTAATAGTTTTTTGGGGTTTTCAGATTACCAACAATTTCTAGCTGTTGTGGTTTTGGAGATTGGTGGTATTCTCCATATTAATTTGTCAGAACCATACACAGCCTCTCCTCTAAAAAGTAATATAAAATATACAGGTATCTTGTCCTGAAAAGGACACTTTCAGCAAGAATTCTTTTGAAAAGAACTCCAAATTCCTCTGAGAATTTGTTAAGCAATGGGGTATGTCAAAAGCCAAAGTTATGAATCAGAGAAGCAACTTGAAAGCTTTTTCATGGCATTTGGTATAATCAATTACACTGAATTCTACCTTAGCAAAACAGAGATGTCAGGATTCAGAGGATTCTCCATGGTAGTTTGATTTTTTCAGAACCAGTGACCAGAAAACAATGAAGTGAACTACACCTGTACTCCAAGGCACCCCACCCTCAAATAGACAAATACTTGCAAACAATCTACTTATTTAACCAAATACTTGCTCATACCTCAGTAAAATTGACATTTTGGGAGAAAAAGTTTAGCAGAGAGTTGCAACTGCAAGTCTTCATCTTCTAAAACTGCATCTTTTGTAATACTCTTGTACTGTGGTCTCTATCTTGAGCACAGCTAGACTACACATAGCAGCGCTGAAGATTCAAACACAAAGGCTTGACAGATCAGACATATTTTTCTTCTCCACTAAATATGGAATCAAGCTCCACGACTCAGTGTTTATCTTTGAATCTCTTATTACCCTGAACTGACTCTTGTTATCTGGCAATCAATTACAGCTTTGAGTTGAAGAAAGATCAACAGCTTCACACATTGTCAGCTTTCTACAATGAAGATAAAGTTCATTATGCAGAAGCCAGATTCTTCTTAGAACAACTCTCCAGATTAGATTGAGGCCCCCCTCTCCTGAATTCAAGGCCAGCACAAACCACCTTTCACTTAAGCAAAAGCCATACTGGTTTGCTCTGGTTTCTTTAACACATTTATATGCATATAGCTTTTAATGCCAAAGCAAAATACTTCAACACAGAGACCTATCTGTTGAATAGAAATGGACAGTTCAACAATAGCCCAAATGTAAATTGAATTTCCTGACGTGCTCCTATTAGGTGCTCAGATTTTATGGTAACACACACAGTATGAAAGTTATGCCCAATGTATTTTTAGGAACACTTCACATTAACATTGATAATACTGCCACCATGTAGTCTCTTCACTGACAGTAGCATACTTTAGATCAGTAATTCTAATTAATATATAGCTAAAAGGGTGAGGGGTGAGAAAAGAAAGGGGTGGGGGGGTACACATTTTGAACAGAAGGAAAAGGAGGCTGGAAAGCAGCTTTTTTTTTGCCCCCCTTCCTTTTTAAAAAAAAAAAAATCAAGATTCCTTTAAAGGTATCAAACCAGACTTAGAGCTTGGTAACCACTCCAAGTATAGAAACCAGTGGTTAACAGCACTGCAATGCAATCCTTAAAGTCCTTAAGTAACAGTTTATTTCAATTTGGAATATCCTAAACTGCATTATCTCATTATGTTTATGCTCTAATAATTTAATTTTGTAACAATTGAGTATGACAGCTCTTGCCATTCTAGAATACATGTTTATCAGCAGGTAAAAGGAAAGCTTTAAAATACTGAATGCAAAACAGACTACAGAAAATTACTACAACCAGATTTTTAAACCCTTGAGCAGTTTCTTAAAAAGAGGCCACACTACTACTTTTCTTCATTCATCAACACGAAGATGCATGTTGCCTCTGCATCCACGTATATTTCCTTTTAATTGAGCTATTGTCTTGTTTCGTTTCGGGAAAAAAAAAAAAATCAACCCAGACCAAAAACAAACTGTGCACTCAACTTCATTTTTCCTTCTTATCTTTCTGAAACTCTGGACTTCCCTTATTGCGGAACCAACCAGAAAGGACTTTTTCATTTCCAGGAAAATAAGGTAATGAAGCTAATACTTCTGCCTCCAAGAAAACAAACTATTTGGTATTATGTAGTTAGGTAAATGTTAGCAAGTCACCATCATGTTTATCCAGGTCTCTTCCAGATTAGACTTTATATACGCTTCAGTATCTTATAAAAGCCAATGGAGAATAAAGCAACCCAGAACAAGTTGTCAGTGAAGGAACAGAGGGAGCACTAAAATATAAACCTAATCAAGTGAAAAAGCACGACAAACCAAAATACATTACAACATCAAACTGTATGGAGTGAATGCAAATTGTGACTTGTAAATTGGAACAAATGACACCTGTTCAACCTAAAGTAGAACATTTGGGCTGTCAGACTGAGAAATTAATAAAAAAAACCCCAAAAGGTTGACCTGTTCTGCTAAACAATGTCTTGAATAGTTTCTCTTCCACAGCTTTTTGGGGAGTCACAGAAAATAGAATTGGAAACAGCCTTGAGAACTACTAACGTGCTAAGAAAACTAGTTGAGATGTTAGTATGATGGCATAAAGCCAAGCAGTTTTAATTTGAGAAGAGTTCAATTTCAAGGTAACAGCAAAAACACAGCCCATCCTTAGCAGAAGGCTTTGAAGTAACATCATCACCCGAAGTCATTTAGTACCGCGGCCTCAGAAGTCAAGAAGGTCCCATTCAACCGATATCAGCAGTCAGAAGGGCAGACAGCAAGAGACAAACTCTGAGATTTAAAGTAAAACAAACAAACAAAAAAATCCCAAAACTATATTTACGTTCTAACAACAGCTACATAACCAAAGCCTAGAGGACATTGCTTACCAACGTCCCAGCGTTCCAGCTCTTCCAAAACACTTAACTAACAGCTACAGATAGTCCTGTAACAAAGTTAAACCTGGAAATTTAGAAATACTTAAAATGACTGACTTTGCAATGAACAGGATTAACTTCTTTTACAGAGGACTACATAGCTACTATAACCTCCAAACAACAGGTAACATGAAAAAGTTCAGGGTACTACATTCAAGTTGAAAACCTTCACTGTAGCCAAAGCAAACAGTGGCAGTTGATGAAACAGAAAAGGGTAGAACTCATGTTCAAGTGAAATTAGCTGTTTGAAAAGATTGTAAGAGATCAGAAAATCCTAATGAGAGACACATCTAAGCCCAGGGTCAGGAAAGAAGAGACTCCATTTAATTAATCAAGAGTAATTTTAAAGCACAGTGAAAATACAACATCTCTCAGCACCTGAGAACACTGAAACAAGTAACACAGCAGACACCTCTGTTTCCTAACAAGGACACCCCCTACCACTACTAAGGTCCCTAGGTGAACTTAACATGCTTTTCTTACTAATCTAAACAGAGGTTTTATTCCACTAACTCATCCTTCTAAAATGAGAAAGACTGTGTCCACAAGAACAGGCAGTGAAAGATGGGTAAGCAAAAGGTGACTACTGCTGACAGGAGGCTGAAGAGTAAAAGAAAGGAGGGAAAAAGCAGGATAATTAGCAGATAGATTAGGCTTTAATCTCCATAAAACCTGTGGGATAAAAAAATCTAACTGGAAAATTTTGGCCTAAAAAAGCACAACTATGGTAAATTTAACAAAGTATAAGAAAAAAATCTCTATGAACATAAAAAGACAGTAGTTTTTGACAAATATTATAAATTTATATCTGCTGATTACAGTTTGATAATTGCTGGATGCAAACTTGTTAAAATACAAAGCAGAGAATATAAGGTTTTTCTGACGGGGAGAAAAAAAAAGCCCAAACACAGTAAACTTCTGACCTATTTCCCATGAACTAAAGAGTTGAAAAGGAAGTGCATTTTGGATAGGTTGTTGGGTTACCTGGACTCCATCATTCAAAATTAATTCTTCTGGTGTTGAAAGAACAGGAAAGTATTTCCTGTGACCCTTCTCTCCCCAAGATGCAGCAGTCTATTTCCTTATGCAAGTCTTTTTAAATTTACTGTAGTTTACTTTTTTAAAATGCTGTTTGAACACTGTTTATTTCACTTTTCCCAACAGTTCAGCAGTCCAGAAATTTGATCTAAAACAAAGAAAACTTTAGCTGCTGGATAGATAAGTAATTTTCTGCAAATCATTCTACAACAGAAATAATTTCTCTAACACTAAAAAAAATTGTAATGATCTTTAGACTTCATGTCTGTGCTGCCAGTTTTTGGATTTCAATTTTCTGGCCAACAGTCTCGAAAAGAAAAGGGAATTACAGAGAAATATGTTCCTAAGTGAACCTCTGCTAACACCTTTAAGAAAGACTTATGAATAAACCACTTGGGCCATCTCCAGATCGGCTAGGAGACATTTGTGGGTAATGAGACATTTGTGGGTAACAATTTAAGAATGTTTAATTCTCCCTGCCTTTCAGCTGGGCGCTATAATCTAAGGATCTCTTGAGGATTACGTGTCTCATCAGATGGCTGTAGGAAGCAGAGGCAGAGATGAACTTACAAGTTCCCTACCAATGCCTTGATTTGGCCACAAACCAACAACATATTCTCCTGTGAGTGGGTATATGCCACAAGGATGGTTTACCACTCAGAAAGGCTCATTCAGAGCTCAGGGAGTGATTCATACAACTGAGAGGACAACAGCTCCCTAGGGTCTATTCTATTGTAACCGGGGCTAAACCAGGCATGCAACTATGTCCAAGGCAATATCCAGTGATGTCTCATTTCTGACTAGGCCCTCTACCAATCCTACCGGCTGGAAGTACAGCTGAATTGCTGAAAGCCACACGTGGCTAAAGAGCAATGCATGGGCCTCCTGAAGCAAGGAAGAACTCAGATATTTCTGACTGACAGCATTTCCCCTATGTACTGCATACAAATAATTGCGCTTTCCTTCAACACCATAGACAACAACTGCACAGATGTAAATACAACCTGTCTGAGCTGTACCACAGTACCCAAGAAAGACAATGTGCCACCATTAATGTAGGAAACAGAAAGACTTGTAAAGGAAAAAAAAAGAAACAACTGATTGAGTACCATTAAAAATTACGTTCCAAACTTAAAAAATGGTAACGTGCATGTCTATGACAGCTTTCAAGACTGAAGTCTGTCTAACAATTAATGGTGCTGATGGGTCTGAAAGCTACTGAAGTTTTTTTGCAACAATGACATGGTGTGTCTCATTTCAATCTTGTTCATTATTCAGAAAATAAGTCAACATTTATTTTTATTTGCCATGTGAAAACATACAACGAGTCAGTTTTCAGCCAAATTTTTCTTTATGCTAGCTTTTCCTGAAGGGATTCTTCACTAATCAAATTTTTCTCATCTTGCTCCAGAAATCATTATGCCATTATTTTTGCAGTGGGTTTTTTTTTCATATTAGTGATAGGAGTTGGCAAGTATGGAATAATTAATAAAGAGAAGATATAGCACAGAACATTCAACATGGCATCTACCTATCCATTTCCGAAACTTTTAATATAACTCCATGTGCACTGTGTACAGGAAGCGTTAGCATAGCAAATACTGCTATGAGCAACAGAACCACGACAAGGTCCTTCCTGAGTCTGTTGAATAATGCTTAATGTGATGAATAAAGAGAAATTAAGGGAATGAAGGGAAAAAGGACAACTGAAAGAACATTTCCCCCTGTACTCAGCACTGGTGAGGCCGCACCTTGAGTACTGCGTTCAGCTCTGGGCCTCTCACTAAAAAGGACATTGAGATGCTGGAGCATGTCCAGCAACAGGGCTCGTTAAAGGTCTAGAAAACATGTCTTATGAGAAGCAGCTAAGGCAACTGGGTTTCTTTAGTCTGGAGGATTTTGGGGGGACCTCATCAGCCAGGGAGGTGGTAGTCTCCCTTGAGGTGTTTAAGAGGTATCTGAACCTGGGTGATATGGTTTAGGGGTTACAGTGATAGTGCTGGTTTGATGGTTGGACTGGATGATCTTCAAGGTCTCTTCCAACCTTGATGATTCTATGAATCTCTAGTACTAATATCTCAAATGCTGTTTATCTTGGAGTTGCCTCAACAGCAGTGAGGAGGCTACATTTTGAAGACTGCTATCATTGTATTTTCCTCTCCTTTGCACACCTGAACTACTGAATTCAACAGATCGGTTCATAGGCACTGTAAAAGAAACCTCTGCTGTGCCCCACTGCAGAACAGTCCACTTGCAAGAAGAATTCCCCACATACAAAATCCCTCTCCCTTCTAATCTCTTAAAAACCATATTATGCAAGATCAGAGTGTACTTGCCTGTGTCAAAATACCAAACTGCAAGATCTTTCCCCATCATGAGAGCCCTCCTATATCAACAAAACAGAAAAGTCACCACAAAAAATACACTACAGAAAACCAGCAACAGTGAAAAATATCCCTTTTGGAAATGCCCTAATTTAAAAGACTTACTCTGAACTCACACAGTTAGGAGTTTAAATAATAAAGAATTTGCTAAAACCAGATATCTTAAGTTGCTGGCTACAATACCATACGCAGAACAAGCCCAACAAAGAAGTCAACACTAAACACATACAAACCACACAGGTGATATCCTGAATGTGTTCATTACAAGGAATGGTATTCTTTCCTTTGAAACTTGTTGCTATGTAATCCCAAGTGTCACATTTAACTGCTTTTTCTAAAGGCCTGGATTCCTCACTTGCAATTGTTCTCTAGATTATTCTGAACTGCAAAGAGCAAGCAAAGAGCAGGTTCTGATTTGGCAGAAGGATTTTGGTGGCTTTTCAACACCATCAACATCTACCATTTAATAGCAAACTGTCAGAGCCAGTGTTTCAAAGAAACAAGTAGGTTTGTTAACATAGTCCTGACTGACCATTTTGCACTCGTCATGCTAAAGACAGTGATACTGGAGACCAGGTTTATTGACTAGTTGTCTCTCATAATCTAAAGTACTGCTCTAAGCATTTAGTCTATTTAGAACACATACTGTAGAACAAATGCATCTTCAGAAAAACTCATTTTTAATGACAGCATCTGATTTGAACATCTGCTACAGTGATGGAATAATCAGAGATACAAAGCCCTCTTTTAAAGTCCTTTTAATAAAGTTTTGTTCCAGACAACTGTCAGTTTTGGCAGCAACTGGATAGTCAACTAACACATCCTCCTCATGTTTCTTGTCATCTCTGACCACTATAGTCCATGCATGCATAAATGTGACACTAACCTCTCTAAAGTCTCCCAAAAAGCCTTAAACAATCACATCTAGGTCCCATGGAGCTTTCTTCTGGAAAGGAATGATTTATTACACAGTTGTAAGGTCAAAAGCAATAACTTTTCTTTCTTCAGAGTTAAAAACAATGTTCTGGTTAAGAAAAAACAACAGTAAATGCATTGTTTCATAACCATATGCTACCAAGTTAGAAGAAAGGTTAAAAGAAAATATGATGGTGCCCCTTTGGGTTGCCTTTGTCAATCAAAAATAAAAAAGTCCTCGCTAGTGTCCCATTGAGCAGTATCAGTGTTGATGTATTATACTGTACTACTCCCACTCTGATCAATAAACAAATACACAATACACAGACAAGTTTACGCTTACTATCGCCCTATAAGGTAAGAAAAGCCTATTTATATTTTACAGAAAGTACCTATCATCTTGGACAAAGTTACACAAGACATCTGTGGCAGAACACTAAAAGACTGCCTGTCTAGGTAGCAAACATCTGCCTTGAACACAACGTTATGTCAAGAGAGATAAAAACTAACAGCCTGGGCTGCACATATGCAGGTGACGTGCTGCCTGCCTATCTCTACCAATTTCCTTTCCATCTATGTAGGGAAATCTGCAGCAATTACTGTTGCTTCCAGACAGCTCTGTAAAAGGTATCCAAACAGAAAGAGAGCAGCAGAATTTGCCCATTTCAGCTGCAAAACCAGATGCTCCCTGTCCCCTTGGGGAAGAGGTAGCAAGCAGGGAGAAGCACATTGCAAGTTCATGGGTCACATGTGGGTGATGCAGACTTAACAGGTCACAAGATAACACCAGTTTTGTGATACTCTCAAAAACTGTATCCCATGCTGAACAAAAGCTTGCTACATTCCATCCCTCCATTCATTTCCATGATGAAAAGGACTAAAAGCAAGGAGCAGTCCTGAAGAAGAAACATCTACACAGACAGATGCCAGAAAGTACAGCAAATTTCATTTGCTGCATTCAGTTATAAGGAAACAAACTGAGAGCTCTAAACGCCTCAGTCCACGAAATGGCTGTTCTGCAAGAATTTAAAATGGCACAGGCCTCTTGCACATATCAAAAATAAACAGTAGTTTCTGATATCTGAGAAAGGAGTGGAAAAGAAGTTAAAAGCGGAGGTCACCTAGAGAGCAGGAAGAGAGCAAGCAATGTCTCTTACCACGGGGCTTTTCGTTCTCACCCCTGCTCCTCAGAAAAAGTAAACTATGAAGGAAGAAATATAAGTTGTGCAGCTTTTCCCCAAATAATTTTTTTAAGTTATCCATAGAGTAGAAAGGCAGCCCAAACCCCCTCAAAAATTTAATAGAATAAATTTATCTTATTTTTCTGAGTTACAATACCAGTCATTTAGTATTTGAAAGCTGTATTTGTGTCAATAGAAGTGTGTTTCAGCTGTTAATTCCCTGAATTTCCTAATCTCCTTAATTCTGTAGCTCCTACTGCCATTTCTATCCCCATGATCTTCAAAATCTCCCAAGCACAGCCAGCCCACTGACCCTCAAGGCAAGTGTTCTGCTCCCCAAAGCACACAGGACATAAATGGCTGACCACAGTACATAAATCTTAACCTATATTGTTCTTGCCATTACATGGCAAGGAATATGTTACAAATAAGAAATTTAAAAAAAAAATAAAATCCAGAGTCTTTACAAATATATTAATCTATTTCATTCACTACATTGTGATCAACTAAAATTTCAACCTCCATATAGTTTTAACATCAAACATGCAAACAACCTCATTACACATCTAAGATTAAACTGGAACAGTGAATTCACCACTAATTGTAATTATAAGATTCATTAAATATTTTGGGATTTGAACTATTTTTTAACCATTTTAAGGAAAAGATATTAACCTCAAATAACACCATCAATTTCCTCCTTTCAAAATAACTGTATGGCTCACTCAGCATAGAAACTACAAAAAAAATGAAACAGAAATAACTTAGCTAAGAGATTTAGACTCCAGAATCACAAGATCCACCAGAAACCACCACACCACCAGACAGCTCATGTATCAGGGATCCTGTCCCCTGTGCTGAGCAGATCGTGTTACCTGCGAGATGGTTTCCTCTTGGAGGCACCCTGCCTAGGTGGTGCTCAGAGAATCAGACACCTAGATACTGTTCCTTAGGTTTTTGCGGGGTTTTTGGTTTTGATTGTTGGGTTTTTTTAATTTACAACTCAAACAGTAGCCTCTGAACTGATAAGACAATCCAAACTTCACTGCATAGGGGAAGAAACTCATTTCTTTAAAGTCCCCTATGGGGAGGAGCCTCTCAGAACATGACTACACAAATTACACACACACAAAGCTGACTTGCTAATGACTACACCTACATTTTCCTGGGACCTTGCAGCATTGCTCCCATTCTACAGGCAGAGAAAAAGTGAGACTTGTATGAAAGACATGTGAATCAGCAAAAAATCAAATTTAAGGCTACGTGGGAAAAGTATTTCAAACTTTTTACTCCTTCTTTCTACAGCACAGCTACAAAGCCTGTTGATACTAGGAGCATACATTGAATTCAGTTGCAACTTTGAGTACTGAACATTTTTAAAAACTCAGAATCCGCCTGGTTCACACACAAAGAAACATCCTATGTAATCATCTGTCAAAAATTCAGTTTTAGTGTTGCTCAGCATTATCATTAAAGAAATTTGCATTACAGGCGTTTCTCCTATCCAGCGTTCATTGCCTAATTTTAAACCAGCTTTCTTTTCTGCTATACTATCACTTTCATTCAAGTTTTAGAAAAAAACAGAAGGAATTCTCACTCCTTTCAACACCGTCCCCTCCTAAGAAGTGTCCATCTCGCTGGCTAAGTGAACCTCATAGAACAAAGTCTGCAATCATGTGAATAAAATTTCATAACGTAAATGCAGTTAAAGCCCTGAGGGCAACCAGAAATTGGAAAGAGCAGTTATAAGCCTTTGATACTGCAAACTGAAAACCAAAATTATATTGTCAGGTATATATTCAAAACATACTTCAAGACACCAGTAAAAATACTTCTGTGTAATTAGCATCATGCACCATGTGGAAGCACCTGAACACTCCTAGTACTTATTGCCCTTTCCTTCTTAAAGGATAAGGACGTTATACTGCCTTCTGTGGACCACTGCAAGCATAATTTAAACAAAAACAAGTGTGATTCAACATCCCCTCCCCAAGATGATAGAGCAGGATTTCTCCTTAAAATAGCTCACACCAGAGGCAGGGAAGGACCATGAAATTCCTTGGATGGTTAAAGTGGGTTTCATGGAGCCTACTTCCTGCAGCTGATTTGAGAGAGACAGAACAGACCGTGCTACCAGGAGGCAGCAGCACACTTTACTAACAGCTGACAAATCGGGATGCACATTTAACACAACTTATCCACGCTCCTGACTTTAGGGTATCTATTAACCACACGGAAAATGTTATAGAACTGAATACATCTATCACCAAACCTATGATGGACTTAATAGAGGATCCAGAACCAAACCAGGCTTACCACTATCAGTGAGAAAAGGCAAACAGTCCAAATGAGACCAGGGCCTTTACAGTCAGACACGGCAAAGGCCCTGATGAGTCTCCAGGTGCATGAGGGTACCTGACACACACACCACACCCCCACCTCAGCCGGCTGCTTTAGTGGCTATCTCAGTGACAAAAACACAAGCACTACTCAAAGCAGCAATAAAAATACATCAGTAAGGAGGAAGTTTCACTAACAGCAGTTCCCCAGAAGCACAAGCAGCTGAGTTGGGAGGCCACCCTCCTCATCCTGCCCGTGCCCAGTGGGAGCCACCGCCGCCAGCAGGGTTGACACACACCATGTGCCCGCAGAGGTGGCAGCCACATCCTTGAGGTTACTGCATTGCCACAGGAAATATGGACACGTGATAGTGTCTACACACAGGAAAACTTCTAAATACAAGGTAGCAAATGTCAACTGAGTACACCAGGCAGGTTTTGGTGTAACTATTAAAATAAAATCAGTTTAGTCTCTAATGAAACCCTTTATATCCCTAATAGCTAGTCACACCAGTAGTTACTTGAAACACTAATTCACTGCTTTCACATAATAAAATATTGTTCTGCAAGTATTACATGCTAACATGGTTATTTACCAAATGAAAAAACTCCTACTAAAAATGTCTTATTTTTTCAGAAATAAATTTTTTCACTCACTACCTTTGGATCACTGACACAACAAACTCAATAGATTCAATGACTCAAAGCATTTCTAATAACCTGTCTTGACTTAAACCTAAAAAGTATGGGGAATTTCCATTACTGAAGACTGAATAAAATACTAACAAAATCTGTTATTTCTCCAAAATTTGGACCATTACCCACAACAATCTTAAAACTAGATTTGACACTTGAGATAAACCAACATTCCTCTCCAGTCTTTCCAGACACAAGCACCTGTGGTTGTGAACTCCTAACTGCATGAAGCACTCACCCTTGCTGTCAGCACTACAGCGGGAGAGCTCCCACATGGTGATGTGCCATGGGATACAGGAGGAGAGACTCGCAAGTGTGTCACCCAACGCACCTCCAGCGGAAGATGGGAGATCAAATATCCGGCAGGCTCCCGCTCCTACCCCATCGACCCATTCCCTTTATCTAAGACTGTCCTCCCTCCAGTAATATTAACAGCAGAAACAAATAAAAGCTGGGCAGGGGCACCACTGTTTAGAGAAGCAAAGGGGAAGCAGAGGAGCAGGATGAGACTGGAGGTCACCCTTGCGGCCCAGCACCAGTCACGAAGGGAAACTGGCAGTGGGAGGAGGCAGGTTGAGCGACCTGATCTAGGAGAGAGCACACACCCCACCCAGAGACAGCAGGGATGGTGGCACACTGCCAAATTCTGAAACTTCTGACAGTCACTGGTGCTGCTGCCTCATCACTTGCTTCCCTTAGAACAATGGAATTCCAAAACCACAAGAATAACAACAAAAAAGTAAAAATAGCGGGTTCTTTCCTTTTTTTTTTTTTTTCAAACTTAAAGAAAAAGATTTAAGGAAAAAAGCAGGAAGGTAGTGTTAGATGCTGGCAGAGACTGGTGCCTGCTGGTTGCACTTCTCTAGAAGAAAAAAAAACAAGTGAAAGGCTCCAAGAGAACAACACGTGATTTAGCCAGGAGAACAAATCAGGTCAACTTTCAATTACACGATACAGAGGGGGAAAAAACCCAAAACCCATTGCTATTAAGGTAATTTACTGGAAATTATTTCACTGTCGTTGCTTCAATATTTCATACCCAAATTATTATATATGTTGCAAGTATAACAAATAGAGATAAAATACAAGAAATACAATATTAATATATAATCTAACACACAACTAGGCTGTTGTGAACTCTACATGTTTCTGTTCATCTGTTTAAAAGTGAACTGCAATATGAAAAGCTAAAATTCACGATATGGCAAAACTGGCATGATTAATCCAGCTGCCAAATTTTGTAACATCTGCAATAGTCATCAGGTTTAACAAAATTACAAATTTGAAAAAATAAAGCAAGTTTTTAAGAAGTATGTAATAAGAAACAACAGAAAATTAGAACATTTTTACTAACAAGCAGTTGAAAACTTTGTGTAAGCTTAGCTTGTTTAAGAGACTGCTTTGGGGAATGCAGGGTCCTAACCACAACATCAGTATTCCTAATAACAAAACAAAATATATACATTTTGTGTACATATAAAAGTGCGTACATGCAGGACATGTAAAATTGCCTCTTCCCTAATACTAACCACTTGCACGTTCTGGACATGTAAGCATGTATCAAACAAGCAACTGAAAAAATATCATCTATGGATGGAGAATACAAAATACCATCTAACAAGGAGGACCAACATGATACTTGTCTTTCCTAGTTTGAATACTGATGTAACTCCTCTTAGGCATTATTTGTATCACAATCACTTAACAATACAATTTAATTATAAAGAGGCAATATGTAATCTGATAAGTAAATTAAATAAGCAATGAACTTCAAAAAAGCAATCACATACGGAGGCAATACCATGCACAGCAAAAGTGTTTTCAAAATCTCATTTAAAAATTTTAAACCTGCATCTCCAGGAACTGCTTCTATTTGAATCCTATGGTAACCGAAATACTAAAATCCCACTCCTCATAATAATCCTTCATAATACTAAAAAAAAAAAAGGTACTATAACAACAATTACTCTACATTATTTGAAGTTAAAGTCTGTAGAAAACTTACAAGAGAGCCTCTTATCATAGTTCAGTACTGTGAATAAAACTACTGAAACTAAAATGCAACATTAATAATCAAAAAGTTTTTAAAACATGTATCAAAGACACAGCAACCCCTCCCAAACAGCCACCAGTTCAAGGAATAACTGATTTGCAAAAAAAACCCCCAAAAAACCAAACAAACAAACAAAAAAAAAAAAAAACAAACAAAAAAATCTAGTAATACTGACAAAACTACTCTTTATAATCACCATTATCATAGTTTAAAAAATCACTTTAAGAAGATAATCACACTCCCTAGATATCACCACTCTTGGACATTCTACTGATGTTGAAATGAATATTATTAATAATGTGTGGATTTTATTTTCAATTGCTTTATAATGAAACTATCAACTTATTAAAGGACATTACTTTTCTCACCACTTTTACTAGGAATAACCTAAGAAATAACAAAGGCTATAACGTCCCTGAGGACAAAACTAGCCAGAAAGAGGGCATTAGTGTGCACACATTAAAAAATTGGCTAAAGTACTGCTGCAAAATTTAGGACAAAACATGGAACCTACGTGAGAACAAGTATTAACTACAAAAAACAATATTTACCAAATACAGCTATGCAGTGTACCAGCCTGATTAGTCTAAGCCACAGGAGTGAAAAAAAGAAGTATCACAAATCCTGCTTGTAGCATCATCTGAATCTGTCTCCATAGAATCAAGAGGCCAATGAGTTCCATAGCGGAGAACAGAAATGGGAAATACCTCTGCTGTTAAATCTACATGATCCCAAGGGTGTCAGAGACCCAGAGACTGAAGATCAGCATCTAAATTATATTCTTTCAGACTTGCAGGACTTATGAAAAGTAACTTATATATTTATTTGTAGCATTACTTTCCAATTTGTTGCCCTTAAGCATATAGTTTAGAAGTTCTATTACTTACAAAAAAGAAAAAAAATTTGCAATCCACCAAAAGCTACAGCTGCAAGACACGGTGATTGAAGTATCTAAATGCTTTCAGCTCAAGGTACAGTTGAAAATTAAACAGCCAAAAGGTTGGGTGCATCATACAACAGATTTTTCTAAAAGCATCAGGATTTCCTGTTATTCCTCAAAAAAAATATTTTTTTCTTTCTCTTACAAGTATAGATCTATTAGAAGTCCATAGAAAGGGAATCTAGTACTTGCCAATTCCCCAAATAATTATGGTCAGGCTTTATTTCCTGTAAAAGGCACTCGAGTGTCTTACCACCATTCTCATTTCTTAAAATCTGAAGTACAGAGTGCTTTGTTCTTAAGGACATTATAAAGAAAGCACTGTAGCCTTTAAGTTTCCACCACCTAAAACTGTGCAGATATGGTCAGGCAAGATACATTGCTTAATGCTCCTGCTGCCACCTCTCAGCAAGCAGAGGTGGTCCTAGGGAATACCAACCTCCTCTCTGATGTTCTGTTTTACGTAAAAGCTCCAGTAAATTAACTTTCCCACTCTAAATTGACCAGATTCCCATCACAGTCGTGTAGCCACTCAACAACCCCTAGTTTTCCCTCTAAATCCTTGGAGGACACTGTCAGCCTCGGAGCCTCTCCAGCTAAAGCTATTGAGCACAGCGTGGATAATTTTTCTTATTTGTGTATTTTAAAAATACACTGCAGCATTAAATGTTTAAGCTAAGCTTGGAGCGATAAGAATCTACAGTGAGGTTTAAAGTTTATGATCTATTAAATTCGTACAAGGGAAAAACACATCCAAATGTTATAAACTTTAATGCTCTGCTGGCAGCCAAACCATCACATCATGGGAAGCTGCTGGTGAGCCGCCTGAATCAGAGTTCTGAAGCACTCGATCAGCTTTCACCGGCAACAACTACTGCCATTTTCATTTGTTCAACCATTTCAACAGTTGGTTCAGAGCTGCTAAAGAGCAACTGACAATTCAGAAAGGAGGAAAGGCTGGCTTTCTTTTCCAAATGATGAACAAGAAGGAATGGTGACTGGATTTGATCTATTAACTCCAAATCTCACAAGGCACAGCGACCAGAAAAAAAATGACTCATTTTACAAACAACAGACAATTCTACTTAATCTGGTTTAAATGCAAAACACATTTGGATATATTTGTTTCTTCTATGTATGTAGCACAATTAGGATTCATTTTACTTAGCTAACAAAGTAAGCTAAAAGATGTCTAAAGCATGGGGAATTATGTTTCTTAAACATTAAGAATCTAAGCTGCATAACTACCTAAATAAATGCATATAGATGTGTATCCTCCCGCCTAGCAAGAGGTATGATCAAATTAGACCAATTAGAATCAACTTTTCTTTAGGAAAAATAATTAAGCACAAATGCAAAATAAAATTAAAAACAATTATTTAATCAGGGTTTCCTGCTCACTGATATAAGTCATGATTAAAATTAGTAATACAGTCACTCTGATTTCAGTCAATCCCTCCAGCATGGACTGACCCCAAAGGCTCGCACAGTCCCAGCCTTCCCCCAGCATCTTCAGCATGTCCAACCTCATTTAGGACCTTCTGCTCCATTCTTCTGAGACTAAGTTTGACTGAGGTGGATTAAAGCTTACAAGCTTTAATGTTCCTGCCACCTACCACATCCTCACCAGGGAAAGGTTGGTTGCCAGGACTTTTCTGTTGGCATATCCCAGCATTCTGCTCAGGAATGAAAGAAAGGAGTAAGACCTCCAGAGAGAAGGTGACTGGGAAGGAAGTAGACCCTTACTTCCTATCCCAAACGGAGTATCTCAATAAGGATGGAGTCATGATGATAGGAAATGTAGGATCCAAAATACCTTCTGATACTCGCTAACACTTCCCTACTGCTATAGAACTCGATCATTAAGTACTGAACCTAAAGTGATAAAGTGCAGTACTCCTTCCTTGTTATCTTCAGCTACTATTAGGAGTTTTCCACTTGCAAGCCCTCATGAAAAAACTGGGTTCTATTATGGCAGCCAGCTTCTGTTTAACTGCTCTCCAACGATCACAACTGAAGTACTGGCATTCTCAACAGAAACCCTGACCACTCTTCTTCCCCTACCCACCTTAATATCCACTCAGAGCAACCCGGCAAACTAAATTTCCCTTTTCCTATTTTACAGCTGAAACACACCAAGCCAAACAGAAGGAAGTTCATAAATACAAAGCTTTTCTTCCTCCCACTTGTGTGCTTTTATGCTTTTTAGCTACAGTTCAGGAAATACTCTACTTCATAAACACAATTTACTAACTTCAGCATTTTTTCTTGTGTAAAAATCTCAGCATGGGAGCAAAAAATTTAGTATGGGATTAAAGTGCAAGTACTACTTCAAAACACAACCTTATACCAAGAATACAAAAAGTATAAAGGATTATTTAAGCTTGTCATATTTCCATAATCTCAATTCTTAAGGTAGCAAAATTCTATAGAATATATATATGATGCATATATATAAAGTAGTCTTTCTCAGGAGTCCCAACAGTATTTTGCAATCATTTAGGATTACCAGGCTCTAAGAAAATCCAAAGAAATGTCAAGACTAAAGACTAATTGCAGACCACAGTTATTACTAATAAGCAAGTTTACTTCAGTTTGATTAAGAAAAAAAAATTACTTGCTGAAAGAAAAGGCAAACAAGAAGAAAACATATAGGGAAAAAAAGAATGAGAGAAATAGCAAGCTTTTTATTTGAATGGAGATAATAATAAATAAATATAGCCTGTCCTTGAAGATATCAATTCTCTCTCCATTTAAAATGGAATAGGTTAATGGGAAATTCCATTCTAGGCAGCTTAAAACAGAATTAAAAGAAAACAATCAGCCAAGTACTAATTTGCTCTATTCGCTACAGCACGGCCTTATAGAAAACCAGATTCAAACAAGGATCCATATTAAAAAAGGTCATCTTTTCCCATTTCTTATTTGGACATGCTACAAGATCTTGTAAGAATCTGGCATAAGCATCATCTTATCATGAGAAACTCATCTTCAAGAGAGGCAGAAGCTAGAATTTCTGTGTATCACTAGCAGCACAACATTAGGTCTCACACAACATGCAACATGCTACAGCCAGCCTAAATAACCTTTTATGATTGCTTTGCTCATTCTGAGTAAAAATATACCACCATTTTTAAATTGAAAGTGTTCCCATTCTTGTCTGCTCCTCTATAAACTGGCCAAATTCATAAAATGTTCAATCTACAGTTGAAAAATAAAAAACAACTTACTAAGAACTTACTCATAAAGCAAATAAAGCAGCTGAGGTTTTATACTACAAGCAAACAACAGAAAACAACAACCCTGGAAGTTTTAATAAGGTTCAGGTAGCTTTCATGTCGATGGACTAATACATTGTACGTAGCATAGGGGACATAACCTGACACCTAGAAACATTTTCTAGACTGAAAACTTAAGGAGGAAATAAACTGTACCTTTATGCTCAGAAAGACAACCACCATCCCAATTTAGGTAACAATAAAGACAAACATGAGACATTTATCAAACTTTAGGAAAAAAAATGTTAGCAACAAAATTTGCTATACCTACAACATTAGTTCTTCAAAGACTGTCAAATACATGTCATAAGTTTATTTACCACTTTGCCATCATATATCAATTTGGGTTCAAATTTGAAAACTGAAATTAGCATTCCTGTTGCAGTAATTCAAAGTTCTATTTGGCATTCTATTTTGCTTTTAGTGAAGTGCTGAAAGCCAACAGCACACACAAAAAATAATTTACAAAGCATTATGCTTGATTGCCAGATACTACAGCACTGCCCAGTGAGCCAACCATGTCCTGGGCTGCATCAAAACAGTGTGGCCAACAGGTTGAAGGAGGTGATTCTGCCCCTCTACTCCACTCTGCTGAGACCCTACCTGGAGAGCTGTGTTCAGCTCAGGGGCCTCAACATAAGGATGTGGATCTGCTGGAGGAGTCCAGAGGAAGGTCACGAAGATGCTGAGAGGGCTGGAGCACCTCTACTATGAAGACAGGCTGAAAGAGTTGGGGCTGTTCAACCTGCAGAAGAGAAAGCTCTGGGGACACCTTAGAGTAGCCCTCCAGGACCTTAAGGGGCCAACAAGAAAGCTGGACAGATACATTTACATGGAGGGACAGGACAAGAGACAATGGCTTTAAACTGAAAGTAGGTTTAGATCAGATATTAGGAAGAAATTATTTACTGTGAGAGTGGTGAGACTCTGGAACAGGCTGACCCTCTGGTAATTGTGGCTGCCCCATCTCTGAAGTGTTCAAGGCCAGGCTGGACAGGGCTTTGAGCAACCTGGTCTAGTGGAAGGTGTCCCTGCCCATGGCAGAGGGGTTGGAACTAGGTGACCTTTACAGTCCCTAAACCCATCTGTGAAATCTCTTCTGACTCTGCCTTGTCAGCAATGGCCTGAACATTCCCCTTTTAAGAAACAGCACTTTCCAGCTATGTGCTTTGGTGTTTTCAGTTACACACATAAAGCAGACAAAAGTCAAGAAACTTCAAACAGGAAGTTGAGTGACTGCAATTACGTGAACTATGGCACAAGATTTATCTACAGAATCAAACATACAGTATGTAAAATAATACTGCATAACAGTCCTCCTAAATTCCTGATAGCATCTATTGCAGACTCTTGAATAGGTGACCACATATACCACAAATAAGTCATAGGCATGTACAACAATTGACAGAATGAAAGGCATTTAGAAGCTATACTAAAATGCAAACAAGGGACAGTTCTTATACAATAAAAGTGTACAGATGTTATTGTGTTCAAGTCCATCACATTGCTTTCATTTTAAAACCTTAAAACATATATTCAAATCAATACAGCTAAGCAATAATGCCACTCTAAGTAAAGACACAGAAGATAACATCCAATAGAAAACGTTGCTGCAACGTTGCAGCACGTTTTAAAAGACTGAAATATTTCTAAAGTATTATTTTCTCTATTTTCACCCGTATTTTCCAAGTAGTCTCTTTTGATAGTGGCACAGCATTGCAATTATTTTTTTCAAATAACTTTGTGCAATAGTTACATATATGTGAGCTTTTCTTTTTGCTTTTTCCTTATGACATATTCAGAGAATATTTTTGGGACATCCTAAATCAGGGTGCTGGGGGTTTCCGTTCTTAATAAACCAGAACCTTTAAATGTCCATATGAGACAGGTGGGCTCATACCAAACCTTCACAGTGGATCACAGGTGAGGTCAAATTAACCACGGCACGCGCGATACACTCAGTGAAGGCCTGCATATCTGAAGGCAATATGAACATAACTCTCACAAAAGCCAACCAAAGGGATTTGAATCCACAAATGAGAAGACCAGGCCGGACGACAAGCTCTGCCCAAGCGCCAAGCGTACTGTATCTGTAAATATTACCCACTCAAAACAGGCCCAGGTTTTGAGGCATTAGCAGTGATGCAGCTGATCCAGTATGGGCCGGCAGCCCTGCGCACTGCTCCAAAACTCATAACCTCCACTAACATCACAAGGTGTCACAAGTTCAGAATTGATGATGGCACAGGCTCCTATAAACACACTGCACTGCAAATTTTGCACGCTTATTAGTTTGATCCAATATCATTCTTTCACATACACAAGCCAGTGTCTATGAACATACTGACGTGTTTATATTTCAGAGCCTACTGCTTTCAGGCAAGACACTTAACTGTAAAATGTACATACACAAAGTAAGCTGTGCTGATAACATCCCACGAGCATGAACGCAAAACATAAACCCAAGCATGGCTGGCAGCTTACGCTGATTTTCAAACAGAGCTACCTAGTGAGAACATACAAGTAATGTGACCCAGGAACACCGTGCAAATACAGCACATTATAGTACCAAGCAAACACCAAGGTTTTAATCACTCTGTAACCCCTGAACCTGTATCAGAGGATGTAAATTACGGTACCCAGAAAAACCCAACAGCATGAGCCATAAGAAAGAAAACTGTAAGAAGCATCATTATCATCACGTTAAAAATTAATTTCACAAAAAAATGTTTTTCCTTGTCTAAATAGAGGTAGTCATGGATCACCATTTTTTGTTAAAATAAACAGATACGTAATTTATGTTGCAATAGTAATTTCAAGCTTGTACAGCAAGTATTTGAATACACCCAAAAATATCCTATGTATACATATTATATGCACGCATATTCATAACAAGAGTTGCAACACCGAAGAAACCTACTCTCAGTAAACTCAAAACTATGAATTTGGCTGGTGGTTGTCGTTTTTCTAAGAGCTTCAGTTTCCCAGAGAAGACGAGCACAAAATGCCTGCCACTTTACTCAGCATCTTTAACATATACCATAATTCCTTCCCAGGTATTTTCTAGAGCATTTCATGTCAATCTACCTGCAGGAGCGTGTGCAAAAGTGACACCGAGTGATACAAGTCTGACAACTACTGGCGTGGAAAATGGGAGAAACCGGACTGCATTATACGTTTTCAGGATGTCGAATCCCTGTTACCACGTCCTTACATCGCTTATCAACCTAAAAAACCCCAACAAAACCCGAAAAGCAAGCAAGCAAGTGGCTACAGGAAGACCTGAAAAACAAAGACTCCCCGTCTTTGATATTATTTCTATTTTAAGTTAGCAAGTTTCCTGCTTGGGCAATGACGTTTTGCAGATGCTGCAAGAAACGCTACACGGTAATCATTAAACTGGGGCAAATCAAGTAAAATTATACAACTGCTCGGTATGCAAATATCTGTGCATAAAAGTTCTCCTCCGCCACTAACCGGCGTTCAGCAAGTAGTTATTTTAGCTAAAAGCGCCGAGCAATTCACTAGCTGTATAACTGCTACATCTTGTGGCAACACATTTCAACACAAGGAGGAAAAGCAGACAATACCCGAAAGGGAATAGCGAAGGGACTTGTTTGCTCATAACCTTCATACAGATATTCCCTGCAAACACCCACAACACCCTGCTGTCGCTGTCGGTGTAACACAAGAGGGGAGGAGCAGGGGAGGGAGGAGAAAAATATTATCATCGAAGGCGTGATGGAGGACAGGAGAAAGTTGCAGTCATTCCGTGGCGGCCGCAAGGCGCCCTGTCACTTCTGGCCGCAAAACCGGCCGCCCCCGAGGGCGACTTCCCCACGGGGACGAACCTCCGGTGTCGGCCCCTCTCTCCTTCCCACCTCCATGATGCCAAAAGTGCCCGACTCCCTCCAGCGACAACAGCCGCATCCTCCGGCGCAGCACTTCTACTTGGCGGCTGGCGGAGGGGAGCCTATTTCGGGGAGGACGCGGCGAGCGGCCGCCCGAGCCGGGAGCGGCGGCGGCCGGCCCGGGAACGGAGGGAGCGCGGCCGGTCCCGCTGCGCGGCCCGGCGCGGGGGGGAACAACGAGGCGCCGCCGCGCTGACGAGCGGGCGGGGACGGCGGGGCCCCCTCGCCCAGCGCCCGAGGCTCCGCTCACCGCCGCCGGGCCCAGCGCTGACCCCGCACCGCCACCGGGGGTACCGACCTCTCTCGCCGCCGCTCCCCGCCAGCCCGGGACCGACCTCCGGCGGCGGCCACCGGGCCCCTCCCCGAGAACCGGGCCCCCCGCGCGGCCCCGCGGCGCGCTCGTTACCTTCCTTGGGCGCCTTGCCGGGCGGCGCGCCGTGCAGCTGGGAGGCCGCCGCTGCCGCGGAGCAGCCCTGCAGGCTCGGTGGGGACGTGGAGAGCCGGGACCAAGATGGCGGCCCCTCCAAACTTCCACTGCTACTTTGGACACTCATCAAGCTACTTTCCTGGAGCCCGGCAGCCGCCGGGGGCGGCGGGGGAGGCGGCGCGGCGGGGGGACACCCAGCGCCGCGCTCATGGCCGGGGGGCCGGCCCGACACCGGCGCGCGGAGGCCGCCGGCAGGGAGCGAGCTCCGGAGGCAGGCGGGGCGCGGGAGAGACGGGGCGCGGGGCCAGCTCAACCTGCCCGCACCTCTGCACTGCGTCGCCGCCGCCGAGCAGCCGCCTGTGTCTGAGGCCAACCTTCCCCGCCGCCGCCGCTGCCGCCGGGGAGGGGAGGGGAGGGCGCAGGCGGGGAGGGGTCATGCGCAAACACGATCGCGAGCCGAGCGAGCGCCGCGCTCCGCCGGCGCCCAGCCGAGCCGGAGCCGCCCAGGGGCGGCGGGAGGGGAGCGGCGCCCGCCGCGCACGCACCTGCCCCCGGCCCCGCTGAGCGGCGCGGCCCTAGCGCGCCGGCGGCCCCTGTCCCCGCTCCTGCCCCGGCCGGCCCGCAGCCGCCCCCCGGCTGAACCCCGCTCCCAGCGCACGCCCGTCCCGCGGCGGTACCTCCCCCCCGGCCCAGCGGCCACCTTGCGCGCCGCGGGCAGCGCTCCGCCGGCCGCCACGGCCCAGCCGGAGGCGGCTCCCCCGAGGCCGCGGCGCTCCCCTCCGTCCGGGTGTCCTCGGCGGCACGGTCCGCCCGCGCCCGAGCCTCCGCGCCGGCCGCCGCGCCTTCTCGCGCGCCCCGCCGCCACGGCCATGGTGCTGTCGGGGCGGGGCGGCGGGGGCGGGAGCGGCGGCGGGGCCGGAGCCGGTACGCGCGGCTGCCGGGGCCGGGGCCGCGCCGCCCGGCACCACCCCGGCGTGCTGCCGTGCGAGGCCAGCCCAGCCCGCGGCCGCAGGGAGTGCGGGCGGCAGCGGAGGCGCTGGGCCGGCGCCTCCCGGCACGGTCCAGATGAGCGGTGTTTCGGCAGCATCTCCTCCGCGCGCTGTCAGGCGCCTGCCGCAACGCAGTGCTTTTCTTTTCCCGGACAGGATGGTGTGGCGGCGGAGAGTCGGAGGAACCTGGGAGAAGCTGATGTCCCGAGGGAGAGGGCTTTGCTCGCCAGCCTTCTTGAGCAGGAGCTCCCATCAGATGAACTGGAAGTCGGGCAGGAGCCATGTGCCAGGCCCACCACCAGTCACTCGCCTCACCCACGCAGCTAGGCACCAACCCAGACCTGGGCATCTTTGAAAACGTTCCTCTCTGCCTTGAGTTTAGAGTCTAAAGTGAAAACTTAGCTGACTGTAAACACATTTTTCAGTTTTTCCTTCCTTAAAACTAACATCACTGAGAACGTGAGAGATATGGAAAGTCAGTTTTCGAACAAAACCTATTAATTTACAAGTGCAACTTAGGTATAACAATAACTTTTGATTATTTAAAAAAAATAAAGGGTTGCAGATATATTGCATTTTGCATAGATGAAGAATATATTCATCAGTCAGGCCTTAGCACTCATTTTGTGGTTGCTGTGTGGAGACATCCTGGCCATCTACTAACCTACTTTCCCCTCTATTTGAGAATGACAGGAATAGATTACTAATGCTGGATTGCAGCTCTGTGCACAACACACATATTACTAATTCTGTATCTTCTTTTTAAAGTGACATCTGTCAAATTATCTAAGATCTTCACCTCCCACAAATTTACAGCATAGCTGCAAGTTTCTTTGCAATTTGGTATTAAGTAAAAGTTATTTTGTTTTCTTGCTAAACAAGTCTGTTCTAGGACATATATTTAGTAACAGCTATACATTTTTTTTTTGGCAGAGAGAAGTCAACTAAGACTTGTTTTTAAAGACTTGATCTGAAAGAAAACTTCTCAGATTTTACCTAAGCGAATTATACCAGGAAATTGCCAGTACATGGGCATAAAGTAAAACAGCGCTAGTTCACTCTGACTGCAATATTAATGTTTAGCAGCTGGCATAGAATATTCTTGGGAGGTTAAAACCAAATTGACATACTCATAATCCCACAATCCATACAATAGCATAAGTGAGCATGCACCTTATTTCCTCATGAGTATATTCTGCTGCAGCATGCTGCTTTTAAAATCTGCCAAGTAAGAAGCAATTAGTTAAAGAAATTTAGTCTCTTTGTTTATAACCATTTGCATCTACTTAATACAAACCCCTGCTATCCTTACAAAAACATACATAAGTAAGCATTCTTTCTGCCAGTTTTGCTTACAAACTGTTGCCTAGAAGTCATTCCACCAATAGGGTTGAGACTTCCTGTTTAAATAAAGCATCACTTGCTTTGATTAGGGGAACCAGGACATGAAGAAGATCCGATTCATTACTTCTTCTATCAGACGTGCAGTTTAAAAATGCTGAGGTGTCATATATTAACACTATGAATAGTAATCAGATCTTTGCAATGTTGTAATGTGTTAGAAGACACCTCACCAAGGGACCAAGAGGAAGTGGCATGTACTGCAGGACTCCCCACGACAGCACAGTACTTGCTGCAAAATACATGTTGGGTCTACTTTTTGTAACATAGCAGAGCTGCATGTCTTGGTTTTGTGAGCTGTTGATGTAGATTGAAAGCAGAGTGTGAATTATACAGATCATCTCCAGATGACACAACCTATATAACTTCAAAAATACATGGAGCTGGGTATACTTCCCCTCTGTAGTTCATAGAAAACCTACTTTCTTAGTGAGTTAGAGCTGACACTGATTTATTTGGAAAGCCACATTGCTTCAGTGTTACCAATTTAATAGTATCATGGCAGAAGAGAACATCTTCAATAAAACCTTTCAGAAATTTCAAAATACTTCCCTTATTAAATAGCATTATAAATGTACATAATGCTTTTCTTTGAATGCCCTGTCTTTATTTTGCAATAAAACTTTATGTTCCAGTGGCCAAATAGATAGATGACCTTTCTCTCACAGTGGTGAGCAGTCAGTTAGTGTCACCTGCCCAAAATGTTCAAAACTAAATCAAACTCAAATAGTACTTAGTAAGTATTACTCTTTAAAAAACATATAATAAATATTAAATCTTTCTCTTTGCCTTCTAATTTTTAGGAACAGAATAGTCTGCTATCAAGCTTTCCTATGTAAACACTGCATACCATTGACATTAGGAATAACTTGAAGTAGTAGATATATAGATATAAGGAAGTCCCCTTTCAGTGGGATTGCACTGGATAATAATGATGAAGGTGTCACACACCTACCTACATGGGAAAACTTCATTCCAGCTGAAGCCCCAGAAAGCTCATTTAGTTTTGCTAACTTCTAAGGAAGATGACCTCAAAATTCAGATCAGAACAGAGAGGAGTGAAATGCCTTTTTCTCATAAGAAGGTGTCAAATGGAAGTTAGCAAGGTTTATTGCAGTAGTAACTCTCTGAGGACAGTTGAGGAACAGAAAAGCATAATGAGTTTTCCTTATTACAAAAATAAAAAAGCTAAGCAACGAAATTCCCCAAAATTAAAATTCCTAGAGCTTTCAACTTTGCCACTGGAATTATTTGTGCAAGAAACTTTTATCACAGTAAGTTCACAATCTCTAGGAAGTTAAGGGAAGTTAACCGGTGGACAGTGAACGAAAGCATTTAAAGAAAGGAATTCATGAATAGTGACAATAAGGAAGATGGCAGCGGGAGTGAGTTTTTGGAGACATCTGCATGGTGTCTATAAAGATAACTGTGTGCTCAGGTGAGATGTCAGTTAGAAAACTTTTACATATATCCTTTACAGAACAAAGACATAATTTCAAACACTACATGTAAAATCCAGAGTTTATCCCAGATGTTCTTGAGGAAGAATATGCTATGATTGTGGGACCAGAGACATTACAGTTTTTTCCCTATTCTGAGACCCTCACCTTCATTGCTCATAGGCACCAAATACATTTTGGTGTCCTCATGAAAGATATGTATCTAATAATATCAAATAATACATGTTCTTAATAACTGGGTATGTCTTACTAAAATCAATTTGCTATTAGCTGGCTTAGGTTTCAGGCAAGCAGCAGATGCTGCAATATCGAGGCGCAGTGACTGACCGCATAAGGTAACTGATTATATGAATAACATATATTTATATTTGGGTTCTAAATAAGACCATTTTTTAATTATGTCAATAATTAGAAGGAAGGCCTCAACTTCACAAGATGATTGGAGGAATTAGAGGTAGAAGAGGAACTTGATTTAGCAGGCTTGTACTTTTAGGAATGAAAGTCAAGACTTTCCAGAGTTATGATAAATGACAACATCCTTGGAAAAGTACTAAACTATATGCTTCCAAACTTAAATCAGTCTCTATCAGCTAGAACCCAGGGAAATGTCAGAAATCAGAGATCGCTAGGGCTTTTGCTCCAGATGCTTTTGGCATCTCTTTTCTTCATTGACTACTTTTGATTAAGAGTTCTAAAATACGCCCAACAAGGGTATTACGTCTCCTCTTTTTACCTTTTCTTGGCCTTGGCAAAAGACAGCAGAGCAACCCAGACTTGTTAATATCCTTTTATTTAGCCCATCAATTATTTTTAATGCCAGTGAAACTGAGGTTTTGTTTGTTAAGAAAGCTTCAAATTCTTTGTTAGTTCCCTGTCATCCTAGCACTGGATAATAGACCTATAGCAGTATTTTCTTAAAGCATAAGCCCTTACAGTATGCCTCATTGTATATTTGCCAGTATATTTGCCAATATTTATGAATTTTATACATAGAAATATGTGTACACATACACTCAACTATCCCATATATAGAAAGACATACACATCCCCTATAACTTTGCCAACACCAGCAGCCAATCTGATTTAACTAGCAGAGTAGAAAAATATTCTTATAACTAAATAGGCACACTGGTACAGTAGTTTGTATAGAAAATGCCTACATTATTTCATAATCAAAATGATGTATTGATGACATTTCTAGGTCAGATGGAATGCAGTATGCTGGGAAAACATAACTTGGGAGAAGAAAATACTGTTTTCTGTCTTGATGAATGCTGGAAGTTTGTAGCTCAAATTCCTCTGTCCTTCCTTCTCTTGACACAGCTGAGTACATGTATCAGACCAACATGCTCCTGGCCACTCTGGGCTTGGATAATGACTAGAATCTTCCAGTCTGTGTTCTGTAGCTCAGAAGATTCAAAATGCAGTTTTGACAGAACTACAAGGTAAAATGCCCAGTGACTGTGACAGGAAGTTCATTGCTGTGATAGAACACCATCTCAGATCGTAACAGCTTCTGCACCTAATTCGCACAAAGCATTTCTATTTGTGAGCAAATAGGAATGTTGCAATTGTACAAACATTAATTTTCAAGTTTAGTTAAAGTTTTCTAAAACTGATTTAGCGCAATAACATTTTTATAGGAAGAATTTATTTTGATCTTTATTAAATCTATTTTGAGGCTCACTGAATTAGAGCTGTTTCCTTGAGCTATATATTGCACTACATGCTTTATAATTTTTTTAATATAGCACTTGCTATCAACTCTGAGTTGCAAGGTAACAAAAACATACATAAAATAATACAGTAGCAAAAATATCTTCCCTAAATATACCAGTATATCAAAATGCAGAGAAGCTAAAATGAAAACAATGGTATCACATTAAGCCTACATTTAAGAAATAGACACAAACACCATGTAAGCACAGATCTAGTTTTATCATACATGTAATTGTCATAAACTGCATTTATTATACCTTTGATACCATCACCATCCGTCAGATCCAGTGATCCAGCTCTGCTGTAATGATTTTTGCTCCAAATCTCCGAGAGGCCTGCAAACAGCTTCCCTTCAAACCAAACAGAAAAATCAAATGGAATTTGTTTTTTGGGGTTTTTGCTATAGAAATATTCCTCTTGACTCCAGCTCTAGCTACTATGATTATTAGCTACATTCCAGTCAGAATCAAGGACAGTTTTACAGTCTCTTCTTGTGTATGTCATTTTAATAAAAAATATTTGATTTTAAATATTCCCTGGTGAAAAAATTTTAAAAAAACCATCCTGATGGATGCAACATTCACTTTCTTTTTCCTCACCTGTTTTCATTTTATTATATTTCTTTTCTTCCCATGCTCCTTACAATCTTCTTGTCTTCTCTTCCCTGCAATTTTTTCCTACACACAGACTATTCCTTTTACAATGCTGCTCTCAGGTAAATAGGCCTCTCTTATCTGCCAGGCTTCCTCTCCATGTTTTTTTAAGCTCCTGCTTTTCCACACATCTTTCATACTTCTGTCTCACTCTTTACACCTTATATCTCCTTTCCTGAAGTATCTGTCTTGCCTGGAGCTTATTTTGTTGCCTTTGATTTTAAGCCATTAGAGACAGTCAGTGTTTGCAGAGAGCCATGTCTGTATGTGGTTTCTAATAGCAATGGGGCATGTCTTGATGCTTTTTTTTCAGGCAAAAGTCATAGCAATTTAGCACTGTTGGTTTGCTTTTTTGGTGGTTGTTGAATAAGGCCTTCAAATTTTGGCCACAAAACATCAACAATAAGCCTGATAGATGATGAAATATTAGGTATTAAAATAACAGTATTCTAATTTACAAATTCTCTGCCTCTGTTCCCTTCCAGCAGCTGGTCTGCTGCCCCATTCTGTGCTGGGAATAGGGGAGCTGCTTTGCTCCATCTGATCTGATACCCACCCAGTTCAGTGTCCTGTCCCTTACTCTGTCCAGACACACCTCCAAGAAAAAGATAACAGCCCTGTAGTCAGCAGATTTGGAACAACCTTTCTTTCAGGGTACAGAGATTTCAGACAGCTGAGGAAATAGGAGATGAAAGGCAGTTTTGCATATTTAGCTCATCAGTTAATACTTCCTGCTAAGACAAAGGTGGAAGATATAAAACTGATCACAAAACAATAAAATTAATGATGCCAAAGAAAGCATGGACTGACAGAAAGAGCATGGGCTTCTAAAAGCGTATTTTTTTTGGCTTAGGGAATGAATGGGTAGCTAGATATTTTGGAAGAAATTCATAAGGAAATGGGAGCATAGGAGAGCTGACAGTTACTGAAAGAAGTGTATTAAAGGCACAGCAGCAGACTACCCTGACACAAAGTAAGCACTGCAAGAGAGCAGCAAAGCTTCATCAGGAGCTATTTGGTTAAGTGAAAATCAAGAAGGAAGGACACAAAAAAGTGAACACAAGAACCAATGACTAAAAATGAGTTTAAAAGAATAGTATACTCACAGGGGGAAAAAATCATGAAGGCTAAGAGGCAAAATGAGTTAATCTAGGAAAGGACCTAAAAGTCAATAAAAGGTTACACACACACACATACACAAAGTAATGCAGACAAAGAAAGGTTCAAAACCAGTATCTAACTGAAAGGCAGGAAATAATGTGACACAGAGAAGACTGAAATATTCAATGCTCTTTTTTGCCTAACATAGCTACAAAATATCTTAGCGTCTGACATGCAAAGCAATTTACTAAAGTCCAAGACACACAGACCAGAAAAGGGAAGGAATGGGTTAAGCAATATTAAGAAATGCCAGTTTCCAATCCTGCTGACTTAAACACGTAGTTCAGAAAGCAGTGGATAAAGCTTGCCTCCCTGTAGCCTTATGTCTCCTGTTTGCATTAGCCCAGAGCAAAAAGTCTGACTGAAATTTATGGCTGGAATATTCATAACATTCTTCTGTGAGTTTTCCAGTGCCTGATATCGGGGTTTCATTTACACTGAGTTCCTTGTTGCCATGGAAGACTCTCTATTTACCTGCCCATTTTCACAAGATCTATAGAAATGTAGTACCTTTGAGACCACCCCTACCCAGTCCAGTTCAGTTGGAGAGTGAACAGCAAGTTCAAAAGGCATGGTGTGGTCTGACTGGTCATACGTGTGATCATATAAACTGTGTTCCCACAGGAAAATCTGCTAAAAATTACCCCAGAGCACTTAAAAGATAAAATAATCTCTGCATGATGATGCAGGGGGAAGGGAGGTTGTGGTGGGGTTTTTTGTTTTGGTTTGGGGTTTTTGAGAATTCATTAAGTGCAAGGAAGGTCCTAGAAGACTAGAAAGGATGGAAGTGCTGCCTGTCTTAGGAAATAAAGTTCAATTGACCTAACTTTCATAAATAACTTCATCCATCTCTGAGGGATACTATCCTAGGTTATTAGGCAGTTAGTGTATAGGCACGAAGATAACAGTATGACAGAAAACAGTTAAGTAGTAAGATTTTAAAATGTAATCTTAGAATCATTATTGTGTCAAACTTCTCCAATTTCCTTCCTAGAAAGGGCAGCAGGCCTATTGAATAAGAAGGAAGCAGTAAATGTGATATCTGTACTTTAACAAAGCTTTTAGTTGGGTCCTCATTAATTTTGCCTGCGACAAAAAAAATGGTGTAGACAAATTCAAGTAACAGTTGACACACAAGTCGTTAAGTATTTCTCTCAAACAGTATTTATCAACAGTTTCCTGACAGAGTAGGATGGCACTGCAGTAACATCCTTCAGGGATTTCTCATCCATCCTATTCTATTCAATTTTTCATTGAACAGCTTGGATAATAAAACAGGGACTGAACTTGTAAAATTTGCAAAAAAATCTGGAAGAGGGTTGCAAATACATAGGAAAGCAGATCAGAATCCAAAATATTTAGCTAATGTGAGAAACAGTATAACTGCAACAAGCTCATACTAGACAGAGAGAAATTAGGTACTACCCATGACAAAAATAAAACAGAGTATATTAATATAACCTGATGATGATAGAAGGATAGGAAGGTTCAAGTGGATTTCAAACTAAATATTAGTCAACAACATGATGATGTTGCAGAAAGACATTTTGCATTCCAGGATGTACTAGGAGTGTGCAGTATGTCAGATGCAGGACCTAATTATTTTTCAGTCTTCAGTGTTGCTGAGGCCTCAGCTGGAGCATTCTGTGCAATTTTGGGCAATGCACTCTAAGAACAATTTCAGCAATTTGGATGAAGTTGAAATGAAACCAACAAGAATGGTAAATTATTTTGAAAATATGACTTACAAAGAAAGATTGAAGGAATGGGGCTTGGCTTCCTCAGAAAAAGAAGACCAGAGGGAAAATGTGTATTTTAAAAGGTAGCATACAGAAAGTCATGGTCAACAGATCTTTGTACCCACCTGAATTATAACAATTATGCAGCAGAGTACATATAAAAAATGAAACAACAACAAAAAATCCTTTCAACTTAAAGTCTAGATTAGATGGAATAGGTTTAAGAGGTTGTGGAATCCCCTTCATTTGTGGTTTTTAACAGCAGCCTATACAAACATCTGTCAGGGATGACCTAGTTACCCATTTCCTGCCACAACAGGGATGGACTGGACCTCCTTTTTTTTTTTTCCCCTGTAATGATTTCAGTATTGGAGAACCTGTTTCATTTAACTTGGTTGCTATAGATTAGGCAGTACAACTGTTGTGGTGAATCAAGGCCTTAGTAAAATAAAACAAACCTCCACATAAAATAAAAAATAACTATGAAAATGAAAAAAATAAAGTAAACTAACTTTAGCAATTTTTAAACATAAATGTGTCAAAAATATTCTTTATTTATTACTTTATTTCTTAAAATACAGTTCTACTGTCCAAAACATACATTTTACAACCATTAAGAAGTCAAATTGGGATTTTGAATTCTTTTAAAATAACGAGGTTAGTAAAAGGTATTTTGATGTTCATTCTTAATTTTAATCTGGTTTTATTAAAGAGAAGAAATATCAATGATTTTCACCAAGAAAGAGAAGTGATACATGAAATACAGAAAAACAACTCACCGAAAAACTGTGAATGAAGCTCTGTCAGCACCACAGGGATATGATGGTATCATAAATGTAAACTGCACAAGAGCTTTTCTCCTGTACTTAAGATGCTGTCATCAGAAACCTGTGTTTATCCAGGGCAGCCTTAGGTATCACTGTTACCAGTACTTAGATAATATCAAGCTGTGCACATGCACAGAAGCACAAAGTGTCAAGCTATAGTTACAGTTGATCTGGTGACACTTCCATTCTGAGAGCTAATGCAATCCCTTTTAAAGAAACCAAAATGTCATTTAGGATGAAGTCTTCATGACTGTTAAACTTTTAGATGATTTCTAAGAGTTATTTTTTAAAAATACATATTTCTTTCTTCATCACTACCAAGAAGGCCTCTTCCAATTTTAAAAAATTGGAAAAAATTCAGTTCCAGAATAATATTTTGAAGTATTTATTTAAAATTACTTTCCTAGAACTCTAAAATGGCTGTTTTCAGTCCAAGCTTGTAGTTTACAAAACATACACAGCATAAGAGGGTTTCCATGTGTTCTAACCCACCAATCAAGAAAAGAATCCAACTCCTACTACTGGCTACTGGCCATTAGTGGGTTGAAAGGAAACAAGTTGGTGGAAATCTCGTTCAAAATATGCTGGGCCAAAGGCCACAGCATGTTCTATATTACCGAGATCCCCACCAAACTTTACAAAATAGTGGGAATTATTAGAACTACATTAAATGATAATTTATCCAAGATCAACGTAATTCTTGTGTTTGGCTCTCCCATTTCCATAGAGAGGTGTGTTTAATTCTCTGTGTGTTTCCCAGGTGTAAAGGACCCAAGAAGAAATTCACTGAAGTAGCAAGACAAGAAAGCAAAATGCCATTGCTTCAATTGGTGTATGACATGCATAAGGCAACTGAGGGGATTAGCTTTAATTTCCAGTCCTAACCAACAACTGCATGCTGGATTTTTACAATGCAAAAATGTGAGTGGGAGGATATTGCAGGAACACTGACACATACCAATGACTTTTTAATTTTCTGGATTGGATTTTTGATTGTCCTGCATGCCAAAATGCAGGGTTTTCTTCCCCTTCCCAACCTTGTTTAAAGCACGAAGAAGAGATATGAACTAGATAATGTAGGAATTAGCATAACTGTTTGGGAAATACTGAGAAGAAAGTACAATAGTTTTGCCTGTAAAAGTAAGTTCTTATGCATGCAAAAAACCAGATGTACACAACCAGCTGTGCAGTTTCTACCTACAAAGTGAAAGCCTGTGCCTATAAATATATGTTTTTGTGGCTGCAATGTATGTAGAATTGCTTCTTTTTAAACCAGCTCAAATTGAAATTGAATTTTAGGCCTTCCCATTTTTCCACCCTCTGGTATAATACTGCATATAGAATGAATGGCATCATAAGGGAATTTGTTTGTACCTCATCTCTTTTTTTCCACCAAATTGTATTCCCAGACTGTTCCCAGCAGCTGTTCATCTAATTCCTCAGCAAGAACCATATTCGACAAGATTATACTGCTTTCATTAGTCCCATTTGGAGAAGCAGAGGAAGACTAGAAAAGTAGGAGAGCTAAGAATGCAGTAAGTGAGCATATAGGAAAACACAAAATTCCCAGAGTCCTGCAACTCAGTTAAGCCTTAGTTATAGGCAAAATACCACAAACTGCCCTTTGATGTGTTAATTGAAATTTAGCTTTCCACACGGTACTATTTTCTTCTCAACACAAGGGACACTAGCTGCTCTCAGGAAAGAAAAAAATTAAATGCCTGTCATATAGTTTTTCCTTACTTACTTCAAGAACAAAGGGTTAAAACAGGCATTGAAAAAGCGTCCAGGAGATTAGATAAACAAATAAAAATGCTTATGTGTGTGTATATGTGTGCATGATGATAAAACAATTCCTGTACATCTTTCTTTCTCCCCTTGCTGCAACACAGATAAAAGACAGTGTCAGGCATGTTAGGCCTCCTCCCTTTCTCTTCTGCTACAGCTTTCAGTAGGCACAATGCTTATTAGTACCACAACAAGCAGAGATTTTGTAGTTCAAATGAATCACATCTTCTGGGGTGTAATCAGTGGCTAAATCAAAGAAAAAGAAAAGGTCATAAGTTAAGGACTCAAACTGCAAACCAGCAGGAACAGCAGATGTTAAACATGCCACAATATGTAGAGATGACATTGACTCTTACCTGCATCTAATCAAAGAAGCTCAAAGATCAAACTAGACACAGTCACCTCTTGCTTGTAATTTGCTCTATGGCAGTCCAGCAGTGTTTCACACAAGTATTAACAATCACAAAAAATGCAGATGGAAAAGAATTCTGCATGTCCTTCAGGTAATGTAGGAATTTTCATTTTGTGTTTTTCTCTTTTTGGTTCAGTATCAGGCACTGGAGATTTTTAGTGGTGGATCTGCAGCCCAGTAGCTCTCAATATGCTGGAATATTCTTCATTATGGTCTGACAGCGTCAGCTTTGCTGATTTTTCTAGAAGGCAGAAAAGGGTTTTTCGCTGCACCTCATTAGCCTTCTAATTCTCCAATAAATAGTAGGAGGGTTGGATTCATCATTCTTGCCAATTTTAGTAGGAAGCAGTTTCTCTCCACTAATAATAAATATTTATATTTGCAGAGTTGTTTTCTCTGTTATGTTACATCTTGACCCATAGCTGTTCTTTTCAGAAACAATCCATATCTGTTGCATATTTGTAAAAGTCAGTATCAGTATGCAGATACTGTAGGATATTTTGAGGATGTCCTGTTGCTGTCTGCATAGATGTGCAATTTATGTCCTCCATTATGACCTTATTTTGAGATATCTTATATTTCCCATCTATATTATATTTCAATCCCCCTTTTTTAGATTGCCTCCTATTTGTTGGCCCTATGCTGGTCATGAAGTGTCTCTAACTGAATGCCTTCAGTCTGCTCTGGCAGATGTATGCCAGGATGAATCTAGTGTCATAGTTCATGTATTAGAGGAAAAAAATCAAAACTGCATCCTCTGCAGCATTGATTAAGGGACAGCTTGAATCCCTAAGGCATTTCAAGGCATCCTGCTAAAGATATTCCCTGTCAAAATAGGAAAATTTAATCTATTGCACATAGTATAAAAAGCCAAGTACTGGAAATATTCAGCACATAGCCTGAAACACACCAGCATGAAATGAGGCAATGAAGTGGTCTCACTGTGCCAAGCTGAATATCTCAGGATGTTGACATCTAATACCACAATGCAGAACTTTGCCCAGTTTTGAGTACTATCAGATTGTAAGAGGACTTTGTCACCGCACCCTACTATTCTATTTCCTTCTGATTTGATATACATAATTTTTTTTCACTTTATTTTTGGAAAGTATTCAATTAAACCCTTTTCTTCCCTTCTCAAGTTCTCTCTACCATGTACTACCAAGTAGGAAACTTCAAGAGTTTTCCTATTTGCAATCAAGAAATTTCAAGTTTCTCAGGGAGCATCATTGCAAAAAAATTCCAGGGCCATCTTTAGTATCTTTAGTCTTGTTTTGCCTTTTATAGTGACAGAAAAATTCCCTAACACAGACAACAGCCACTGCTGAGCTTAAAGCTACAAGGCACCACTTGATCTGAGAGTCAGCTGATTTTAAGTGTGCAATCAAATACAGGCAGGGAAAAACTGACTGGTCTCAGAGCTTCCTTAATTTGGAAGAGGATATTACACAGTGCGCTGAAGCACCCATTATGGCTCTATTCCTGCATATATCTATAAGCTCAGCAGAAGGTGATCTCCATTGCTCTGGCAGGAGGCACCCAGACACTATTCAGAGAAAGAACAAGTGCTTCCATGTCATTAATTGAGCTGAGAGAAGCAATCAGAAGTACAAAGTGGAGATCTCAATTCTTAGGGAGAGGCTGAATTAAATTTCCTAATACTCTAATAAGTATCTGGGGAGCTGCAGGAAACTATTATGCAATATAATTTTATCTACAGGATTCATTCTCATGCAAACACATCAAAGAGTTATTTTCTTAGCTGACATCAAAACAGCCCTATCAAAAAGAGTATGTTAGCTCTGCCTGAAATATATGAAGGAACAGTCTTCAATCCATGACTTGTAGGCAATGTACTGGCCAAAGACCCTCTACAATGTTGCTGATAGCCAAGCACACTATCTAATATCCACTGAGCAGTGGGTCAGTGAAGACTGGGATCCCAATCAAGAGTCATTTTCCTTCTTTCATGATGTGCACAATATGTCCCAGAAATGTGTGCATGAGAATGTCTACTTTACAAAAGGCAAGACCTGATGATAGGAACAGAACTAGATAGAACCAAAAAAAGAGAGCTGAAAAATTAAACAGTGCCTTGGAGGGCTTCAAAACTTAGTTAGTTATAAATGGTGTGCTTTATTAATAAAAATTTAAGAAGCTTTACCACATCTGACATTCTTTAAAGAGTTTAAAAAAAATATACTAACTACAGTTCCATAAAGAACTCAAAATCATCTTGAGTCTACTTCATTCAGATTTGAAGAAAATAATCTTATACAAACCCAAAAAGCTGATGACTAACATTAATACACTGATCATCAGGACGCTCACAGCAGCTATTATTGGCTATGGATGTAATTCAATGTTATCCTCTTCCCTTCCTATTGCATTGATGGTGTGCTGGCAGAAGCTGTATTTTATACTTTAGCTTTCCTAGAAAAGCACAACTGCACCTTAGGAGTAAAACTGTGATGATCCTGAAGTCAGTAGCAAAGCTCTTATTAGAATCATAGAGCTTTTTAAGATCATCAATTCCAACTATTAACCTAGCATTACAAATAGGGCTAGAATTTCACAGTAGGAGTTATTGTATGGAGAGATATCCTAATCCTTTATTTCTTATCTTTCTCTCTAGGGAAAACTCATTTTCACTTTTGCAAAATCTTATATAAAACTCAATACCAACACATAAAAAAGGATGTCTATCAGGCTTGACCACTAAAAGACAATGCACCTCACCTTCTGCCTTCCAAAGATACATTCACCATTCACATTCAGCTGTCATAGAAACAACAGTGAAAGCAATGCCTGTCTCAGATGAGACGGGTTCAAGGATCCTAGGGAAGCAAAGAGAACATAGTATGCTATCAGATTACTTGTAATTCATGTACTTAATAAAGCTCACAGACCTCAAGAACAGCCAAAATATTTGTTTCGTTGCCAACAAAACTTAACCTTAAACCATTAATATCAGTCATAAGACTCCTACAGATAACTTTATCCACAATTTGCATTTTTTTCCACAGAAAGTCCTACCCAATTTTCCTATCAGACAATTCCATTTCACGTAGTAAGGGTTAGTGCCTAATAACACACAGGGTTCTTTTAGCTGCTTGCATGCTAACAACCAGTATAATTGTGCCTAGCTTTTTATTTTAAATGGAGACTACCTGCTTCTCATAATAATGGTCCTTCGTTAGAGGACCTATTCCATCATGACTTATATGATACCTATGCAAGTTCCCAATGGGAGTTGTACTTGAATAATAAATGTAACTTCTTTGTTCCATACAGATTTTGTGCCAGTTCTATCTCCTTTTCACTTATTCTAGTCACTATTTTGATCTTCTTTTTGATGATAGTACCGCAGTACACTCATAAATTCATATGCCAAGTTATTAAAAAGTAAAAAAAAAAAAAAAAAAAATCCAAAGAAGTTGTGAAATACCCTGTCAAACTTGTTCCAAATTAAGTTTTTAGACCCTCGAGGGTAAAGGATAATTCATGGTCAACTGCACATACTAATTTATTTACACTATATAGAGAGACAAACGGAACAGCAGCAAGATATTTCTGCACATTAGTTTATTTTTTCCATTCTATTTTTTTATGTATTTCTATTTTGTTTCCTGACCACGCTTCATGTATGCATACAGCCTGCCTAAAGAACAATGGTTGTCTCTGCAGTTCTACAATTCTGTCTATGTGGAGCTGGGAAGGAGCAAGTCAACTTGCTTTGTTTTGGAATTTTTATTTTGTTTTACACACACATGCACACAAACATGGTACTTACATTCCTTATCTGTAGTTTCTGAGACAGAGCTGAACTGTTTCCAAAGAAAATTCTGTTCTCACATAGTCAAGCCTTGCTATTACTGTAGAAAGATCCATTGTTCTAGATAACCTATGTTTCATTTCTGAACTTTAGTAGATCCCTTAAATACTCCAAATCTCACTCTTGGAGTGCCTAGAGAAAATAGAGTAGAATACTGATATCAATTTATTACTCTTTGAATAGGTAGAGCAAAGAACAGAAGTCAGATGGCCTGTATCCTCCACCTCTGAGAATACACAGCATGATTTTGTGGTAGCTGCAAGTCTTAGGTACTAAAGTTACTGCTTTGTGTGTTATTATATCACCCTCACTCTAACCCAACCATGAACTAACAATGAACGAGATGAGATGATTATTCACCAGGATGGGACGATTTCTTACACAACTTCATAACCAATTACAGTTAAGCAGCTGTACTGAATTCAAGGATTGTAGCCATGCCTTTTTTGCTGATGTGACAGGTACAAAATATCCAGGTTGTTTGGGAAGGCTTTGTTTATATATGGTTTTAGTGGACCTTTATTATGGTGGTTATCTTATCCATGGCTCTTGTTATTTGGTCCTGATGCTTAGTTATGGCAAACTGTTCACTGCGTAGCTTCTTGGCATGGGATTCAACAATATGAAAGCAAAGACTACATAGAGATTTTCTGGGCAAAAGTTATGATTCCTCTTTTATAGAAGCTTTCAATTTCCAGTACTGTCATTCCAAATTCTAGCCCTTCTACCTTCATGTGGGAAAGGGTAAGGAATGCTGTAGAGCAGTGGAAGAAAAAAATCCACCTGGGGACCAGAGGAATAATTGAGGCTAGCACACATTCAGAATAACTCAGGAGATCCCAGACTCTGACTCAAAAGAGCAATTACACAGCTATTGCAAAGTTCCCCTAAAGAGAGTGTCAGTGCAGAGTTCACAAAGACATTAGCTTTTTCCTGTTTTTCAGGATCAGAACCAAACTATCACCCTCCCTTAATACAAAAAAGTAGTTATTGCTATGAATAAACTCAAAAATGCTGCTTACAATCTGATGTGTCTAGTTCTGGGTATATTAATGTAGAATATTAAATCCCCAATCTCTGTTAGTGATTTGGGTATTTTTCCACAAAGCACTTCTCAGTGTAATTCACAAACTAGATTAATGTCTGATTTCATTATGATTTTGCTTTTGCATAAAAATCACAAACAAATCCCAAAACATTATAGATCTCAAGCACCTTGTTAAATACTACCTTGCCCATAAAGACTCTGTACAAGATACTTGAGAGATCTCACGAAAAAGCTGAAACAGAAAGGGACTGAAATAGGTGTATTATATAGAGGTCCCACATACACAGCAAGATTTCTCATATACTTCTAATACAGTTTTTTGTTTAACCCTCAAGGCAAAACTTCTCATGACCACTATCTGCAGGAAGAATTTACTGTCAACATATTCTGTACACTGAAGGAACAAAATGAGCTCAGTCCACATTCACACCAACCCCACAGCTCCTTAAGACACTCGTTTTCAAAGTGGTTTTTTTTTCAGTAAAATGAGCATTGTTTCACTTCTTTATGGCAGGTCAGTAGAATCAAAATGAAGGCATGCTTGCTCACCACTCAAAGCACTTGCCTTCTTTTTAATTTCTCTTGGGAATGAAAAGTATATTCAGCTTTTCTTTCTTCCGCTCCACACTCTGCCCTTGTAGCAACATGCATTTGAGAAGGCTGTTTCAAGCAGAAGCATGTTCCAATGTATAGGAATGATGTTAATTCCTGTCATTCTGAACATCCAAGTGAGATTATTGTTAAAGCTGCTTCTAAAGGACCAAGGGAATGTGTGCTATTCAGTTCAATGACTTTCATCACCTCTATTAGACTAAACAAAAATGTAATATAGCCAAGCCAGGTTCCAAAGGTTAGTCTTTCATTTAGGCAAAATACTGGAGATGCAAAGCTGTGTAGCATTTACAGGAATCTAACATGGATTCAATAAACCAATTGAACACGAAAGGAACATCCTTTCTAAATGCAAATTATTCAGGTGCAATTTGAGTTCCTTAAAGGTTACTCTTCAGTTCCCTCTCCCTGTCTAATAAATGAGAATACAGAACAGTTTAGTTTCCTTTTCAAACTTCTTTGTATTAAGGCATTCTGCTGATTCTATTACAGGCTTTTTCTGTATGAAGCAGATACAGACTCTGGACTGCTTCTGTCCTGTGACTGCTCAACACCCACATTAATATTTTACTAAAGCACTTCTGAGAAGAACTTAAAAACTAATTTAAAAACCAAGTCTAACAATACAGATATAATCAAGCTGCAACATTTTTTCTTTCCTTTTCATTTTGCCAAAAGATTCTATGTTTTCCTATATAGAAGAGTAAAATCACAAATATCAAGAAGGTCCCAGAAAATGCAGCCCAACAACTCTTGATACTACACTCATCCAAGGGTCAACAGATCTACCTGAACAGCTATGCACAGTAGCTCTAGATCTGACTATGAAATTTCTTTATGATGAGATCTTGTCTTTCGTGAAGCCTGTGGCCAATTTTTTTCTTGGTTCCTATTGGTCAGAACAATATTTGTTATACCAATTTTGAGGCAAGGTCTTAGGAATCACATGAAAAAAAACGTTATATTATATTATATTAGTCATATAAGAGACATATAGAGACATATATAGACAAGAAAGACTATACTTGTGCACAAATTAAATGCTCCATAATAATAGCCACTGACTAGGAAGCTGCTGTGGGCCCTTTATGGCATTGCACATTCATTAGAGAAATCTGCAAGTATATGTTACTCACAAAATTTGCCTTTTCTATGGAAATTTAATTTCACCACAACTCATAGAGCAGCACTGGGATGAGTGACACTTCAGGGCCTTCATATGAAAAAAAAAGACTGATTGAAAATGGCACTGATTTCCACAAGAAAACAAAAACTGAATGATACTACTGGGAACTACTGCTACCTTACCGGGTTTAGCTCACTGTTAAAGACAGAGGGGAGTCACTTCCACTGGAGAAAGAAGCAGTAGCAGTTTTGTGGATACAGAAAATGTTTTGCATTTTCCATGTTTCTTTTCACATAAGATTCAAATGAGACACAGCAACTGGTCACACAATGTTAAGAGTTTAATTGAAATTGTGGCTATATTTTACACAGTCAATAATTCAGCTCATATTTCTGTCTCAGCTGTATTCTGTATTTTTTTAAGTGTACCAAGGTCTCATCCATTATATATTAATGGTAGCATGCATGAAATAACTAGTGTTTTTAATGTTGTAGGTAGAAAATAGACAAATAACAGTAAGAAATTCAATTAAGAAGAAGAGACACATTCTGGTTTTGATTCTGTGCAAAGATAGCACCCAAAATAAAGAGAATTATAATAAAGACTGGTAATAAAGTTCCAAATGAATACCTTCAGCATACCATGCATAATTGAAAGAAGCATTCAGTCCTCTCCAGAGAACATGCTAGAAAGTCCTGATAAAATGGACTTTCATTTACTGATAATAAACATTTACTGATTTTTCTCCTAGTGGAATAAACCGTGACTTTCTTGCTTTGTTTATATCTATCCCAGGCAGCAGAAATACACTTGGAGGTCACCTAAGCTTTTGTCTTCTGGAGCCCAGAGACCTTGACTCCACCTACATGCTGCTGAGAAACTCCATGAGAGCAACAGACAAGATGTCTGTGGCCAAGGTCAGACCTTTTAAGACAAGTGTCAGAACAATCCTCCATCCCAGTTTAATCAGAAAAAGATTCTTCTCATCATGCTGTTGTAATACTGTCAAGAAACTCCATTTTATTGTAAAATCATCTGTCTTAGTCTTACACCAGTTGGAAGGAAATAGATAAAATTAATTTTGAGCTAGAAGCAAATAAAAACCAGTCTTTTCAAAATTTAACATGAGTTGCTAACTTGTGGTTTTATAACTCACGCATGGCTCGCTAACTTTTAAAACCTCAAACTTTGCATGTTTAAAGTTTTCACAGAAAATGAGGGCAGAGTCTCATTTTGAAGTTCACATCTTATAGTAAGGTAATGACTTTTTTTTTTGACTGATGAATCAGCTGCACATGAACTGCCACCGTACAAAAGCACTGCGTGTTGGATGCGATGGCTAGAGCTTTGTCGCTTAACACAGCTACACGTTTTTTGCACCCTATTAAAACTTCTGTTTCCAGCTATTTCAGCTACAAAAGTAGCTCCTAAAACATACTGTACATACTCAGGATGAAAATTTGACACAAAATTTCAAGAAAAAACCCCTATTTTTCCTCAAAACAGTCTTCCCTCTGCTGCCATCCACTTACTAGATATTCTTTCTTTAATTCAGTTACCAAGAGTTTTGCCTGCTTGCACTGTAAGCAATCTAAATAATGAAGCACTTTCTTCACTCAAAGCAGAGCCAGGCACTGGTGCCCCTGGGCCACACCTGGCCTGCCAGAACAATACCTCTTGGACCTCACAGCTTACTGAAGGACTCACTGTCCTGGAAGACACTGATAGCTGAGTGGGGAGATGGCACCTGTGCTGCACAAGCTCTGCAGTAGCAGATCCATACAGAGGGAACCAGGGGTGAGTCACGGCACCTCGGTGGCACAGCAGGTGCAATGCCTGGGCCTGCCCTGGCAGAGCCACGCCACCACTGTCGGCAATGCACGTGTTTAGCCAAACTGACATAACTGTTGACCAGGCAGGATTTCTCCCTCCCTGCCCCACATTTTCAGGTGGCAAAGCACTCAGCAAGCATTTCTTCAGCTGGGATCTATGCAGAAGGCACAGAAATGCTGTCAAAATAAAACACTGAATCACCCATGTAAAACCTTGCTTTTTTAAGAAGGAACTCCTACTATGCAACACTGGATTATAAAAATTCATCTACAGTGAAAGTGAAAATGCATCTTTAAATTCTGATTCTCTGTCAAAGCACTGAATATCAAAGGTCCTATTGTAGCAAAGTTCCCAAACAAACAAACCAACAAACCTAGTGTGCAGAAGTTCACCAGAAATTAAAAAACCACCCCACCAACTTACTGAATGTTGGTATATTATACCAACTGCAAAGGTAATGTTAGGATAAATATCTGATAATATTTATTCAGCAAACTGACAATTTCCAGTCAGACTCCCACAAAGTCATATTCCTTACCCACTGAACACAATAGCTAAAATCCAATTGAAGAGTCAAAATTCACCACTTCTAACCTTAACCTGAGTTTCCTTTCTTAATTTAGGTTGCTCTTATGCTCCCTCCCCCAAAGTCTACTTGTTCTACCTCTTCTGCATAGAGCAAAGATACACAAGCTATCCTGACAGAGTTCTGATGTTTAGCAAAAACTGAAACTTATCACTCTTCTATTTTTCTTTTAAAAATTTTTAAATTTTAATTAAGTGGGTTTTGTCATAGGAGCTACAGTTCGTCAGCAATACACATAATAGAAGCACAACTTTGGTTTTGATACAAGCCTATTACAAATGAAATCTTCATGTCACCAAAGCTGCACACGAATGTCCACTGTTCCCAGATTAGGGCTTTAAATGTTCACCTCTATATTTAGAAACCGTAAACCAAATGGCCAGCTTTCCTGATGACTCAGCATCCATCCTGACTGCAGAAGAATGTGGATCCCCAGCAGGCCCCTTGCATAAAAGTGCTTAGAAAGTCTGAACGTGAAAGTCTGGCTTACACAGTTTTCCAGACTAAGAACAGAAAGACCCTTACTAACTTTTCTTTTACTTCTTGTCCCATACAACCATTTGTTTTAGGAAAAAGTTCGAAGCAAACAGCTGTTCTCTTTTACCTTATGTTAAATGCCTATTTAAAGAATTTCTTTTTTCTCATGCCTGGACCTTTCTTTAATTGGATGCCAGCCAATTTCCATTTCTCTACCTCCCAGCCTGCTGATGTTCTCTATGCTCTCGTTTTATTTTTATACATACACACACATATGTATATACGTATGTAAGTATATAATCTAAGCCCTTCAGGCTTAGATTTGGCAATAACTGTTTCATTGTGGTTTAGTTTTGTTTTGTTTTTAAATCAGAGAATACTGAAACACTTGGCAGCACTGTCAGAGATAAAAAAGGTCGCTCTAGGCTACCCCGGGGAAAGTTTGCACGTTCATTGCTGATCTCACCAAGCAAGCTGGGCATGGAAATCAAGAAGCCTGAAGCTGTCACTGTTCACATGGTTAGACATGGTCACACATGCATACTTATGTTAAAATTTGTATTTATTCACTTTACGAATATAACCAGTAATACTCAGATAATGTAAGTAATATGTAAGCAATACTTACTTACACTCCCCACTTGAGAATCTCCAAAAGCTTTATTAAGGTAAATAGAAAGTAGGGTAGCTGGAAACAAGAACGTGAAAATGATATGAAGTATCCAAACCACACCTATAGTATACCTCTACTAAGAAATTGGCTGGTAACATATCAGATATAACTGCCCTATTCTTGATCTCACACAGGGAAGGAAAATCCACTGGAAAAAACAGTTAATATTTGCCTGCATTAACTTCAACAATTTTTTGCTTTCAGAGAGTGCCATTATGTTTGCTTTCTTTTTTAATCCGATGGACTGGTTTAGGAAAAGGAGAACGAACAACTGGAAAAAAGTGGAAGCCCAAAGCATAATATAAGTTTAGATTATATTGCTTTACTGGTATTTCCTTAGAATCACATACCATTATGCAAAGTCTTTTGGTGATGAAATAACACAATTTCTATGAAAGCTAAAAACATAGGAAAACATAAATATGCATTTTCACTTTCTGACAATGCATTTAAAAAGCCATTTTTTCCCCTCTTGTCTTTTTTTTTTTTTCAATCTTCACTTTGTTATTTTGGACTTCAAAGGTCTTTTAAGAATAGGCATACTTTCTCACAGGAACTTTTGCAAGTATTTGAGAGAGAAACATTACAAATACAAACATGCCTTAAGGACTTTATTTTAAATCACTTACTTTAATCTATCATACTTATCTGGTTGGTTGCTAAGATTCATAATACTTATTAGCCATTACAGAATGCTGTAGGATAAAAAATTCTGGATATCCTACACAAACATATAAACACAGGTATGTGAGAATCTTAAACCCAAACCAAATTTCAGCTCTTAAACAAAGTAAGAGTAGTGAACAAAGTATTTTTGTACTTCTATGTTTGCATTTTTATCTTTACAATTAATATTAAGCACTGTCCTGGTTCAACCCCAGCCAGCAACTAAGCACCACAGAGCCACTTGCTCACTTCCCCCTGGTGGGATGGGAGAGAGGATCATGAGGGTAAAAGCGAGAGAACTCAGGGGTTGAGGTAGACAGTTCAATAAGGAATGCAAAAACTGCACATGCAAGCAAATCCAAAGAAGGCATTCATCCACCACTTCCCAAGGGCAGGCAAGTGTTTAGCCTTCTCCAGGACAACAGGGTGACTTGGGAAGACAAATGCCGTCCCTTCAAATGTCCTCCTTTCTCCTTCTTCCCCCAGTTTTACATGCTGAGCATGACACCATATGGTCTGTAATATCCCTTTAGTCAGTTGGAGTCAGCTGTCCTGGCTGTGTCCTCTCTCAGTTTCTTGTGCACCCCCAGCCTCCTCACTGGTGGGGCAGCACAGAAGCTTGACAGGATGCAAGCACTGCTCACATCATCTCTGTATTATCAAATTGTTTTCAGCACAAATCTAAAACATGCCACCATACCAGCCACTGTGAAGAAAATTTAACTCTACCCCAGCCCAAACCAGAACAGGTGCCAGTTAATTTGGATTCCAGTTGCGAGCAACTAATCTACATCTTGAGGACATTCTACAGAGTTCAAGAGTCTTCTGGACTTACAGTGACATAAATTATGTTGGAAATTTGGGTCAAAGATTCAAAGATTTTTTTTTTTCTTTCAGAATAACCCCAAGGCCTTTTACTAACATTGTTTCAAAGTAAAATAAATATTTACTGTTTCTGATACTGTCTCAAGCCAACTGATGCAAGAAGAGAAGAGTGTGGTTTAGAAGCTTGTTACATATCTTAAGTGATATAATACTTGTATGCTTTGTAGACTGTGTACTATGCGTTTCCTTTTCCATCTGCTTTTATTTGTATTAAAATATATACATGCAAAAGAAAAAGAAACTAAACTCAAGGTTGGTTTTGGTTATATTGATTCCTCATAAACTTCAGTAAAATAAAACGTAGACTTATTGCCAGGATAATTTTGTTCTTCTTTTTTTGTATAAGCTTGCTTGGACTGTTTCCAATTTAAAAACTAGATCTTATTTCAGAGTTTGGTAACTATCACTGAGGGTTTATTCAATTCACTAATGTTCACTCTTGAATAAAAACATGAAATGTTTATCTAAAATAAGATCATGAGTTTGTTTGTCATAATTTGTATCTTAAAGAAAGTCACGGTCAGTGACAACTACAGCTTTGTCACACCATCTTTTCTTAACACAAACATCTCTGGTTGTTAGATCACAAAAATTTCAAAAGGATTAAATGATTGATTTTGAATAGCATTGTGTGCCATCTTTGGGTTTAGCTCAGCCCATGTGTATACAGGCTTAGCATTGTCATGAGAATTACACCCATTTATGCCAGGGATTAACATGCCAGGGTCTCTCCCTCTGAAATCACAGCTCCTTTCTAAAAATGCAGTTTCTTGCTACTGTTATTTTCAAGTAAATGCACAATTAACTACAGGCTGCACTGGTAGTTTGTGGGGATGAAGATTAAACCTGAAGTGAGCACAGAAGATTCAACTCTGCTCCACTTCAGAGTAAAACCTGTTTCTCTGAGGGATTGTCACCCACATGCAAGTGCTGGAGTGCAAACCTCCTCCTTGAAATGCCTCACACTGCCTTTTCACTTCTCCACCCACCACTTGTTCTCATACTCTCACTGTTGAGCGTAATCAATGTCATTGGAAGCTAAGCTGCCCAATTCCTCAGAACGACATCTGACTACTGTGCTTAATAGCGAGTGTAGCAAACAGAGCCATTACAAATGGCAAAGCTTTTCCTAGTGTAGAATAAAAGACTAGTGGTAAGTTCAGATTCTCTAACCCCATCTGCTAAATCCTACACTACACAACAATCCTTTTATTCAAGTTCAAAGATGCAGCTTCTCCATTTAAAGAGCACTTGTTATCTCAGAGGAAATGGAGGCTAGAGTGTGCCTGACACTAAAGAAAGAAAAAATTAATGTTGTCTCTGCAACAAGACCCTCCAAAACAGCCAGTCTCACCCAAGCATAATTAATCAATTGTGTGCTCTTTTAGCAAACCAATTACTTTTATTCTTCAGCTTTTGACTTGTCCACGTGCCAGTTTACAGCTGTAAGTGATGGGGAAGTGTGGTAAGACTGACGTCTCTCTTCCTTTCTCAAGCACTGAGCTGAATTCGTCATTCTATGTAAAATACTAACTGCTCTATGATTGCTACAGGACTACATGTCATACTAATTAGTACGTTCTCTTTTTTTCCTACCTTTTTCCCCTCTATCTTTTCTTAATTCGATAACTGTGTCTATTAGACCCATTCTGTATTCAGGCTTGTTCTCCAGCGCTACTGCTGAGCAATGTTAGGACCTCACAAAAAGTAACAAAAAAGGTTTTAGGATTGTTGTTTGGTTTTGATGTGTTTGGTTTGTTTTGGTTTTTAACTGGAGGTATTTTAAAATCTTTAACAGTAAATATGCAAATTTTCCCTTTCACACATATAAAAATAAAAATGGAAAAATCTAATACAACTCATTTTTGGTAACTCATCAATCTTTTAGCCTCATGAACATTGTGATTCCTTGTGTTTTTAAGGGCACGTTGCATACATTTATCAATGTAGGTTTGTTGCCTGCCAACTTGACTAATTTACCTTGCTTTTTGTATAATGTAACGGTATAAACTAGACCTTCTAAATACTAAAATGTAACATTATACGCCATTCGCACATTGTCTATCATTCATTTCCCTAACATGTCTTCATATGAAAATTCCTAGACACATGGAAAAATTCTGCTATCTATTTTTACTGCATTTTTTTTCCTAGCTGAACAGGACACACTACAGAGAAGACTATACACTGGATTTATGCAGTAGCTATAGAGCATTCTATTTTTACATCATACTTACAGATTTTAACATTTTGGTTGTTTTTATAACTAGCAGCATACTAAGTCTGTTTTTTTAATGAACTTAAAATTTCATTTAGTATCAATACACTAGGAAATAATAATCTAGATTAAAATGTCTAGATTATTCTTAATTTAATTATTTATTAAATTGTATATGTCATCCGTGGGTTTTAGCCATTATTAAGCTAATTCACTTGCTTTCTTAATCTTTCATGTTCCCTTCAAAATTGTAGTAGCCCGATCAATAAAACATCATCTGAAAATGAGACTATCTCATTGCTAAATTCTTTTTCACAATTGACAAGATATCTTTGGCTAACATTACGTATACAAAGCTTCAGAACATGGCTATTAGCTTTAGTATTCTTGACCTACATTATACCTCAAATAAGCTAAGTTTTCTGCCCCTTGGGTAAGTGCTCCTCTGCAATAGTGAGTATTTTAAAATAATAAAGCCTATCCTGCTATTTTCCCTTAAGTTTTATTTCTAGTTTATACAAATTTGGTTTAAGTTCTGTTGAACAGATGCAAGTATAACAGAAACTGATATGGGAAGGCACTTCGATGTGATAATCTGCAGATATGATCTTGATTTAAATGGGACAACATCAGAACATATGGAGTAAATTTAATTGTTCTACCTTGATTGAACACAATCAGGATGGAGACACTTCTGTTATTCTTTTGTATTTGCTTCCCAGGAGTTTAGGAATGTAGCTTCTGTCACTATGGGGTTCTACTTGAAAGAAGGTAAAACATTGTTCCCTAAGGAAAAAGCAAAAGCAGGTGTATCATACACTTGCTTGCACTGTTGCAAACAAGTGCATAGCACAAACTAAAACAAATGAAACATTCCATCATTTTAATGAATTGAAATAGATTGTGCACATATGGATGAAAGACAAAACCTGTAATATTCCACCATGATGTGAAAATACAATACCACTTGGAAGAATAAAAACTTTGAAGATACATTGTTCTACCTCCAATCCTTACACCCAGTTTCTTTGTTTACCCAGATTTCACCTAATTTCTGTGACAGATAGGCCCCTTTTTCTTCTTGCCTCCACCATTTCATCCCACTCATTTCTAGGCCCAGTGTTCTCACCCTGCCACACTGCCTCCTGTTACACATCTTCTCCGTATATGGTGCCCATGGATTTCTGTTCCTCAGTTCCCTGTTCCGTTCTGCATCTCGTTCTTTCTGGTGAGTCTATCCAAGCTTCCTCTTATCCTAGTTCCCAGAGGAAACACTCACTCCTTCTCTTGTTTGCCTTTGAGCTGCATCTTCATTTTCCTCCCTTCCTGTATGTATGGCTCTTGCTTTCAAATCAGACAATTCTCCTTTTTTAGTTGCTTGGTACTAGCAAAGGGTGAAGGATGGTCACCCCAAAGTCCAATCCTTGTTTCAAACATGGAAAGAAGTCTACACATACTGAAAGGCAAAGTGACCTGTATTATTAACAATAGCAATATTTAACATTTTTATAATATGTATAAAGGGTTTATTTCCAAGGTTGTTCAATCACCCATTATGAAGAGACTCTATGGAGAAGAAATAGTTTATATATGAACTGTCTGTAATCACAGACAGCATACTCACGTTCAAGGCTGGGTTGCACGGGGCTTTGAGCAACCTGGTTTAGTGGAAGGTGTCTGTGCCTGCAGCAGGGTGGTTGGAACTACAGGATTTTCAAGGTTCCTTACAACCCAAACTGTTCTATGATCCTGTGATATTTGATCTAAAATAACTAAAAAAATGCACCCAACACCACTGTATATAATTTGGCATCTTTATAATTCATTGCATTCGCACAAAAACAAAAAGTAGAAGGAAATAAAACTCTCTTGCTTCAATCCTAGCAATAACTCAGCCAGCAAACTTTACTGCAAATGTTTGTGTATATAGCTCCTGTGAAAACTGCTTAATGTCCACTATGCACAGGAAAAAGGAAATAAGCCCTATGTCAACAGATCAAAGAGTACACTGGAACACTGAATAAAGTTCACACTACAAATGAAAATGAAGTAGCAAAATTTATGTTAAGTGATATCCACTGGTGTTTAATATAAATTTTGGGGTTGTTAGTTATAAATTTTTAGTCATTAATAAACAGCAGAATCAGGAGATTAGCTGAGCAGTTTCCAAGACAACAAACTTTCCCTAGTGTTGCTAGAGTTTCTGCTGTCTCCTCATCAGACCTGCATTTTGGTTGTCTTTCAGAGTCTGTGGATTTGTAGATATGGTACAAGCACTTGCCTTGGTTTTGCTGGGAAAAAACCCCAATCTTCTTTTATATGAGCTAATTGTTATTGACTAAATACTTCAAAATTAGTGTACAAAAAGGTTGGTTGCTTTCTTTATAGCTGTCTTACACTTGCTTCAAAACTAAGAAAGGTCTAGACCAATAAGTACCCTTCTCAAGTGGCCATGTATATAAATGTAATACAATATCAGTGGAGATGGGCAAAAAGTACACACTATTGAGAAAGCAAGCCAAAGCCAATGAAGCCAAAGCTCAATTCTAATAAGATTACCTTTTATAATTGCCATTAGGAAGTCATGCTGAACAACAAAAAAAAAAATTAAAGAAAATTTGCAATTATAAATTAAAATGTTTTTATAGAATGGGTACTTCTATAAGTTAATTTAGGTATGTATCTGAGTAAAGAAATAACTTTAGATGTCAAAAGTGAAACTTAAAGCCTTTTTCTAGACTGGGCACATTTGGTCGCAATAAACTAATTTCTTTTTTCCTCCAGAAATTAATTAACAATAAGACATTTTAAACTGCACTTCCTATATAGTTTTCTGCACCTCTTTTCTTTTTTTTGACAATATTGCAATAGTAATTTTTAAAATACTTCCAAATTATCTGTATTAGTTGGGAAAACATGTCCTTGATAAGGCTTTTTAAAAACTGACATGTCATGAAACCAAAATACTGAAAGTCTTACTCAGATTCAGAAGTTCTTATTGGGAATGATGTCTTTTTCCATTTCCACTCCCCTTTTATGAATCTTACAACTGTTCAGACAGCGGACATTCTACATTTATAAATAGTAGCTGATCTTATTACTTCTAAAGCAGGCACATTATTCTCAAAGAGACAGCCAACACTTATTTTGCAAATTGTAGAAGAGAAACAATTTCGCTTAAGGCCATTCAAAATTCAGGTTTTGGTTTCTTCTGATGTCACATTTTTGTTAAACTAATAACATAGCATATTAAAGCCTTCCCAGAATCAACATATCCTCGTGAGTGCCAAAGCAAACATTATATTAGCCTTTACACATGGAAAATCTACGTCACATACATGAGTAAGACTGCATGATGCTCAGGAGCTTATCACCGTCACCGGCCCCAGAAAATTCTACAAGTGAAAACGATTTGTATTATACTAAGAGCTGTATATTCAGAAGTCACAATTATTAAACAGGGTAGCAACATAATTAAAATATAAGCAGATATTTATTGGTATTTCCCATGAAGACTACTATAGTCTTTTAAGACTTAGGGTTTAAGCTGTGTTTTAACCACAAGAGTTTTATCGCTGGTTACAACAATGCCATTGCTAACCAAAGCTTCCTGAGTCTCTTAATTAATAAAACAGTGTCTTATGGTAGTTTAGAATATACCAAAGATGCAGGATCAGATCCTACCTTCCAACTCCCTTTATTGTACCTCATTCTTGAAACAGATCTGGGTTTATGGAAATTAAGCAGGTCTCTCATCTTGTTAAAGACGATGAAGCTACTTGATATCCACGTTTAGATAGCTGGGTTTTTTTCTACAAGATAATCAGTTCTACTTAGCTTAGCAGCTAACAACTTGCAAAAAAAAAAAAACAATGGTTGTCAGCTCTGACATGTTTACTCTTCAGACTAAAACAAAAGCAAGAAGAAACTTTGAGAGTGTCACTGTATTAATGGCACTCAAAGCTGCATGTTATAGGTTACATGCATTCCATACCCTTTTTGAAAGAAGAGATTTATTTTATTCATTCACCTGTTTCTTGTCCTCTTCTTGTGGTTAAGTGATTTAAAATTCCATTTAAGTAGCAGAAGTGGCATCTTTAACTACTAGCTCAACAGCCTCAGTATCATGTTCTGCATTTGAAAACAGTGTTTGCATTTTGGTTTTCTTCTTAAAAGCATTTGAAGTACTACCGTAGTCCTGTCCTTTACTGTATCTCCACCCGGTCAATACAAAATATTGTGTTTTCTTTCTAATATTCAATCCCTAAGAAAGCAACTTCTATCTGTAAACGACAAAAATATCTCAGCTGCCAGGTAGATTACCATTTTAGTGTGATTACATTACCCCATAACAATAACAATAAAATGTACTCTGGACTACTGTTTTTGCTCCTCGCTCTAGCATATCTAACATATCATAAAAATAATGTTTGTATTTATCCAGACAAACATTAACGATTTTTTTCAGCATTGTTTTGGCATTCTGGTAGTTCTTTTCTACATGAAACATGTTCAGTTTACAACCTACGCACTTTGAATATATGTGTCACTAAGGTGTTACAGAAAGTTGAATTTGGCATGTTCCTCATGAGCACGTAGATGAAAAGTGGACATTTCAACAGCACAAGTCAGTCACAGTGGAGGACACCAATCACTGACTAGTATGATACGTGTGTGTGTCACATGCAGTTAGTGTGGAATAATTACTTACATGCAAATCAGAAAGAGATTTTGTCTTCATTATTTATGCACCAAAAAATTTTCCCCAAAAGAGGAAACACAGTTGCAAGACACACAGTGGTTAAAAAAGACATGACTCAGAAATTAACACAGTGCAGCTTGTAGTAACAGTGAGAAGAGATATTCTGTTTCTCTAAATCTCTGAAAAAATCGTGCTTCAGTCTAAAACTTTTTACATATTGTGAATTTCAACAGGAATGAGATATACACTTATTGACTATTCCTATTCCAGGAAGTAGAATAGTGCCTGGTCACAACTATGAAAAGATTAATGCATATCCCTTTATCATGTATAAAGCAGAAGTGAGAAATGGCCTTCCCCACCACCACCCCAGATCTTTCTCACACATATTTATTTATAAAGAAAAGAAAGTTAGGGAAAAGGTTTTAATTTTCAGTTCAATATATTTATCCTTTTCAGTGGCTAACACAACGTTTACTGGAAATATACGTACTCCAATTTGCTTCCGTTACTGGAGTTCATTGCTGTACTACATTTCTGGAGTACAATTATTTATAAGGGTGCCTTTTGGTTGTTTCTTCAGGATTATGCAGAGACAGCAATGGTTTCTGGAACTTGCTTTGTATCCAAACTCGCTGCATTTTCACTTTTTTCTTCCTGTTTACTTGTAATCGCCGATCAACTAAATTCTGTACTTCAGTTAATCCAGCCAAGTTGAACATGTTCCATACCTCATCTATTTTTTCATAAGAAGAATTATTGTAATTAAAAAAAAAAAGGTAATTTGTAGAATGTAGCAATTAACAACCTTCAGTTCAACCAAATGGAACTAAATCTGTTTTGCAATATGAAAGATCAAGGACACTGCCTCTAAGAAGTCTTTTATTAGAAATTCATTCTCACAGTTCTTGATTTACATTGCAGTAAAAATTCTTATGTTGAGGCCCAAACCACATTGGTTATTACACACGGCACCCATAGATACCCTTTCTTCACAGGGTTCAATATGCCAGAGTTGACTAAACAAATGCCATTTGGTCACTGTTCACCTATTACACCCAGATAAAGCTATTGCACCTGCCAAATGACAATCCAGACTTTTATGCCTTATATATATATATGTGCGTGTGTGTGTTTATATATATATATACACATGTATTACATGTGTGTGTGTGTATATATATATGTGCATACACACACATATACATTTATATTAAATATATGTAATTAGTTCCTTCTTGTCAGTCATTACTGGAAAACCTTAAGCTTCTTTGTCTTAAGGAAGCATGAAACATATTTAAAAACTGAGAAGGTTCTTTAAATTCAAGTGATTTCCTATATATGTCTCAGATCCTTCTTCTCACTTCTAAAATTACTAAGGCTGGGATAAATCCTGATCCATCTCTATTGCTTACAGCCGAGGTTGCAGAGGGTAAAAAGAAAAAGAAAAAATAAGTATTGTGATGCTCACTTTCACAATTTCACAATATACCAGTCTAAGCTGTCTGCCAGCTGAACCAAGTGAGTGGACAGGCAATGAGGAATAGTATACATAAGCAGGAACTGAAGTTTAGCTCCTGTATAAAGAGTAGCCTCACAGTTCAGATTCACCAACACGGCATAACAAAACATCAGAGCGCTGCTACAAACTCTCCTTCCAAGCATGTTTATCTCAATTTTAAGAGAGAAATCATGTACATATTTAAATAACAAAATCTGAGCATACCATTAGACATAGGACACTTAGATAAAGAGAAATTGCCGGTGATGTCTTTAAGCCATCTTGCAAGACCCCAAATGCAACAAGTGTACACATAAAGGAAATTATTTTCTTACAAAAGTTAGCTTTGGTCTTTTTAAAAGCAGAGAATTTAAAAAAGCCAATAAAACCTTCTTTAAATTTTTGTTTAAAGATAAGCTTTTATAATTCAATCTTCAGAGAAATTTAACCCTTTCTATGAAACTATAACTTTCCATACCTTTGGTAAAGAAATATACTCTGGTTCCATCTCCTCGTACATAAAAATTTTCTGACAAGCAATGACCTAGGAAATTGGGACAGTAATGCAAAAGGACATGTCACTTTTTTTTTTGCAAAAAAGTTAAAATGAACAATGAACTACAAAGCCATTCAGGAATTACCTTTTTTAAAACGAAGTTGAGCTGTATCATATCTTCCATAGTCTCGAAATAACAACATTCCTCCAGGTTTCAGTAGCTTAGCCAACCTATTTACAACCCTTTGCATCCTTAGAAAATAGATGGGATACTGGTGATATTTGCAAACATAAGCAACCAAGTGTGCTGCCACAGACAGAAAAGGCAGCACCACCTAAGAATAAGAGACACTTCAAGACGGGTAGTTGTGCCCAGAATTACAGACTTTGCCTATATAAACTTAAGTTTTGTGCACAAAGGAAAAAATGTACATGCATAAAAAGTTAAAGTGCTCTGAGAAATCTCATCCAGTAGAACTAGAAGACATGAATTATATAGCTTGAAGAAAGTTTAATACCTTCCAATTCTGCAACCAAATCTTAGAGGTGCCTTCTAGCAGAATTGAAGTGTGTTAAAAATTTACTACAAGAGTAGCAATTATCAAAAACTAAGCACAACAGCCTGAAGAGAAATCACTAACAATTTTCTGAATATAAATGTGTTCCTCTCACATATATTTTCCATCTTTCCCAAGTATGTAAGTTCTGCATCACAGTTCCCTTGGTTTTCTTTTTCATTTCTCACTTTCAAAGTTTCCAGAAAAAATATATACTGAGCAAGATGAATCTGGATCACATTTTCCTTTATGCAGTCATTTTAATTCTATGAGATGGCAGTAATGACTAACACAGCTTTGGAAAGTGGGTCTCACAACACAGATAATTACACGGAAATTTTTATGTGTGTATACACACATATGCACACAAAAGCATCCATGTCAGCCCTGAGAGAAAAAACACAACCAAAAAACCACAAAAAAACTCAAACACATTCTTAAAAGACTAATAGGAAAAGACACACAGAAATACGCAGAATACTGCTTCTACAGGCAAAGTGACTGATTTAATTAATGAAACACTATTTTCCAATATCTTCCTGGCAGCATCATGGCAGTCACAGAGATCTGAAGTCTACTGCTTGAATTGTTTCTGGAATCTGGACCCTGGCTTTGCACAACTTGTGCTCATCTCTGAACAAACAGGAAGGAGCAGTATCATATATGGGAAAGGGTTTCTGTAAAGCTAATCATTAGTAACTTAAGCAGAGAAACAGTTCTCAGACTTAGGCAAATACTGTTCTGTTTGCCAAGCCCATTTTAATGACATTCTTAGTGTAGTAAATGTATTATCACACATACAGCATGTATTTCCCTTCATATAATCCAGTTAAAGGAAGAGTCAAGCAGTTTAACTTATGCCCTCCTATACATTTTTCCCGTCAAAAAAATGGGATTTTCACAATCAGCCAGCCATAACAGTCATAAAATTTGGTTCATTAGACATAGAGAGGCATTAGTAAAGGCTAACAGTACCCAACATAACACTATACATGAAAACTAGATCAAATTTTCTTAATCCAAACAAGTTAAAAAATTCTGGATGCATTTTGGTTTAAAAGGCCTGCATATAAGCATTTGCATGTGGCTAAATCAGCAACCTAAGTCTATATCAACATATTGTAAGCTGTTAAGTCATGAATATTTAGTTTTGATCACTAAAAATAAATTCCTTCTAGAAGACTAGTCTGGTTTTTAATTTGCAGTTGTTTTGAATCCCTCACTTCTAATAGGGTTGTGTTTAGTTACAATATACTCCTTGTATTTTGATGGAGACTGGAGACTCACTAATGAATTAGCCTGACAAGCTTTTCTCTTGAAGCCTGAAAATGGAAAACAGCATTTAAAATACCTTGTTTTATACATATTGTAGCTTGCTAAGTAATAAATTAAAGACTCATCATCTTCTTTTGCTATTCTTGAAAACCTCCAGTGAAAAGAGAGATTTAACCCATTTGCTTTGCCCTTTAGTCTTCATTTACCTGTCAGGATGAATAGTAGAGAGCACAAAGACAAGGAGAATGACATCCAGGATCTCATCTGGAAAAGGATAGGGTAAAGCGTCATCACACACATCATGAACAAAGGCAGAACACCAGGCTGAATTGTAGGACGAATGTGACTGTCAGAAAAAAGATGAAAAGGGGCACAGAGAGAACAGTAGTAGTTAATACGTTTACTGTGACTCAAGAAACTTTTTTTCTTCAATTATTCTGCATTGTAAAACATCTCATATAAAAGCCTATTCTGTCTGGTATCTTACTCAAGCTGAGAAGCAAGCTCACTGATGGTATTCATTCCTCTCTGCATACAGTAAGACTTTGTTCTTTGGAATATTGAAAACTTCAGTTAAAAGTTGTCAAAGCCATCACATTCTTTTTCATGAAGATGGCTTCCTGGCAGCCTCCTGAATTACAGGTTTATAAGGTACTCTAAAGCGAGCGTATGAATTACCTTTACCAGCTCCACTGCTCCTGAAGCAAAATCACAACAGTATAGAAAGGTTCCAGGTGTATTGCTAAGAAAACAAAAGCAACATCAGTTAAAAAATTATTATTGTAAAAGATGAAAGTCTACATCAGTGTTCATGGAACTACAGAGGGCCCTTTGGGGTTCTCCACAGGTTTGATCAAGCATGCCTTATTGATGTCTAGCACGTGGAAAGCCACATAGGTTGTAATGAACCAACAGGGCAGACAAATTTGTAAGAATACCAACAGGCAGTTAGTATAAAAAGAATTAGAGCCTTGTCAGGGAGGAAGCAAAAAGGAAAAGAAAGAAGGTCACAGAGGGCTGTCAGGACTGATGACAATGTCCTGGTGTTGTAACGCATAAATGCACGTTAATAGGTCACGTTTTCTTACAGAAGCACTGCATTAAGTCTCTATCACGCAGTTTAATTAGCTGTATGATTTGGGCAGGGGTAGGGTGTTGCAAAAATCATCCAGTTCTGTAGATGTTTGGGTTTCCATGTGTCACCTTGCTGTGCTTTTGATTAGATTAAGTAGTATTGGTTGTTTCCCTCCATTATCCCTTTTGTTTTGTAAGCCAGGATAAATAAGAATTTCCTGTAGCACTGTTTTCTCTTCCCTTCCCATTCAAGACTAAGCCAGTTGCAAATTTCCTTGTACCATTTATCATATAATAGCAATTCTAGGAAGAGGTTTTTTTCACCTCTGAAAAATTCATTTAATATAAACTGAGCAAGCCACTCAAAACCCACTGAGGGATGACCTCATGATCAACTCATAATCAATTAATTTCTTTTAAAAACATATTTGAGATTTTGGACGGATGGCTTCTTTAGAAGGGAATCAATAAACTCTGTCAGTGCCTATAAGATCTCACAGTATACACAGCTGAGTGTATACTGTGACTTCTCTGAGGGCTCAAGAGGAGAACAGTTCTGGAACAAAATATACTCTGTGCTCACTGCCGAGCACAACTTTTATCAGCTCTGTGCCCATCATGAGAATTGATGAATTTAGATATTTATTAGAGACAATGAGAAGCAGCTAGGCTTTGGACCCAGCTAGTCTCTTGGGAAAAGTTACGCTGATTTCCTAGTTGACTTGTTAGAATGTTATTTCTTTTTTTTTTTTAGAGCAGAATAGGAGCTATGTAGAAAGTCAACCTAAAACAAAGACACAGCTTGATCTGGATGGTGTTCTCATGATGCATTGTATTAAAAAGCAGCAACTTAAATTTTAAGGGAGGCAGGGGGAAGCAGTTTTAAAAGTTACATTACAAACCTAAGTGAAAAATTTTTTTGTAGCCAGGGTACACTCATGCTTGACACTGGCTTCTTTTTATATGCATACAAAAGGTAATTTCTGCATTATTAAATTCAGAGTAAAAGCAAGCGTTCTATAAAGCCAGGCCTACTAAAAGGTAAGAGATGTTTCCACTCAGTCATATACAAGACAAATGAGGTAGTTTTTCAGTGTATCAACTGATGTGATCGACTGAAGGATTTGCATAAAAATAGAGATCACCAGGAAAAATATCCAAAGAGTAGATTCTTAATTATCAGAAATGCCAATCTATGACTAATGCCTCCTGTGAGGAAAACATAAAAGTTTGTCTCATCTTTTCTAATACAGCTACAGGATATCTTTTCCTATACAGTGCTACTTTTCAAAGTTTTCATATGAAACAGGGCTCCCCTTTCATTACATGCTGTCTAAAGTAAAGTATTTCCTGTGGGATGAAGATGTATTGCTATCACAGGTTTCATGGATGACCCTGGTGCATCACTTGATTCCTCCTGCTGTGTTTCCATATCTGCAAAATGGAATATTTTTGTATAGTGGTGATACTAGCAATAAAAATTCAGTTGCAGAATAATGAACTGTTCTGTACTCAAACTCTTGAAGGTATGACTAAAAAGAAATCTATTTCAACCCCTGATACATACATAGTCTTTCCAATAAAACCTTCCTGCCTACATGGATGGGAGGACAAGCTGTCATAACAGTTTTTTCTAAAACTGGAAGCTAAGTGGATTAAGATGTTTCAGTGAATTAAGTAATGCAATACATGACTTGTGCCTTCCCTGACACTAAAACCTGAGGCAATGTGACAAAGTACACCAGCCAATTCAGAAACAATGCAACTTCTTTCCCGTAGATCACATGCCGTTATCTACTGTCTCTGATTTTGGCCTTTTTAAGAGATACCTGGTAGCTTTACAGTGACATGTAAGACAAGAGAATATTTTGCCTGCCTGAGATTAACTACAAGAAATCAGCCTGAATGAACCTGAAGCCAAAACTCTGTCAGCAAATATGGTCTCCTCAAGACCAAGATTAAGCAATATGAGGAGTATCCTGTATATGGTGCTACCAACATTATCTGTGATCTGGGCACAGTAAATTTCAGGGCTGTAAAATGATCCACTCAACGCTTTCTGCAGCACTAGTCTAGCACCAAAATTTGGAGAAAATGAAGAAGATGAGAATACAACTCTCATATTTGAAAATACAACACAATGTACCATAGAACTTCCAAAATAGGAAAGACGCTGTTTCCAGCTCCACAACCAACCTAAAACCAGAAGAGAAACAAAGTTAAAATAAATAAGCAAATAAAACCTTTTTTGTTATTTTTGTCTTAAATTAGTTGGCACGTAGGACCCATTAAAGTTGAAGGTACGTTGGACAGAAAAGGTATAAGCAGCTCATACCACAATTCTCAAATAATTTATATGATCATGTTTCTCCTCAATGTCTTTCTAAAGTTGAGAGAATCCATCTCTCAAACTGCATAAGAAAATGCAATATTCTTGTCCAGTTTCACCATTCGGCAAGAATACGTCAACTACTTGCACTTTTAGACAAAGCACTTAAAAATATAAGTTTCCTTAGGAAATCAGAAACCCAACTTTCAATGACAATGGAATCTGATTATCTAGCCCTGTTCTGATTTGGGAGAAACTTTAAAGGAAAAACAAAGTCCATAAGCTAGGTTTCTGTGAAAGTTTCTGCCATAAATGAATATAGTATTAAATTCTAAATGCTCACTTTTTTGATACTTACTAAGCATGTTTATCAGATTTTTGAGCAATTAAGTGGAGCTCTATATGATGAGTAGAACTTTTGCAGTGCATTACCTCTAATATTCTATAAGTGGCATCACTTCCAGGGAAAGATTCTAGCCTGTCAAGTTCTTCTCCACAATTTTTACCCTGAGGATTTTCACTAAGTGTTTCTGCTTGGTTTTTATTATATACATATCCTTGTACAGCAGTAGAACCACCTCGATAATTTTTCTTCCGGTATTTTTCTCCTTCATCAAACATTTCATTTTTGTGTGAAAAACTGTTGGTACTATTTATTTTTCTGTGTTCTGAAGATCTTTCTTCTCTTCGCAATTCTTGTCTCTTTTCTTCTGGAAGAATTTCTGGAAATTCCAGAAATAGCCAATTACGATCCTTGAAAAAGTTATTTTTATGGGTCTTGTAAAATTCATTCCAATATTTACTGGCTTCTCTCTCATATTTATCTGAAATTAAAAGAGAACAAAACCTTGGTGAATATGAGCTTAGCTACAAAATACTCTAAAGCAACATGGAATTTAGACCTCAAATATACAGTTTAAAAACCCATGGTTCCACAGATCGTACTTTTAAATAAAAACATATAGATTTTGGATTTACCTTAATCTGTGCTCAAAATTATTCCTATGAAGGTTTAATTAGATTTTATGTCACTTAGGAAGGGGCAGACAGGCTTTCTGCATCACTTTTTTTAATATAGTGACATAATAGAACAGCATCACCAAAACATGCAATCTGAAGATTCTCAACCTTTCATTTGTCTCACATTATAAAAGCAATGCATCTTTTCAATTATTTAAGAAATACTAAATTGAAATTAATTTTATGTTTTATGAAATTCCGTGATCAATTGCAAAATTTGTTGGCAGCTCTCTTAATAACCCCAGCAATTAGAAATCCAGTTCTGTGAACATGAGTGATAGATGCTACTGCATAGCATATAGACAGTAATTCATGCTTAACCATTCAACAATACAGTCAGAAGAAACATACTGGCTTTCTTACTTTCGAAACACTTCCGAGTCTTACAATAGATCTTCTAATTCACAAAAGATTGTAATGGAATGTTAGAATGTAAAGGAATAGGACTGGAAGGGATTTCACTCAGTCAGGGAATTCACACCCCTTCTCCACAAAGACCTCTCCAACTTATTCTTAAAATACCACCTTTCATATATGTTTAACAACTTTCTTCAGTAATATATTACTGTCCTTAACTTTCAATACAGTTAGAAATCTTTTCCACTACCTAACTATAATTTCTGTATTGCAATTAGGTCCAGCAATTCTTGTCCCATTAACCAAGTAGATAAAGCAGAGATTACTCACTTTTCTCTTTGCAACACCTATTTATATATTTGAAGTGCTTTACTATGTCTCCCATTAAATATCTTTTCTAGAAACCTCTCTTCTTTTTTCAATGTAACTCCTGATTTTCAGACTTTCGATAATTTTAATTCTTCTTCTCTAGATTCTTTCCAATTGATTTACTACTTTTCAGTGCTGTATTCTGGTAAAGGCATTATCAATGCAGAGCAAAAGGAGTATTTTACAAGGCTCACAGGCTGTAATCCTGTTTATAACTCCCAGCTTGCCATTTTGCAACAGCATGACTGCTGATTCAGCTAGTGATTCACCACAACCCTCAGATCTTCTTCTGCAAAATGACTACCTAGCCAATTGTTCCAGAGCCTAGTATTTTTTTCAAGGAATTATTCCAAAGCACAGTATTCTGCATTTATTTTTAGCAAACTTACATATTTCAAATTCTTTTTTCCCCCCATTTGTCCAGATCTTTCTGAATCTTAATCCTGTCCTTTACCACACTTTAAACATCTCTTCACTTAATATCATCTTCAGGTCTCCGATTTCCTGAGGTCACTAATGAAAATACCAAGCAGAACTGGACACAGAATAAAACACTCCTCACCCAGCACAGCCTTCTGTTCTGAAAGGATCTCTCTAGGCATTCACTCACCCAAAAGCAGTTTCATTAGCTCTCGCTTGCCTAACTTGCTTATGAAAATGTCAAATAAAGCAAGTCAGAAGCCTGACTAAGGATAAACTTCAGGACGTCTGCTGTTTTTCCCTTATCCCCAGGGCTTGTAACCTTCTCCAAGAAGGAAATTAGCTTGATTTTACATGATTTATTCTTGAAAAAATATTTGCTGGCCAGTATTCATCTCCTTTGTTCTTTCAAACCCAGTGTCTGCAAGCTCTGGATGTACTCTTCCAGTATTTTTCCAGGAACCGAAACTAATTATCTGACTCTTCTTTTTTTCCCACCTCCCTTCTTTAAAAAAGTAAATATTCTCTTTTCTGCTTTTCCAGTCATCCATGTACTCTATGGATGTACTTTGTAACCTGTTCTTTCTCAGTTCCAGAACAATCTTTCCTCCTTCTCACCAGCACTAATTGTGCTAGCCACTGGACTGCAGCTAACCCTTTCAAAGGCAGGCTGATAAAAAGATAAGAACTACAGCTTTTTCAATGTCTCTTTTGTTGATGGTTTTCCCTTCCTTATTCCACCAAAGTACCAAACTAAGTCTTTTTTCCTGGGTGTCTTCCCCCTCATTCCCAAAGCATTTACAAAAGTATCTTGTTAGCCCTGACATCTCTTGCTAAGTGTAGATCATATAATGTGTTGCCTTTTTAATTTTGTCCCCACTCACACTGACCCATTAATTTTTTCAATAAAAAGTGCACAGAGTAAATATATGGTGCATTTCTCCTACTACTCTAATTTAAATCTTAACATATTATTTCCTGAGAATTATCATTAGAGGTACAGACAGGCAGTGGGAAGTGGGAAGGAGGTGGCAGTATGCCTTGTCCTAGAAATCTGCATAATGTTTTAAAATTAACATGTAATACATCCAATTGTATTATTAAAGGGCCAGATCTGGTCATGCAGAGTAATTGCACAGACTTGTTCTATAATGTAATTTCAGAGTTGATTGAGGTCATATATATCAGATTTCAGTAGCGTAAGTTGCACATTCACAGACTGCTCAGCTTCAGTATAAAAACAAAAACCCCTTCTAGTCAAAAGGTTTTTAAATTATTATCACCCCTTGTTACAGTCATTACTTTTCTATAAGTCTGCTCAGAACCCTTGTACTTAAATTCACATCAAGTTTTCCAGATTTCAGAAATGAAGGAAAGAGATACCAAAAGTCAGCTTTTCAAACTGTATTAGTATGGAATTACATAGGTTCAAGTGAAAGAACACTTCATTTTGCATTGTTTCACTGGTCACTCCTGCACCACTGTGTAATAGCTATGCATGCAGCATTATTATCAAATTTTTGCTTCATTTTGTATATTTAAGTAGCCTACCTACTAAATTTTCCAAAGCATGTAAAAATGGCAAAACTAAAGAACATATAAACTTCCAAGTAAAAAAAAAAAAAATCCCTTACTTTGTCAATTGATGTTTCCCCTTAACAGAATCTTCCAACACTAGCAAGCATGTCTGAGAAGAAACTAGACATGCTAATAAGTAAATCAAATTCCTAAAAGTAGTATCATGAGTTCATTCAATTTAACATCTCTTGCCTTAAAAAGGCCCACCAGAACTATTCTATTTTAGTGATATAATAGTACTGTTGAAATCTGTCTTGTCTTTTTCTCCTTACTGTAGTTTTCAAGGCCCCAAAATAACCTGCTCGTTAGCTTCAGTCTAGTTCATTGTTTACACAAATAGGCCAAAATGTACTTCCACTTGCAGAATGAAGCTGAAGCTTTCTGAAGGAACACTATCAGCTGTGCTTACCTATTCAAGTTCTAAACAGAGGGGCATTCATAGGAAATGTCCTTGGATTCTTGTATTTCTTGGCAATAGACAAATGCCTAATTATTCCATTTCTCACCAGCACAAACTAAGTTCTAACTGATTGTAGATGAAGAATTAAAGGTTCCACGAGCTACATGGTCACACAGCTTACTTTTCAATTATGAGCTCTTTTTCAGCTTTTTATACAAACCAAAGGAAAATATTAGATGTAATTTTTGAAAAACAAACATTGTACTTAAAGAATGTGAGAGGTAACAGAAAAAGGCAGGCTGACAATCCCAGAGCATTCAGAGTGATGAAGGGCACAAATGCAAGGCACATTCTCAGGTAATTCAAATAAACTCCAACATGTGCCTTAGTTATATCAGTGAAACTCAGCACAGGATCATAATGACACTATCTAATTTGACAGATTCAAGACATGCTAAGTAAACTGAGGTCCAAGATATCCAAGAAATTTTTTTCAGAATATCTTTCTAACACTATAGCAAATTAAGAATCTAGTCTTCTATGACACTATCAAGCTGATACCGCAGCTTTAGCATACATAACTACCCTAGAGTTCAGTCTATGGTTTAGTTTGCCAGTTTGAACCTAGAGCCATCATTCTTCAGAAACTCACAACACATTAAATTTCCCTTCTGAAGATAGGCACAAAATTCATTAATCATTTACAGTGCAAACTCTGCATTGTATTGGAACACCTTCCCCACAAAGTGAACATACTGCTTCCTGAAGCACTCCCAGTTCAGCCTGGCAAAGACAGCAAGGTGGGACCAGCTGGGACCAGTGCAACCTTCATGGCGCTCAACTGACATACAGTGCAATGCACAAACACAAGCTCTCTAAATAGTCTACTAATCATTAAAAAGCATTTGAACACTGTACATGGGAACTTTTGTCCCCAGCACCATAGCTGGATGCAAACTCATTCCTCTGATTCTGTAAAGTCCTGTGTAGTAGTTTCATTCTGAAGAACTGCAAAAGGAGTCAGAACAACCGTACCATACTGATGTACTTGTTTTACATAGCGCCTATTGCTCCCCCAATTGCAAAATTGTTCAAATAAGTAACTGAATTGCTAGAAAAACACACTTTGAGATCTTTTGAGGCAATAAAGGGAAAAAACCCCAAAACAAACAAAAAAATTCAGACAAGAGAATGTAGAAATAAAAAGGGTGTTCCTAGATTCTAAAGCCATTTTAAATGTTTTCATAAACAGCATTAAAATAAGAATTTTTATGCCATTAGGAATTTTTTACCTTGGTCTTCCCATTGAACTTTCACAAGCGAGTTCTCTGCTGCTTTTTTCTTGGCACTCTCCTCTTCTTCTTGTGACCATTGCATGTGGTCCCTGAAAAAGGCAGTTGAAGAACCAGTTATTTCATAGGATTTTCCACAATATTTTTTTTCCAGGAAAAACAGTATCAAATTAGCTATACTGTCTCAAATACTTTTTTTTTTTTTTGAGTGCAATCAAACGACCACAAGGAGACTGACAGGTAAAGTTTCAGTGTATGATAGAAAAGAATTAATCACCAGTTAGGTAAAACTCAAGTGATTCAGAAACATCTCCAAACTGCAAAGAGACTGAAGTAGTATGAAGTAAGTAGTTTCCTTGATAACAGGATTAATATATATCTTGTAGATTGAGTGTGTGTATAGGAACGTATTTTGAGTGTCCCATTAGAACCATGTTTAGCTGAATATAATAGACCTACCAACAAACACCTAATGCAAGAAACTTCTCGCATTACTAGTGTTTATGATGAAGAACTGAGGTCATTTAGCAAAGAAATCAGCTGTTCCTGAAACAGGGAGCATAATCCACCTACGCAACTGGAACCAGTGGAATTGATGAACACGATTTTACTTATTTGGGGAATAGAGACAAATAACATTTTAAAAAAAAGAATGAGACATACATAAGAAAAGACAAGTAGTGCTACAATGGTTCCAAAGTTTATGTCCTCTCTATCTGCATAAAGTGGTTAACCAAATGTTATGTTAATCAATTAAACCATCACAGAACCAAGCCCAGATCTGACAGGGATGACTAAACTGCATTCCCTGCAGATTCTGTGTTTGGATCAGGCTGCAATGGGAAGTGCCCAAAAATGTGCTGCTGGCTGTTTTTAAAAGCCAATCAGTTGTCCCTCCAAATCATTCAGTCTGAACAGATTAAACTAAATAATATAATTCAAGTAATCTATTAGATCCTAATCCTACTGAAATCAACTAACTGAAAGCCCATGACTAAAATTCCATTGGTTACTATGGGAAAAGAGACAAGGTGCCAACTTGGGAAGAGCTGATTGTCTCTAAAAGCTAATGGGCATCTTCCTGTTGTGTACCTGGTGATGTATAGGTAATTTAATTCTTAGACCTTCGCTGTTCCTCTTTTGTTAATTGTGGGAGACTAATTGGTATGTATTTGTCTGCTTGCCTCAGACTTGATTTCCGCATCTCTACTGAAATATTTCTCATTATTGTCCCCAGCAGGTTGCCTCTCCCCTTCCTGTATTTGTTCATATACCAAATGTTCCTGTGCAGTGTCACGGCTCTAACAGACATGCTGCACTAGAATAAACTGAATGACCAAAAGCATTACTAGGCAGTCATCCTCTTGGAAAGACTTGCTTCCCTCACTGCTAGCACCACTTTTGACCTTGCCTACTCCAGCAAGCTGAAAGCAAGGACTATTCAGATGGCAAGAATACACAGTCAGCCCTTTTGACAGATGACTTGCTGTGGTATAATCTTCAGCTGATCAATTTTAATCTATCATTGTGTGTCTGTCAGAGCCCTTAAGGGTGCCTGAAGCCCTCCATCTTCAACAACCTTTTTTTCCCTTTTTCCTTCCTTGGAAATTCATAAAGCTGAAGAAGGATCTTTTGGCTCTTTCCTAGAAATTTCTGTATGGTAGATCCCAAACAACATGACTGCAGCAGCACTTCCTGATCAAAATCTACAAAGGATAGATCAAAATCTACATAGCATAGTTCTTATGCAAACTATTTACACAGTTTGGATGCTTCAAATGAGGCAATACAAGCTGGCAGAAATACAGGACACAGGAGAATCCTAAGCACGGAAGTGTTTAAGTACAGAAGTGTTTTAAGCTGAACACTGACAGCAGCAAAGCAAGCTATCCATATTAACCACACCAGGAGCTGTTAACATGAGTAGGCCTGATACAAGATCAAACAATGCTGCTTTTAGTTCAGTTTATTCAACTTAGTCCTTTTCCAGTAACTTGTTTGCTAACATAGGATTTAATTATCTCTGTGATAATGTGAAAACTATGCCAATTACTAACCTGAATAGAAGCAGACATTTTTTGCTCCAATGTTTAACCTTACTCATTAGTTCTCTCTTGAAATGACAGAAAAGCACCACAGCAAACATCTAAAGCATTAGTTCTCAAATTTAATCTGCTTAGTATGTCTAGCAGCAATGGTAGCAGCTCTTGGCTCTCTGCCAATTCACACACAGACAAAAAGAATGACAAAGCATCAAGTACCAAAGATGATGAGTGGAAAACAAAAGGATATCATACATCAACGCTAGAGAAGATGAATATCTTATGCTCACCCTGCATATCTATTCAGCACTACCACCCCTCATCCTAATCCCCCTTATCTCCCTAGTGAGAACCATGGCAATTCAGTGAGTTTCAGATCCAAGGACCTACACCTCTTCATAGCCAGGTTCTTGATTTATCAGGACCATCACAACTTCCATGCACCTCTACTTCAACTCAGTTTCACCTGCTTTCCCTTCTGAGCTACACGGATTCATCTGCAGATCCATTTTCTGAACAACACTGTTCCGTTCACTCTCATTTTCACAATCCATCCCAACCATCTGCATCATAGTTTGATAACTCTATTAGACTGTCACCAAAGGCTAGCAGGAAAAACTGAAGCTACACACGATCAGTTTTTTGGAGGGAAATTAAAAAAAAAAAAAAACCAAACCCAAACAACCAGAAAAACAATCCCAAAACTGAATTTCATTGAGATACAATGTTACAGAAAAAGGATGTCCTTTTCCTAAAAGATCTTTTAGAAAAGATTTTAAAATCTTTTCCTACCTTGATTACATAGTCTACATTTAAATCAGCATTTACACAGGTAAAGGATTTTAACACCTAGCAGAAAGCACTCAGCCTGGAATATGTTAAAGAACTACAGTGTTTATAGATTTAAGAAACACAGATTAACTTTACACTCTTAACACAATAATCAGCCAGCTTCCAGCTTTCTTGACCAAGGAATGTATGGAAGTAGTTAACTCCAAATTTGGCCTTAAGATGGTAAGTGTTGGGGACCATGGCTTGGGGACACCTAGTTTAGAAAACACTAACAGGTGGCAGATCTAGTTAACTAATCAGCTAAGTCCAAATTTAGAGACTAAAAAGAGTAACAAAGATGCTAGTTCATTAACCAGAGGACAATTTTCTGTGTCATATTCTTAAGACCTTTTTATTAATCAGAATTTGATTAGAGAATCTTTAGAAATAATTTAGATTAAAAAGCAAAGTGGACCAATGAACAAATAAAATGGACTACTAAAAAGAATAGTAATTAAAAAAAAAAACAAAACAGCAAGTTGAAACTTCATTTCAGAACACAACCTTGTCAAGTAAACTTCTCTGACAGCTGACAGCAGAGGACACCTCTGAGGAAACTATAAGAACTGTAGATTAGTTCTATGAAGTAAGCTTAAGGCCTGAAACTTGTTATCTGTTACTTCTATGTTATGTTACCCATCGGTTATTATTAGCCACTTCCAGTCTCTTTTTCGAATATTGCTAAATCCTTGCTATCAAAAATAGTGACACAATTAAAAAATACATTTAAAATTTATGTAGAAAGTAATTTCTTGTATAGCTTCTAAATTCACCACTTTTCATCAAATATTCCTTGGTTTTAAGTTATGAACTATACGAAGAAAAATTCCGGGTTTCCCCAATATGTTAGGTACCTAACAAGTAACCTTCTGCCATTATAAATAATATGGACTATCTTATTGCTACACTTTCTGCCTCTTAATTAATTACTGATGCATAACAACATTTTGCATTTCATTCCTTGACTAACTACGTACTCAGCAGCTTTTTAAAGAAGTCATTGAGAACTTTTAACAGTCAGATTACCTGTGACAATCTCAAGTTTTCTCTAGTGCTCCCTTTACATGTCTTTACTGGCAGTACCTTGTTTTATACACACACGCACACGTCATTATTCATCATAGTAGACAGTATACAAAATTATATGAAAATCAGCCTTGAAAAAACATCTCACCACATGTTATGCTCAAAGACCTTAGAAGGATCAGTTAAAATCCGTGATCCAAGTGGAGCAGCTGGTCGTCTATTACTTTGGTGCCTGTGTTGCATCTTGCTTTTCCTCAGACATAAAGCAGAAAGCCTTGTAATGAAATTCATTTTGTTCAGAGACCTGAAAACACATTTAACTCAAATTACAATTTTGCTGTAACTTAATTGTTTATGTCGCTTACATGAGAAACGGGTCAAATAACCAAGCACCAGTATCGGCTTTAGTAATAATAATCTACTACAGTTCAATTGAAATGCTTTTCGGAACAGCAACATCCCTTCAGTGCGCTGAAAACCCAAATAATCACAGAGTAGGCTGGAATGAAACCAACTGAAGGACAAATTATTTGGTATCATTTCAAAGTCCTATCAGGCAGGGGAAAGAAAAGCAATATACGGTAAAACAATAATCCAAGTCTGATATTGCACCTTGACAAAGACAAGCAAGAAATGATCAGTAAAGAAACCACTTGTTCTAGTGGGTACATTCTGTCACCAAGACTGACTTTTTCACCCCACTCATCATCTTCAAAAGACTTCATTCTAGATGTGTGACTCTGGTTTTATGCTTTTAGATAGGAAATGAAAGATTTTTATTTTTAGAGTGTAAACATTATGCACCAGAAAGCCTTCCAAAATTTCTGATCTCTATGTAATACCCTCTTTGAAATGAATGGTCCTAAACGTTAAATTTCTACCAATGCAAATTATAAAGTGATTGAAATTTTTCTATTACATTTATATTTTACTTTACTTGAAATTTCTTCATACAATATCAAGAAAGTCCAAGTAATGAAAGATAACAAGTGTGTTTATCTCATACCAGCATTTTTTCTTGGGTTTTTATTTTCTTTGGGGTTTTTTTGCATATTCTCATTAATGTAGGCTTTTAATGAGATGAATAAAATTAAATACACCTCTTAATACTACTTTTATCCTGATGTGCCTTTGTTCTTTTTTCCTTCAAATGCTCTGCATGACTTTAAAAATTATTCTTAGTCCTACTTTTTTTTCCTTCCTTTTTTTTTTTTTTTGGAGTGCTGCTTCTGTAAAAACCACACATACAAATTTAATGCACTGGAAATACAAAATGCAGTTACAAAAGAACAGGCACAAGACACTACTAGAAAACATTGTGTTCAAACTGGTTACAAAAAGAAGATTTTTATCTTGTGGAAAATAGTACTATTTGATCACAAATCTTGTACTGTGAATCAAAAATTACTAATTTGTACACATCACTACAAAAACTGGCAAAGGAATCACTAATTAAATTAACAGCTACTCATTTAAGGTGTACTTTTGAATGAGTCATGCTTTAAAAAGGGCATTGTTTATTCACTTAAGCCTACAGAAAAAAAAAGGAAAAAAGATTAAAATTTCTTTTTATTTGTGAAAGATTAAATAAAATGAAGTTTACCTTATGGTTGTCAATGCCAAATAAAATTGTTGTTAATTTTGGCTAATAAGACTGCAATGTTACCAGGATATGGGGGCACTGCCATACAGTGAAAATATATCATGCTGTCCTATTAAAAAAATCAGAATTTCTAATGTTAGCAAGTTTATTATGGCTTTTTTTTCTTAAATGTGGTTCAGCAACTAAAACAATTCCAGTTTATACTTCAATTACTACAAATTGTTTATGCTTTGTATTTGAAAATATGTATGCATTTTTCATAACACAATGCATAACTTAACATATATGGGATATAATAATAATTATGAGACATGAAAATTAAGACATTATGACAATTTCTGCAAAATGTGTAATTTACATAAAGGGAATGTTCTTGAAAACAAAAACAAATAGAAAATTCTTCAAAACCCCAAACCTCAATCTGATCTAAAATTATTATTATTAAATTACAGTAATGCCTGGATAAAGATTCCATTATTACAATGCAAACTGTTTACAAATCCTCTTCCTTCTTCAATCATTCGAAAAGATCTGAGTTAGTATCTTGCATTTCCTGTGCTAGCATTGATATTCACCATAAAATATGATTCAGCTGCTAGGCTAGTCACATAATTTTTTTTGGCTTTCTAAATATCTCAATAAGAACATGAAAAGATGCACAGATGGTAATTATAGTCAGATGACTAAGATGATCTTGCATCAGTAAAATCCAGATATGAAACTCTTTCTATGAAAATGTAATCCTTTGAGTGTTAAGTGAACAATTTTAGCTGATAAATTCTGGAAAAAGCAAAGAGAGTGAGGTAGGTGTGGAATTTAAATTTACTGTTGCATCCAGTGTTAAATGTGAATGAACCCCTTGGAGACATGCATGTATATCCCTGAGAATTAAAAGTGATCCACAGAGCATGAGATAAGTGGACAACCTGGCTACTAAAAGTTGAAAAAGCATCTAAATTACTTGGAAACCTAAATAACATTTTCAGAAGCAAGTCCTTGCTCAGTTGTTTCTCTAAGTGATTTCTGTTAATGAAACATGCAAACACCCTTTCTCTTTGTCAGGTAACATGATCATACCCTGAAGTCACGACAGTAAGAAATGCCTAAAAGAATTAGGAGTTATTTCCTTGTTCAGAGGCACAGTCAGGAATAGTTTAAGTTTTATTATTATTCAAAGCAATTCAATCTTCGTCTTTAAAGAAATTAACACTAAACTGAATTACATTAAAAATGGCTAAATTTTGTGGCAGCATAGCAATTTTTCAGGAAAAGAAAAACTTTAAAGAAGCAATGCAATTGATAACCATGCTGAAAAGCAACATGGAAGACTTTTTTTCCCTGTGGAGTACTGCCTTTTATCCTTTATAATTTTGTCATTGTTACAAGTATAGATCAGTTTAGTTGAGAAATTTTAAGAAACAGCCTTAAAACTCCTCCTCTCCTCAAACCAGCTAACACAGCACTTTTAGCAATGCTTTTTGAAAGTGGACATGCAAAAGAATGAATACACATCAAATGCAAGCTACACCTGAAAGAATACATTTTTAATTGATGTTGCCATTAAAACCTGGAGCAGTCACACCCACAGAGACAAAAATAAAGATACAGGAGAAAGGAACTGTTTTAATGTTTTTTAATGGCAGATTACACCCCAAAACATATGTAAACCACTTAACTGATGAGTAAAATCCTTTAAAAGTATCAGTTCTGAGGGAGATGTCAGTGGGGAAAAAAAAAAAAACCAAATCAAAAAGAACAGAAATAACCTTTTATTTCTGTCCAAGAAGCTAATTTAATGAACTCACTAGACGAAAATATTTTGACATTTGACTGATCTCCAATTACAAATACAACAACTTTTTCCATCTCCAATCACTAAGCCAACTTGTAGAGCCTCTGTTATAAAGAAAAAAATAGCCTATACTAGGAACAGTATGTGCAGCTTATGTTACATTCCTGGACAGAAAAGTATTCTGGAAACAATTAACTTCATACAGTCACTTTTGCTTGGCACCTAGAAGCTTATCTAGACATTTGACCATTAATCCCCAACACTCTCCTGTAAAGCACAGCTGATCTATTTTATCACCATCAAACACTACCAAAACTCAAAACACTTTACACAAAACAGATGCAAGTGACAATCATGGACACAAAGGAAAAAAATTTTCAAGATAATGGTTACACAGAAGGTATAACTATGAATTATCAGTGGCTATTTTTAAAATACATACATATTAATATTTCTTAATATTTCAAATCCAGAGGGATGGGGGCGACTACTGTCAACCAGACTCATTCATCAACTGAATGCTTACTGCTATTCTATTCTACCAAGTGACTAATCATGCCCTCTTGAGGTTTCATGATTAGTTTTTCAATTATATACTTCCAAAAAAAATGCACATTTGAAACAATAGGATATTTCACAACTTTTCAAACTCAGCAGATCTAAAATTTTCAACTGTTTTTCTTCCTCGTGCGTAATAACCAGGAATGATGCAGACCTCCCTGTGGGCATACAGCAACTTCAGTAAAACTGCTGCAGAGCACTGACTCCCAAGGAGAAGAGAAAAACAAAAGAAAAATTATTTTGATTTATTCTGACTTCTATACAGACAACACGGTTAACACTGGTTAAAAAGCAAAGCAGATAAAAACAAACAAATCAACGCCACCACATATGGTTTTAATCACGTGTACACAAATGTTGAGTGAGAAGTGCCTGTTCTTACACCAGCTGCCAGGTAGCCTGTCAAATATAGTCGAAGAAAGAGGAAATAGTTTCTACAATGGTAGAGGGAGAGAGAGAACAGGAGATAAACCCTGCTGATGTTCTGAAAACATTTACTTGAATCACAGAAGAGTTACCCATTACCCTGCACACCCTCTGCTGGCTGCTGCTTACACAGGAAGGAGGAAAAAGAAGAGAAAAAAAAAGGAGCTGTGGTGACTTTGTGTCATCACATATACATGCACAGTGAAGATGCATCTAAACCTCCAAATGCAATCACTTAAACTGTTTTTAATCCTATTTTGTACGAAATATCGAACATTTAACTGTATTGTCTAGCAAAAGATGATTTGTCTCAACACAAACGATGTTTTCCTTCTATTAAAGATGATGAGAATTGGGATAGAGCAACATGAATTTTACTACTGTCTACAATTTATATTGAAGCACTTCATTCACTAACATTCCTGCAAGACTCTGGGTGTCCATATGGACTTGGCTTAGCTACAACCTGCCCTGTCAGCTCTGAAGTCACCGGCAGTGTTGCAGATCCACCGGGCAGGATGCACTTACTGTCCTACCCAGGTCTTTGAAGGAGCAACTGCAACCACCGTGTTTGTGTGTTTAACTCAATTCATCAAATAACTGTAAAGCACCAGAAAATCAAAGGCCTCTCTCTTTGCTTACAGTATCAGTGAAGATTAAAGGTTTCACTCAGAGACCCCGAAGAACAGACACGGACAAAACACACAAAATATCAGCAACTTCCGCATTACCCCATGCGGGCGCCTGGCCTCTGGCAAGCAAGGGAAAGAAGTTTTTCCGCAGACTTCAGCTGCTCTGCCGGCAAGCAGTGACTGATAACTGTGACAACTTTTGGAATGTAGCTCTAAAAATACACAACTGAAGCGTCATCCATCTTAAGGAGTTGCTGTTGGCCTTGGAGTCTTAAACAGGGTTAAACAAATCCCTTAACATTTCCAACCTTCCCCCAAGTCCCGGTACGCTCCATCCCACCCCGCCGTACCCAAAAGGGGTGGTGGCCGGTGCCAGCGGCCCGCAGGTGCCACCCCGGCCGGGGTAGAGCTCCCGGGGCAGCTCGGCGGCTCTCCCCGACCCCCGCGCAGCGCCTCCCTCCTGCCCGGTCCTCCGAGCTGTGCCTGGCCGACGCCGCAGCGCTGCCGACTCGGGAGCGGCCCCGCTCCGCCACCACTCGCGGGGCCCGGCCGGCCCCGGCAGCGGCTGCGGGGCCCGGGGAGCCGCGGCGGGAGGTGAAGTCCGGGCGCGCCGCGCGATTCCGCCCCTGAAAACTACAGTACCCGGCGGGCCACGGGGAGGCGACGGCGGCGCAGGGCTGTTCGTGCCTGCTTTGCGGGAGCTCGGCGCTGTGGCGGCGGGGGAAGCGCGGGGAGCGGAGCCCCGTAGGGAGGCCTCGGTGTGCGTCTCTCGGGAGTCAAGGAGCAAGAGGCCGCTCGGGCCTTTCCCCGCTTCGCTTCACCTCTCGCGGGGGTTTGAGAGAAACCCGGGGCGGGCCCGGGCCCAGCAAGGCTGCGCGACCCTCCCACCGCCAGGCTGGAGAGGGGCAGGAAGGCGAGCCGGGAGCGGGGCAGGAAGGCGGTGCCCCCCCGCCGGCCGGGAATGTGCCCGCAGGCGGCCCCCGGCCGAGTCAGGGCCGCCCCCCGCACGCCCGGCCCTCACAACGTTTGCCGCGTCCTCGCCCGCAGGGCCCACGGCTTCTATGCCAGGGATGCTGGTGTCGCCCACAGGAAAAACCTGGGACTCCTCAGGAAGATCATGTGTCAGGTAATAGCGGGGCGTTTCGGCGCTGGCTGAATCCCTGCGGGTACCGGCTTTCAGTAGGGAGGGCTGAGTGTCAGTGCTTAGCCCGGGTGTTTGAGAAGTCCCTGGTCACGCTGGCGAACAAGTTTGGAGGAAAAAAATCTGCAGTTTTACTGAAGAGAGTTAGAAATGGTTAAATTTACTTCTCGAGTCTCAGACCTAGAATTGTAGAGACGATTATGCTGTGCAAAAACTACAGAAGCACCCGTAAATCTAATACTTGTGTTATAAATAAGCTTTTGTGAGATTTTATATCACTTATTTCCCTAAAATGGCTTCATATTTAATACCAATATTAAATTCATAGTGCTTAAGAGAGCGTCAACATTAAACTTGGAAGGAGTTCTCACAACTAAGTAAGCTAATCAGCAGAGTTCTTCAGGTAAACATAACCCTAACCAATCAGTGAATTGATGCTATAATAAGAAAAGGAATTAAACCAATTAGAAACTGAACTTTTTTTTAATCAAAATGATTACTGCTCCCGCGCAATAGTTGATAGGAATACATTGGAAGTGGAAGGGAATTAGCAGTTATGTTATATTGAAAATACACTTTTTGGAAGTCAGCTGAAGTGTGTTCTAATGTAATTAGATCAATGGGCATGCAAAGCTTATTGAAATAAAAATAAGTACATTTGACCTACACTTTTTTTTTTTGCAAGACTAGAACCTTTGTTAATGGTATAAAGCTACTGATACTTATAATGCATGCAAGAAACTTTTATGGAAGCAGTTTATTCCATTAACATTTCAGGCACTTTTTGCAAATAACTGCAAACACATTTTTCTGCCTTTCACACCAAACACGGCTGGCAAAATGGAATTAGAATTCTATGCATATTTAAACTCTAGGGAGTTTAGTTCTTGATTTCAAAAGTCACCATGAAAGTTTAGTTGCCAGCTTCAATGCAGGTAAGATAATGACAGAACATTCCTCACCCATGCTGTCCATTATAGGTAATAAAAAATCTTTTAATTTGGTTTAAAAAAAAGACAATTTTTCCTTAAGAAAGGTCCTTTAATTTGGTTTAAAAAAACCAAATAAGAATCTCTTTTATAATTTCAACTATAAAGTTTCAACTCATGTAAGTTGTTAAGCTGCAGGAGCCAAATAAAATATTTTCCAGAAGCAAAGTTTGTTACAAAAGCCATCATTATTACAACTACTGTGTTTCAGGAAAGTACTAAATTCAAGAACGTTTGGACAACTCATTCTGCATCTCCTATTGCGTATGAAAGAGGAAGAATATACATGGACAATTACCAGTGCTGCATTAGCAGGTAATAAATTTACAATTACAAGGCACCCTGACAGTTTTGAGACTGTGATTCTGTGTTAGACATGTTGTTAACTTTACTCATTCAAATAGCTGCTGTGAATTGAGTGGAATTTACCTAGGAACAAGAAATAACCAGGTGCGTAAATCTCCGTTGAATTACATTTAGATGCCCTTGTATTTTCATGTGACACTTGCTTTGATAAAAGAAAGTCTGATCTTACTGTATTAACTTCAGCTTTCAGAGTACTTTAATAGGAGTGGAAGATTATCACCATTTTATAATCTGGCACTGAAAAGCCAAATGAAGTTCTCTGTAGTCTGGTAACTAGCAGTGTACTAGAGTGTGTCACAAAATCAGGCAATGTAACAAGCCTCATGTCTATGAATTCTGTATAAAATAGGTAAATTATTTTTCATGTGAAAGTACAGCATTCAGAGCATATAGTGATTTTTGCTAATGTATTTTGCAGATCAATTCTCTGATCTGATGTACTCTCTTATTCCATCATCAGTTACAGAGGCACAGGTTAGGAGGCAGCATATGGCAGGGTAGAGGATGGGAAATCTGTGTACACCAGCCCTTGTCCTTGCCTGTCCCTCCTGTGAGGGAAGTAGCATGGTCTTGGAGAACTGCACTGCTGAGTAAGTTGTGGTCAGAGCAGTTTTGAGACATAGAAGTCATATGATACATAGAAGACAAATTACTCTGTCAGTGTAAACCACTGAGAGTTAATTAAATTAATCTATCACTTACAGCTGAGATCTAAATCTACTTCTATTCCTACATTGTCTGAATGCTTTCAGTACTGGGTTAACCTGTCTAACATCTTTCAGGTTTATCTTTGTCTCATCCTCTTCCAGAGGGGAAAACTATGCACAGTACAAAGCTTTCATTTTAGTTAGTAGGGTTTGTTTAAAAATATCTGAACCTTTATGTTATGAAAGGCAACATTGGAAGAACTCGAGGGGAAGGTTCCAGGATGATCGTTAGTTTCTGAAATATGCTTTCTTTTTAATGTATATCACTAAAGGAAGAATGTTACTATTAAGTTTGTTACTAAAAGAAAACAAAAACAAACCCCAAAACAAACAAACAACCCCCCTACCCAAACCATAACACCAAACCAGAAGATATAGAGAAGGTTAGCTTTTAAATGTTACATTATATTAACTATTGTTTATTAGGCCTTATTTTGAGAGAAATTTCAGTTATATTTACAGAGTAAAAATAAGATGTTTAGATTTCTGATCTGCCTAAGGAAAACGCAGGATTTGTAAGACTGTATGAAATGACTTGTTGATAGAATGTGGTCTACAAAACAGACTAATGATTATCCATCATTTTCCTCTAGCATTGCACAAGCGCCAAGAATACTTTATCAAAAATCAAAGTGTGCTAAGTCAGAAAAAATAGAAGATGCTTTATTATTGGAATGCCCACTGGTAAGATTATTTTTTACTAGAGCATTGTTGTGCAAATAGTAAACGAATATATTTCAGTGAAATATGTTTAGAATAGAGCACTCTTTCCCTGCAAACTACTTTCTCAATGTTTTATGGAGTTAGGTCATTAAAGGTTTGCAACATGTACTGATTTATATTAACTGAACATTTAGAGGTATACTTCTCTGCATTTCTCAATAGTGCATTCAAATGCTTTTTTGGTAAGTGTTCATGGAAGATTTTATGCCTTTATGCTTATGCAACTAACTCTTAATTCCTTACAAAATAGATTCTGTTTATATTTTTCTTTATTTTTTAAATAGCAAGGACAGTAGCTGGGAGTTTTAGTTTTCACTAGATCTGTTCACATTAAAAAAAACAAAAAAGCAGATGCACTGAAGGCCCATTGAAGCAACTCTGCCCAAAATCTGTTCTGCTGTTTCTAACTAATATATTATATAATTTCTCTCCCCCACAAGGAGTTTTTCTCCCATCCAGCGTCCACAGATCTTAGAAATATTAGGCCAATCCTTGAGGTGCATAAAAATAAAGCAGTGTAAATACTTTTCTTAGCAGTTACTGTTGAGTTACCATTGAATGTCTTATTTTGCAATACTTCAACAATTTTCTCTTCCAGACTGGTATCAAATAGATCAATAAGCAGTTACACTTAACTTTTTGCAAGGCAAGGAAGTTTTAGAAGATGTCTTTTCTAGAAAAGGTAACTGTCTTGCAAAAAGTGTGACAACAGATTATTTATGTGATAGATGATTATTTGGCATGGACATGATCTTAGAGATATTGATGCCATTAGCAGGCTGCTTTCCTCGTTTAGCTTTTGAGGAATGTGTATTAAGTTTTGTGTTCTTTTGACTGTGTCCAAATGTTATGTATCCTCCTGGTACAAATATTTTTCTAATAACTTTTTTTTATGCAGGGGGAAATGTTACCAAGTCCCTCAGATTATAAAGCTTCCCTGATAGTCTTGACGGTGCAGAACTGGCTTCTACGTCTCTCTGCCGATAGTGGAGAAGTACTGGAAAAAATATACCTTGCTGGTTCCTGTTGCAAGTCCTTCAGGTATTAAACAACAACTAGGCTTTATATAATTAACACTCATTAGTATTATAGTGGAGAAGGGAAGTCATGTTTATTTTAGTACCATCCTCTGGCTAACTACAGGTTTGTTAGTCTAGAACGTTACCTGGAGTATTGCTCCTGCATGCTCTTACCTGTAGAAGAATTTTATCAACTTAAGTATTATAGTCTTAAATTTGGTATCAGGTTCCACAAAACCTATGCTACTATTTGCTTTTCTCTGACAACTTTACAGCCTTTAATATTGCAATGGCAACATACCAGGAAAGGAGCTTTAAGAGCCGTAGAACAAACCTCAACAAACAGACAAAAAATACATTTAAAGTTTGAGCTGTTTTGAACATGCTAACATTCTTCTCCATTTTGCTCTTTTAAAGCAGAGCAGTTACTGCTTCTGGTAAACTGCTGCTTTTTTTTTCAGTTCTCAGAAGAAATTATTTCCTTTAGGCTGAAGGATAAGAAGGCGGTGATTATGAAAGGAAGGAGAAAAACTAAGATGGGAAGTGTTCGTGCTTTCCAAATTTTTCTCACAATCCTGTATGAAATAAGCCATCCCTACTTCCGTGGGTTCTGCACTATTGCAAACAGCAAACATCTCGAGCACCTCTTTCGAATCAAATACTGAAGTTTGCCTGGGCATAGGCATCTGCATAGTTATAGTAGATTACATTTTATGTGAAATAATATATTTACTAATGAATGGGTTTTTAAGTGATTAAGATAGGCCTTTCTTGTCACAAATAGGTATCTGAGCTGGGATACTCCTCAAGAGGTAATGGTTGTAAAGACAATTCAGAATAAGCTCCCTGCAGCAGCACGGCAGGTATGTTTGTTCAAAAACCGTCAATTTTACAATATTGATCAAAAAAATGTACAAGTACAAAGATGGAGACATTATAATTTGTTATTATGGCAGAAGATCAAGGTGTCCTACCATTAATAACTATATTCCATATTCTTTTCCAGGCAGGAATACAACAGTCTGTATTGTTTTATCTTGCTGTATTCCAAGTTTTACCTCTTTCTTTCATTGGAATGCTAGAAATAAACAAAAAGGTAAGTTAATTTCTCCATTAAAGTTGATCCGTACTGTAGTTCTATGACAGTTCCTAGTTTAGGCACTTGTTTCAGAATTTCAGAAGCCATACTTACAACTTGTACAAGCAGCTGAAACATTAATTAGCAACAGTGTTCTTGTTTCTGATAGGGGTGCTGGGGGCAAGATTCTTAATTCTAATGACCAGAAGAGAAAATGCAAATGCATTCTGTTATTGGGTTACTCTTTGACATGTAGAGGGACTTTAGCCTTTATTTCGAGCAATCGTAAGAATCAGGAAATCCTAAAGTAGACTTCTTTTCACCTCTTTAACGAAAGACAGATGTGCCTCTGACCCTGTCCTAGTAATAGTCTATGAATTCTATACAGTTACAAATTTTTCAAACTTCTGTTATCACTGTTAATGGATAACAAATGTAAATATGTCTTGATTTACCAGTCAAGAGCAAACAACCTTTCTGAGTTCAGTTTGCAACCTGTAAGTAAGAGTCTGTATACTGGGAAGCCTCGAGGTAGATGGCAAGTTTTACTGTTCTATTTTAAGCCAAGAAAACCCTGGATACAACTTACAAATGAAACAGTAAAAACATGCAAACTCTCTCTTCAAGGTTCTGTGAGGCACAGTCTCGTTTAGGGTCCAGAGCTATGAGTGAGTTTTAGTTGGTGCTAGGTTGGGTTGAGGCTGTAATTGGGATTGGGCTAGCAAGAGAAGGTGTGGGGTTAAACTTTTTCATTTGGGCCCATGAAAGTTTGGGGGCATTGTGTATTGTTCTTGCAGTATTTAGGACTGGAAAAAATATTACCAGTATCAAAGGTATGCTCAATCTGGTTAGGAATGGCATGCCAGATTCATCACGGTCATAGTAGGCAAAACATCTGAAAGAGTAATGCTTCGGCTGTGTCTGTGCTGAGTACTCATGAGAGAAATTGTTACAACTGGGAATAATGGCAAGGCAGAATTTGGGATGTGAGAATACACCCAGCAGTAGAAGCAACCAGTGAATGCAATGCCAAGCCTGATATAACTATTAGATTAGATTAGATTAGGGTTACTGTTTAACACTGCAGAATGCACCTCATGCATCAGCTTTACTGAAATGTTACACAATAAATTCTGAGTTCAGAGTGGCTAAGGTCTCAAAGATACAAAGTAGACTTCAGAGTTGGAAGACTATTAAGGTTTGTGTCTGGAAGACACTGGGACCTAAGCTAACAAATGTATTGAAAGAGCCATAAGTCTAAATAAAAGGCAAAGTCTCAGGATTGAATATATCTTTCAGAACCAAACAGACCACAAGATCACTGATAGTGTTAAGATGTAGGAGTCTTGCAGCTTTTGGGTTTCTTTATGTTTTTTAATTGTTTTTAAGCCTGTTTTAACTGGTTTAATTGCTTTTTTCACATAGTGAGTCAGATTAAAGAAATGAAAACTACATTTCCAAGCATACCTATTGGAAAAATTACAAACATCACATGTTGTTATTCATTAAATATGAAGAATTAGTTTGTGGGGATTTCTCAGTGATGTGTTAAACAGTGGCACAAATGAATACTGCATAATTATTAAAAGCTTCTCATGTTGTGTCTAATTTGGATTCAGAGAGGATCCTGTACTCTGTGACAGCTGGATAATGTAGTTTTGGTACAGCTGTACAAAGAGCTGTGATTAGACTAGTATTTTACCCTGGTGATAAAGAAAGAAGATCTGAAATCAGGACTTGTAGATTGAGTTGCTAGTTCTGCTAACATTCTTGTGACGTGCTGGATAATATAATCTATTCATGTATGATAATATCAGGGTAGCATGGTATAAAGATATACTGAGAACTGATTAGGGAATGAATCCGCTTGCAGATTATGACTAATCTAACCTTAGGTGTTACAGCAGTGCAAAGTATTACAGAAACTCAGCAGCACAGGTAAATTACAGAAAACTTCATGAACTTAAAACACTGATCATAGGGTTTGATCAGAATAAAAAAGGAAAGTGATTGCAAAATTAAGGATATAATGTCACTATTTTTCATTGTCTCAATTATTTCTTCTCTAATAGAATGCATTTTGCTTCCTTTTATTCCAGATATTTGGTAATAGTGTGACAGATGTTGCTGTTTCTAATGGAATCCTGATTGTAATGTATAGCGTGGGTCTGGTCAGACTCTATAACTTCAAGGCCATTTTGGAACAGGTAATGAAATACAAAAGTTTTCATACAGTGCGTGCTATTTTGGGGCAACAAGTCATAAATATTCACATAATGCTGTATAGGTACATGGGGATTGTGTCAAAGGATAGAGTTCCTGCCTAAATTTATTTATAGTCAGAACATGTAAATGGATACACTATTAGAAAATTCTGCCTGCACTAGTTACAGGTGGCAAAACATGAGGGGGTCAGAGGGGCACTTCAGAGGAGTTATGTAAACGTTAGACCAGATGTGCTCCTCTTTACACACCTAGCCTGTAGCTTTAGATGATTGTTAAGGCCAAAAACTGGTGGGTGTGGAAGATTGATCTCAAACAGAACTGCAGGGAGCCTTTGGAGTTTATATCCTTCCAATCAAAAATCGAACGTTGATTCAAAAATAAGACCTCGAGAAGTATCTAACAGGATAAAGAATGCAGTAGCAATGGAGCAGTAAAACTAAACAGTAAGTAAATATGCATCGATAAAGCTAAATTGTTCTGTGTTATTTTAGTTCATGGAACAGCCATTTGATTTGGGACAAGAATTCAACTGGAATGGTCAGGTGGGAGTTGTAGGAAAGTATCCATTTGGTCTTCCATGTAACATTAAAATAACAGGTAATTATGATCTTTGTGTTATCTTGGCTGGTGGCTTTTATGATGTAATTATTACTTATTTCACACCAAGAAAATTAAAATTACTTTGCTTATATTGTGCCATAGCTATATTTCTGGATTTACATTATAGTAAAAACGTGTTTTGCTTTAGTTGTAATTACAATTATAATTATATAAGACTACCTAGAAAACTATTACAGCAACTAAGCTATCTGAAAAACCTCATAAGCAATGTATGAAATGAAAACTTCTTCCTCATTTCTGAGACAAAACTGCTCTTGGGAAAGAGGAAGGGCTAGGATAGCTGCTAGTAGCACCCAGAAACAGTACATGGTATGTAAGCAAACATGTGAGAATATTTAATCTAATTTGCAGAGGAAATTTAAGAAAACTGAATACAACTTGTCTGACTTGCATTTTGGTAATTCTAGGTTGTCAGAAATGTGCCAGTTTCAGTAAAATTAACTCCTGAGAAGAGAACGAATTATTAAAAACAATTCTTATGCCTTAAATCATTAACTTAAAAATGTTCTGCTTTGTGTAACGACTATAATTTCTCTGAAATCAGACAGTGATTTCTGTTGGTGCATTTAAGATTAGAATTTGGTGCTAAGATTCTTAATGAGTGACCAAAGACTGAGACTTTCTTTGAAACAAAAATACATTCTCACAAGTTCACACTCAAGGCACTTGCAAAAAAAAAAAAAAAAGTAAAGAAAGAAAAAAAAAGTTGGTTTCACAAGTATCAAAGAACGCATTCTTTTAGTTCTTTAATTTTGAAGGTTTTTCTATTAAATGTTTTTTACAGGTGATTGTCCACATAAAAAATGCTTTTGATCTTTATATTCTTCAACTGGCAGATAATAAGAAATAAACCATCCAGATTTACATAAAAATGAGGAAATACGTAAAATACAGACTTACATAGTAAAGGCTTTCAGTTAAAATGCAATGTTTTATCAACACAAAGTAATAGGTTGCTATAATTGATGTCTCAGTTTCTGCAAAGGGAAATTTTTCCTCTTTTTTTCTCTCTCTCAGTCTGTGAAAGCACCATTTAATATTATGGGCCCTGTGGAAAACATGCTTATAGATCATTGTAGTTTTTAGTTTTGAGATTTAAAACCAGTGTACTGGAAACAACATTTTTGATCTTGAATTCTGTGCAAGAGCTTGTGGAAGTTTTGAACTCATGACACACATTTGCCATGGCTGCTCTTTGCAGATACTTGTATTTCTGTGGGTTTCGAGTTGTTTTCTTCTAAGAACAAGATGGCCAAATGCTTCTTGTGAGCAAGATCTTAAGATCTTATTTCAGAGTTTAGGCTTGTATTTACTATAACTTAATTGTGTGTCATTTTCCTTCTTATTTAGTCCTAGCCTCCCTACAGAAATTGCCTGAAGGGATGGCCATTATTACAGTACTGGTTTTATGCTGTGAGATACCCAAAAAGAAGTGTATAGAGATCAAAACTATGTACTTACCACTTCATTTACAACTGTTAACTGGTGAGGATTTTGATTTTGGTCACAGTGGAAGGAATGGAAAAGTACCTATAAATCTTCATTATGTAACTTCTAAAGGTCCAGAACTTAAAACTAGTTTGATTTACTGTTAGAGGATACAGTAAATCAAGGAGGAAGATACTTTGTAGATTTTTTTTTTTTAGAGCAAATACTTATTAATGCTGCCATGAACTACTTTATGACTTTATTTTAGATGAGTCTGGAAAGTTTTAAGGAAGTGAACAAAGAAGCTCAACTGGAGATTGAAAACTGGCAAGACTTGGGAAAGAACTTGCAAACAATAAAACGGGTGTTAAGCAATGAGAGCGAGTGACACACAGCAGGAAAGTGAGAGTTGAGGCAGCAGAGTGACATTATCACAGTGGTTTAAGTGGCTATGATCTTGCAAATCTTTGCCAAATGAACATAAAAAGAAAGGCATATTTTATCAACAGTCTGTACTGCTCAGGATTGATATGCTACTTAATCATACCATACATACACATATTTAATTGTATCATTTAGTCCATCTACCAGAATTTTTGAGGAACCTTGCTAGATATTTTATTTTAAAAGTTGGTAGGACTAAATGTTAACAAATTTTCTTAACTCATTTTTCATTTTCTGACTGATTTTAATATCAGTAGGTCCTCTGCTTATGCTTCCATCTTCAATATTCTTTACATTTTCAGCAGATACCTGAGTTTTTTATAACTTTGTTATATCTTGCACAGAATCTCCCATTTCCTATGTGTTAGTCCAAAAGACAGCTAGACAACTAGCCACTTTCCAGCTCAGGAAAGACTTCATTTCCATTGGCAGTGAACTAATTCCATTCAATCTATATGCTGGAAACGTGAACAAAGGAAGAAGAGAGAAGCGAGAAGCGCTCTGTAAACATAGTATCTCATGTCATGTGACATCTCAGCACCATTGGCTAGAACCTGGATAATTATCTAGACTAAGTAGGATAAGAACAAGTCTAAATTTGGATAAAACCTTTGGCACACAGGAGTCCAGATAAGAACATTGCTCTCCTCACAGAAATTCAGTTTGTGTTTTTATACTCTGCCAGTTTAAATGCCTCTTGTAACTGCAGATTTTGCCAGGTATTTTCCCCAGCTTTTCTTTGTATTGTTAGAAAGAGGTGATCTTCAGTCTAAAATTGATTCAGTTATGGCAGCTGTAGAAATGGCTTTAATTTAGCTCGTTGTCAGAAGTTGTAAAGTTCTGTGCGGTCCATTTCGTTCAAAGATGCTTCTCTCATTTACTAAACAGAGGACTTGTAAGAATGGCTTATTACATCTCTATAATTTATCCCAACTGAACTGCAAAGGAAAACTAAAAACACATTAATTACAAAAATTTCCATATTTTTATTGATTATAGATTGCATTCATTGTGGTCCACACTATTTTGTTGTATTGCACAAAAGGAGAAAGAATATTCAGATTCTGCATTTAATGCTGTTATTTGAGACTGCTGCTTGCTGTTTCCAGCTATTTATGGCTATTTTTCCCAAGAGAATATTGACCCTTTTGATATGGTCTTTTGATCTGTTCATGTGTACATCCTTTCTCAGTCAGGTGAACTGGATTAATTTTAATTATTTGCTATGTCTTTGCTCATCCAGCTCATTTGGAGTGATGTAAGTCAAAGGTATTAGAAGAGCAGTTCAGCATCAACGTCTGAGAAGGCAGTAACCCTCCACAGGGAGCTGCAGATTTGTGCTTGGATGTTAGCTGAGGTAGCATAGCTGGTGCTGGAAAAAAGTTCACAGCCAATGCACTTCCACCAGTCTTCAAAAGTTCTGAACAATTAGTAGCTTTATTGGAATTTAGAATTGTAAGGATCAATGGAATTATGATTGTTCTGCTACTAATGGTGTTAACATTACCGAATATTTGCAGATACCCCACCTTTGCTATTTGAAGCATCTTCTCTGGAGAATGCATTTCAAATTGGAGGTTACCCTTGGCATTATATCATCACACCTAACAAGAAAAAACATAAAGGAGTCTTCCATATTTGTTCTCTGAAAGACAATGCTTTGGTAATATATTCAGATAGCAGCTTCTCTGAAATTAATGTGTATCATGTCTGTCTTCATCTCTTATTCTGAGTAGCATTTGAGGTAATAATACCCTTGTTTTCCAATGTGGTGCTTTTGCAGGGATCACCCCAGAGTATCAAATCAGCTATCCCATGGAGTCATGTGTAAAATGTTTCCTTCTGAATTAGTACTGCTTCTCATAATTTCTTCATTCCAATATAATAGTGGCACTGTCAGGTCTACAAAGCACTGTATTCGTGACTTAAAAGTTAAGTCTCATTACCTGATTCCTTGCATGGTAACATCTTAATGCACTTCTGCGTAGTCAGCCTACCAAAAGCTGAGTAAAGAATTATTTTAAATTTTAAGAAATTGCAGAATAAATTTCCTTAATGTTTGTAGTTTATTTTTGATTTTTGCCTTCTCAATCTCCCTAGAAAGACTTCATTGCTCAGTTTAATCCCTCTCTGTCCCTAGAAAGCTTTTATGACTCAGTATAATCCATTCCTAATTATTTTTATGTACTGTTCATCAGATATTCTTTTGTGTGAGCTCTCTATCTCGGCTTTTATTTTTAACCTGGAGTTGACCTGAAGATTCTGTAATACAAGCAGCTTCTAGGCCTGTTCAGAGTTCTTGACTAAATAAGTCTCATCTGTAGATGTCCTTATCTCTTTTGCTAGCCTGATCAAATCAATGATTTCCCCTCCTATGTCTTATTTTCAAAACTTTTGTTTCACAACTCTAGCTGAAGATCAATTTTGATTAAAATGGATATGTACAATCCTTTCTTATCTGTTTTTTTCTATGTGGGTTCATATGTTTGAAAATTTGAATGATCAATGTCAGCTAAATTTACCAACAAAAAGCTACTGCCAGAGTCCCAAGGTTTTAACCAGCTTGCATCTGATTGCTGAAATCACGAGCTGTCCCAGGCTTACATGCTCCACAAATAATTTGCACAAAGAGGCTAAGCCTGAGGTTTGAAGCTCAAGTCAGACTTTGTGCTAATGTTTGTCTCATGTCTTGATACACCCCATGTCTTGGATATTCAGATTGCTGAAATTGTTGATGTGTTTGCAGAGTGTAGACTAAATCTTCATTTTGCTTAGTTTCAAGAGAGAAAGGACTATATATAGCTAAGATACAAGGTCATTGCTTATTGCATATTAAAAATGTTAAAACTGTTCCATGGAATGTCTTGAGAATTGGAACTGAGTCTTTTTATTATTGTTGTTATTATTATTGTTCCACTGCCATCCTTTCTGGTCATGATTAGGAGCAATACTTAAAAACCTTCAGAGGTATGTAGTGAGGAGTTCAGTATTTCCTCTTTAATTAGATCTGTGAGACTTTCAAAATACTAATATTCCTTTTCTTCTTCAGGCAAAAAATGGCATACAGGATATGAAATGCTGTTCACTTGAACCTGACTGGATTTATTTCCATCCAGATATGTCAGGTAGAATAATCCACGTGGGACCAAATTTGATAAAGTATGAGCTTTTTTTTTTTTCAAATCCTATTTTCATCAGAGCAGAGGTTGCATAACTGCACAAATTCAGTAGTTTGACAGTTTGCAGGCCCAAGCACTCATTAAATTATAGAAACTGTAAAATGTCTTAAATTTGTCAGAATTTCTGGTAGAAACATCTGCAGATTTCTATGTGATGAATATGGGCACTGGAGGCCAGAGTCTAGATTTTTATATGAAAAATGTTCAAGGACCACTGTGTTAAAATGTCATTGATAAACATAAATTACAAAAATAATTGATTTCCATTACACTTATTTCTGATGTTTTTATGTACACAATTTAAAAAGATTATGTAGAAGTGTTGTAGTAGGCAGATTAGAATACGTGACTGTAATTTCTGTTTCTTTTGTAGAGTCTTGAAGCTTAAGGAAGTTAAAAATCGTACAGATCAAATGGAGATTGCAGAAGATTTTACGATTGTAGCCAACAGAGAAAACTGTGTGAGTTTAGTGTCTGAGATCACAATGTATGATTTTGAGCAATACACGGGGGTTTTGCATATATGAGTAATCACTGTGTTTTATGGGCTCTATTCAAGATTTATTGAAAGACATTCTGTGTCATCATCAGAGTTTAAAAAAATTTTTGAAAACAGTTACATTTTCAGGATAGATTTCTGAAACCTCCAGTCTTTTCTTTAGTTTTCAGCATTCTTTATGGTGTGCAGTATCACATGTATCATGGATATAAAACATACTTAATAGATGATAACAGATTTCCTTCAAATGAAGGCGCCACTAAGTGATAATTGTGTGCCTCTCTGGTGCTCAGGTAAGTTGATCATACAAATGCTAGGAATGTTCCAAGTCCCTCATAACTTAGGGGTAAGTCTTCATAAGATAGCAAAGACAATACGTTGCTTCCAAAAGTCTGTTTCTTTTCCTGGCCGTGCACACCTGTCACTCTCTTGTGACAGGTTTGGCATTCAGCTAACTCTTGGTGAGCCAAATCAGTGCACTACAATAATAGAAAAGGTGAGTGCTTGTCTGCTTGCTTGCTGAGCTGAACTGGAGCAGAACAGAACTGAATCATCAGTGGATCAGAAGAGTGCAGAAAGGCAGAATCAAGTGGTGAGGAGATGATCTAAACCTACTGGTAGGACTGAGCTCTTAAATCACCTCAGTTGTTTTGTGAAGTCTTTTGTGATGTAAAATCACAAAGACAATCTAACATCAAAACGGTGAAAGAGCACACTCATGAAGAAAATTTTTTTATAATGGCTGGAACTGTCATTTTGCTTCAGCAGACAAGGTTATGTCTTACCTACTAGCAGGTTTTTAGTTTGAGTACTGTAAGATGCCTGGAAATCGGTCATACTAAAATTTTGAAGCTTTTGCAGAAAAAGGTTTGTGTATTAAAAATCTACACAAACTCAGGAGTAAATCTTCCATTGAATTCAGAAACTGAAAGCTAGGTCATCTAATGACTTGCCAAACTGGTTTTTTAGGGTTTGTTTGGGTAACTTCTGTTACAGTAAGAACAAAGAAATATGAGTTTTAATCCTGTTTGTGCTGTGCCTATTCCTTTTGACTTCCATTGTGACATTGATAACCCAGTTTTGAATGTTTCTTGTGGAAAAGAACCCAGTGGAAGCAGCGGTGGTGGTTTAAGATGCTACTTTTCCCATCTTCTGCAACTAAGAGTTTAAGAAACAAGCTGATGGTGACTTTGCTGTGTCAATTCTCATTCCAGCATCTTAGTTTCTGACACTTCTGTTCTAAAAATTATGGTAGCTGAGAACCTTTGCCACCTCTACAGGACTGAGAACTTCTGAATATGAGTAAATATTAATAATACCTCAATTAAAGTCACTAAGTTCATGAAGCCTCATAAAGAAGCCATAGCAGCACTAGGGCGATGCACAGCTAACGAGTGAAACAAGGTCTGAGAGATTAAAACAAGCTCAGAAAGCAAAATATAGGAAATTGTCAAAAAGATGGAAACTAAAATGCTCTGAAGTCTAGAGACACTTCTCTATGTTTCTCCAAAGGTGAACAACACTGTTACTGTAACAGCTTCTGGTCGAGTGGTGAAAAAGCGTTTTAACTTGCTGGATGATGACCCAGAACAAGAGGTAACTGATGCAGTGAGTAAGACCACTTCATGGATTATTTTAGATGCTTAGCTATCCGGAAGTCATTCTTGTTTCAGGTGCAGTGGGTATAACCATTAGCTATGTATGTCTTTGAGTTCTTTATTCCTCTTCTGTATCTGTCTTCTCAACTTCTAATTGCTTCAAATGCTCTGTCATCTTTTCCCCTTAGTTGACATTTGAGCTATGGATTTTCTCTTTCTTGCAAGAACTGCTCTTGTGCCCCACGATACCATCATAACTCCATGTGACCTCAGTGGCAAAGAAAGGAGATATTAATGTGACAAACCATTACTCTTTTCTCCATTCAAATATCTCCTTTAAATGCTCCTTACAAAGCATTTTATGAAATTAAAGAAATTTCTTTTTTTTCCTCTGCTTTAGATTCCTCTTGTCTTTGATGTAATATCTCTAAACTGCATTTCCTTTCCCAGTTACTTTGATTAGATTGCAGGAAAAGGTATTTAACACTTTTCCTTTAAGTAACTGCTTCTTGAGAATGAAAACGCCACATGCTTTGGTGTTGAGTCTTCAGGAGGTTATGAAAAATATTTTTTAGCTCTCTATCTAGAGCTGGAGCTGTACTTGTCATAAGCACAACAGTTAAAATTTATCAGTTTCTGGTAGTCACTTCTTTTTTTCTGAGAAAGTAGATTGTACTATGGTAAAACTACAGCACAGTCCAATATAACCCTTAAGGGTCTGCAGTTCATTTCTATCCAATTTTTCTTTTAACCATAATAAAAATAGTCTGCACACTCTTTTTTTCCCCTGCTGTTACACTTTACTTGGGATTCCAGTAGATGTTTTTACACTATGGAAGAAAAAGACTGGCGTGAATTTAAAGAGTATGTCACAGTGAAATAAAGGCAATTAAGTTAGTTCACAGTCTTTACATTTTGGTCTCAGTTCTTCACTGACACACTCCATGGAGCAAGAGAGAGCTCTGAACAGAACATAGAAATATTCATGTGAATGGAATTACCCTAATATGCTCATCCTCTCAAAACCAGTAAAGGTTTTAAGCTACACTGTCTCTACCATGTCTGCATCAAGAGCTTAAATATATATCTTCTGCTACTTTAGAAGTACCTTTTTTCTATATCCTGTATGTTATATATAAAAATACATCTACTTGCATATTATAATTCTTCAGAATATCACTTTATTTTCTCCTGCTTAAGGAATTTCACTGAAATACACTGGACAACTTGTGTTGGGAAAGATGCCTGTTGGGTATCAGTGTCCCACAGTTTTCTTTGTCAGACCAGAAGACTTAAGAAGTAGAATTTTTCCAATTCTGCTTTCACCAGAAAGAAAAAAGAGCTATTCAATTTAGGTGGAGGGGAATGTGAATTTACGTTTGATTTCTAAACCTGAGGTTTTGTTTTTCCTAAGACATTCAAAATCGTGGATTATGAAGATGAACTGGATTTATTATCCACTGTGGCAGTTACTCAGATAGGAGCTGATGGAAGAGCTCACCTTGATTTTCATTGTAATGAACATGGGATTCTCCTTAAGAGTATTCCATTCCGGGAGTCCTGGGATGTGGTGAGGAAAATTCCTGTCTTTTGTTCACACTGTCTCTTCCCTATACTCGTTTACCTGCCATTTTTGTTCAGATTTGAAGCAAATATATAAATAGGGATGAGATTTGTATAAAATAATAATTACAAACTCTAAAATTGTAAGTATTCCATCAGACAGTAGCTCATTTATCTGAAAATCTCCATTATTTGAAATTATTATTCTTTTTGTTTGTTGATTCGTTTGGGTTTTTTGGCTGGGGAAAGGGCTGTCCTTATGTATTTCTGAAGTATTTATCAACTTAAATACTCACCCTATGGCTAGTTTCATCAGATTAACTTTACAACTTGTAAATAATTTCACTATCTTAGGTTGAACTACTCATGCATAGAATTAAGCATGGACCTCCCTGTGTGTGTATTTGGAGAGATGGAATGGGCTGTTCATACAGTCCAAGTTTAGGTGGACATCCAGCTTAGATGGTCTGAAATTTTCACCACCTTTGCACCTCTTTTATCACTGGCTGCGTAGGCAACTTGGTATCTTAAATCACATGCATCTAATTGCAGTTAGATGCCTCAAATAGGTATGTGAGAAACCTCTCAAAGTTTTAAAATGCTGTCCTTTATCTGGAAGGGCAATCTCTGTGTATCCCCACAAAAATCCTGCCTGATCATGGAGGTCACCAATGTTAAATATTTTTTGTTCCTCATGGAAAATGGTATGGATATTAACAAGCTGTGGAAATAGAGACTACAATCCAATTTTTTTTTTCTCATTTCAGACTTATAGTCATGAAGTTTACTTCGACAAAGACCTTGTATTACATATAGAACAGAAGCCTAACAGGAGATTCAGTTGTTACGTTTACCAAATGGTCTGTGATACTGCAAAAGATGATTAATGTTCAAGCCATGAAAAAACAGAAAGTGTTTTGTAAAAAAGGAGGGAGAACTTTTGAATATATTTAAACCATAACAACTACAGAGACTTCAGTTTGGATGTTATTTAAGGACTCCATACATAGAAAGTAGTCAGCTACTGTTTTTCTGGCAGGATTTAATCATAACATTTTGTACTGCTACAAGAGGTTTGGGGTTTTTTTTTTCTTTGTAACACTGTACACTTGCCTGTAGTCCATAATGGCTCTTCATGTATTCACCAGTTCATTAATGCTAGGTGCAGCATTTATTGCTTCTCTTCAGCAATAGGATTGAAATACTGGACATCAAGGAGAAAGATGTGGACTTACTGATTATCTGCCATCTGCTGTGATCTGTCTTACATAGTTTTACCTATGCAACTCTAATATAGACTGTCAATTAAACAAAGTATATAAAACTGTCTAGGATAAATTTTATATGTAGCATGAAAATTGCAGTGTTACCATTAAACCACTTAGACAAAAACCTTCTCTTGTTTTTGTGTGAGAAATGAAATCACGCAGGTTTTCTGGTTGTGTATGTGTTGGTTTAAAGAGAACTATTAATCAATTATGTATTTTACTGTCTTTTTAATATATATTTTTACAGATACATATAGCAGTTCTCTGGTTCTCCCTGTGCCAAGGGTCAGGAGTTGTCAGGAGTCTGAGCCAAAGCTCCCAGCTGCTCACCCTGATCACTGTGTGCATCCTGCCTGATGCATGGGAGTGCCATGTGGTATATTCAGAATCTGCAGAATGCGGGCTTTCATTTTAAATTAAAAAGCACCCACAACAAAACTCAGGCTGTAGACTTCATGGTGATAAAGAGTGTTTCCAAATGCAAGCCAAAGATGGGATCAGGAGAATAGCTCTTGGAGGGCATGACCAACATCTGATTTCTCACTACCACCACCATCATCATGACCGTGGTAATTATAAATGCAAATATTCTTTTTACTCCAAGCTTTACTAATTAAACATGGATCATTCTAGAAGATGCAGCGGAGAAGAGCTCTAGAAGAATGATAAAAATTTTCTATTTTGAGTTTTTAGAAAAAGTGTAATGCAAGAGAAAAAGTGAACTATAATTGTGGAAAGAAAAAAACAACACGAAATGGACATTTATGAAGATAATGAAACAGCAGTAGTAATAAAGGGCAGCAGCAACACGTAGTTTCCACCCTGGCTTCCATAAATTTTCACTTAGTGTCCAGGAAAGAACACCTGTCCATTACCTGCTATTTTATAAGTAACTACGTAACTAATACATGAAGGTAATGAGTCTATAAGGCAGAAGACCCAAATCTCAAGCAGTTACTTAAGATACATTTTATGCTCACTTCTGTTTGGGTTATTGAAGCAGTTCCTCCTAGAAAAAGACATTTAAACTTCATTGTTTATTAAATACTGCAAGTGCTGTTCACGTAGATCAGCTCTAGCTTTCAAGGGTTTGCTATACTTCCCAGTGGCTTATTCTTAAATTAGTACAGACTTCTGAATTGATAGTCTGGTAAATCTATAAATGCACATCAGTATCCAAAAATGCAGCAATTTGTAATGACCAAAAGGCAGCCCAGACTTTGATGAAGATTATGGGATCTCAGGTAAGAAATTCTATCACTCTAAACACTCACCGTGTTGCTGCACTGCAGATAATGGCAGATGTTCCATCCTGGAAGATCACACATAGACATTTTCATTCAGAAACAGGAGTATTTTGCTTTAAAACACCTTGAAAGCTATTTAAGAATAAAGAATCCCCAGTAATTAGGCCTGAGCACTTCTGTCTTCACACCCTACTTACTAATGGGCTGGAACACACCAAAGAAACAGAATCAAGCTGTGAGTTGCCTTCTGTACCTATGCAAAGACTCAGAAAATTCTAAAAATAAACTTCTATTTAAATGGGAGGAAAATCCTGACCACAAACCAGTACTTTTTTACACTGTTAAAAAAATAACTCTATCTAAACCAAATAAAAATACCTGCAATGCTTGGTGGCAGCTCACTTGAATCAGCTGCTTTTACTTCAAGTTACATTTTTAAACTCATCCACCAGAAAAAACCTACTTTGCCAGGAGACTTCATATGTAGGCATTTTTTGGTCACTGTTGCTGGCAGGGGTGTACTATTGTGCAGTGTCAAATTGATAATTTGAATTAATACATTAAATCTGACTTGTAGACCTATATTTTGATGTCCATTTATGATGATTCTAGAGCACTTAGGTTTCTCTTTTTCATAATGTAAATTATATGCTTGGAAATCTCTTACACAATCTGAATAATTCAGTATGCTAAAGAGTAACAGTGTGTGTAAAGTGGAAAAGTTCCGAGGAAACCCATGTGGTTTCCATTACAGAGGAAAAAATATTCTTGTGCACATGCCCAGCATAATTATCTGCAAACACCAAAATGTGACATTAGTACAAGAAAAGAGGGGGAAAAAAAGCTTTGAAAAAACAGAAGTAACTTTTTCAAATGTAGTTTTATTTCCCATTTCTAAATTCAGAAATTAATAAAATAGAGAAGACAAAAATTTTCTTCTCATAGGCAGCAGCTTAATGATCAAGAAACCCATTTACTGATAGTTTTTTGTTTTACAAAAGTCAGACTAAGGAACTATTGGCATGAAATTGTGAGTTCCCTTACTTCCTGTGTATTTCAGAGGGTGCTTAGCACTCATGCCATGGCTTCCAGAGTCTGCAGATAAAGCCTCAATTAATTATTTCAAATGCAATTTAATAAAAGATCAAAGCTGAAAAGTTCATGCTTCTTTTATTTTCACTAGCACTAGATGCGCAAGGAGAAGATTATATATACATATATAGAGAGATGTAAATATATATGTGAAATGTTAATGTGAATAAAGACTCAAATGTGTATTTCAAACATAGAGTTGAAGGGATCTTACTCACTTTTGCCAGTTAGGTGATTTCATCCAAACTTTCTGCATTTTCAATGTGGAGAAATGTTTCTTTATTCTTTTGTTTGTTTGTTTCTGGATATGTCTAGTTACTTTAGCAGCACAGTTTCTTGCTCATTTTATTCCCATTTTGTATTTTATTTTCCTTTTGTTATTGAGAAAAATACCATTTATATTACTTAACGTTAACTGAAGACTGCCAAAAACTCACCAGCAAGAGATTTGTTTTCCTTATGGAGCTGTAACAGCTATCCCACATGATGGAACAACTAATAAATTAATTTGCTTCCCAGTTATGATAAAAATTGTTAATAGGAATACCTGCTAGAAAGGACATCTGCATAGGGTGGCATGTAGGCTGTTTCCTGAAAGAACAGTTGGGAGGAACTGCTGTCAGCTGCTCAAAGCAAGATCTCTGGGCACTCTGCCTGCAAATGGCAAAATGTTGGTCTAGGAAGTAAAAAGATCACAAACTAGTGAAGTCACGTTGGATTTCATGTAGTGTTGTACGATACAAGCTTTTTGCTGTTGCCAGAATGAACAAAATCTAAACGATAAGAACAAAAAAGGGGAAAAGGTAGTAAAAATGTGGTTTTCTAAGTCTGAACCACAAAAAAACATGGAATAGCAACTGAGTTCTTTCCTGACCGCCAAGTATTGCTACAGCCACAGTACACAACTTTTAAAGAGCTTTTTTTTTCCTGGAAGATGTGTGAATTGATCTGATATGTATGTTGCAATGGCTCACCAATAATAATTGCATTGAATCAATATGATTTCAGGTGTCTCTGATACACAGACTGATATGTTATGAATACTAAAAGAAGGAAACAAGAATTCCAGTATTTAAATCAATGTTAGAGATATTTAAGGGAACATATTTTTTTGCAGCTATTTCACAGTCTTAGATTTTCAGAGAGGATCACTTGAAGCTCTCTGGTTGCTACACTTGGCATTTATGCAATTATAACTTTAGTATTTATTTCTGCTTTACTGAAGTTACAAACTGATGACCCAAATAACCTTCAGGAGCTCCAAAACAATTTTATGTCAATGCATTCTAATGTTTATAGATTGAACAAATTTAAAGTAGTTAAAGCGTTTTCTTCGGCTAACAAAAGATTACATGAACTGCAAAAATAGGCTGGGTTTCTTTTTTTTAATACAAAGAACTAGGTATCCTAGTTGAGTGAAGAATTACAATGATGCAATTGTTGAGAACTGCGTGGTATAGCTTAATAAGTCGTTTAGTAAACTGGGAGTACAAATGCCTTGTTCCTGCCTGTGTGGAGAAGGAAATTGAGCTCTTGGGAATATATTTTTAAGGAAGAGTAAGTGCACATTCTTCTCGGGAAGAGAAAAAGGAAACATGGAATGCGAATCTAAAATTCACTGGTATTACTCCACTGAGTGGTTAAAGAGCTCTGGCTTGCTTGAGATGCTGCAGGAGAAGCAATGCATTCCACATGATAGGACTGCAGGCTCTCCAGACAGCCCCCAGTGAGAGCTGTTTGCCAGCAGACAGACAGGAAAATTATTCTGTGAACATGTTTACTTGGATGCTCCACATTTAGACTCATACACGAGCAGTTTTCCTGATTATATCTGAGGTTAGTCTCAACCTTGGGTATGTAACGTGTGTGTTGGCTGCCTCTAACATGCACTTTGCAGCATGGTCACAGCACATTTCCATGCTCTGGGACATTGGAGATCTAGTAAACTGAATGTTGACACCACGCTCTTCCTAGTTTAGCCCTTTATAATGCCACAGCCCTTCTTTGTGCTGCCTGGAAGATGGCTTGATTTTATGACTGTCTTAGAAATATTTTGTTTTGTGGACTAAAGCAGCCTACTTCCAGCATTTCTACTTCAACAAAATCAGTTGAAGTCAGTAACAATAAGGTTGAGTGCCTGTGGATCAAAATCAGGGGGAAGGCCAACAAGGCTGACATGCTGGTGGGAGTCTGTTACAGACCACCCAACCAGGATGATGAGGGTGATGAATTATTCTACAAGCAGTTGGCAGATGTCTCAAAATCGCCAGCCCTTGTTCTTGTGGGTGAGTTTAACCTGCCAGATGTCTGCTGGAAACTCCATGCAGCGGAGAAGAGGCAGTCTAGGAGATTCCTAGAGTGTATAGAGGATAATTTCCTGCTCCAGCTGGTAAATGAGCCTACCAGGGATAGGGCCCCACTAGACCTTCTGTTCTCAAACAGAGAGGGGCTGGTGGAAGATGTGGTGGTTGGAGGCCATCTGGGGCACAGTGACCATGAAATAATAGTTTTCAATACTCAGGGATGCAAGGAGGGCCATCAATAAAACTTCTACACTGTTCTTCCGCAGGGCAGATTTTGGCCTATTCAGAAGACTGGTTCAGAGGGTACCCTGGGAAACAACCCTTGAAAACAAGGGGTCCAGGAGGGATGGACATGCTTCAAGAAGGAAGTCTTGAAAGGACAGGAGCAGGCTGTCCCAGTGTGCTGAAAGGCAAGCCGGCAGGGAAGACAACTGGTCTGGCTGAACAGGGAGATTTTGAAGGAAATTAGGGTAAAGAAGAGAGCCTACCGATTATGGAAAAAAGGGCTGGCTACTCAGGAAGAGTTTAGGAATATAGTTAGGTCATGCAGAAAGAAAATTAGAGAGACAAAGGCACAACTTGAACTTAATCTCACCAATCTGTGAAGGATAACAAAAAGTCCTTCTACAGACACATCAAGAGCAAAAGGAGGGGCAAGGAAAACCTCCATTCTTTAATGGACACAAGTGGAAATATAGTTCTTTACCTCAGTTTACCTCAGTTTTCAACAGTAAGAAAGGTTGTCCTGAGGACAGCTGGCTTCTGGAGCTTGTTGAAAGAGATAAGAACCTGAATAGCCCCCCTGTAATCCAGGAGGAAAGAGTTAGTGACCTACTGAGCCACTTGGATCCCCACAAGTCTGTGGGACCAGATGGGATCCATCCTAGGGTGATGAGGGAGCTGGCGGAAGAGCTCGCCAAGCCGCTCTCCATCATTTACCAGCAGTCTTGGCTCACTGGGGAGGTCCCAGATGATTGGAAGTTGGCAAATGTCATGCCAATCCACAAAAAGGGGTGGAAGAAGGACCTGGGAAACTACAGGCCCGTCAGCCTGACCTCAGTGCCTGGCAAGGTTATGGAGCAGATCATCCTCAGTGCAATCACACAGCACCTACAGGATGGACAAAGGATCAGACCCATCCAGCATGGGTTTAGGAAGGACAGGTCCTGTCTGACCCACCTGGTGGATGAGGGGAAGGCTGTGGATGTGTCTACCTGGACTTCAGCAAAGCCTTTGACACCATCTCCCACAGCATACTCCTAGAAAAGCTGGCAGCCCACAGCTTAGACAGGGGCACTCTGTGCTGGGTTAGGAACTGGCTGGAGGGCCGGGCCCAGAGAGTGCTGGTGAATGGTGCTGCATCCAGTTGGCAGCCAGTCACTAGTGGTGTCCCCCAGGGATCAGTGTTGGGCCCAGTTCTGTTTAATATCTTTATCGATGATTTAGATGAGGGGAGTGAGTCCACCATCAGCAAATTTGCAGATGACACTAAGTTGGGGGGGAGTGTCGATCAGCTGGAAGGCAGGAGGGCTCTGCAGAGGGACCTGGACAGGCTGGAGAGTTGGGCTGGTTCCAACGGGATGAGGTTCAACAAGACCAGGTGCTGGGTCCTGCACTTTGGCCACAACAACCCCCTGCAGCGCTACAGGTTGGGGACAGAGTGGCTGGAGAGCAGCCAGGCAGAGAGGGACCTGGGAGTTTGGATTGACAGGAAGCTGAACATGAGCCAGCAGTGTGCCCAGGTGGCCAGGAAGGCCAATGGCATCCTGGCCTATATAAGGAACAGTGTGGCCAGCAGGACCAGGGAAGTGATTCTTCCCCTGCACTCAGCGCTGGTGAGGCCACACCTGGAGTGCTGTGTCCAGTTCTGGGCCCCTCAGTTCAGGAAGCATATTGAGGTGCTGGAGCAGGTCCAGAGAAGAGCAACAAGGCTGGTGAAGGGAGCACAAGTCCTATGAGGAGAGGCTGAGGGAGCTGGGGTTGTTCAGCCTGGAGAAGAGGAGGCTCAGGGGAGACCTCCTCACTCTCTACAACTCCCTGAAAGGAGGTTGTAGCCAGGTGGGCATCGGTCTCTTCTCCCAGGCAACTACCAGCAAGACAAGAGGGCATGGTCTTAAGCTGTGCCAGGGGAGGTTTAGGTTAGATACTAGGAAGAAATTCTTTACAGAAAGGGTAATCAGGCATTGGAATGGGCTGCCCAGGGAAGCAGTGGATTCTCCATCCCTGGAGTTTTTTCAGATGAGACTGGATGTGGCACTTAGTGCCATGGTCTAGCAACCATGGCGGTAGTGGATCAAGGGTTGGACTTGATGATCTCAGACATCCCATCCAACCCAGCTGATTCTATGATTCTATTTGTATTTGATAAGCACAGGTGTACAGACGCCAAGGTGGAATTTCCCAGTCAGTGCCTAGGAAATGAAAAGATAAGGAAGGATTGACTTTTCTTGATAAGATCTGCTTTGAGTATTAAAAGAGTGCCCATCCTGCCCTTCTCTCCAAAGAGATTATCAAATACATCATTCAGCCCTCAGCAGTCAGCTGTATCACGTTGAGTTCCCACTCCCATGTAAACATGGAATCCACTTGGACATTGTAGCTGTGCTAAGGATTGCTTCTGATTCAAGACCAATCTGACATTTGCATCAGGTGGGCAAGAAGAGGCAGAAGAACAGGAAACAAGGAGAAATACAGGTAGGAGTTACTAATCCTCTTTGTATTACAGATGTTCCATAAAGAACATTTCACTTTGTCTAAGAATTTATTTTGCACTTTGTTCTGGTTTGGTTTATGTAGCAATCTGTAAGCTTTCACATTTCTTCAATTCTGTTTTCAAAAAAATTCATCCATGGTTAGTTGGCAAAACTGGGTCTCATTTTTCAGTTCAATAAAATTTTGCGTTTGATCTTGTTATTTGCTGCTTAACAGGGTAAACTGGTTTGAGCTATAGGAATTCATGAAAGTCTTCTGAGAAATACAGTTTTAGGTATAAGTAAAATCCACTTGGGTAGAAAGTTTCTATATGGGACTGTTGGGGTACTGGATGTAATGAAAGCTTGTTGAAATCAGTGGGAACTTGAAGTATTTTGCAGTTGGGAGATTTAGGTTCATAGAAGGTAAATCAAAATAAATATTTGCATCAGTTTTTAGGCTTTACAGAGACAAGAGTAATTTTATTAGACCACCCCATATAACTGGAAAAGAATGGACACATTTTGGAGCCCGTGAATCCTTTTTTTGGAATTTTATGTAATATTTTTGCAATTCCTTGCATGGAACTGACAAGTACCATAAAAACAATGCTTTGCTATCTGTAAAATTTCAACATCAATCTGAAGGTTTTACAATACTCTTTAAGTATATTTTTTTTTTAAAAAAATATAACAAAGATTGATTGTTCAAAAGATGGTGAGTACCACTTTGTTTAACCCACATGATATTTTTTGTGCACAAGTAGGCAGATCTATGGTTTTACTATATGCTGGTTTGCACACAAAGAATTTAACAATCCATAAAAAACTTAGTAAAATTTTTATGACCATAATATTGAGACGACCTTTGTGCCTCATAAGCTAATCACAGTGTCCTTGGAAGTGCATTCATCAGAAGATTCAGGGCTCAGATCTTTGCTTCTCAGAGATGCTGTGACTTGTGAAACTTCATGGTATCAGTGTTATCAGTTCTAGTTCCCATTGTGACTAGAATGAGCAACGACTTAAATCCTGAGGGCAGGTCACACCAAATCCATGCAAATTAAAGCTAAACATCTGTAAACAACTGATGTCCAAGTGAAGCTTTTCTTTAAAATGTCAGAGCTTAGCATCTATTTTTAAGAGATTAGAGAGAATAATGAAGAAATATATTTGCATCCTCGTCCAATCTGGCCTGGTCTTCATGTCTCTATGTAGATGTTTCCAGCACTTTCATAAGTACGGTGTTTGAATTGGCAGTATTCTACTGAAACTATTTTAAGTTCCATAAAACTGTTTCCTTTCATTTTTTTAGGCCTCAATTTGAGTGTGAGATACCAGACAGCTCAAAGACTAGCCAGAGTAAAAAAAAATATTTTTTTCTCTCAATCAGTTAATGCATTTCTAAGTCATATCATATGTATTTCGATACTATATGTATATTTTAAAAGTAAGCTAATCAAATACCAGAAAGTAGTGCTGAATATATGTTTGGGCATAGCCTCCTACTGACAGGAGAAACAGAAACATTGTTCACAGCACTCCGGAATGCCCAAATAAGGAACAATATAATCTTAGAGAAATCCTAGAGAATTAGATGAGGGATGTACTCAGACAAATAGGATGCAAACTAAGCTCTGCAAACTCAAATAAGATAAAGAACAAACGTTACTGGTTTTGGTGGTGAAACACAATGACGCTGTGCCTGCTCAAGAACTGAGGTCAAGACAATGAAGAAGATTCAGCAGGACCAAACAAGGGTGGTGACTATGGGGGGGTGACTATGCAAAGCAAACTAATGACACTGTATTAAGCGAGAATATCTAATGAATATGTAATATGCAATAAAAAGCCCTGTCTGTCTGTCATTTGGCACATTTGATTAGAGGAGCTGTCCTCCAAACATCCAGCATGCTGCTTTTTAATACCTACAAATAGGAGTTAACAAGTTTGTTTGTCGCTTTTCAGTATCACTACTGCATTTGACAGGCTTCAGAGCCAGCTGAATGTTCTTAAGCAAAGCAAAAAGTGACTGAATACATGATTTGAAAAAACTGGTCTAATCTATCATGTAATATTTCTGGCAGGTGCTGCCTGTTGTCTCTTTTGCAATTCTGTTTTATTTCCTTCTCTTTTCCTCTCTAACTTCCCTGCAATGGGTCCTTCCATACCTTTTGGAACTGTCTTAAGTTTCATGCACTCCCCTTCTTAGCTACTGGACATTTGATATATTTACGCTATTCAACAGAACAATGTCCACATCCTTCTGCATACTTAGGCCAGACTCCATATATGAAACTGGTTAGCATCTGTTCTACATTTGCAGCACTCGAATCCAGTTGGAAGGGGACGATCATGATGGCAAGCCGTGCTCCAAGTACAGGCAAATCCATCAGTATCTTTAAGTGCGCTCCTCCAACTCTTATATTTTCTGTATGCTCTGTCTGCCTCTTCGTCACAGCAGCGCTCCTGCCTTATCTGTAAGTCCTTATGGCTGTAGTGGCTTATCTTTATGGCAGGTCTCTAAATTCCCCAACGTCCACTACAGGCTCCCCCACGAAACAACCCCCGACTATCATCAGCTCCTTTACTCCGCTGCTGGGGGGAGCGCAGTGGGGCCACCACCCTGGAAAGGGACAGGTTTACAGAGAAAATTCTTTTCTAAGGCGCGGTTCTGAATCCGAGGGAACACTCAGAGCTTGTGAAAACTTTTTTAAAAAAAAATGGCAATACGTTCCTCGTAAAAAGCAGCGCTGAGACGGCCGCGGGACGCCGGGCGGCCGGCGCACAGGGCGGAGGGGCGCGGAAGGGCGCGGAAGGGCGCGGAAGGGCGCGGCGTGCTGCCCTGCTCCCGACCCTGCAGCTCCCCGTCCCGTCCCGTCCCGTCCCATCCCCGCCGGGCCCGACCTCGACCCCGCCCGGCCGCCGGCCCGCCCCTACTTCGCGGCGCTCGCTGCCGCACTCGGGGCGCGGAAGATGGAGGACTACGGGCGATTCTTGGCGCTGCTGGCCTCCGCGCTGCTGGTCGGCTTCGTGTCCGTCATCCTCTCCTTCGTCTGGGTCTTCCACTACCGCGAGGGGCTGAGCTGGGACGGCGGCGCGGGAGAGTTCAACTGGCACCCCGTCCTCGTCGTCACGGGCTTCGTCTTCATCCAGGGCATTGGTGCGTCGGGGGCCCGGGTCCGGGGCTGACGCGGAGAGGGCCGGGGCGGGTGGGCGCGGGGCTGCGGAGGAGCCTGGCGGGGGGCGGCGGGCGGAGCCCCGGGGCGGCCCGCGGGCGATAGCGGGTGACAGCGGGAGCGCTGCGGCTGGTCCTTGGTGCACGGACGGAGCGGTTCAGGGAAGCTAGCACTCCCCGAGAAGGTACAAAGAGTCCCTTGTAATAAGCTAAAACTGCTACGTATCGGTTTGGGCTTTCTTTTTCCTGTAGGACCTTGTTTACCCTGGCCTAGGATTGCTGTGTACTTTGAGTAATATTTGAGAGGTGTGTTTTCCTAGGCAGCCTGAATTTATGCAGGTTGAGAATCTAAATGCCAGAAATGCTGCCCTAGGAAAGTTTCTCTTTTGGCTCTCTCCCATGTCCCGAGAGGAGAAAGGAAAGTTCAATACCACAGAAGCTTGATCCAGGAATGGGGTTTGTGCCAGAGAAAATGTAGCACCATTAGCACCATTAAAATGCAGTTCTTCAGCCCAGACTTAGCATAAGTTGTTTTGTAAAAGATATATTTTAAATTAATTTTTAATTTTGTCGCCTAAATAACATGCAATTATTATGATGCAGTGTTGCTTTTTTGTATTGTTTTGTTGTTTATAGAGTGTATGAACATTTGACTTCACAGAGTTCAGCCTTGTACTGACATTTAACTGTTTCCCATTACACTTAGAAAATGAACAGTATCATTTTTTCCATCCCACCAATTAGTGTGTTGGGTCTTCTGTGCAAGGGTTGTTCCTTGAGGCCAGCAGGAATACGGGAGTTGGAACTGTGTTTTGCTGTTGGCATAGTTGGGTAATTCCAATAAATCAACTAAATTAGACACACTGTAGTTGCTAAACTGTCAATTTAGGAAAGAAATATACAATGCTTTCTGTAAAGTTTGAAATGCAGATAATGAGAGAGCGCCACAGAAGTGCTTCTCTGCCCTGTGAATATATTCTAACCAGAGCTAAATATTGCAAAAAATAACATCACTACACTGTACCTTTAAAATCCTGAAATTTGGGAGTGTAAATTTATGCTAATGGCATTAAAAAGTAATGGGAAAATCTGACAGAGAGAACAGCATCCAACCGTAATGTTTTTATAAACTCGGTGACACAAATCTTGCTAGTTTCAGTATGCAGAGAACTAAGTGAAACATTAGTAATCGCCCCATGAAGGGCAAATAAATACTGCATAGAACAGTTGAAATGCTCCCACAATATTACCACTGAGTTTTGAGGGGAGAGGATAGAGAAGATTCCATTGTTTTTAAGGAAGGAAGAACCTCTGGCAACTTACAGTATAATTGTAATCAGGACTATTTCTTCTTTGTAATAGAATATAAACTCAAATTTTATCTAGACAAACTTGGAATTTAATTTTTAATAACCTTATTTACATTTGCTTCATTACTGAATGATATATTGCATTCATCCAGCCAGAAGACTTGTCCAGCATTCATTTCAGTGGAACATGTATGCATCTCGTGTGCTCGCTTGCTCTCCAGCAGGAGCCCAGCCAGTCAAGAGGTTGGAAGATGCCGAAGGCTGTCTAGTTCCGGAGATGAAGGGAATGTTGTAATTTGAACGTACACTGTAAATTTTTTTTTTTTCACTGGGAGTGGTGGTATTCTCAGTTTTGTGGCTTCAAGTTACAAAGTACTATTGAGCAATAAACAGTACTTCGAGCTTGTTCTACAAAATATTGCTCAATAGGAAGTGTAATTTCAGGCTATAAATAAGCAATGAAATTCACCTGTTGACTTCACTGAGATCTATACTACTTACTGTGCTTAAGCTACTGGGTTTTTTATATAAGTATAGCATTTTTAAAGAAAATAGGGAGAGATTTTCTGCAGCTTTTTCCTATGTATTTTCTATTTTTTTTTCCTCTGAAACTCAGCTTTTTCCCTGTGTCACAGAGAAAGGGTGTTGTCTCAAACCTTCTGTAGGTAAGGATATATGTAAAGTAAATGGAGGTTTACCATAGTTAAAAACCCCCACATATACAAGGAATTCACTTAGATCATTATTTACGGAGGAAATCCTGTTATATAACATGAAAAGCAAAGTTAGACACTGAAGGAGTATTGTAGTAAATCAGATAAAATATCAACAGATAAGATACCACTGTGAATCTGATTCAAATTTGACTGACAAAAGTCTGCCACTGAATTCAAAGTAATTTGGATGAGACTGGGAAATCAGATACCTCTTTGGAAACACACAAGAAACACAAGTCTTTAAGTAGTTAAAAGTAGGAGTATCTAAAAAAATCTTGCTTAAATTTTTGTGGAGGATTTTAAATAATAACAAAACCAATTGTTTCTTGAGTTTATTAGTCTATACAAAGGATAGAAATATTGTATTGTCTGTAGGAGGTAGAAGAGATGACTATAATATAATGTGCACACTGCGAAGTAGATGTGCCCTAATAAAAGTGTTGTATATATCTTGTCAATCAAGTGGAAAAGCTGTAGGCATGGTAATATTAAGATTTAATATTTGTGGATTAGCACCTATGGGTAAATGATACCTGACAAAACACTGTCAGTGCACAGTAATTGTCCACAAGATTTCCTAGACTTAAAGTGAGAAAAACGCAGGCAATAAAACTGTGTGCATATTAGTACAGCAACATTTTTGAAAATAAGAAAAAAACATGATGAAAAGATGAGTTTTAAGAAGAGCTTGAAGGAATAGTAGTGTGATAGAATGGGTTAAATAAGTTAATAAATTCACATGTGCAATTGTTGAACAGTGACTGCAGACTCAGGACATGATCCAAAGGAATATTTACATGATAGTTCATGTTTGGCCTGTGAATGATTAGTCCTCTGGTAAGAATAATTAAGAAACCCATCAAGATATAATGTGGTGTAAATGGTTTTTGAGAATTTCCCATTACTCACCTTATAAAAGAATATCTTTTTTTTCTACAAAGAGGTGACAATCTCTGTTGCAGAGGAGCAGCGTGGTGGCTTTTGGGGTGTGGAAGATTGAATAAAAGAGTGAGTCAGAACAAGGAAGGTGGGGTAGTCGGTCTCCCATTCTCAGATCAGTCTTCTACTGTTTATGAGTCACATGTATGTTCTAGACAATAAAGTTGTAGGTTGACACTAAATCTTGGAAGGTAATTGAAAAATTAATATTCCTCATCATAGATGATTTATAAATATCATATAACTTGTATTTTAAATGGTCTTAATACATGAGGGTGTAGCTTAACATCATCAGTAGCTTAACATCAGCAGTATATTAATAAAGGAATACAACAAGAATGTTACTTAAGAGTGCTTACACAGAAAAGAGAAGGAAAAATCCAAGTCTACCACATCACCATGTGGTTTTATAGAGTCAAACTTCATCTGTGTGGATGAAATTTCCTACGTGGGTGAGACAGTCCAACAGATCACTGTGGCTGAAATATTTCTACTTTTTTCCTCTACTTCTCCCTTTCAGCTTTCTCCTTGACTAAGACTTTATCTTCATACACATTTGTTTGTGCCAGCTCTGGCCATTGTCAGACAGCTGGCCCTTGCCAGATGCATAAACTGAATTAACTCAATTAGCAGAAAATCAACACACACACCCACACACACACCCCCCACACCCCACCCCCCAAGTACATTTTTTGCTCAAATAAAAAGCTGAATTACCTGCATGAAGGGTCTCTGAACTGCTGCAGATGGGAGAAGGGAGATGGTGGACAATGTGCAAGAGCAAGGAGAAGGAGTGTAAATCTATTTTAAAGCAAGCATAGTCTTTCATCTTGAAATCACAGCTAAGGATAATGCTTGCTCTGAGCTATCTGACACACATGATTACTTTTGCTTCAAACATAACAAAACATTTGTTCAAAGGAAAGATAGTTAAATGCCGGAGCTCCTAACATCCAATAGGCTGCAGAATTCTCAGGAACTGGAAGGGCAAATGACTGGTGACCTGTGAGGGTCTCATCAGAGGCAACTTGTGAAGAGGCTGCTCTCTTGATGAGCTTAGTTTAAGTTCCTTTGAAATCATAAATGGACACTTCTTGGTTCTAGTGTTAAAGCGGTTTCCAAAGAATCTATTGGGCATTCAGAACTTTCCAAAGGTAAGCAACAGGATCAGCCAAGAAGGCAGAAGAGGAAACAGGCAGAGTGAAGAGGACCATTCCTTTCTGACAGCTTTGAGGTGCTGTGCAATGCAGCCCCAGTGCACTCACAGAGACATTCTGTGTGCCTGCTAAGGTGGAAGGCATCTCATGAGTAATCTGTGACACTTCCTACAGCACGTGAAGCACATGCCAGAAATAACTAGAAAGCCAACTCTAGAATTCTGCCGTGTACGTTTGTCAAAGAAAGGTGTCCCATGCCACATAAAGATGTTGCAAGATCACTCTGGCCTGTGTGATGTGTTTTAAAATCAGCTCAAAACAGAAGTGAGATCTTAGTGAAAAAGTTCAGTCTAGGATCCCTAGAGTATTAAATGACTTAACTGTACTAGAGATGCTGTACCTAGAGAAAGTTATTCACAGGGCTGCTTTACTATGTACCCACTAAAAATTCTGTAACTGTGTATGTGCTTTTAACCAAGGCTTTAATTTTGAGATGAAATTACACATCACATCTGAGTAAGTTTTAAGAGCTTGTACTACTGAAAGACAAATCTTCCTTTTCTCCCCTCTGTTCCCCAGATTGTCTTGTTTCCTCTGGCAGGTCAAAAAAGCACTAGTTATGAGAAAGGCAGGGAAAAGCACACAGAAGAGGTGATGGGGAAATAGACTGTGTCTTTTCACACTGATAAACAGTCAGATCTGCAGAAGTTGCAATGTGTAGCTTCGTACATAGCCCTCACAGAAAGAGGATTAAAACAAATTGTACTACCTTGCATATGTCCTGGGCTGTGGCATGTAACATACTAATGCATGGTATTGTTAACAAGTGTCCAGACCATTAATCTGTATTCTGTGGTTTTCTATCATATCGTTTATGGGAAACAGCCCAGAAAATTCAAGGCTCAGATGGAGATCTGAGGCTATGTGGACAAGGGACTGGTGAATTTGATAGTGATTTTTGAAGTTAAATCAACTAGATGAAACCAGAAAAATATTATAGAAACATTTTAGCCTGGACTTGACTGTCTGAGATCAAAGACTGAAAACTAAGACTGAAAACCTATGCTCATGAAGTTTTCTTTAAGACACACAGAGTCCATTACTCTGCTGCACTTTGAATAAATGATTGACAATACCGTGGGCCATATGGTAAGGAGGATTTACCGGGAATATCCTCATGGGATGTTGAGGCTTGTTTGGGGCCCTTTGACATACCTGCTTTACAAAATTAGAAATCATTATCATCAGCACTAAGTTGATTCAATAATAGTCTAATGCAGGATATTATTGGCAGCTGGCTGAACTGAGCCAGCAGTGTGCCCAGGTGGCCGAGGCAGCCAACAGAATCCTGGCCTATATCAGAAATACTGTGACCAGCAGGACCAGGGCAGTGATTTTCTCCCTGTGCTGGGCACTGGTGAGGCTGCACCTCGAGTGCTGTGTTCAGTTCTGGGCCCCTCAATTCAAGACAGACACTGAGGTGCTGGAACTAGTTCAGAGACGGGCAGAAGAGCTTGGTAAAGGGTCTGGAGCACAAGTCTGATGAGCAGCTGAGGGAGCTGGGGTCATTTAGCCTGGAGAAAAGGAGGCTCAGGGAGGACCTTATCATTCTCTGCAACTACCTGAAAGGAGATTGTAGCTAGTGAGGATTGATTTTATCTCCCAAGAAACAAGAGAAAATGGCCAGTTGCACCAGTGCCATTCACTTGGAAGAATTTCTTCACTGGAGGGTGGTCAGGTATTGGAACAGAGTGCCCAGCGAAGTGGTGGAATCACTGTCCCTGGAAGTGTTCAAAAAACATCTACATGTGGTGCTCAGGGATATGGTTTAGTGTGAACATGGCAGTGATAGGTTAGTGGTTGAACTCAATGGTCTGAGAGGTCTTTTCCAACCTTAATGATTCTATGATTCTAACATTACCATTTAACATTTGGGAAACTGTTGGATGTGATTGTAAGCTTGGTGTGCTGAGTCATACTTACATAAGACAGTAAAACCTTCCTAAAAACAAGGTCTCTCTCTTCCTGATTTTTTAGGAATTACTACTGTTGCTTTTTAAAGTAGAAAGCTGAGAACTGCCTAAATGCTGAATATATTTAAATATTTTAAGGGACACTTTTCCACTATTATGTTTTCACACAGTATGTAAAAGCATACATTGATTTAAAATCTGATCGTAGTCTGGAAATTTGACTCATGAATAGTGTTTTCTTTGGGAATTATTTAGTGCAGTACTGTATTTACTGGCATGCGTCCAAGTAAAAAAAAAGTGTAAACAGAACTTTGAAATGAATTAATCATTTATTATTATTATTCTTCACTACATACAGAAAGAATATTCTGTTTATAATCTATGCTTTTTGCCTAAAAAAGTAGAAACCTTAAATGAGGATGTGATGAATCACTGAATGGGGCTTTTTGCTCAGCCAAGACATTATGGATGTGGACATTAGCTTTTATTGGTCAGGTTATCACTTGTCCTCATACATGTTTGACCCCTCTTATCTAAACATACTTATGTGCTGTCACACATCCAGAATTACTACCTAGTTTGTAATCAGATGTACCTGGGGCTTCATTGATCTAATCTGGCCTGTTTGCATCTGCTGTAGAAAGCACCTGGATCATATGACAGGCAGGGGACAGTCGTGGCAGGGAAGGGGTAGGGGGGATCTTGAAGAAAACTTGGCAAGAAGCAGCTCTAGACTAAGTTATTCTTATGGACCATCTGGTGTTGGATCACTGGATCCTACACTGGATTGTTGTTTTGTTCAGACTGGACTAAACACTATCTGCTACAGTTATTAATGCAATTATAGGCAAAACCCCCCTACATTCATCTACCAGTGGTGGAAGAGTTGTATTTGCCAAATGCTTTTGTCTCTTACAAGAAAGGTTATGATTCCCTTATGCCGAAGAGCACTTTTCCATTTAAAGCAAATGTGTTAATATCAATGCAATAGACAGTCATATAAATATTTTCATAATTAGAAAATAGCATTATCCAAAGTTGGCAAAGAGAATAAATATTAGAAAACAATCTGACACACATTCTCAAAAGTGAGATATTCTAAATAGAAGAATCAGTCTCTATTCCTCCAATCTGACTAGTAGGAGAACAATCAAAATCCTATGCAGAATCCGTCAGATCAATTTAATGACTAAGGAAAAGATGACACCAAGTTGTTTACTGGATTGTTTTTTGTTTTGGTTTTTTTTTGAAACATGCTTAAATTTGGGTTCTTTTAATTAGGAAAAAGTCTCCCTAAAAGCTATATTTAAACCTCAGTTGTATATTCGGAATATGCTATACTATGTGTATGAGAAAAAGCCTTTTAATAGACTTACAGAGGACTAAAGGTTGGATTTTTCTGTAATTAACAATGGAACTATGTGAATTATGCATAATTTTTAACATCTGAGAGAAGTTATAAGGCATAAAATCTTGTTTCTGTTCTTTCTTCAGCTATTATTGTGTACAGATTGCCCTGGACCTGGAAGTGCAGCAAACTTCTAATGAAGTTCATACACGCTGGATTAAACACCATAGCTATGATTCTTGCGATCGTTGCTATGGTAGCCGCGTTCGAATACCACAATGCCCAGAACATTCCTAACATGTACAGTCTGCACAGCTGGATCGGGCTGACTGCTCTTATATTTTATTCTCTCCAGGTCAGAATCTAACTGTATTTATAAATGGGTTGTAACTTTGAGGAATGTTTCAGGTAATTTAGGCACAATAGGCCCTCCCTAGTACACCATAACTACTGGGATAGCCATTTTACACTGTGATTTGGCAAATTAGCATGTAAATGTGCAAATACTGGATCCTTGATTTTGAAGAAAAATGCATCTTAAAGCATATTTTGTTTATTTGCTGGGATAGTGACCATTTATTTACTGTACAGTTACACAGTAGTGTGTTTCTAAGCTCTGTTAACTCCTGAAGTTAAAGTTATTCGGTTTGTTGGAAGCACATTTAAATACAGTGAGAGCTTTTATTAAGGATGTCTCAAATGAAGTAACTGGTTTTTTTTTTTTCAGCTGTCATAATTTTAAGTAGTCACTTTCTGGCCTTGTTCTGTTTATCAGCAGAACAAGTGCTGCAGGAAGCAGTAGAGATCTAAAGGATCTGACATCTGAATGAGCTACTACTGGCTAAGCAGTTTTCCTGAATCAGCAAAACTTTGACAGATGTTTGTGGGCATGCTTTTAACTGCTCCCATTGGCAGAGAATTAGTGTTATCATAATGTAAAATGAGCTAACTTAACATGTTTTGCATTTGGCATAGAGAGGACCAGGCATGCCCTGACATTTACAGTACACATACAGAAAATCCTCAGCTGAGGGGTTTGTGTTCTGGACTTTTATCCTTCACTGCTCAGGCTAGGAGCTACAGGAAATAGTGTTGAAATAGTGTTTTTAACACTTAGAAAAATAGAAAGCATATTGCAGCATTGTTGAGTATATTCTCTATAGGTGAAAAACATAATGGAATGGGTACAAATAAGAAGGAACAATGTTATAAAAATCTTTGTCCTAATAATGCAGCTATTTCAGGGAAATGGCATGTCAGTCTTATGCTCACATACTCTGCCTCCAGGAACAATAGTGTAAATGTATTTATGTCAAATGTATGTTAATACAGTATAGCATACAGACATACATTTAAGAATAGGGCAGAAATTTAAAATGTAGACCGTATCTTGGAAAACAATGTCTTTGGAACGAAGTACTCAAAAATTACATGAATCTCAAAATGACTTCTCACAAAGCTGTGACAATAAGAAAAATATGGCATTAGCAAAACTAATATGAAATACTATGGGATAATTTTTTTTTAAATATAAAAAGAATGACCAGGAAAAAAAAGTAATTTGAGAGTTGGAAAAACTTATCTTCCAGTGCACGATTTAAAAAGCTCTAACTGTTTAGCAAATCTAAGGAAGATTAAGAGATGATTTGATTTTACAGTGTATTAAAAAGCTTCTCAGGGAGAAAGTATCGGGCTCCTTAATCTGTCATGGAAAGACAAAACAAGGACTAAGACAGGAAGTTAAAGCAAGATGAAATACAAATTCATGCAGTACTTCTAATTTAGCAGTAGGGCTGAGTAATGGTAGAACAAATTAAAGAAGGGATGCAACCTCAGTATGTCTGGGCAAGCCTGTGACTGCAACCAAGTGACACGATGGATTATTTTCCATCATGAAAATAGTGCTAATGGGAGAACTAATCTCCTCTCAATAACTTGACACCACCCATACATCTCTTCTCTGTAAATGCCATCTGACTGATACATTGAGAGACCATTCCCCTTCTGAAGATATGTACTTTAATTTAACTAAAACTCTAAAAAAGTAAAATTTTGTAATCCACTCAAGTCAGAAGGTTAGACTGCCTTCTGATCTTCATTTATGTGTAAATCTGTAACAGGAGCAGAGAACGGGACTTGAAGAAACTGTAAAAAAGTAGCTACTCAGACCTTTAAGATATTACTGTATTAGTGACACTGAAAACTTGTGTTTTCAGTACTTAGTTTGGTTGCAGTTTTAGCATTACCTATAAGTTTGGACACTGGTATTAAGTAGGATTATTTTTAAAATATTTGATGTCTGCTTCCTAAGTGCTAATCCAGAATTCTTTGGTTTTGAAGGGAAACACATTCAAAAATAGAAATGCCAATTATTTTCAAATTTTTACCTGAAGACATCTGAGAATGGAATTTTTATGATTATTTTTATTCTGCTTGAGAAGTGCAGCTTGTTTTCTATATAACTTTAACTATAAATCTGTTTTATGTTCAGCTCTTCTTCGGTTTTGCTGTCTTTCTGCTCCCTTTTGCTCCAGTTTATCTCCGAGCACTTCTCATGCCAATACACGTTTATTCGGGTCTTACCATCTTTGCAACAGTGATTGCAGCCGCTCTCATGGGAATCACAGAAAAGCTTTTATTTTCATTGTAAGTATTTTTTCCACTTGTTTTTGAAGTTATTAATTGGAAACTATACTTCTGTTTGCGCATAATAATAAGCATCTAGTATTGGGACATTGTTTTGTTTTAAAAAGACTACCCAGCAGGAGACTGCTGGTTTTGGACCAGGATTGTCTTTAAAACAATCTTTTCTGACTTTTCCTTTCTCTTTCCTCTTTCAAAGGAGAGATCCTGCATACAGTGCATCCCCACCAGAAGCAACTTTTGTCAACTGTCTTGGTCTTTTGCTTGTCATATTTGGTTTACTTATTTTGTGGATGGCAAGCAGGCCCCATTGGAAGCGCCCCCTAGAAGAGAACACTAAAGTCCTGCGGCCCATTGGAGGGACTGCTGAAGGCACAGAGGTGGAATCCACAATGACAAGTAGTAGTAATGCAGATAAATCTGATATGAGGATCAATACTGAAGCAGCCAGAAAACAAAACCTGAAATTTGATGAATCAAGCCAAAGATCAACTATGTAAAGAAAATACACAGAATAAAAGTACTATTATACTGCTAAAATCTGCCCGTCCCCCTGGTGGGGTTCCTTCTAATAGTTATATTGATATAAAAATAGGTTGGGGGGTTATTTTCATTATGGCTTGCTCAAAGAGACTCAAGTTTTCTGCATATGAGTTTAAATTCCAGTAAGTCCCAAACATATTATACTGGTTCCTGCTCAGTTCTCATTTAAAAAACGAGAGCATGAATGATATGAATGACATGAATGACATCACCTAATTAAAAATGTTTTCCATATAATTTCTTAATTTTATGCTTATATCACTTATAGCCATGAAAAATTAACAAGATTGAGACTAAATTTTGCTCTGATTTTGCAGGTTATGACTCAGTCATGCAGTATACTAGACAGAAGAATTTAGTTGTTCACACATAAACTTTCTGGTAATGTTCAGTTTTTTAGAGCTGTGATTTCTCTAGCTGATTAACCCCCTTACCAGCTGCTGAGATCTATGGGATTTGAGGTAATTCAGCACTTTGAAGAGTTGCTCCATAAAAATTACTCCAATTTTAGTCTAAAATTTTTAATTCAAAACAAGAAATTAAAAGTTTGCTTGGTAACTTCATAAAATGTTATGTTTCCTTTACAAACTTGTGGGTTATTTTTTTTCTAAATCAGAATGTATCTGTTGACTTTTTAACAAACTCTACCAAATATATTGTATACAGACAACATTTGGCTTTGGATTATGTGCAATCATTACTGAAATCTAAGGAAACGCAGAATGGAAATCCAAATGCAGAATTTGTCTTATTTGAAAAGCTATAGAAACACACTTAGAAAGAGATATATCACTTGAACCAAGTCTTCCTTTTATCCCCGAAGGCAGCATTTTACTATCTTTATTTGATTGCACAGTTCTGTTGATTTATGGCACTAGACTAGGAATTAGGTTAGCAACCAGAAAAGACTACTATCAGTCTGTCAGAAAAAAAGGAACCTGAAGTAAGAAATGCTTTCTGAAAGAAACAGCTGAGCTTTGCTGATTTGATTGAAGTGTTACCTATTAACTGAAAGCCAATTTGGGTATCTCCACACTGATACAATCATTATTGTCACAGGCATGAAGACGTACTTTATAAGCAAACTGTCTAAACTCTATGACTTTTTAATTTGAAATTAGAGTGTTAAATAATGCAGTCTGAGTCTCTACTGGCACTTTACTCTTATAGCTTTTTCTGATAATTGAAATATTAATGTATTATGCTCATTCATTAATATCACAGATATAAACAATATTTATATTTTTACTACTATAGAAGAATAAGTATAGTAGATTATTTTGATTGCATGTCAAAAATGATGAGCTTTTCTATTATAATCTCTTGTAAAAGCTGCAGAGCCCACTACAAGTCCAAATTTACCATTGTTCATGTTGGAATAAAGACAGTTTCAGACAGCATATAATTTCCTAATTTTTTAAACACTACATAAATTTTTATCTACTTCAGCTTTTAAAAATGTTTAAACACATTAAACTTTAACAAATATGCCATTTTTGTAGTTCAGTGTTGTGTTAGGAGAACCTCCCCGTCGGGAAACTGAACCCAGTCTCCCGTGTGACAGGCAGGGATACTCACCGCCATACTAACAAGGACAGACACCACCATGTGCTGGTTTCACCAGGGCTGCACTGTGGGGCCACCACGTGCTGGCCGCCGGGCTGTGCTGTGCCCATGCGGCCGCCAAGCCATGGGGGTCCTCAGACCGGCGGGAGGGCGGGCGGGGCAGCCCTGTCGCAGGAGAGCAGTGCGAGGGAAGATCTGTGGTAACACAGTGGGGGAGGATAAGGCCAGGGAAGATAGTGGGTTCTTCTGGGGGGCTGGAGGGTTTTGGCTGGGCTGGGGCCATGGGAGGTACCCAAGCCCCGGGTGGGTCCGGGGGCCAGAACGGTTTGGTTTTGGCTCACCTGCGGCTACTGCCCAGGTTAGGTTTGTTTTGGATTTATTTATTGCGTCCCAAAAGGGTGGTCAGGACAAAGGGATGTTCTTGGGTATTTCCCTGTGTTTGAGTATAGATGGGTGGCAGAAAAGTAGGGAGTGAATGGCTTGCCCTAACCATTTTGAGTGGGAAAGAAGCCTGTGTACCCCTATGCGGTTGCAAGCTGTGCTGGTGATGGTACATGCCTTCGGTAGGGTCTCCCATGCCAGACAGGTCTGAGCACTAATAGGCCTTAGCGGCCCTGACCAGCCTCACCCCCAGATGCCTGCCCATAAATCCAAGGGCTCTAATTAAGCTCAGTCTGGGTGTTTTGGGGCTTACCTGTGCCCCTTGGACCTGACTTCTTGGCCTGATTTCTGCCTGACCCCATCACCAAGGACCTGCCCAGTAAGCACAGGACTGTAACCCTCAGTAGATTGGGTTATGACCTGTGGACTGACTTTCCAGCATGACTGTCGACCTGCCTCAGCAGTTGAACCTGGTTGCCATTTCCATGCCTGCGTCGCTCCCAGCCAGCCCTCATTGCTCCCTGACATATTCAGCCTGGACTCAGAAATGGACTACTTGCTGTAGACATGCCGTGGCTTCTCCATTTATAACTATTTCTTCTCTTCATATTGTTTTACGCTTAAAAAGCTTCAAAATTACATTTTAGTTATAATCTACAAATTACAGATGAGGTTCATGAAGTGAACTAAGATGTTTGCTGGACAGTTAGTCCATAAAGCAATTTTTTTCCTGCATTTACAATGATGCAAAACAATACCATCACTTCACAGGTCTCCACACCTAATAAGAGTAGCATCTGCAAATATACATTTCCATGTTGAAAAGTATGCTTAAAATCTGTAGCAATGTAAAATGAGAGATAAATCTTGTCCTCACTTTATTGCATACTGTAAGAAGTTGCAAGGGCCTTGCAAAACAGAACCTCAGCAGCTTTCAAAATGTACTGATAACTATACAGCTGGTGACTGGAATTAACAACTGCAGCCCTGCAAAGAAGGCACTGTTATACATGGATTTGGATGAACTCTTCTTAGCTACCAAGCAGTGGGACCCTGGCAATGGCACTGCAAAAGCCTGGGAAGAATTTGCCTATCCATGAGACTGTAAGTGTATAAACATAAGCACTATTTGAGTTTGCATACAGACCTAAGCACTGCTATCCTATCCTCAAATAAATGACATAAAATTCACAGGCAGTACAGGCAGTCAGCCACTGACACATCAACAGCTGTTCAAATCCCCCACAGTAGTGTTACTCCACTTTGAAGAAAAGTATCTTTAAGTAAGAATTGCTCCCAGTGATTTTAGTTGACTTCAGAGTTCACTGTTATTCCAGTCTCTGACTGTACCCATACTGCATTTGTACCTGCTTTTAATAAGAAGTCAAATATTCTGGCACAGAATCACATAGAGTGTGGCTTTCGATTTCTTCCTTTGCAAGCCTACACCAGTCATCGGAGAGTCTTGTGTACTCTGAACCTCTTTCTGATTTTCAATTGCTACTCAGGTACTAACTATAGGAAGCTCTATCAAGGAATCTACACATGGTTTGAGATCTCCACAGCGACTCCCATGTCTTCTTACTAAGTGAAGAGGTGACTACAATCCTGTGAGAGTTCAGACACTTTTTCCCATTTCTTTCACATTATTTTGTACGTACTAACATTATGCTTTCCAAGCTACTGAGTTACATGTGCTCCATTCACTAATTAACATTTCCTTCTTATTCCAAACTCCTTTCTCCATTTCTTCTAAGGACATTTTATTCCTATATTTGTATTCCCTGAATCTCTGCTCTAGCAAATGAAATCTTTATATCTCTGAATATGTTTTCTCTGGTTTATAAACCTAGTAACTAATCTCTCATTTTTGGGAGGGTAACTCAGTTTAGTATGAGGAAGGCAATTCCTCCTAATGCCTTAAAGGACTAATTCACTCTGAAGTGAAATCAGCTCTTGTGGAATGTAATAACTGGATAAAAAGACATTTTGTACATCAGTCCAATATGTACAAATTAAAATTATATTACAAACCACATGCATAGTTTTATTATGTTATCGACATATTTATATGATAGTTATTTGTAGTACACTTAGTCTTCCTTTGCCTATCTCTAAACATTTAAAACATCCCTAATCAAATTACTAATAATATTTTTTAACATTTAGGACTGTAATAATAAAAAATATTTTGGGGGTTTGCTCTAACATTTTGAATTTTCAATTAAGAATATTTTTGTTGCTTTAGAGTCAGTCTGTATGTAAAAGATATAAAACCCATCCCACCAGCTACATCCAACAATTTTTAGTGACTTTATAATTTAAGGTCTGACTCATATTGAGAGAAGACAGCTTGTGTAGCCTCTATGTAAAACACTAGGAGAAGCAGAAACTTCAATCTGTTCTCTTTATAAATTTGTTTATTCAGAAAGAAGCTTTGAAATAAAAGGCTTTGAAAGGCTGGCAGGCTTGCTGAACAATGAGTTGTTATATTTTGAAGGCATATTATCTTTAAAAATACAAGAAAACCTGAAGTGTTTCTAATGAGAGAACTCGTATTTTTGAAAGGAAATAAATAGAAGAGTTTGAGAGGATATTTTTGTTGTGATTTTTTTTTTCTTCCTCCTGGGGCTGCCTATTGCTCTTATGGGGAAGTTTCCTGCTGATTTGACTTTCTATTCTGCTGTGAGACTGATGCCAAGATTTACATGATTGCTGTGGATAGAAACTGGATTTAGCATAAGGAAGATAACTGCTTTTCCCCTAGCAAGAGACAGAAAAGGGAAAGACAGAGTGGGGCACATAGACAATATTATTTGAAGCTATATTCTTGGTCAATTACTTTATTCAGCCTCTATTTCAGGTTATGCTGCAACTAATAAAAAGCAAGAAAGCTACTGGTGTCAAGCCAGGAACAAGATAAAGAAGGAAACTCGTTGTAGTTTAATGCAAATGTCCAACTATAATGGAAGCAATGTACTGGTTTTATATAGAACTGTCATAGCACATCTTGTAACATAAACGTAATTAACAAAAACTCTCATCAGAATTTGCTGGGTGGTGATTTGCCTGATATGGGGAGTCCTTCAGCAGAGAGAAAAGAGTGAGTGTAGAACTGTGCATCGTTACAGTTATTTTAGCAATTCATTGTCTCTACAGTCTTTTGCACATTCTTTAATTTTGAATTACATGTTCTGAACATTTAAACAGGGGTTAAGATTTTTGTTGATAAAGCAGGTTTGTGCAACTTGAAATCATTTCCAGCCAGTTGGCAGACTGTTATCTTCTGTCAACCTACAGTACCTATGGAAAATGCAATCTTTTGAGATACTGAGAGAAGTTTGCATCATAATGCAGGAAACTTCACGACCAAAGCAAGACTCCACAGTAAGCACACAAGAAATACTGTGGGTAGAAGGCAATTTGAGGGAGTTTAGCACTGAGAGGTTTTCAAATGTAATTATTAACAGATCATTTAACCAAATTTTAGTAATTTTTCTAATTAAATAATATACACAAAATAAGTTAAATACCATAATGAGTCAGTAATTAAACAAACGAGAAATAAATATTATCTACTTGATCTAAAAGTTTAAATTCAGTAACTGGAAGATAGTATCATATTACTGAGGTAAATATTCTGGAGTTCCTGAACTAGATGTATATAATAGAAAGATGGGTAAGAATTAATTTTGTTCCCTTTTTGTTCAGTTAGTTATATGAACAACAATTTATTCTGACATTAAAATCAGGTTATCTAACTACAATGACTAATTTTATGGTTTTGCATTTTGTTGATTACAAAGTTATGATTATCTTGTGAAATTCAATTATTAAGAATAACTGATCCTTTAAGTTGAGCCTGTTGTAGGGCTGGTTTTGCTGCTAGAAAATAGCATACTTGAGATACTCAGTTACCACCTGCAAAATCTTCAGAGAACATTCAATTAAAAAAAGTGTCATCTTAGGGCCACTGATAATAATTGCTTGGTATTTTTACATATACTAAAGATTATCTTTAGTATCTGTGTTTCTTGAATAGAAATTTTAGCAAAGCCTTGAATTTGGGGTATATGGACAAGCTTACTGCAGTTTAGAAGTTTATCTGAGCACCCAAAGTCTTAGTGAACTCACCATTTTACTGAGACTCTCCTGAACACAATTATTTTGGAGATAAACCTAATAACCTGATACATAGTTACAAAATTACCATGAGGGTTATGGTATAGACTCATTAGCATTTATCTACTTTCCAGAACCATCTATTTTCTTTTCAAAACATGGTAAATTGAGACTTGATTTGGGGTTTTACATTTTGCCCCCTCTGCTTTTAGAGTGGAGTGTTGACGTAGATTTTTGTTTCAAAACCTCTTATTTTTTTTACTATCTTCTGCTATGTCACATTTGACTTTAATTCCTCTTGCATGGGGAAGAGAGCACTAGAGAACAAGAAGTGTCTTATTTCTCCCCTCTCTATTTTTCACAGTTGGCTAATGAGATTTCTAAGGATGAAATTCAGGGCAAGGTGCCTTACCAGAAAGTTCAGTGTGAAGTCCAACCTCTGTGAACTATTTTGACCTTCTACAAATCAAAACTTGTAGGTCTTTAATCAATAATTCCCATATCAGTTCAGAAATTGTGTGCAAGCATACAGAAAAAAATTGGCAGTTAAAGAATTTTGATGATAGAATATTCTCCTAACTCTAGACACATTGTTCGAAATTGTAATTAACAAAAACTTTTTAAGTACCTAATTAAGATTCTACATTAATAGCTTAGAAATGTTGTAAGACTGAAAGTTTTTCTGAAAACAAGAGCCTTGACTATTGTGTGTGTCTACATGTGAGAAAGTTTATGCAGGTACATACATATATACATACATACATACATGTATATATATACTGTAGAATGAACACATTTTTTTCATATGAATTAACTAGCAGGGCAGCTTTATGTTGCCATCATTTTGTATGCATTGATGGAACCAACTGTGCTTTTAAATGGTAGTAATTAATTTTTGATGCCTTAAAAGGATAATAAAATAACAATAAAATCTAACTAACACTTACTCAAAGACATATCTAAAGCCCTTCAGGTGTTTTAGTGTATATTTAACCATGCATTAGCTTCTACCAGTTTGAGAGGACTCATCTTTGTATTCTATTTGTAGTAAAGAAGTCAGCCAAAACATACAAACATTTGACCTGATTTAAGTGTCCCTTACCAACAGACTTATGAGCAGTTGCCTAAGCAGCTGCCTAAGCTGTTGGGATCCAGTCTTGCCAGATCTCCGGAGCTCTTCCCTTAAAACTGTCTTATTCCCTGATGCTTACCAAAACTTTACAGTGCTTCACTGATAAACTAAAATCACTATCTATTATACTAGTCAATACTGTCTTGGATTTTTTAAAAATTAAGCTTAATGCTAAGCTGCCTACCTCTGCCCAATCTATTTTGTACTTGGATTATTGGATGCGCCAATGAAGAACAATCCTTTTGCTTTTTATTTTATAGTCCATTGTACAGCAAATTCCTTGTTCCTGACTAGAACCCCTATTTATGCTGTGTTGGAAGGGACTCACAAGGATCATTCAGTCCGACTCCTGGCCCTGCACAGGACCATTGCAAAGAGTCACACCATGTGCCTGAGAGTATTGTCCAAACACTTCTTGAGCTCTGTCAGGGTTGGTGCTGTGACAACTTCCCTGGGAAACCTGTTCTAGTGCCCAACGACCCTCTAGGAGAAGAACTCCTTTCTCATATCCAACCTAAACCTCCCCTGACACAACTTCAGGCCATTCCCCTGGTTTCTGTCTGTCACTGGTCACCACAGAGAAGAGACCAGTGCCTGCCTCTTCTCTTCCCCTCACAAGGAAGTTGTAACTGCAATGAGGTCTCCCCTCAGTCTCCTCCAGACTGAACAGACCAAGTGCCCTCAGCCGTTCCTTACACGGCTCCCCCTCAAGGCCCTTCACCATCTTCGTTGCCCTCCTTTGGACACCCTCTAGTAGCTTAATATCTTTCTTATATTGTGGCACCCAAAACTGCACACAATATTCAAGGTGAGGCAGCCCCAGTGCAGAGCAGAACAGGAAAATCCCCTCCCTCAACCACCTGGTGATGCTTTGCCTGATGCCCCCCAGGACACGGTTGGCCCTCCTGGCTGCCAGGGCACTGCCGAGTCAACTTGCCATCGACCTGGACCCCCAGGTCCCTTTCCATGGCACTGCTTTCCAACATCTCATTCCCCAGTCTGTCTGTACATCTGGGGTTGCCCCATCCCAGGTACAGAATCCAGCACTTCCCCTTGTTGAACTTCATATGGTTGATGATTGCTCAGCCCTCTCATTTATCCAGGTCTCTCTGCAGGGCCTTTGAGGGAGTCAACAGCTCCTCCCAGTTTTGTGTCGTCTGCAGACTTGCTTAGTATTCCTTCCTGTCTCCAAGTCCTTTATGAAGATCTTGAAGAGCACAGGGCCCAAGATGGAGCCCTGTGGCACCCCAGTAGTGACAGGTCACCAGTCTGATGTTACCCCATTCACTATTACCCTCTGTGCTTGAGCCGTGAGCCAATTTATATCAGTAACACAAATATAATAAGAAGAAAGCTTTTCACTGAGGACAGCAGAAAATGTCCACTGTATTGAATTCAACTGAGTTGTATGACTGAAGGTCTAAGGGGCTTAAGCCTAGATTTCTACAGTAAAAGTATTTGTATATCCACCCAAAGATGAAATAATGAATACATCTGCTTTGCTTGAAATAATGAAAAATCTCATTGAGAAAGTGTGCTTAACATTCCACAAGTCAATGCTGTTTATTACAGTGTTATCACACACATGCAGCCATTTGTTATAGAATAAACAAAATGATTTTTTTTGTTTCACCGGGTCAAAAAGCATGGGCAAAGATGTGCTGCAATTCATTACAATGTCACTTGAAAAGCTTTCATAATAATGAAGCTTCCTTTCTGGATTTATAATCAAATCACATTGATGTCAGAGAGCTCATCTAATTAGTTAGTTTTCATTGACTTAAATATATGTTTATATTTCTTAGCTGTTGTTGTCAGCTTTACAACAGTGTTTTTCATTAAAGGTTGGCAAAAAGTATTTAACCATATCTTAAGTGGACTCATCTGCACAGTTCTGGTTGCTGGGATATTCTGCTAAAATCTCTTGGTTCTTCAGAACAGTTTTGTGTATGATAGACCCTACTTCCACATCTTTATGCAGCTGTACACAAGATTGAATCAAAATCAAGATGGGAAGGCTTGCAGAATGAATCAGCAAACAAGTGTTTCTAAACTAAAAAAAATATCTATCACAGGTTTCCTGATGATATGAGAAGTATAACACATTGTAGTGAGCCTACCATCTGAACATGTGGAAGGAGAAATACAGAACACAAATCTACAAAAATCCAGTAAAATTGTAAAGTCTTTCGTAGTATCAGTTCTACAGATCACATTATTTCTTGAGGCCAGAGACAGAATCTCATAATGTGATCCTTTTCCAAACAAAACAGGTGTCCAAGTAAAAGACAGTTGTGCTTTTCACCACAGTTTTTAAGGAGATTATTGATTTTGTATGTGTCCATTTAAGTGTGTCTATTTGAGATGTGTTAGGACGGTTTTTTTAGAACTACTGAACACCCATAATTGACTGTTGAGGTCATTATCATTCTTGGTGTTCATTTTAGCTCATACAGTTAATAATCTTTAGAATACCCAGTTTGTCATTTTCTTGTTCACCAGTTCTGTTCTCTATACTATATTAACAAAGATACATAAAAATCTTTTCTCTCTTCAACTCACTATCCATGGATAATTTCTTTGCTCTGGAGTGGTCTAGCATGATGTTCTGGAAGTTGTTTGAGATATATGCAACACATACAGGATGTTCCTGCATCAATATATTCTAGCATCATCATTTTGGCAGCTCCTCCAGTACAAAGTCAGTTCTAATTTATTCCTCACATCTTTATATTGGAATCTCAGAATTTTCATCCTCCACACTTCCCCAGTCTTCTGACACATAGTTTTGCACATCTGGTTGTCTTTCTGTTATTTGCTTTGGACAGTCTCTTTCCAATTCAAGCTAAATATGGAATAAAATATTTTGCTTTAAATGCTTATTCTTTCTCTTTCTCTGTGGTTAGCCTGCACATTTGGTAACATTTTAGAACCTTCTATTTACCTTTCAAGCCATTTCAGAACACCTCAATATTTTTGCTCTTATTTTAGAACCTTCAGAAAATAAGAACTTCTTTCCTGCATTCACATACAAAGCAACAGCAAAGAGAACTTAGCTGTAGTTTTAAAAACTCAGAACATTGAGGTTTGATTACTATTCTGAAAGAAGTCCTTTAAAAAGGGAAACCTCAGGAACATTTACCTTTGTGCATCACAGTACAGTGCAGAGATCTTTGGCATACTGATGACAGAATCTGCACATTCACTTTTAGCTCTCTAGGGAGTCTTATGGAGTTCAGATGCAGCAGTCCATGGTTCAATTTCTTGCTGGAATGGATTCTCCACAAGTAGGGATAATCCTTCATTTGATGCTTACTCACTTGGATATATTTCTGTATTCCATACTGGCCACATCAGGTTTTGCAATGCTTATTTATTTTTGCCAGAACACATTGCTGCATTAGCTGGTATTATTACCCTTACACGGTTGAAATGGCACTTTTCTTCTATGATCTTCTTTTCATTAGCTTAAAATAACTTTTTAAAGCAATTATCTCTAGGTTAATACTTCTCAGGCTTGTTCTCAGGCTAACAGTTACATTTTTACCATTTTTAGTTGGAAGAGAATGCACTCAGTAGTTTTTGAGGATCAGGCTTTCAAATATATACAGATACAGTTGGCAAATGCAATAGTTCCTTATTTCCATTCATTTAATTCTTATCCTCCTAACTGTAAGTAAGTATGATATAGTAACATCTCAAATACCACTTCCAATCTTTTTTGTTTTGAAGTTCCTCCTGAAGTTTGTTTTTGTTAAGTTGTACGGTATTTAGAATATCTTTTGACTTGACTCAGTATCTGAATTGATTAGATAAAACTAGTAATAACCTCAATATCTTTATTATATGAACTGTGCATCTTAACATACATAATATATGCATGTATTGATACATTACCTCAATTACATAATTTTAATTTATATTATAATAATAAATAGATGGTCTTATATCTTAATTAAAATATAGCTTAATTACATAACAGAGATGTTAATGTTGTAATTTTAAATCTGTAAAATCTATATAACTAGGTAAGATTTCGAAAGAACATTTTGTTCTCTAGGTAAATACAGCACAGTGTGGCATAATGTATAACATGACATTTTATGACATCATGGTCATATATATATAAACACACACACACATATATATATAAAACAGTAACACAGTTTAAAGAAATAGGTTATTTCACCTGAAAGACAGCAGCTGAAGATGGGAGACATGGAAAAATTACCTTTATGCAAACCTCACGCTGTACCACCCGGCAGCTCGTGTCATGTACCTTTCAGCCACCACCGAATCTCCTGTGAACAATGGAAGATTCAAAACAGATACAAATCAGAACAAGTCACAGTTTTTTGCATTAAATATTGCTTAATCTTCCTAATAATTATATTTTTTGTTATCCACTATTACTAAACTTTAGTTGGCTAAGAAAATTCTAAAAGCATTTCCAATATTTTCTTAGCAGGCACTGAATCAGAACTTTCAATTGCTACAGCACCATATAAAAAGTGTATTTAAAAGGTATTTCAGTCCAAGGCCTGACAGAGCAATTTCTAATCACTCAGCTTCTTACCACCAGCACTATTCTTTCCAGTGCAGAAACAATTCATAATACAGAGTCACACCAGCATTCTGTTAAGTCCTACACGCTTCAGCAAATAAAACAAGGTGATTTGACAATCTTAGATATAGCTCACTCTTTTTGGATAAATAAAAAGCCAGTAAATTTAAGCATTTCTTTTCATTTTACATAATTTTGTGGAATTTATTTTAATAAAATGATCTCAGAGATCTAATTGATCGGTTTCCATCAGTAATTTAGAGATAGATTTTCAAAGGCATGAAAACCTAATAAGAATGCATCTAATTGATTTTCAGAAAGAGCTGAGGACTTGATCCTGCATTTACTGCAGTTGGCACTGAAATTTTCATTGATTTAAATAAGAACAGGTTCATACCTGCAGAGACTAGCTGCTATTTATGCCTTTCACACTATCCCTTCCATAGTTAGAGATTTCTTCCCATTTTTTGTACAAATAACCTACACACTTGATGTGAAATGAAAACTCTAAGAGCATATATTCATGTCAAAACAAAAGAAAAAAGGAAATAATGATTTTGTACATACACTCAGTGCAATTGACCTTATATTACCAAAAAAAAAAACCAACCAAAAAACAACAAACCAAAAAACAAGTCACATTTCCAAAGCTAATGGAAGCTTTAACACTTAAGAGTGAACACATTGCAACTGCCCCTCAATTTTATGTTGCCTCTCTTCACTGAAGTCAATGGCATTATTTATGAGTAAAACAACCAAAACGTTGAATACCTAGTTTAGTCTCTAGCTGTTTAGAGGCCTACAAGTTTGAGTAACTATACACAGAACTATTGCTTTACCGCTGCAAGTGAGGAAAATGTTATGAAACATTCTATCAATGAATGAAACACTGTGATCTTATTCTGTTTTATGTAGTAAAGAAATGCAACTGAGTATTTTAAAAGTATTCCGATGCAGGGAATATCTGGCTTTTCAGAGCATTGTCTCACTGATATATGCAAAGATCAGAAAGGGGTGATAGTGTCAGCATTCCAAATTCATCTATATGAAACAACAAGATAATTAGGTGTAAAAAATGCATAGTCATGCTCAAGGCAGCAAAGGATCAATTTCATCTGAAGGCAAGTGGAGTGTGCACTGTATCATCTGATCCAAAGGAGTGACCTCCTTGATTCAAATGCAAAACGCCTATTCCTGTTGCAGATGGAGTTTTCCAGGACAAAGTGTTCAATAGAAAGATTACATTTCCAGTGGGGCAGAAAGGTATTTGCCGGTGTCTCATTACAGCTTTGATACAAACATCTTGGATTTCAATTAGCTTTGAGATAGAACAGCAATAATCCAGCATTGAAACTACAGACAAACCTTTGTTTCTTACGCCATTATATGTGGATTTTTGTTTCATTTGCAATAAGATATCACAAGATTTCCAAAAGAAATAAATAGAAGGAAATAACATTCCATTCATTTTAATGGCAGAGATATCACTTAGTGATGTCTGTCTGATAACTTTGCACTAGGAGGCGAGGGTGACATAATTTACATTTTTTCCAGCATAAATGAAAAGTGCTGAATTCCTTGAACCGTAAGTGTCCCATCAGTTCTACCCTCACTGTCCCACCTCCTATTATTAACATACCATATCCACTCTGATGCTTTTGATCCCTTTCTATGAAAAGTAATTTGCCTTCTCAATGGAAATAAGTATGAAATTTGCTCTAGTACATTTCAGGAGTTCAAACAATGGCCCACAGAAATTTCCACCCTGTGGAGATAATCTTTTAACCTCACAAATTCAGACTTTGCAGTCATTTAAAATGCTTACTCCTAAATATTATTTGATATTTAAGAAAACTAGTATGTTCTTCTGAATCGATCATGGAACTAGGAGATTGAAGGGCAATTCTTAACTGTCACTTGAGTATCTGTGACTGATTTTGAATTAACTCCTGTAAAACTGGATAGTATTTGCCATCCTTACTTTAGACCTGCATCACAAGGGTAACTGTCAGTTTCTGATATGTGGCAGGAAGAAAAGCTCATAAACCACTCAGGTATGATTCAGTTATTGATTTCTTTGTTAGTAATGAAGTTATGATCTATGCCATGCAGATATGATTTTAATAACACTCCAAATTACATATGATGCCTTCCATCCAAAAGGCTTCCTTTCAAATATCAAATCACATAGCTTTAGCAGTAAGAAATATTGCTATTGAAATAAATATGGTTAATTTGACACACTAAACAACTGAGACTAAGAAAAAAATAAAGATAGGTCTGTAACCTAGTAACCAGTGGCAAAAACTACTGGTGGCAAAGCACCACTTTTCCTCCTGTGACACCAAGGTGAAATTCAAGACATGACTGCAGTCACTTGCCCCCACAATTCCAGAGCAGGGAGAAGAGCTGTGAAAATGGTCCTTTTAAGATGAATTGTTCTATGAACTATCCACAAGGTTTTTTCTCTCCGAGAAAGAAATGCTACAAAATGCTAGATTTATCACTAAACATAAAAATGAAAACCAGGAAATTATAAAATCTCATGGATCTGTATTTTTTACTTTCTTTTGGCTGTCATAAATAAATCACAGCAGCTGATCAGTAACTGGCTGTGGATATATACAATGAATTTAAGCCAGCCTCTATAATGGGTTTTTTGCCTCACTTCTGAATTGCAGTCATCTTTAGGGGAATGAATGCAAGAAAGATATAATTCTCTATAACTATAGTGAAATTAAAAATAATTTTCCTGATTAATGACAATATTGCTTAAATAGCACATACTTCCACCGACTTTAATACCAGCTGTAAATACATTTTGCTCATAAAAACAGATCTGCAAATGTGTTAGAGCTTGGTAGCATTACTGGCATACACAATACTAACAAAACCAGTGCTCTTTACTTTTTGTCATAGCGCTATAAAAAAATTTAACAGGTTAGATGGTGCTTTGTGTATGTTATGCAGAACAAGAAATGCCAAATTATACGTGTAGATTTTTTCCAGAAGAATATTTGAACATATTCTATTTACTGTAAAATAAGTGCAAGTCCCCAACTATAAACATATATTTAATATTATTTAAAAAAGTTTTATTTTTATAAGTTTTTTTCTGCAAGTATAATGTAATTGAAGAATTTAATTTTTTCAAATTATTTATTTTTTGCAGAGTAGCAGATTTTGATTGTAAACTTCTAAAGCCACAGAAAAGTCCAGATGGCTGTTTCACAAGATGTTCCATGAGAAAAACTATATGAGTTGGTAGTTTTTTCTTTCTGTACTCACAGCACTCTCAGAATACAGATTTGAAAAGGACATCAGAGATCTAATCTGCTTTAGCAGAATAAGTGTTCTTTAACATGTAATAGCTGTCTAATCTCCTGTTAAAAATTCCAGAGAGAAGAGGTTCCAGTAGCAAATTTAACAAAACAACACCACAAACTGCTTTCTCTAAGACAAACAGGCTCATTTCTTATAAAACTTTTTCTGACAGGAACAACAGATTTGACTCAACAGAAATCTGAGTACTAACAGCCATCAGGACCCGTGGTGATGATACCTATGTTTAAAAGCAGTTATTGAATAAAAATTTGCCAGCAGTAGAGTATCCAGTTATACACACACATACCAGCAAAATATACTTTATTTGTTGAAAATTGTATACTTCTCTCAGCCTTTAAAGAACTGAAAGAAATGGCTGTTTAAATTTCTACCATTAGAAAACGTGTGCATTTCACTGTTTTATGGTTTTCTGGAGTCTCAAAATCACATGTCATGGGAAAGATGTACACTTACTTAGGTCTCTACAAGTTCACACATATATATTCCATTTACAAGCCTTACAAAAGGCCTTTTGCAGGTTTATTCTCTTTTTCTGTCTGAAGACACATGTGCTAATGCAGTCAAAGGCATTGAAAGATGTACCATTCAAACCTAAGCGGATTCCTTTTGTTCAAAACGTTATTTTTTAAACTAAACTACTTGCATAGATCAGACTATCTCAGAAGAAAACATAAACCAAAACACTTGTCAAATAGATTAAATAACAGGATATTAATGTAACCAAATTTAGGTCAAGCAAAGTAGAAAGAAAAAATTAATCCTGATTAAAAAATATAATCAACAGTTTAATACGATATGACGTGCTTGGCTAGAGAACATATCTATAAATTAAAAAAAGGAAATCCTGTTTGAGAATAAAACATTAAAATAAAATTAGTCCTACGCTAGCAAGTAGATGGGTTTAGCTATCCAAATTATGTTTAGGAATTTTATGGTTTGAATTTAAAATTTTTTCTGTTAATTTTTTCATAGGAACCCACACAGCAAGTTTCTTAGCAAAGATACAGAAAAGGAACAAATTCTATCTTTACTTACAATTCTGTCAGCAGTAAAATGACTCCATGGCACCAGTCTTTATCAAATAGAATTGTCTGATGCTCAACTAATTCTCATAACAATGTGAAAAGATTAAAATTTAACTGTTCCAGTTAACAGTTACAGCAGAATAAATATTACTTCATGATAAGAATAGAATATCAGAAGCTAGGAATCCTAAATGCTAATCTCTGTGGTCTTGTCACTTCGTCTTTTTAAAGCTCTTATTTCATTTGTAAATAATAATTAAGTACTTGATCTGGCAATTATTTAACATTTCCAGAATGAGATAATTTGATGTCACTGGATGAAAAGTGCATTCACTTTAAGCAAAATGTAGTATTTTAGTGTCCCTTAGTTCATAATAATTCTAGTTTAAAATATATTTTATGGTTATATAAGATATCCCTTTTGCTTACACACAGAAAAATAACTAAATCCTAATGCAAAGTTAAATAAAGTCCCTGAAAAAAAGTTAACACTTTCTCTCTCCTATTTATCCTATTATCTTTTTGGCTAGTAACACTAACTAATTCATACAAAAGGAACTCTGATATCATCTTAACGAATGTTCAAACATATTCTCCCCTCTCAACAAAACTTCCACAAAGATTAACGGGAAACAGGTTCTCAAGCTGAGGGTAGACTGTAGGCTGGCATACAACATACTTTAAAACCTTTCCTTTGCTCTGATCTCTTGGCAGTTCTCATATTCTCTCATAAAGCCAGAGCTAGTGCAGGTTTTGGTGCATTACAGGATCCCTTAGGAAGCTGTCATTATCTCCTCTCTTAAACACATAATAGAAAAAAAAGAAGAGAGTACCGTACACAGACCACACTGAGGAAGGAGAACTTGGAATTTTTCAACTGGTAACCTTATTTTCTGTAATCCTCAAAAAGGACCCATTCACCACCACCTTATTGTGATACAACAGGAAAAAAAATATGTCCATCTAGCAGGAATAGGGAAGGGGAAAGAAACTTATATTAGCAATGTAGCAAATTTTCTAAGCAAAAGCACAGACTAACAAATGATATTAGAAAAGTTATATATTTATATCATGAAATAAAATCTTCCTGATTATTTTAATTCCAGTAAGTCTGTAGGAGGAACTTTTAATTGTCCTGAAATATGAGGGGAAAAAAGGGAGCCTCAATGGAGAAAGGTAGGCCAGCTGCCTTTTCCTAGACTCATGTACTTCCAGAGAGGACAGCACAGCACTGGCAGTTACTTGAGAAAGGAACTACCCTCTCTAGCACAGATCTTGGGCTCATGCTCCAGAGCAAATCACTGTTCCTCAGCAGCACAAGGAGGTGACAGAGCAAGATGATGGCCCAGTTGCCTTTGCTCTCTACCCTTATGATTCAGGCAGCAGAGGAGTCTAATGTTCTCCAAAAAAACAAAAGTAGAGACTCTTCTGAATCAAATGGTATCTTCCTCTGCTTAGTCTGGATTCCTGCTCACCTGCAGCAGAGACCTGATGCACCTTTATCATTCTTTTACATGTCTCAACTTCTCAGTAATACACTAGTTCTGTTTACATGGGTACACAATCACTATGAACTCTGGTGTTCATGTCTTAACCAAGCTGTGACCATCCAAGAATCAATGCACAGGATGGGTGTATAAAATCCCCTATAAGCTGTTTTCCCGGTGCTGGGTGCTGAAAGAGTTCACCTCACGGTGTAACCGATCCACATTCTTACAGGCCATTATAAAATTGGGGTTTGCTACACCAAAAGATGCCACCACGGGGAAGCTGAGGCTGGAAGAAAATGCTCACTTGTGAACAGCTACAACCTGTGTGCTTTCTCCAGCCTGTCCTCCCACCATAGACCTCACGCCTTCCAGCTGATGAAAAATACACCAGCTTACTTAAACTGAAACTGCTGTTACTTGTGAGATCCATGACTGCTAAGCCCCCACAAATTTATTTGTGTAGAGTTAGTACTCTGTCGGTGTTTGTGTCACTGCTACACTGACTAGGGTAGAGTTATTTGAAAACTACAGCTATCATTTACAAAGAAATGTCAGTGCTGCAAAAATTAGTTATTCTATTTTCTGTGTTCTAAAATGAAGGACTAATGTGAAAAATAATAACATGACCTTTAGCATATATATGTAGGTTTGGGACCAAGAAATACACTTCAGTATTGAAGATCAATTACCAAAAAGCAATTGGCTAAATTAATTAGAAATGTGAGATATGTGGTTCCTACATTCATAATTTTAAATGTAAACTTAAAAAATATTACTGGAAAGCATCAAATACAAAATTGATATTTTATAGCCAGACAAGAAATAAAGTAAAATACAGAAATAAAACATAGATTCCTGTTCTGAGGTGCACACATCACTTTAAGTGGTATTAGAAAATTCTGGCAAAGAAATTCAAGGACGACAGATGTTAGTGGAAGTTCATTACTATCATCTTCATATTTCCATCTCTGGAGAAAGATGCAACGTCTTGTCTTGCACATCATACAATTTTCTTTGACACTTTCACTTAACAGTTTCTCTGAATGGTAACACCCATACTCTCACAAAATGTATGGAGGTTATTCAATGATCAGAAGCCATCTAGACAACAGACAGTTTCTCTAAATTTTCTTAAGGTACAGTGTGAACCCTGACTCACATGGAAGACAGTAAACAATCAACACTGATTCCTGCAGCAGTTGAAGTTCTCCTGGCAGTTCTCCCAGCAAAGTACCAACCAACCTGTTCAGTTTATGATACCTAGCAGAATTGCAGCCTGACAAAGGCTGACTGCAAACATGGCCTTTTTCCAGTGCTTGTCAGGACGAGTTCAAAAGATATACTCACCAGGCACAACTATTTGTAGATCCAGTGATTGCAAATAAATTATTCCAATTTGCAATAGTAGAAAATTTAACCTGCTATGGAGTTAATAGTTACTGCTTCCAAAAGCTTCGCTTTGTAGGGTGTTGCAAGAATCATCGATATTAATTCTGCCTTGGAAAGCACAGCTCAGGAAGATCAGCAGGCTGAGGTGTCACGCACTTCAGTGAGATACATCCAGCAGCACCAGCCCAGCAGTTGGAAAAACAGGCGGAAGATTTTGATACAGGTTTCCACAGGACGCAAGTGACAATATACTTATTAATTTAGGAGGAGTGGGGAAGAGCAACGGCACTTGCTACCAGTTTGTAGCTGTACCCGAACGAGGTGTAACTCCACTCCCGCACGACGCCCGTGAGGGACAGCGCCGTGTCCCCGGGACAGCCCAAGGCCACGGCGGGACACCCCGCACGGCACCCTCTGCGCGGGCCATTTGTCCTTCGCCTGACGCTCAGGGCACAGCAGGCGTTTACAGCTCTCATCCCCAGCTCACTGGAGTGATTACGGTACTGGCCCTACGCCTGGCCCGCAGAGAAAACCCTACAGTTCAACCAGCGCCCGCATCGACACGATTCGTTTCACTGATCGGCAAGGCGGAGTCTGAGGCTGCTGGGCTAAGGTACATCCTCACTGACGGGGGTGGGCTGAGGCGGCTGGGCTAAGGTGGATCCTCACTGACGGGCGTGGGCTGAGGTGGCTGAGCTAAGGTGGATCCTCACTGACGGAGGTGGGCTGAGGTGGCTGAGCTAAGGTGGATCCTCACTGACGGGGGTGGGCTGAGGTGGCTGAGCTAAGGTGGATCCTCACTGACGGGGGTGGGCTGAGGTGGCTGGTCCCTCCTTGCCCCGGGACCCAACCCCGGCGGAGAGGTCGCAGCCCCGCCCAGTGGATCCCGCTCGGGCCCCGTGAGGCGCGGGCGCCTCGGCCGCCGCGCGCGCTCCCCGCGGCCGAGCGTCCGCGCCCCAGAAAGACTACAGCTCCCTTCATGCAACGTGCGACGGCGCCACGCTCCTTCGCGGCGGGGCGCCGGCGTCGAGTCACGCCCAGCGGCGCGCGCTGCATGCCGGGCGTCGTTGTTCTCCGAGCATCTTCTCCAGCCCCACCCCGCGGGAGGGGCGCGGTGCCGGGCCAGGGAAGCGCCCCGTCCCCGCCTCTCTTTGCCCTCGTTCCCCGTGTGAATTGGTTTCGGATCGCTCGCTGAGCAGCGCCTTGGGTGTCTTCCTGAACAGGTCTCCGCGTTCTTCCGCAGTTCTCGTAAGTTCCTGCGCATCCCGCAACGCTGTCAGAGCCGGTTTGTCCTTCGTCGCTCGCCGTAGGCCGCCGCCCTCCCGCTGCCGGCGCCTTTGTGCGGCGGCGGAAGGGGTGCAGGGGCGGCGGAGCGGGGCCGGAGCGGGGCAGGAGGCACCGGCAGGTGCGGGGGCCGAGTCGCGCTCGGGCCGCTGCTGCCCAAGGGGAGCGAACGCTTTTTCCCTGGGGCTCGCCCTGCGGAGCGAGGGCCGGGCGGCAGGGTGGGGCTGGGGGCGGCCTGGCCGGGGCTCCCTGAGGGGGAGAGACCGGGGAGTGCCGCCGCCTCCTGGGCCGCGGGTGTGGGAGAGGACCCTGCCGGGGCTGCCGGGCGCGCTCCCCGGTGCGGCCTCCATGGGGTTTGGGATGGGGGCTTTGGTTCTGGCGGCACCAGGTTCGTGCCGCTGTCGGCCCCGGGGGAGGCGGGGCGGGGCGGGCGCCCCTCTCGCTCCTCGGGAATCCCTTCCCTAGACGGGCGGGGCGGGGACCCGCGGTGTGACAACGCGCCTTCCTGGTGCTGTGCCAAAGTGACACGGGAATGCCATTCAAGAAAGCCGACCGTAGAGTATTTATTTATTGGTACTTAAATGTTTAAATTTAAGTACTGGTAGACGTATGAGGCTTGCAGCATTTTGCGTTCTTGTCTGTGCTTAGGTGTGCAATGCAAACGCAGGTATTCTTAATTTTGAATTAGTGCGTAGTTATATTACTAATGCATAATCCTGTGTCCTCGGTGTCAAGCTTAGTGTAAAAAGCATTTATTGTAGAACCACTCAGTTGTTGTAGAACCACTCCTACATTTTCTTTTCAGACTTAGGTTTGCTTAAAAGCAGTAAAATTAAACTGGTCTCCATTTAGTCCATTCACACAGTTTTTCATACCTGTGTTCTAAATCTTTGTTAAGTTCTAAGTTTGGGAGTTTCCCACCTTTTGTTGTTGACCTTCTCATCTGTATCTGAGTTAACTGTAGCAAAACTTTTTATAGCATTTTTGTCTTTAAAAGATCCACCAATTTCTTAACGGTGTACAAAAAGTTTGGGGACAAAAATTGATAATACACATATTTTATAGTTTTCTTTGACCATCACACTTGTACTTATATTGTCTTGTAGTTTATAGTAATGCTACTAAATCTCTTAATAAATATTTTGAATCATACAGTGGTATGTAGAAGTATATATAGTTTACATACTAAGTTATAGTGTGCCAATATTTAGCTGTTGAAGTGAAAAGTGAAAGATAAATACTGTCTTGGTGCTCTCCTTGCTGTTTTCAGTCTCAGTTGGCTCTGTAGCTGTAGAGAATCCTATGTCAAAATCAAATACTCCCATCTTCAGTACCTAATGTTTCTTTCAAAGTAGTTCCTTCAAACAGCATCAGAACTACCTTAAGAATGGATGCTGTCACCGTGTCATAGTTCTGTCTGTTTTAAATCAATCCCTTGAGAATGTGTTAAGTGAAAGAAAAAAGGAAATAGGAATGTGATTTTTTTTTTTCAATTATTACTGACTTTTCAGGTTTCTGGTTGTGGTAAGCTAGTGTAATTTCTTTAAGGATAGCTTCTTTAAAGGAAAGCTGCTCTCTTAAAAAAAACCTCAGCAAACGAAAAACCCCAAACAACCAAACCAAAACCCAAACAGTGATGTGATTTCTGTTGATCAGCATTTCAGCCATGTCGGACAAAAGTGAGCTGAAGGCGGAGTTGGAGCGCAAGAAGCAGCGATTGGCTCAAATCAGAGAGGAGAAGAAGAGAAAGGAGGAGGAGAGAAAGAAAAAAGAAGTAAGAAATAATTTTCGCTTTGAAGTTTGGCTTTGCATATGTAACTTGCCCAAAATTTAAGGTTAGGTTCACATGATCATTTCCTACGTGTAGTTCAGGGAGTGTCTGTTTAATGGCTGGTGCCAGTACAAATGTAGTACTTCCGTTGTCTGTGGAGAGCAAACAGCTGCTGTTTTCTTTAGAATTGTCCATACGATTCTATGTATTAATTCTGGGGGTTTTTAATCCTACACTGGTATAAAGTTCTGATTTCTAAAACTACTTTTGTGCATGTAACATCATTAATGAAATCACTGTAAACTATTGCCAGAAAGGTCTGCTTAATAAGTTGGAGTGGTGTTAACTAATTTCTGAAGTACGGTCCACAGGATGTCTATATGAATTGTCTGACTGTCAGTATTATCATGGTACAAATACTGTGCTATGGTCTTGTGCTCTTTGACCCATCCATAGGGTGAATTTTAAAGTCAGACCAGCACTCAGGATGCATATGGTACTTGTGTGTTAGACTCGGTTTGTTAACATTGTCTTCTGGATTTCTGTCTCCTAAAGGATGTGACAATCAGAGATTTACTGCTGTTTCTCCTGCATGCAGATTATGCCTTATAAAAGAAACTTTTGCTGGAATGTTTGGGGATACTTTTTCAAGACTTCTCTGTGTTTTGGTTATAATCTGGTTGGTGTTCTAAATTAGGATATGACTGAAGACTGGACAGCTGCCAACTACATGATTCAGACAAAGAGGAGAGGGAAATATCTCAAATTATGTTCTAATGATATCATAACAATGTATTGCCTGTGTCTGAGATTCCACATGTGATGCAATAGTTTAGCAGCTGAGAACTTGCTCTAAAATTTGGGAATTGCTTTTTAAAAAAGCAGTTAAATGATTGTGGAAAGATACGGAGTGTTCAGCATCTTTTACGGCAGAGCTTGCCTTATGTCTAAATTAAAGAGGGGGAGGTGTAGGGTTTTGAGTGGTTTTTTTTAAAATCTAGCAGGTAATAACACAAAGAAAACTATTTTTCCTTGATACAGTCATTGTAATTTCAAAATTGTAACAATATGACAGTGTCTCTAAAACACTTTCATACACGGATACATAATATTATTTCTTCAGTCTTTGCATTTTACAGTGCTTAGCATTAGTGTAAAAAAAAGGTATTCTTAATCTTATGAAGTGTTATTCATTGTGGCAAATTTTTGGATGTTTATATATGTCTTTTAAAGACAGTTCCAAAGCTACAGAACTTTGTTATTCCTGTCTACTTTATCTACAAAAAGGACCATCAGAATTACTGGAGTCAAATACTTAACCTGTATGATGATAGGTTTCAGAAGAACAAAAAAGTCCTATGAGGTCTCAAAATAAATGAAAGTTTAATTGCTGTTAAATGGTATAACTTAATTATTGAATCACTTTTAGACTGACCAGAAGAAAGAAGTTCTTCCTGTACAAGAAGAATCTGACCTTGAAAAGAAGAGAAGAGAAGCTGAAGCATTACTTCAGAGCATGGGGTTAACACCTGACTCTCCCGTTGGTAGGAATGTTAATATTTGTTTGAGATGAATGTTTGAGATTTTTTTGTTTGGTTTTTTTGGGGAGTTTGTGTTGGTGGTTTTTTTTGTGGTGGTGGTTTGTTTATTTGTTTTGGTTAGGGTTGAGGTATTTACATATCTAAAATAAAAATTCTCTGGCCACTTTTTTGGGGGAGTGTACATGTCTGGTTTTAATACTAATTTGTCCTCATGGTCTTTGTTATAAATGCCAAGTGATGTGCTTCAGTACACATTACATAACACTCTTTTGCAAAATACATGTTTTACCCTTAGTGTGTTATTTGAAGTATATTAGTTAAAATATATAAATATCATGTATGTGTTTTATTCCCCCCCCCCTATTTTTCCTGCACATTATTCTACTGTACTTTTTCTCCTTACTCTTTTTCATAATGCCAAATTCTAGTACCAGTATTTTTGTTTGGAGCTGGCATGTTTCCTTTCTGTATCTTTTACACCCTTGTTTTTCTTATGTCATTTACCTGACTGACTTTGATGGAGCATTAGCAAGGCTGAGTATAAAAATTAACTACCAAGGGTGATGACTGATACCTGTGCAGCATATTGGTTGTTGATTTTTGCCTTTATGTAGACACATTGCTCTGGAAGATGAAAGCAAAGAGTGTGATAATTCAACTCCACTTTTTGTCTCTTAACTCTGAAATTGAAGAGGTTTAAATCTTGTCAGTTTGGCTCATTGGTGAAGTTCTATTTCAACTGGGTTTGTAAATAACTAATAATAATTTCTTATGGATATAGTATATCTGTGATTATATTTTCATAATTGCTTTTGCATAATCCTCAAGCATTCAAAAGCAAGCATGGAATAAACACTCTTACTGCTGGTTCCATTCCAACAGCCACAGCAGTAATTTCTGGTAATTTGAGCTCTTTGCATTGTTGAGAGAGTGCATTTGGGCTATGTTAGCACTGGCATACAGCTTTTTAAGTAATCAGTTCTGACCTATTACTGATTTTGCTTGCTGGACTAATGGTTGAACACTTCCCTTGCATAAAGTTTTGCCAAGGCAGTTGATAAGACTTTTGTAGAAACTTAGGGCTATTGGTTTTTTTCAAATCTGTGAGAGGATCCAAAAACCACAGAATAGTCAGTCCTCAAAGCAAGTCGTTGTCTAGGCTCAGAGTAGCTGTTCGTGAAGAGCTTGGGAGTGTTGACATCCAGGACTGGGGCACAGCCCTGCATGTTGTGGTTACTGAGCATCTACTTAACCACACCCTTCAGTGGAGGGTTTGCAGGGGATTCATTCTGTTCCCTTTCAAGATAACCAGATCTGATGTGGATCCTAAATCAAGCTAATATATCCTTGGTACCTCGCAATTAGCATGCCTGAGGCTCAGGCTCCTTTTCTGCTGGCTGGATACAGGCAGATGCAGTGATCCTATCCCTGAACTGAAGGTAACTCATGGCTGAGCTGCTTGGTGTGCAGGAAGCTTGTGTGCTGGCACTGTCGGTGGAGGTGGATACCTTGACGTTAGATTCCTTCATAGAAAATTGTATTAAGCATTCCTAAGACAACTCTTGTCCTGTTAACTGCCAGAGAGAGAGAGAGAGAGCTCTCTTATGGGAGGAGGGACCACAGCAATGTCAGTATGATTTTGATATCTACTGTACTTCGTATATAAGAAGCCATAAGTTAGTGAACCAAAATTACTTTCAAGAAGGTATTGTAGCTGAATCGTCTGTTGGGGTAGGTGAAATTTCATTTGTTCTTTTCGTAAGATGTTGGTCTCTCAAGGGGATTCCCCTCAGTTATGGGAGGGCTCTCCCGAAAATGGCTTTTCCCACAAGAGGGCGGTGCAGCACCAGCGCTGGGCGCGGGTTCCTCGGGCTCCGCGTCCTGAGACCTCAGAATTTCTCTCAGCGCGCCTGGTAATGCACAAAAACAGCGATAGAAGGCCTGTGGGCGTTTCCTTTGGGGTAAATTAATCGTGCATGGCGATAAGGAGTTGAAGAATATACATCCCTATTTATATAAATATGAAGTCTGAGTATGTTTATGTGCGAATTAACAAAATATAACTCTAAACCTATAAAAAAATTTCTCTCCTGTTGGAAGAATGAATTTTTTTTTGAAAATTGAGGAATTCACTGTGGGTTTTATAAAATTAGGGGAGAATTTTTTTCAGCCAAAGTCGTGTCTCTGTTTTGGGATGGGATGGAAAAATTCTCTCGAATTCACAATATACTTGTGATTTCAGGAAATTCTGTAGAAATCTTGCAGATCTAAATTCAGAGTTCTTCTATGCCTGACCTTTGACAGAGTAGATACTAGTTTATGTACATAATTTGTGTTCTGTTGATTAAAGGTACTTTTTAAGGTTTCCTAAACAGTGAATGTTTGACATATTACTGAAAAATGAAGCATATGAGTAGCTTCAACACACCCCCTGATTCTTAAGTATCAACCCTAAGTTTCATTAAATAATAGATCTGGCTATTTCTAAAAAAAGTTGAAAGAAATGTCAAAATAACTTTGTGTTTGTATCAGATTGCATATCATTCACTATTATGTATCAGTTGCAAAAAACATGTTCCTTTTTAAAGTGTGAATGCAGTCTTCACCTGTATGCTGAAAATGAACTGACTCTTAAGAAAAAGTTTCAGTATAGCAGTACTAGACTGTTTACTGTCAAGAAAAAAAGAAAATCATCCTCAAAACCCAACACTAGAAACTTTATTGTAAGACACAAGATTTATGTGGATTTGATTCAAACTAGAACAAAAATAACTGCATGCTGCATGACAAAGCCACTTTTTGGTCCATGTTTTAGTGATCATATATTTTGAAACAACATTGCCAATTTAACACTTTCATTGTCTAATTTTTAACAAAGACTGATGTCAAAGCTGTATTAACAACTATCCTTTTTTATGTTTAAGCAACGTGATCTCGTGGAAATATTACCCTTTGAAAATCGGTGTCATCATTTGTCAAAACTTCAGTTTAAAGATATTTTTTCAGTTCATTTTCTCTTAAATGTCTTTCGCTCCACTTTTTTTTTTTTTGTACGCCCCAGATGCATAAATGCCAAACAATTGCATGAAAGTCCAGCATGAATTGTTAACATTGTCTTTTCCCCTCTCTTTCTGCTGTTCATTTTCATCCATGTATTTTTTTGTTTGCCATCACTTTTTTTTTTTTTTTTAATACTTCATTTTAAATTAATTTGAAAACATCCTAAGCCGTGCAACCTCTGCGAGTAGTAACAGCGGATACCTGTCTGTTTCACTATTTAGTCCCTCCTCCTACCTCTCCGTCTTCCAAATCCGTGAGTACGCCAAGTGAGGCTGGGAGCCAGGACTCCGGCGATGGTGCTGTTGGATCTAGGTACGTCGCTTTCCTTGTCGTGTTGCTTTGCTCAGTACTTGTATTTTGAATAATTAAGCTTCAGAAGGAGTCAAGATTAATTACTTGATTATAATAGCATGAGGTTACAGTGTACAGGATTGTTTTGCAGAAGTGCTTTACTTTAAAATTTGAAGTGCAACTACAATAACGTGGAGTCATTTAAACTTGCAAGTTTAAAGTAGAATGAATGTCTTGGGACAGCAGCAAACCGGAAAAGTCCAACTTCTGGGCTCTTCCAGCTTTTTCTAAAGAAGGGTGTGTATGAATGGTAGGGTATTTCCCTTTTTCCTCAGTCCTAGTTGGTCTAATAAAAGATAATGTCTACAGACTTTGCATTACTTCTGGTTTTAATTTTTCCTTACTCAGAACCATATTTCTCATTATTTCACTTTGCAACCATCTGTGTAACACAACTACAGCACTTGCAATCTCTCTTATTTTGCCAAAACATAACACCATCTTAATGCAGCCACAGTCATTTTGGGTTTTTTTCTTTGCCAATACTTGCCCCATCTATTTGACCATTTCTTTGTACATGATGATTTGAGACAGGCTGCTGTAGAGTAGAGTCAGATAAATATTTCTGTTATATATTCAAAGTGGTGATAAGGTGGGAAACACTACCTCCAAAGGGTATTTCTTCTGTTTCCTGTGCATGATCTGCGAATAAGAGCAGTAGCTGCCTGTTAATATCGGTAAGATATTTTCTCAGCAAATTAAGTTTCTGTACTTAAAATTTACTGAATATGCATTGTGGATGAAATTTAGTTAAAGCACAGTAACCTCAGCAGTTATCATCAGTTACTTTTGATTTTATATGAATACTTGTTTTGGAGAAGGAATGAGTATTTAGACCACTTTGAAATATCTTTTAAAAAGACTGCAGTGACATCTTGTATACATGTGGATCATGCATTCTTAATTATATGCAGTCTTAATCTGCAAATATTCAAAATGTTAATGACCTGAACAGCAGTTTTATGGTGCCTATTTCTAAGTAGAAATCATTATGTTAAAACAGAGAATACATCAGGCAGCAAATATGAACCCAAACTTTTTTTTTTTAACAGTGCCCAGGTGTGATCTTGTTTGTCCATCATGGTAATTAAGAACCAATGTAATTGTTCCTTAACTGGGTAACAAGCAGATTTTCATTATTTTAAATCTGTGATTATTGCTTATTAAATAGTAATTTTATATTTAAATTCACTGTCTGGAAGAATAAACAAGAAGTATTCGATGGTAACTTTTTAAAAAGAAAAGAACTTTTTCCAGTCATACCTAATTTAAATTCATAATGAAACAGTATGTATAGGCCACATACCTGTAACTGAACACCATGTGGTGTAGTAAATTTGTTTCTACCTCATCAGTGCACTGTGCTCTCTGATTGTATGTTCTCAAACATAGTAACACAGTGTTGTATACACACATTTGCTTATGAAACCCTGAGAAAACTCATACCCTAAGCCTCAGTAGCTTCATGCATTTTTAAACTTTAAATCTGTGTCAAGATTGTGGTATTTAAGGCATGGAGGTATGAATGTACAGCTAAATTGAAGGCATTACAGAGTCCCTCTAAGAGTCCCCTTGCTTATTCTCTGACCACTGGATAATATTCTTCCACTGCCCCGGGAAACAGGTGTCAGTATCCCAGACTATTAGTACAAGTTCATACATTTCTAACATACCCATACATTTGAACCTGAAAGTTGGACTCTTTGATATCACTTGGTCTTTTTTCTGGTATTTCACAGGTGACTCGTGTCAATATGAGATGTGTTAGAAGGCCTCTTCTGTGGTGCTGAATCTTGTCAGTAACTCTTTTACTAATTAGTAGAACAGTGTTCAGACTGCTCCTGCTGTTACTTCCATCTGTCTTGCTTTGTTTTCATCAGTAAAGAGTTGTTTCCTAGTTTGAACCTGGTTTTTTCCCTTTTCCTCAGTTAAGAGTATAAGTTCAAGACTAGAAATTAATACAGTTGGTTTACTTTTTGGCTAAGTGGATGCTTCATAGAACTAGTTCAAAAGCAAAAAAGACTTTTTAGAGATACGGGAGGCATTAGGAATGTGCCTGGATACAGGGAAGTTCAGGCATATGTGGAAGAATGGGCACTTCTGTTAACTGAAGCTTGTAGATAAATTCATTTAACTCAAGGCATAACAAACAACTGGAAAACTAAAGAAACAGTGGTTTACATCATTTTGGTACATATGTAATAGTTGAATTTTATCTCAGAATGTTATCTTTATTTTAAAAGAATATCTCTGAGAAACATTTAAGTGTTTATCCTGCACTGCTTGTTGACTTCAACTATTTTAAAAGACAGACTGTCCCTGGCACCACTGCAACAACTCTTGAAAGTGAAAAGAGTGCTTTGAAAGCAGGAAAGCTACCTCAATAAGGGCTAGATCTTAAGCAGGTGCAAGTTGGAGCCTTTTATATTTGTAGCCCTTTCCCCAGGTTCCTCTCAAATGAGATTGAAAAAGTTGAGAAAATGTTTGACAAAGTATTGTGGTGATGCAACATTTGTATCTCTAGCTAAGTTACCCTTTGCAACGTGAAGTTTTGGGTGGTGGTTTGGTTTTGCTTATAACTGAACATGAAATGCAATATACATCTTGTAGTCTCAGGCACCAGATTAAACTCCAAGCTTAATTCTCTTTGGTCAAGAATGATAGCAGAGATGTAACAAATGAGTATACTCAAAGTAATTGACTTCAGGCTAAAGTCATGTGTTTTCTGATGCACAAAAGATATGAAAAGGTTTTGGAGATATAGGTGTGAAGTTATTGCTGTGGATGTAATTGATTTGCTAGATATGAAGACAGTGGATTTGTAATTCTTAATTAAACTATGATTAATACTTCTAATGTATACTTTCTACAAGAACAAGGTGGTGCATGACACTCATATTTATGAGCTTTTATGGCATTGTGTGTACTTTTTTCAGATCAACTTTGCTTTTAGGAATTCTGCACCTGGTTTATAGGAAAGTTACCATGTATGGGTTGAAAATGTAAAATTACTTATTTTCTTTATTCAAAAATATGGTATTTATATATATATATATAATAATATCTGAGAACGTCAGAAAAAACCATGCATGTTAATCTGTTAATCTCTTACAAGTGCGTTTTTAAAATTCTGCCCAAGCCTGATAGCAACCAATAGACTACATGAAAATTTGTGAAGAAAGGATGAAGGCTAAAAATGAAGGGGGAGGGAATATTGATTTCCCCCTTCATATTTCTTCTGATACAAAAGCGACTTGAAATAGATCCATTCTGTTCATTATTCCACATGACTTTGAAACGTATTATTAATCCAAAGCCCACTATTTCTAAGAGATTTTAAGTATCTTAAATGGAGTTGGCTCTAACTCAGATGACACTTACAAGCCCAAGGCAGTGCTTAACCCATAATTACTGCAATGTCACATCTTGGAAACTCTAGCAGTTCTCTATCCCAGTGGAAATGCTTTTTTACCCCACTACCAAAAGGCTTATGTGTTGACTCATTTCCTTTACCAATATGACAGTTTCCTCCACATATTTACTGCTCTGGGCAAGTTTGCATTATGTTAACAAATCTGTCTTCATATGACATGAACAAATTTGAACAGATTTTAAAAGGAATGTGAAGTTTCTAGTGGTTCTTGTCAGTATTTTTATTTGCCTTTCATAAGAGCTACCTTTTTTGCAGGTCTTTAACTTTCAGTCTTTAAAATAGTTTAATTCTTTGCCGATAGCTCTGAATTCTGTGTTTGCTTCTTAACTTGTATAATTACTGCATGTGTTATTGCACTGAGTGCTGAATTTCCCATAACTGATGTTGCATTGCCTCGTTTCTTGTGAATAATGAAATAACTGTAAGCTTGCTGTAACTCTAGAATTTTATAGTGTGTATTTGCTTCGCTAACCTCTGGCCTTTTTTGCTAATGCTGCATGATTGTTCAACCTGGGGTATCAGGACGCTGCATTGGGATACTGATCCATCAGTTCTTCAGCTCCACTCTGATTCCGATCTGGGGTATTGCATAGATTTCTTATATTCCCTCTTTCATATGCTTATGGATAATAAGTATAAGAGCTTATTTTTTCTTTAAGACTTCAAGTTGTTGTTGTTGTTAAGAAACTGTTCTGTAAGTGATAGAAATTCACTGTCCCTAGACGTAGCACAATTTGCTTGTAATGGGAAATTTTTATATTATTTAATATACATTAGATGCTTATTTCTAATAACAAAACTTATTTGTGTTTTCCTTTGAGTCTTTCTTTGACAAAATGTAAACTTTAGGAAGTAATTTATTTAATATTAAAAAGTTAGAATGACTGTATTTAAAAACAGAGCAACTCCCGTTTTTTCTTATAAATATGTTTATAAAAGCTGTATCTCATTATAAGCACTTACTAGAACTTGTATTGTGCTCTAAGAATTATGATTCTGCTCACCAAAACCTTTCAAAAGGTGTTACTCTTCCACTTTTATCTTAGGAAAGGAGTAGATAATAAACAACTCAATTTGATATAGGTAAATTGTTGGATCATTGCAGTATTATTACAGGACATACTGCAATTAGCTTTTATAGGAAGCTACAATGGCTGAATTAATTTTGTGCCAGTTTTGGAAGTACATTATATATTGTAGTTCGATGTTAGCTATATCTACCTTTATAGGATCTTCCATAACCTAAAGCCAGAAAGCTCAGAGGTTTTCCGTATTGTGCTCTGGAATAACATATTATGGATAAATCACTTGTCAGTGTGAATTTCAGGTTAACTTGCAGTTCTGCATTCTAAATACTGTGTTAGAGCTGAACAAAAAAGGGCACCAAAGTTAAAAGACTAGGAAATGCTTTTTCCTGCAGAATAACTAGGTTGGTTTGCAAACTTTAAAATCCTAGAACTGTTGCTCTACAAACATGACTTGTCAGCAGATCTGTTCCACTGAAAATAGGGATGTGTCATATATGTAGCAGTACTCTGGTCAAACAGAAAGAGCAAAAATTTAAAATTACATCCTACAGTCCAGATATTTATATATGCACATATTTCTTGTTGTCACAGATGTATAAATAGCTGATTTTAAATAATAATGATAAAATATTAGTCATAATTGTGTGACTTCTTCAGAGTTGAGCTTTCACTGGATTTAAGTTTGACTAAGCAGTGCTGTGACAGGATGACTTGGGTATTATTGTGGGCAAAATATGAAATAATTAATAAAGTTAAATTTTTTTTTCTGATCTCTGTATTAATTTTATCTAGACGTGGACCTGTTAAACTTGGAATGGCCAAAATTACACAAGTTGACTTTCCTCCTCGAGAAATTGTGACATATACAAAGGAGACGCAAACACCTGTTATGACTCAGCCAAAGGAAGGTGAATGATTAACTTATTACTACCTAAGTTATATTCTGGTTTCTTCGATTATAATAACAATGACTGGCTGAATTAAAACCAGCATTTGTGATCTTGAAACTTAATAAGGTAAATGAAGGTTGATATGTGAGATAATTGATATAAATTCTGTTATTAAATTCATACAGGTCTTGCTAACTGTCATTCTGCATCTTGTTTAACATCACTCTTACTACTAATACGTGGTATTTTCACACTCCTAGTAACTGTTCAGATTAGACACTGAGTTGCTTAATTAGCTGACAACTGATAAATAAATGGGATATATTTTGCATTTATGACGTTTTAGAATACACACACAACTTGGCACATGTAGGACAGGGACATGATTTGAGACAACTGGCTTGGCTTCACCAAGGGCAAGTCCTGACCGACCTACTGGCTTTCTACAGTGGAGTGACTACACCAGCGGACAAGGGAAGGGCTACACATGTTGTCTCTTTGGACTTCTGTAAGGCCTTTGACACAGTCCCCCACAACACCTTTCTCTCTAAATTGGAGAGAGATGGATTTGGTGGGTGAACTGTCAGTTGGATAAAGAATAGGATGAACAGCTGTATCCAGAGGGTAGTGGTCAATGGTTCAGAGTCCCAGTGGACATCAGTGGCAAGTGATGTCCCTCAGGGGTCCATATTGGGACTAGTGTTATTTCATACCTTTGTTAGTGACATAGACAAAGGAATTGAGTGCACCCTTGGCAAATTTGCAGGTGACACAAGGCTGAGTGGGGTGGTTGACGTGCCTGAAGGATGGGATGCCATCCAGAGGGACCTGGACAAGCTCTAGAAGTTGGGGCCATGGGAATCTCATGAGGTTCAACAACACCAAGTACACTTAGGTTGGGACAAATTTGCTTTACAATGTTGAAATACTTGAATTTAGCTGCAAACGAAAATACTAGTCTTGACCTAACTTGTGTGTAGTTCTACAACACAATCTCTTGGTAGCTTAATGTGACTGACTTTGAGTATGTGTCTTTGCTAGTAATTTTAGTACCTAATTCTACATTCATAATTTTGCATTTTCCTGCTCTTTGGTATGTGAACTTTTGGGTATTTATGCAAATACTTCCAAACTTCATTATTCAGAGAGCCAGAGGATATGCTTTTTTGCTAACTGTGCTTCTTTTCCATTCTTCATTTTGTCTGTATCCCTGCACAGATAAGTGTTTAGGGTTTTCCTGCTTTCATTTCTCCTATGAGCTTAACGTTTCCTTTCTCTAATCCCTCAGGTCTCTTTTTCTTCCCTCTGTCAGGTTCATGGAATCTGAAGGCTCAGTTCATAGTTTATGTGCTTGAAGAGTTTTATTTCTGCTGCCTGCTGACAGTGGAAATTGCTTGGGATTGTATGATCTGAGTTTCACAGTGGATAGGCTGTAGTTGAGGTTTACTGTAGTGCAGTTGGAAAGGTGGTCATCTTTATTTCTACATTTACCAGAAAGCTCTCTAATACGTGTTGTCTCCTGATCCATTCCACCTTAGAAATACTGATTTCTTTAGGGCCATCAAAATTTTTTAATGTATGTGTGCTTACAGGTGCCTTTTCATCATATTAACGTCAAAGATCTTTTTGAGATCTGTCTTAAGACTGCATGAATACATTCATAATTAAACTCTGTGTTCACATTTTACAATGACAACACAAATAGGACATAGGCTTAAAAAAAGAGTAAATCGTGCTGCCTCCAAAAAAGGAGACACTAGGTAAGAGATTTTTATTGTGGGAAGAAAACTTTGACCTCTTTAAAAACAATTGACAAAAGCAATATGCTGAATTTTCGGGTGCAATTAGATAAATTTAAATTCTATAAAATGTGTCTTATAGATTCTTATTCTCACAATCTGAGTTGTTGTGGTTTTTATTTATCTAAGAGCATGTACTGTAAACAAAGTTACCTTGCAAAGTACACTTGAAAGTGGAGCTTGCAACTGAATTTACACCTGCAATAGCTCCTTTGTACAGGAACAAAGTTGCATCTGAGCTCAGTTAGATCCAGTGTTCACACCTCCGTATAAAATGAAGTGAGCCAGACCCTTAATTAATATATCTCGAGATTTTAAAATGCTGCTGGAGCTGTGCTTTTGAATAAAGGAAGATAGAAGCAGTTTTATTAGATATGCTGTGCAGTTGTTCTGCAGGTTTAGGTCTGCTTGTGCTGTAGGTTTCATTGTGCTAACGCTGATTTGGAAGCGGGGGGGAGGAAATAAAAACAACAAACCCACAACAAAACACCAAATAAATAGTTCTCTCTGATACAATTCTGTGTGGCACAGTGGTTTTGTAGTTGTATTGTAATCTGAATTAGGAAACATTCAAACTACAACCAGTCTGTTCCACCAGGGACAGATAAATAGGAAGTAGAAGTAAATTAGTTTTAAAACAGTTTCCAGTTGTTATGGAAATGGCAACACATACCAAGTAAGTTAAATAGGAGAGACTTCATGTCCTCAGCTAAAAGTTGGCATTTGGAAATACCTATTTTGGATTTGGTGTAACAGTTAGATTAATTTGGAAATGTGACAGCTTCCTTGGGTGATGAACAGCTTCCTTGGGTGTGCTAACAGTTCTTGCAACTTCCATTATTTTAGTGCAGTACTAATATGTTGATTTATTATGACCTCGAAGTATTTGAGAAACTGCCTGTCTTAGGAAGATTAAGTCTTTTTTATTGTAAAACAATAAAATTGGGGTCTCCCAGAAGTCAGTTTCACTGAGATTATAGGTTGAATCTTATGTAGAGTGGTAAGTATTTTGTCACAGGAAGTCATCCACTGTATACTGAACTCTATGGAATCTTAAACTTCCCCATTAATTGAAGTTAATAAACATGTTTCATATAGGAAGATGAACATGTTTCACTATAGGAAGATGCCCACATCCAAAGTACACTTAGAAGGTAAATTTGCATTACTTGTTGGGGTGTTTTTCCTCACACTATTGGTTTGATTTTTTTCTCTTAAATTTTCAATAACCTTAGTTTTCACCCTCCTTTCCTGTAGCAGCTGTATTTGTTACGTAAAAGAAAATGAAATGAAATGATGAAATGGTTCATTGTTATGAGGAATATAGCAGAGAAAATAGGTCCTTTTTTTTCCGTGTTCTTTTGGCATGTTCTGTTTCTGTTTTGGTGAGTTTTGTCATTCTGTACATACAGTAATGATGACCATCTTTTTTGTTTAGTGACCAATTAAATTATTTTTGGCTTGGTAAAAGTGTTGTGCCATACTTGATGCTGTTCTCCCTTACTTGATAAACTAAGCCTGAGTGTCTCTGTCTGTATGCCATTACTACACTTCAGTAACTTGTCATGATCATAACATGAACATACGGTGTTTAGGTTGCTTCATTCCACAGCATCCTTTTTCTGACATCCCCTTTTCTGCTATTTCTCACTGATGCTGTGTGTAACACTTCTCCTTGTTCTCTCATTGTTCAATTTTGGTGTTGGTCAGCTGGTTATTAGGGCTGTTATTTAACCTCTATTTGGCAACGAATTTTTCAGATCTACTATCTGAAAATACATTTGAAATTATGTTCCATTCCTTGACTCATTTTTTTCTAGCAGGCAGCAGAAATTGTTTCAACAACAAAGATGTAATTCAGATGTGAACTCTGGTATATCTTAATGTTCTGCAGGCTCTATTTTGGCCACTACACGCAGTATTGTAATCATTGGTGTTAATCCTTTTTTTCTTATCTATACGTCTTGCTACACTGGTCTCTACTATACTATTTGATCTCTTTCTTTGTGATTTGATAACATATTGTTCAAAATCACATGGAAAGAAATTAGTCACCAATATGCCCAGTAAAGATGTGTTCTGAGTCCTCGAAGTCATTAATTCAAAGAAAGATGGGCATATAGGGGAATATGATTTTGCTCAGCTGTCACAATTAAGGCAGACAGTATTAATGTATTAGCTCCACTCTTTGAGGAATAATTGTCTGCTAATGTCTCCAAGACATAGAATTAAAATATTAAGCAGAGTAATAACAGTATGGTGTGTAGGATTTGCTTCTTGGATGGTGTTATGATGAATGTAGCATTTATGCATTTTAATATTTTAATAATAATACCAGACCTTGTATATTCGTGTATGATCCTTGTGGGTCCCTTTCAACTCAGAGTATTCTGTGATTCTGTATTATCTAGTACATGCCTTTAAATGTACAGTGAAATATAGATGGGAAAACTTGATATGAAGACATTCAGCTTAACAAAAGCCACCCATTTCACAGATGATTTAACTTTGATTAACCTACTCTGCAGCAACAGATTACTCAGACAACTGGAACTGCACTCTACAGTGTTTATTGCTAGGTGCAGCCTAATTTATAGCACTGCTTTTCTTTCTGTCTTGCCAAAATACATCACAATTTCGATGTTAACTCAAAGTAAAAATTCAGTGGTTCATTAAATCCGTTTTTAGCATTCATTGACAAGAAATTTGTTGCCATTAAAGATTGCATAAAAATAGCAGCTACTTTGCTGCTCAGTTTGTAACCTTAGATCCCCTGTTCGCCTGTCAGAAACAATATGGTGTAAATCCCTTAGCATATTATAATGAATATTCATTAATATGTTGATGTGACAGTCCCATTTCCTGTCTTCATGGCCTTATGACTTTTCCTAGTCTTAGCAGCCTTTTTTAAATCTGAAATTGTATTTGGTATACTGACAATTGAAGTGGCATAAAATGCCAGTAGGGACAGTCAATAATGAATAAGGAGGATGAAGTTAGGAAGTTCCCTTAAGGTTTCCAAATTGAGCTGGCTGACTTGAAATAAATGCAGTGCACAAGTGTATCGTGGTTCTTGACTTCATAAATGTGGAACTTTTTCAGAAATAGTGTGTCCAACCTTTCAGTCTTTTGGTGATACGTTATTATTATGCCAATTCCTTGCAAATTCCAGCATCTTGCTTGTTATCAAATAAATTCAAGATAAAGGAGACACAAGAAAAGTAATTAAAACAAACATTTCTTACCTCTTTTGTAGTCCAGTAGTTTAATGCTTCCTTTTTGATCATAAATTTCTCTGAGAAAGCATCCCAGGTTTGGGTAAGCAGCATTCTAGTTTTGGATAATAAGGTCAAGAACTTGTATATGTAGGGTTTTCTTGGTTTGGGTTTTTTTCCCCTACAGATCCCTGAATGAGAAAGTTTGCATATGACTCTTTTTTTAGACAGAAGGTTTTAGTTTTATGTAGTTACAGATAAATCAGTGAGATGACATGTTCAATTTCAAGTCTGATACTTCGAGAATATTAAAATAAGTGCTGTATCCTGCATTTAAATGCAGTAATATCAGCTGGCTGTATGCAGTGAAAGTACTATGAAGGAATTTAGAGCTCTGTATAATATATGCCATTTATGTTTCAAACATTAAAAGGCAGGAGCAATCAACTATATGATCTTTTGAATAAAATATGTAGATTAGAAGGTCACTTAGCACTAAGGGGTTGACCATCTACTTTGACAAGAAGTTGACTCCTGTCACTGAAAATGGTACTTAGAATCAGTGTAGTATGACTAATGGGGGGTTGGGCTGAAATTTCTAATTTGGGACTTTCAAAGCTAGAATAATGTATCCAGGGTGACCCAAAACCAAATCTGTAAATTTGAAGGCATCATTTAATTCTGCAAGATTGATTGGCAGAGTGAACAAGAGGGGGATTTTTATTGAAGTCACTGTAACATGAATATGTGGTCCTGTATTTGTTGTTCTTAAAATCCATGTATGTTAACTCGTATTACATTTTTTAATTAATCATTGTTCATACCTGTAGTGATTTGACATTAAGAATTCCATTCTTTAGAATGGCTATAAGTTATACAGTTTTCAGGTTACAAGTCTGCTGTACATGCGAATCCATCTAAAAAGGAGCAGTGTCTTTCTGTTTCTCTGCGTGATTATTTTGCCCAAAAAAGCTTTCATTTTTTTTAAGTAGCACAAAAGCTGTAATTGGCATGCTTTGTAAGGAAGTGTCAATGTGCAAGAGAGTGGAGATCACTAAGAATTCTTTTACGGGTTCTTTCCCCTTTGCACCACCGCCTCCTCAGCAGGGTCACTGAGATCACTAGCTTTTCTTGAAATGGCCATTTTCACTGGCAGGTGCATTATACCCTGTATTTTCAGATTGTTTTTCCATTCTGAATGTTTGGCAGGTTGATTGCTCTGGCTGCATTGACGGAGAAAGGGCTGACAAATGCGGTTGGGCTGGCTGAAAAGACAGTGATTACTGTTTTCCTTTGTGGCTGATTGAGGCCCTTGAAAGGAAAGATTTTAACCTTCACCATTTGGTTCAAAAGTATGAGCATATATTGAAATCATTCATGCCATTTATCCTAGTTCTGTAAACTTGTCAGAACATAAAAATCGCTCAATTTCAAGTAATGTAGGATTGGCATACGTCATTATCATTTTGATTAAGTTGGAGTTTGTATTATTGTGTGCATTATACGGTGTCATTTAAAGCTTTCTTTCCTGCAGGTACAGTTATATTTTTATTGCCTATACTATGGAGTTAGAAAGATTTTCAGACCTCTTTAAACCTATCACTATGTGTGTGGTTTGGCAGCTGGTATGGCCTACAAGCTGTATTTTGTTTGCAGGGTAAAGGCTTGTCTGTAGACCTCCTGGAGTGCTGGTAATTGCACAGGCTTGCCATTGGGGAAAGACATGATTGGAAGCAGTCAGGCAGAAAAATGTTGTGCCATCCCATTGCCACCTCATAGTAGAGAGACAATCCTAGCAGTACCATCTGGTTGTTGCTATCTAGTCAGCTGGCCTGGCTGCTGGGACCATGGCTTGGCAGCTGGTTCCCATCCCTTAACCACCCCCTTTTTTTTTAACCCTTTTTGTGTGCACGCATGTGGATTTTTTTTTTTTCCTTTACTTTTTGTGTTAGATAACTTTGAACATGGGTCAGGGAGAGGCTGCAACAAACAAGCCTAGTCCCTGTTGAATACTGTCTCATTACTTGTGATGAGGCATGCAGCAGTCTCCTGCTGCCATTCCCTTATAAGCAGATGACATAGCTGTTTAACCAATGAAAAGAATCTTTTCAGAAGCTTATTCTAGAAAGTGGATGAAGAAAAGCCAGGAAATACATATTCCACAACACTAAGTAATTTAAAGGTATTTTCTGGTTTACAGTATTCAAAGAATAAAATGTAGAAATGCAGAAAGTGCCGTAAGCCTTGTCAGTATTCCCGAACATTAACATTTTGTTATTCATTGCAATTAGGGAAAACACATTTTCCTGTAAAGTTCTCATTGCCAAACATGATACAGATAATGAGACTTGCATCTAGAATGACAGAAAAAATGTAATCTCTCTGCTATTATCCTTAGCAAAATTTGCCTCTCGGAATAGCAACCTGAAAGCTAATGTAAGCCATCTTCATGCCATGTGCAGACCCATTAGACTCTGATGGTTTCAGATCACAGATAAGCAGCTGCTCTGTAGACTTAGACACTTGATTTTTCTTTATTCTGCAGCATTAATGTGTCAATATGTTACACAGAACATGCATCCGCCACATGGTTTTGTGTGGAATCATGAATGCCTGTAAGAGATTTCTGCTTTGGATTCTTTACAATTTCTTGTGTGTCTTAGTTCACTTTATGCAACTACGTAATTTAGTGCAACTAAAATCCAGGTGTAGGCGGTATTCCAATGATATTTTGGTTGCGATAATGTTATCCTGGGGACTGCATTTTACAAATACAACCATTTTAAGCTGCATGGTACCATTTTTACATCAGCTTATTTGAGATTCATATGGAATGTTACTGTTACTCTTTAGAAACACTGACAGTCTCACCATAATGTTTCTCCTTAGATGAGGAAGAGGAAGATGATGTTGTTGCACCAAAACCGTTAGTGGAACCTGAGGAAGAAAAAACATTAAAAAAAGAGGAGGAGGAAGAAGGTACAGTTTACCTCAAGACATTCTCAGTGTGCTGTAAAGAAAGGCATCAATACATTTTTAACTTTTTGTTCCATTAATTTAAAATTAATTTGTTAAATATCAATCAGCTAGCAAAATATAAAATGTAAAAATTATTTTAAATCATGATAAATACTTGTTTTTCATTCTTGAAAAGAATTGGTGAAAGCATGCAGTTCAGAAAACATATGTATAAATTTTTTTCAGCTGCCCCTCATGAACTTACTGAAGAAGAAAAACAACAAATTTTGCATTCTGAAGAATTTTTAAGTTTCTTTGATCACTCCACAAGGATTGTTGAAAGAGCCCTTTCTGAGCAAATCAACATTTTCTTTGACTACAGTGGAAGAGACTTAGAGGACAAAGAAGGGTAATGTGAATGTTGAATACTTCCATGTCCAATACTTTTAATTGAAAAAGTGATCTAAGATTAATATCTCCTAATTGTCTTTATAGAGAGATTCAAGCAGGAGCAAAACTGTCATTAAACAGGCAGTTTTTTGATGAACGTTGGTCAAAGCATCGTGTTGTCAGTTGTTTGGACTGGTCATCTCAGGTAAGAAATAATGCTTAGATTAAACAGTTACCTTCGTAAATTGTTCTGTGTATTTGACTCAAATAAGAAGTACAGTTGATACAGGCTGCATTTCTAAATGTGTTCTCACCGTGATTTGCAAAAAGTAGACAGAGCTGTTAATCTTTTGTGAAAAGTAGCAAACAGTTTGTATTATGAAAAAAGTCTTTGGCATATTTGCTTTTGGTTTATGGACTACTTAAAGGTAACTCCGAGCTCCACTGAAAAGAAAGCTCACTTAAAAGTACTGGGTTTTACAGTTAGAAGCAAGTTATGATGAAAGAACTGATGTGTACATTAATACTGTTTTATGAACTAAATTAGTAACGATTGCAGTTTTAACTGACAATTTTTCATTTGTTTGTGATGTAAAGTGGTTTTTTTAACCCTATTTTGGTGAAAGAAAGCAAAGATTCTAGATTATCTGAACCATTAGCTAGTCATCTTCCTTACTTTGAGGTTTTTTTCCACTTACTGTGCAGTACCCAGAATTACTTGTAGCCTCTTACAACAACAATGAGGATGCGCCTCACGAGCCTGATGGGGTCGCCCTTGTATGGAATATGAAGTACAAGAAAACTACCCCAGAGTATGTCTTTCACTGCCAGGTATGATTCTGTCTTGGGAGGCTCAAGATTTTATCATGATGAATTTGGACAAGTACCTTCCTGATGTTTGTCAATATAATGATTTCATTGGGCTGGCATTCACTTTAACCACATTTATTTGCCAGCAGATATTGATGGCTAGAGATTGCGGCTGAGAAACATTATCCTGTTTCAGAATTTCTGACATCATTCAGAATTCAGTCGTGTTTGAGAACTGATTTTCTTACTTTATTTAAAAAACAAAAAAGTCTTCTCGTGTAATGGTTGAACCACAAAGGTTTGCATGTAAGGGGATTGAGTGGGATTGCATATGCTACTACAGCTTATTTTACTGAATAAAATGAAGACAGCCTGAGGAGATGGAGCAAGGATGAAAACTAGAAATATGCATCAAGAAAAAGGCAGATGAAAGTTTTCTAATAGTTTTCTGAAAGATAAAAACATGCAAATCTCTTCCATTATGCCAAGCCCGAGAGAGCCACTTTTTTTCTGTTGTTTTGGAAAATTACATAGTTGAATTGAAATTTAACCTCAAGTTGTCACGTTACTGTCAAAGCCCAGATTGCAGAAGTAACTTTGTTGTATCAAAATGTATTTCTGCATTATCTAAGAAAATAAGCACAGAATTTGGCAAAACATTATTAAAATTTTGTGGGTTATTGGGCCTTCCTTTGCTAACAAACTGTGCTCAGAGGAATACAGATGTATGCATGTGAAAGAAAAGACAAGGAAAACTTCATTTTGTAATGATAGAAAGACTGTTGAGGGGTCAAAAAGGGTATGTGAATCCTGAAGTTCATTGGACACTGAAATAGTGTATTGAATAAATCTAGGCAAAGAACTTGTTCTGATATTTGTCCTCATTTTCTTTAGACATAGTGTCATTGAATGATAGTTTATGTATATTTTGTTGTTTGTTTTTCTTCCTATCAGTCAGCAGTGATGTCAGCTACATTTGCAAAATTTCATCCCAATCTGGTGGTTGGTGGCACATACTCAGGCCAGATAGTGCTATGGGATAATCGCAGCAATAAGAGAACCCCAGTGCAGAGAACTCCACTTTCAGCTGCTGCTCACACGGTAGGAGGTGAAATATCTTTAAGGACTGTGCCATGTTGAGATGTGTTTAATGTCTAGGAAACTGTCCAGTGCACTTGATTGATTTTTCTGACTGTCCAAAATATGGACATGAACATTTAGGCATTATCGCAGTGTCAGAACAATAAGTATCAGTTTTATAGGGAAGTATTTGTACTTTTGACAATCTGTCCAATCTTTTATGCTTTGTTAAAAGGTGAAGTATATTTTACTGTATGTTAACTATGTTAGAACCAGTTATTACCTGTAAATTCCTTTCTGATAGTATTTTGCATTTCTTAGCACCCAGTGTACTGTGTGAATGTTGTTGGGACCCAGAATGCTCATAATTTGATTAGTATCTCAACTGATGGGAAAATATGCTCTTGGAGTCTGGACATGCTTTCCCAACCACAGGTAAGATAACTTTGGATATATACAGTATTTATTCCAGGTTAATATTTTGTAAAAAAATTTAACTAACTTAAGAAACAGTAATCAACAGTTTCCCAACACCCAGAATTAAATAGCTTGATATTTGATAAAATATTTACCCACCTGTGGAATCAAATATTTTCTGTTGATCCTTTGGTATATTTTTGTTGCACTTTATTAGTGGTGGAAACAATTTTAATAAGAAAACTTCCTTATTCCTGCCCAAATCTATACAAGTGAAATAAAAACCCCTTCCTATTGCAAAATCTAAATGATTTTGTAGGTGTTAATATTTCTTTTCATAAATTAAGTTGCTGATATTCTCACTACAGGATAGCATGGAGCTGGTTCACAAACAGTCCAAGGCTGTGGCTGTTACCTGCATGTCTTTCCCTATTGGAGATGTCAACAACTTTGTTGTTGGCAGTGAAGAAGGCTCAGTGTACACTGCATGCCGTCATGGCAGGTGAATACAAACTTTAATTATTCAAAGGAAATAAAAATAGTGAAAAGATGAGTCCCTGCATGCTTTACACTCCTAAAATTATTTAAAGTGCATATTTCCTCCTTTGTGTTGAAGGAGTTCAAAGTAGCTGTTTGTGAATTGCAGTGCACACTTTTTCCTGAGTAAGAGCTTCATTAAACACAGGAGAAGTTGGAATATTGAATTGGTATTATGAGTTGTGTTGATGAGGACAGCATAGGTTACTGTGGTTTTATTCATTTGAATTGTAGCAGAACATTCCAAACTTCGTATCAGTTTTGTAGATAATTGTACAGTAACATCACGCACAAATCTTAAATTGGCTAGCTGTTCTCCTGCTGTTCAATCTATTTTGAAATTGTCTTGACTGTATCTTATCAATTGCTTTCTTAAATACAATTGAGTGTCCAGGTTTCATCTCAAATACATATCACCGCTGCACAGCTTTTTGGTTCCAAAATACCCAAAATTGTATCACTTCTGTGTAACATCTTTCCCATCTGTTCCCCCCCTTCTTTTTCATTGCTCCTGACAGGATGCTATTAGGGATATATTGTTACTGGTTTATGTCTGAACCCCGTGTCCATAAACTTCTCTTAAATCAGTGGGAGTTTTATGCTCATTCCTGAAGACTGGATTTTGTTCCTTGTGTGAATGGAAGTTTTAGCTATTGCTTGGAGGACAATGTAGTTAAATGCGTGGACTGGTACCTGCTGAATGAGTCTCTTCTCCCTGGGATATATTCTGGCACTGAGGGTTAGTAGAAAATAGATGTTGAACTTAAGGTCTGTTTTCAAGCCTGGTCTTCTGCGATCCTGCTGTGGTGAAGCCTTTTGCAGTGAGGTAACATCCATATAAAGCAGCAAAATCTTCCTGTGGCTATGTTTAAATTGCATTTCAGTGCTATCTCTGTCTGCAGATGTACAGTTTCCAAATAAATTAACCTTGGTTGTATATTCTGAAACAGCAAAGCTGGAATCAGTGAGATGTTTGAAGGACACCAGGGACCAATCACAGGTATCAACTGCCATGCAGCAGTTGGACCTGTAGACTTCTCACATCTTTTTGTCACCTCTTCTTTTGACTGGACAGTAAAGCTTTGGACAACTAAGGTAACTTAGATAGTTCAGTGGTTTTCTTCGTAGCCCTTGACACAAGGTGGTGCTATAATGTAAGCTACTGAAGGCAGTTCATTAACCTGAAGTCAAATCCTGTGAAGCCCTGAGGTTCTTAGCTGCAGTCCTGCAAAGAGGAGGCAGCTGATGAGCAAAACTACAGTTAACAACATAAAGCTTTGCTTTCAGCTTGTGCATCATTTGTATACTTCTGATCCATTCTTTTCACCCTTTTGCCCTTTGTTATCAACAATGATTACAATGTAATCAAATGTAAATCATGTTGTAAAGTCAGTTGCTTCATATATTCATAAGGCAAATGTTTTGCTACAATTTTTGTGGAGGACTAAGGGACAGCATCAAAACTGGTGTCAGTTAAACTTCATGAGGCTCACAATTGAAATATGTCATTCCCATTGCCAAAATTACTTCTTTGTCAGTTTGATGCCCTGAAGAATGCAAAGCAGAGGAAGCAGAGTTAGAATCTCCCAGTAATAGTCTGAAGTGCTGTCAGTGAATTATCACTGGCTTGATTTACAAGATTCTTAATGTGTTAAATTTACAGTCTTTTAAAATGTTGTCTTGCTATTGATTGTTTTACAGTAGCAGCCAGCAAAAGGGCTGCATGCTTTGGAAAGCATGCCTTTAATAATAGCATTAATTTTGGGCTGGTTTCTGCAGAGGCATTTTTTTAAAGCAAGTCAAAATGTGAATTACTTTTTAGTTATATTGAAGTTCTCTATTTTGGTTTGCCCTTTAGCTTTATAATTTTGAATTGCAGGTTTTGGGTATTGCATTTTCATCTTTGCTTTTTTTCAGAATAACAAACCTCTCTACTCCTTTGAAGACAACTCAGATTATGTTTATGATGTGATGTGGTCTCCAACTCACCCTGCCTTGTTTGCCTGTGTGGATGGGATGGGCAGACTTGACCTGTGGAATCTCAACAATGATACTGAGGTGAGGAAGTCAGGTTAACAGTCAAATGTAGCTGGAAAACTGTTTGTACACTTAAAAAGAAGGCAAGAGTTTACCATAGTGTTTTGGTTTGGTTTTTTGTTGTTCTTAGATATTCTATAGTTCAAGTAGCTTCTGTGTAATAGACCGCATTCTTTGATTACAGGGTTGCAACTCAGATGACTCCTTATAATGAATAACAGCAATAATTGTTTTACCTGTGACAAGAGTGCAAAACGTCTACTGGTGTAACACTGATCCATGTTGTGAAAGTGATTATAGATCTCCCACCCTGTGACCTTGTCAGCCTATAGCTTAACAGTGTGAACAAACCTGTTACCACACCCCACTGTTGTTCCTATTGCCACGGTAATACTGCAGTGAAGGTGTCATTTGTTTCTCAACTTAGAGAATTGAATGTTTGGTTTTCCAGCATGAGTTATGAACTTCATTATAGTATAAGTCTTTTCCAAGACTTGTTGGAGGTAGGTCAGAGGAAAAACCCGACAGATACTTAGTACTTAAATTTCACCTTCTTAAAACTACATATAGAAGAAAGTTGTAGAACATATGCCAGCCCCTGGCTTCAAATTGGAATTACCTGGTTCTAGCCTTTTGGACAGGACTTGACATGCTAAAACACCTGATTTCATCCCTGCCCTCTGTCATAATCTTTCTTGAGATCCCAGGGCTCCTTGTTGTTGACTTCAGTGCATGTCTGTGCCTCCTCTCTCGCAGGAAGAGTGCGGATGTGCTTTTTGATAGAGTACATTTGAACTTTGGCCAAGGGACAGAAACTGTGTTGTTTTAGTCATGTCACTGAGTCTTTGTATGGTGTGCAGTCTCTGATCTGCCTACTGCACATCAGTTGAAGCGCTGGGAACTTCTTTTGATACAGCACAGAGGGAGTAGGTGTGTTCTGTAATCTACAGCTTATGAAACCTGATGCATTTTTAGCAATGTGTTTGAAATCCACATAGGTACCAACTGCAAGCATCACTGTGGAGGGCAATCCTGCTCTGAACCGTGTGAGATGGACACATTCTGGGAGAGAGATTGCTGTAGGTGATTCAGAGGGACAAATAGTTATATATGATGTGGGAGAGGTATGTATACCATGTATTGTGCAAAGTATATTGAGTTTCTTTGTCCTTTACTTAGCAACTTGCTTTTCACTTTTTTTCTCCTGTCATTACAGGAATCACTTTTAGGTTTAATTTTTGTTTTCAAATTAATGATTCCTTTTAGGGTGTTCTAGCATAACTTTTTAGTGTGCTGTCACTCTGTTAAAAAGGAAAAACATTACTGTAAGGCTGGCAAAATAAGATGAAAGAACCAGTGGTTTTGTTTGTAGAGACTTTGTCTTCTTTGTAACTGTGGCACATGTGAATTGTGACTGCAGTGGAGCAGTGTTGATTTTGTTCCTACAGGGAAGCTGTTGCTATTGCAAGTATGTGTACTGCAGTAGTACAAAACTGATTGATGGGCTGAGGATATAGCATTAGCTTTCAGTTTTGGAGGCAGTCTCTCAGATGGAGGTGTATAGCCCAAGTTTGTAATAATATCATTATATACTTAAATGTAGGATTCTCAAATTCTGCTTGTTTTATTAGTTAGAGCTATTGATGGTCAGACTGTTTTAAAAAGTGACACAAAATCAAGGTAAGCTTTTCTATGAGAACCTCTTCTGACTATTACTTAAGTGCTCTGCCGTTCAAAGTGAGCTCAGATTTATTTATCATTAGGTCTAAATAACACTCTCTTTGTCCACAGCAAATTGCTGTTCCTCGTGGTGATGAGTGGACTCGCTTTGGTCGGACGCTGGCAGAAATAAACGCCAACAGAGCTGACGCAGAAGAGGAAGCTGCGACCCGAATCCCGGCCTAGAGCTGGGAAATAGGCAGCACTGGTAGATTTGTGAATGATTTTGATGCAAATCCTAAAAGTGCAAGCATGTGTCGGTTCAAATCATAGCTTAAGGGAGGAATGTATGGATTCAACTATGGACTTTGAAAACATGTTAAGATCACTGAAAATCAGATCTTGCATTGTCACTTTTTATATATAAATTACAAGCACATTCTTGGATTTGTGTAACTTTTAATACAGTTAACTTTGACTTTGCAAGGAACTTACTTTGCTGAAACACTAACCTGGTATAAATTTGCTACTTGGCTTCTGAAAATTCCAGTCTGAAACAGTATCTTTCTGAAAAGTAGAAGTTCTGTTCCTAAAACTTTCTGTATTACACAGACTAACCTTCATTAGGTAGTAAATGTCTGAAGCATTCTTTAATGAACTCCTCAAACTACCCATGGATATGCATGCCTATGTTCCAAGTAAATGTCATTGTTCATATATAGATAAGCCTCAGACTCTGGTAGTGGGTAATATATGTGAATAAAACTTGTCTGTAGTTACAAACTTACTTGATAATCCACCCTGAATTAATGAAATACATATTTAATACCAAGTTCTTTTTGTCTGAATTGGTGCATTAAAAGGTGAGATTGATTCATAAATAAATACGAGAACTTGTCAGCTGCCCTGATCTCTAATCTGTGTCCCTGCAGTAGTTTAAAGTTTCTGGGAGCTGCTCCTTTTGTTTTACTATACACATTACAGAATTCTTTTCTACCCTCAACCTCCACTTCCTACCAAAACCATTGGCCAATAGGAAAAAGGCTATTGTCAAATTTTTCTTTTCCAAAGGATAAGGAACTAGATTTTTACTTAAGATTTTTTTCATTGATTTTTAACATTTTTGTTGAAAACAAACTTTGTAATGGCTTCAAACAGAATGGTTGCAATTTCTGTTAAGGGTTAATTTTTTTCTTTCTTAGCACATTATAAAGTTTTCCATCAAGACTGGTTGCAGTGGGGATGGGGGCCTGTTGTTTGCTTTTGGGTTGGTTTTGGTGGTTTGGGGGTTTTTAATGAATATTCTGAGTTGTAATAATTATATTCTAAACCAGTATTGATGCCTTTAACTTAGGATTCTACATTTGTTTCTGCCGTTCTTAAATCTGCTACAAGTTTATTGTTTTCTCAGAAGAGATGGTTTTATATGCTTAAAAATAGGAAATAGGCTTATATTTATTGATCAGCTTTATGTCCAGAAGTATTCTCCTTGTTTCTTCATTGTTTGTATTTTAACTTTTCTGTTTTGTTTGGATTTTTTTTCTGTTTCTCCTCCTCTCAGTTCTGTTATGAGGAGTTTATAGAGACATAGGCAGAAGGAACAGCAGTTCTGTCTTCAGGAGGGTTTTTTTTTTTTTTCAGTGGGTCTGAAAGTGAAATGTGTTCAGGCTTCCATTGGTGTTGGTGTGTTAAAAATGTCTGTGTCCCTCCCCTTTCCCATGCAGTCAGGCTGCTTGGTTTGCAGATATTTACCCTGCATGTTTTCTTCAACCTTACAACAGCAGCTCTGTTCAGTTGAGAAGCGTGTGAACTACATAAAGAACAGGCACATCATGTGATGGTTTGTACCCTTTGGGCACAAGAATTCTTAGTGAGCAGAGTGTCTGTTTTCATGATGTTTTTGGGGGGAGGGGGTGCTTGGGATTTTGGTCAGTCACAAAGTAGTGCTGCAAAATAATATATTGGCTGTGCTCATCTAGGTTCTGTATCCTCTTACACTTACAATCCAGCACATGGCATTTTAATTCCTTTGCTGTAACTAGCACTGGAGTGCATTCCTGCAAAGGCTGTGTCCTGTCCTGTACATTCAGTAAGTGGGCACATCTGCTCTTTAATCTGTGGAAGTTGTCCTACTGGACAGGTTGTCCTACTGGACAGGTTTCTCTAAACTCAAAGAAGTGAACTGACGTAAGTGGTTTTAAATGTTTTATTGTCACGATTGTTAACAAAACGCCTTCAAAACATCTGTACATTTCAAACTATTTTGAACTGCAATACCCATTATATAAATGTACGTGTATAGATGCCCTGATGTCTCTGTACAAAGATGTACAATATGTACAGTAACATTAAATGCAAGCTGTGCAAGGCAAAGTCTAGGCTACAGCTTCATGCCACCGGTTAAAACAAGGCATAGAACCACAGCTTCAATCAGTTCCTTGTGTGTAAATAAATAAATGCAGGTATGTATGAATATTAGAAAGGAGCAGTTAGATTTGCAAGCTCAGTTCAGCTAGAACACATGCAGCTGACTGGGAAAAATACAGTAGTACTCTCGTGAACTCTTTCCACCGCATCACTTCGTTAGGTTGAAACATCTTTTCAGGATTCAGCTGCTACTTTTTGCTTGAACTGAGGTGATGCCAGGAGCTCGAAACTTTGGAAGATATAAACCAAATTTATTTTCTATACCAGCAAATGTAGCTGTAGCAAGTCTATATCCGCCTATATGTGCAGGGTTTACAGGAGGAAGATCTGAAATTCGAGTTTTTGGGGCAGCTTCTGATCCAGCAGGTTTGCTGTTTGAACAAAGAAAAAGAAAAAAAGCCTTTTTGTTATGAAATCTAGACTAAGAAATAACTGTAAATAAAGTTACTCAGGCTTAAATACTTCAGTCTTTTGTCTGAGTATGGAAGACTGTTAAAGCTGACCTTAATTAACTCTGATAGTGAAGTGGAAGTCAGACCACTACTTAATTTTAAATCAACCCCAGAACTGAAGTTACAGTTTTACTGATAGTTTTGTAAATTCTTTTAACTTCCAGTGCCACGAGGAAAATGGACAAAACTATCTTGCTGCAATGGAAATACAAATTAGTGTATTGAAATAAATATGAAATGGCTCTTTATTTCCTCATCTGTTTAGAAGGAGCATGCAAGTTTCCCTCAATTTTATAAAAGGGGGGGGGGGATTTTTTAAATGGTGCAATTTTAAGTACAGGTGCTCAAAGTTAATGGGTCCCATGCATGAAAAAAATAGTTTTGTTTTTTTAAATTTGGTAGTTGTTTTGTGCAAGCTAAATAGCAAATAGTTGACTTACAGGCCTCCAAAATCAACATATAACCATCTCTGCAGAAGTTCGTAAGTGACCAAAGTAACACCAAACTGGGGTGAAGATCTGAACACGCGAGCTGTTAAATATTACAAATCACAGTGTTAAATGAAAGAATTTCTCAGGAGAGAAGCTAAACATTTTTAACAAGGTGTTATGTTTTTCACAATCAGACCTTGTAAATGCTGCTCTAATTTGAGTCCTTAACAAAGCAAGTGCTAATTTGTAGGTTTGGGGTCAGCCTTAATATTGAGAGTCCGTTTCTCACCTCCAGCTCCCTTCCACAAAGCCGAAGGGCCTTCTTCCCTCAGAATCTTCCTAAAGCAGTCGATAACTCCACTGTATGTTGTCTGACCAGCGCGAGCTGCCACTTGCAGTCTTGTCTTGATGACATCAGCAGGGGTTACCAAAGAAGCAGCAGGCACACCTTTTAGAAGAAAACCACATTTAATTTGCACAAAGGATCTTGTAAAAGATGAAACACTTCTAACTGAAAAATACAACTGCAAACTTTCAGATTTTTACAAGGGTTAGACGTTACCAGAAATGCAGGTTCTGACTCTTGATGCTCATATACACTGTTGTGCTTGGTATAGTTTTGTGTTTCTTTTAAAGGCTATAACTGACAGTAAAGAGAATAAACTATCAACAACAAATCTCTCAGCATCTTCTAGTGGTCTGGCATTAACAGTAGTTTAAAACAAGATAAAAGAGGCTATATATGTAATATATAAAAATTAGTTATGCAGCCTTACTGCATTTATTAATACTCTACAACATATTTTACAAGTTACTTAGATGATTGATTTGGGAATTGAATGCTATGCATTCGTTTGTTAAGGGTGCTAATGAGAAAACTACTACTTAAAACACCTATTCTACAGAAACATGTCTGTACTGCTGTTTGGATTGTTCTGTAGGAGAATAGATGCTGCTTACTTCAGTAGGCAAGCCATAAAAAGACTGAGGACAACGAAGGTGTTTTACAAGTCTGCTTAGTACCAACAGCATGATGGAAGAACAAATCTCTACTTCCAAGGCACCACTCTTGGCTTTCCAGCCAAAGGAAAGGAGAAGGTTTTCATAAATGTACTCCACAGTATATAACTGTGTTATCTGAGAGATTTCTGAATACTTGTGAATACTGTAAAAATTTCATCCCCTTAAAAAAGATGAACCATCTTCTGACTTAGAATTCTGAAATTAATTTAGACTTCTGTTGAACTTTTACAGTTTGTTAATATTGAATTAAAAATTTTAACAAGTCACTGACTTGCATAGGTGATGATAAACTCTGAAGTGTCACTGACCAAGTCAGGAGGTTTTAAAAGAAAACAGAAGCACTGTGGTTAACCCTACAAGCACACACTAATAGCAACCATAAGCAGATTTCCCTATGCAGGCAGATCCGTTCAGACTGTATTCTTTGGCTGCGCACGCGTAACAGGAATAGAGTGAGCAAGTGGGAATTTGAAATCTGCAATTCAGAAAGGCAGATTCCTGTACATACTCTAAAACTAGGCCTGCAAGATTTACACACATTTTTAATAGAGTTCATCACTTAGTATGAGCAACATAGAAACACCAATCAAATGGAGAGAAGCTGTAAAGGTTGCAGTCTAAAAATAAAGTCTTGTATGAGACACAAGTTAGTGATATACTAAAAGATACATATGAGTATTGTACGAGTACAGGAAGCTAAATAATTTTCCACTTTTGGCAGCTTTGCACTACTGAAGAATAAGCAGGGCTACAAACACTCATTTCCTAGCTGGTCTCCTTTCCCTCTGGCACAGAGGAGGTGCAGCCAAGCTCTGTATCTAGTCCAGTGTGGGAAATGCTCTTCACACACAGGTGTTTGTGACTGATGTGTTTATAGTGACTCCTTATGATTGTAACAAGTAACAAAGGGTCTTGCTCAGCCCAAGGGTTTTTCTAAACTGCAGATTCCAACACTGAATCGTTCACAATGGAGAGGCTGTGTGCAGATACCTGGTTTTCATCCACCTAGCTCATTCTTGGCAGTGCAGAACCTGGTGATCTCTGGCTGCATGTTTAAATATCCACCACTGCAGTTCCTACAGCTTCTATTTTTATACCCCTTGCCATTCAGTAAAAAACTTTTTATTACAGCTGCATATTGTCTTCATACTAAACTTGTTTGAGAAGCCTTAAAATATTTTAAATTTGAGAGTATGATACTTTAACTTCAGCTTCTTTACAAACTAATGCCATATTTTTAGCAAATAGATTTGAAAAAAGTTTCTTTTAGTTATTCTAGAATCCCAAACTAGGTAAGCAATTTTCTTCCGAGCTCTTATGATCTCTCATTTTATGTTCATCAAAGATTCAAATTAGCCTTCAACTCTGAGAGCTCAGTAACAAGTAAAACCCCATTGAGACAGACAGATCAAATTTGACTACAAGTTGCTGAGCTGCATTACGCTGTTTATCCACATTATGCAAATGTAATTAGCTCTCATCAAAATTACATCGCCTCCCACTAAGGATAACAGTGATCAAATTTAGATTAAATCACATACAATGGTACAGTGCCCTTCCTTTATATGGGGCTACTGAATGAATATTAAATGTTACTCACTAAAGAATAAAAAAATTACTTTTGGAAAACATTCTGCAATATTACCTGCAATGGCTCCAGCTGCAAGGAGATTAAGCCCTCCCACATGGCCACTTTCATCAGCAAACATCAGTTTACTATGAGCATAAACCGGAAAGTAGATTGCAGAAAAGGGAATGTCTCTGAGGAAACACGCTTTGGCACCCTGACACAGAGAAAAGAAACATAATGCAAATAAATTCTGCAGATAGGGCTAAAATTCATATCCAGCAAGCAGCCTGAACCCAGAAAGCACAAACTCTTTTTATCTGCCACATAAATAACACAGAAAATAAAATGTCTCAGGAAACAGAAGATACGGGGAATTTGAAAATAAGAATAAAGTACATCTAAAGCAAGTGTCTGGAATCAGGAAGATTGTAAGCCATACATGACCTCAATCCTGACATCAGTACCTAGGATAAATACTTTTTACACATTATGTGTGTCCAAAGGCAATGAAGTGACAAAGATCAGTCCCTTACATCTTGCTGACAACAACCCACAGCCAGGGAAGCAGCAAGACAAGTCCCTGCAGGCCATTCTTTCCACCAAACACAAAAGCACTTTTAAAATACTAGCGAGGACTGTAAGACCTCACACTGGTCATCATCTGGTTGACCAAAGAAGCTGCACTGGAAAGGTAACAAAAAGAGAAAAAAAAAGCTGTGAAATGGGCACAGTTTAGTAAGGAAATGCAATGGTCATGAATCTCATCTACTGAATTCAAAACAAAACCCTTCAACTCTGGAAGTAAACGTGCACATTTTCATAGTATTATTGCAGGTCTATGGACAAATCACATAAAGCAATGTTTTGTAAGTGCACAGCTAATAGAACTGCTGAATTTACGTGTTACCCCTTGCACTGGCAGAACATACAGGAAGAAACACTCTTCCTTGTTTAAGAAAACTAATAGCTTCTGCTCCATTACATCTGATCTGTAATGATGGCAGTAAGTACACCTGCAGGGAAGGAATCTGTTGACTGGCATTCTGCTGAAGTACCATACAGTATGGGCTTTTTTCAGTGGAATTTATTGACAAATCCCACCACTTAACTTCTTAAAAATCTGAATCCTACTAAACTCCACTACTGTTTCACTGCCATCAAATTATTAAGACAAAGAGAATATCCTGCTGGAAAGATAACAATAGAGATAACAGAGATTCAAAATAAATGTAAGAAAAACGCACAGGGAAAGCTAGAGAAACTTCTCAAAAAACCCCACCAAAGGAAATGATCAGTGCCAGGAGCCAGCAGGTCTGCAATACAGGACTCCCTGTAGCTTGGCATAAAAGCCCAAAGGATAGAATGGGGGAGTATTTTTTTGTATCCCACTGCCATTAATTTAGAAGTGAGTTTCTTCAGTTTTCCACTGTGGGGCTGCCCTGCAGGAAGAGATTGGTTTTAAATTCAAAAGATGTCTTTGTTTTTAACAATTTTTGTTTCAACAATACAAAAGTTTAGCATAAAACGATGGAGCCACTCCAAGCAGAAGCACGTACCTTATAAAGACCAAGAAAGCCCAGATCTTTTATAACAGAGAGGGCACTGACTCTGGGTCCTGTAGTAATTTCTCCTGCTACCTGCAACCGAATCTTTACAATTTCCAGAGGATTAGTGAAGATGACCTGGGAAGCTCCTGCCTGCAAACCCAAAGAAAAAGAAAGTAAATTGCATTACAAGAGCATGTGGTGATGTACTGACTTTTGCAAGGTGCTGAGGGCCTGCACTTCTCACTGCTTTGGCTGATATTCTCATGTAAAAATATATGAGAGATATTTAATAAAGCACCAGTGTGGAAGTTAAAAGCCCCAGGTCAGAAATCATGCGTTTGTACAAAATAAATTTTTACATTTACATGTTTATAGTTCACAGAGGTGGATTAATTCAGTTTCTCTCTTCTCCCTGACATCATTTTCTAGAAGTCGTGGCTCTGTTTAACTGTCTATTAGGTATTACAGGAAATACTAAACTAAAATAATCATTAGACTTATGCTACTAGAGCATCAAACACACATAAAGAAGACCTTATGTTTATTCAATAATAATCCATCACAAATGTGTAGACATGCCATTTGCATTTAGAAGTGATACTGTTTAAAAGGTAAATTTGCATGTAATGGTGTAATTTTAAATTATTAGAAAAGGTGTTTGGAGTTTTGTTTAGCAGTCTTTAATCGTCCTAAGTGGAAACAAAATATGAAATTTAAATAGGAAGAATAACATTTCAAAATAGATAGAAAGAGAAGCCATATCTTTGAGCTGAGCATGACAGAATTTACTTGGAGGAAATACTCTGTTAGCAGCACTGAAGGACTACCTTGCAAACTTCCTGGCAAGAGTGTTGAAAAGCTGCTTCTGATTCTGCACTTTAACCAAAGACTTTCAAAGAACTGTGTTTCAGGTTTGAGAGGGATTCAGTCTGACAGTTCAGTTTCAGAGACACGTAAACCTATTTAAAATGACATGTTTAGATTTCTCCCTGGTTTGCTGTAGGTACTACCATTCACTTCTGAAGAAGTACGTGGTTCATCACCAAACAGCTAGATTTTACTAAGCTTCTCCCCCTTTCTCCCTAAGCCACCCTTTTTCATTTAAAAATTAAACCCACTTCCTTAAAATTTATGGCATATAACCACTTGAATACAGCCAACTTTAAAAAGCATTTCTTCCACAATATAAAAGCTCATCTTAATTCTCATCTGTCCCTCTAATCCATCAAATTTCAGTGAAATAACCAAATGCACACCATCTGCAATTAAAACTTTTTACCACTTCCAAGTTGCCCAGGAAAGAAACCATTCTTGTAGTGTTGGGGGGATGTGTGTCCATGCAGATGTGTGGTGAAGTAAAATCAATAGCTGATACTCCAAGACAGCATGCACAGTGCTCTCTGCTAATTGATTCAGAACTAATGAACACTAATCCTTTCTGCCTTAGAACAATCTTCCTCTCTCCAGCAGCAGGCACAATAAACTGGAGATTAGCCCTGAAGCTAGGGCTAGGAGCTTCAGGGCTAGCCCTGAAGCTAGGAGTTGGTAACCTGAATTATTCTAGACTAGAGACAAAAGAGCATTGCAAACCTCATCAGCTCTTGCTGGGACCAAGCCCTTCAGTACTATCCATGGGATGGGCTCAGGAAGCATCGACATCTCCACTGGCCACGTGTCTGGTACCTCACTGAGCTGTTCCTGGGCCCACTGCCCGCCTGTTACTGCAAACCACATTTATTACTCCACTCATTATTGGCACCGTTACAGCTTTACTGAGGCACATTGACCCAAACAGTGAGAGATCAACCCTCGCTTTTATTAATCATCTCCACTGTAGCAGTAACTGTCTTTAACATTTTCACTCAAATTATCAGTCTGTATTGTTGATCTTAATTTTATTCCCTCACTTCACTTCTCAGAAATACAGCCTACATTTTTGTGGACATTTATTGCAACCATCAGGAAGTTCACTAGAACTCCCAGACCAGCCAAAATGATTCCCATTTTCTCTGTTCCTTGGACTTACTGCATGGTGTTAACTCAGTTATGTGACACCACTCATGTCCAAAGGCATTCTTCAGTCTCTCTTTCCTTCTCATCTCACCTTTTCCTTCCCAGGTCACACACACCCACACATGCAAGATGAGAGGGGCTGCCTTGCTAGACAAAGTTCCAATCTAAATACAATTTATAAAATTTGCATCTGGCAAGTTCTGTTAAACAACCTAATTTTTTTGTTTGTATTGCATTAAACAGAAAACCAATTTCAAATGTTTAGCATTTCCCTACATAATTTTAAAAAATAATTTTGGTAGATAAAATGTTAAGCAGCATGTTCTGACTATATAATACAATGGTCCACACAAAAAAATTCAAATAACTTTAAACTGCAACACTAGGCTAGAAATTCACTCTTTCTAGACAATTACCAGCTATCTGCCTCTTAAATATGCATTATTTGTTTACATGCATATGTGAAATTCCATTTTTCATTTTTAATGTTAAAAATTAGAACATCCTGCAGAGCAGCCAAAATAACTTTTCCTATTTGCCTAACAGCCACCATAGAAACACAAATAGGCCAATTTGTAAACGTTTCTATTTTCTACTCGGAATTCAATCTTCCAGCAATTAACATTTTCCTCTCCTAGGTGCACAACTGCCTACCTTTCTGTCAAAATCAGCAACAGCCCTCTTCTGATACAGAAAGGAAAAGAGAGGACTCTTAACACATTTTAATAATTTAGCAGCAACACTAATTATATATACGATGTTACAAATTCTATATAATTAATACAGAATTACGTATTCCAACAATATTAAAATATGGTTTGATTATTGGGTTATTGAGCAAAATAAAATATAAGGAAACCTCTGTGCTTATATTATCAGTAGAAAACCAATTGAAAAGCTCTTTAGTTACATCAACACTTTGAACATTGAGTATTTACAGTGTTGACAAACTTCTCAACAGGCAGATTTCTCAAAAAGAGCTGTAACTATCTGGATACCCAGTTAAATACTCCCTATGAGCAACATGTACTTCTAACCAAGTCTTGACTTATTATACTGTTGTACTTGGAGCTCAGCACACTTTTGTGCCCAGCAGTGATTTGATTCACATGAAGAGGAGCGCTGTGTTCAGGGGAGTTGCACGAATGAGTTGGGTCCTTCAGCATCACAAGTACACATAAGACAAGCATTGACTTTAATACAGAACATGTAACACAAGAAAACTCACTTTTTCACCGTGTATTTTTTAAAGAATGTATGCAAGGGTTGCTTTTTGTTAGTTTGTGGTTTCTTTTTAAGTAAAAGGTGGACTATCTATCTGACAAATAACATGCGAGGTGGAGGAGAGCGCTGCCTTGGGGAGCAGAAGAAGATGCAGAGGAGAGTGACACAAAGGATCTCCAAATAAAAATGAACTGGAAGCATGCAGGGTTGCAACACAAATCTCCATGCTCCTGTACAAATCACTGGCAATCAGTGTCATTCTTCTTCAAAGTATCTTACTTCAGCTGTCAGCTGTGTATGTTAAATACATGTGCACGTGTACATTCACACAGAGGTATACGTTGCACTCCTTGAATTTCTTTTGGAGATGGTGCACTAAATCTAGATTCCCCCCCTCATAAAAACCTCTCTTCACACATAAATTGCAACAGACACTTTAAAAAAGGTTGACAAATTTGTTTCAGAATGGAGGTTATTCATACACATCAAAAATACCAGTAATAAAAGCTTCTACTTAACCTTAATGTCATGTAAAATAACTCTACAAGGAGCAAATGAAGGAACTAAATCTGACAGCAAAGGTTATGAAAGAAAAGATGTAGTTTGAGATCCCACAGCAAACGCCCCATGACATGCCAAAGGCTGAAGGAAATACACAAATGACCCTGCAACATGAGACCTCTTGCCCTTTCCAATTCCACCCCAGAGGCATATGCTACAAAGGGGGAGAGGCCTATTTCAAGCCCTTCCTTCCTTCCTTCCTTTTTGAACCCACCACATCCTGGACTACAGCTATGTCCCATACAAGCAGCTGAAATAAGATGTTACTTAAACCAGACTTGTTTAAAAACAACAAAAAAACTTGCACTTCTTTCTCAAGGCAAAGCTGTCATTTTTCATGAACCTACAGTAAGCTTACTGTCTCTTTTATTAAAAACAACCATTTTCTCAAAGATTTTAAATGTCCACAACAGAGATCAAGATAAAGTAGTAAAGTTTAATTCTGCTTCTAACTTTATCTGTTTAAAGTATGATAAAAGAAGCAGAGTATCTTCAGGATTTTGAAGGAAAAATAGCCTGACAGCTATAATTCTATATTTTTGTGTTCGTTAAACAAAACCATTAACATTTTAAATTATTTTTTCAAAAATAAATATTTGACACATTCCTATTTGCTTGATAAAGCCATATACCATTTGTTTGTATGTATGTATATATTAATAAATGTATGAAAATTATTTTTTACAAGTATATCAAAACATTTAGACTAAATGTTAGATTTAATGTTTATAAAACTTTTAAAATCAGTGGTAAATTTGGACCTCTCTGTGTATGTATGTGGAAACACACACACACATATCCCAACCTCTAATTATCAACAGATGCATTGCCTACACCTCAGTGAGGGTTCCTAGACCCTTTCTGCCTGGCACTCCACATCCTCTTCCTCCCTGCAGCATAAAGCAAAAACATCTTTCTGATGCAACACGATTCATCCATTCGAAATGCTAAGCACCACGCACATTGCAATGATGGGAGGAATCAATCCATTTCTTCCTGTGTAACTCATAGGAATTACAGCCTAAAATCACAGCATCTCTGTCTCCTGCAACAGTAATTATGAATCATTTACTCAGCATTGGATGTCTACTTCAACATCACTTCCCAGGTGGGGATGAGCAGTTGCCCTACAGCACCTTCCCCTCTCCATGTACTCGCATGTGTCATGCATGTGAGCTCCTTTGGGAAGCACTGTCCATATCAGGTATGCACTCTCTGCTTCCCAGGCCTCTGTTGGGATAGAGGAAAGCACTGCCAAAGCCTCACTCAGTCTCCCTGCAACTCAAAGCTACCAGTAACTGAAAACTCCAAAGGCAGGAATGCAGGTTAATCACTGAATTGTAATGAAATGTAATTCAATTAATTGCAGTAACAGTAGGGAAAGAAATTGTTTGCTCTGAACATGCATAAATGTGGATAGTCCTGTTGATGATTAACAAACCAGCATACTGTGAGGAAGGTAGGAAGATGGGATATCAGTTTCATCCATCAGGGACCAGAGCCCTTTCATTGACAAGTATGACCTGACTGCTGTAACCGAGCTGCCCCACGTAGCTGCTCTGCAGTTTTCAAACACAGCAACAGCTTGAGAGCAGCTGGGAATATCTGGGCTCTGACAGAGCAGACCCTACACTTCCCAGTGACATTTACACTGCCCAGCAGCCAGCAGGTAGGTTTAAAGGAGCACAGGGCATGGGCTGCCTGTGGGAGGTCCCTGCCCTGCAGTAAGGAAGGAAAGACAACCGACAGGCAGCTGACCACATAAACAGGCCACTGCCTGGGAAGGTGTCTTTGCTAACTGCTGTGAGAATCAAGATATTTCCTCTAAATGAAAATGGGAGTTCATTCCACAAGCTTACAGAAGCTGAGAATAACTGAAGCCTGAGAAGTATGATTTTGGCCAAAGAGTATGATTTGGGCATCAGCATTGCTGGATGAGACCCACGCCTGTGAGCAGCTCCTTTGCTGGACGGTCCAACACTGCTTGCACACACTCCAGAGCTGAGATACTGAACAGCCTAGGCAAGGTCTCTTGAATCACTACTGTCTTAATGTAAAGGTTTCACCTGTCCTCATGTGTGGGTCTTAGAAGACTGCAACACCATTCATAAGCTTTGATACAGCACTGCCATCCAGAGAGGAGAAAATTGCTATGTCTGCTGGAACCTTTCCCAAGCTGCCTCCACTTCCTCACAAGAATTTTTTTGGTTGCTGTTTGAGGACTGATGTGGTATGTGGTATGCACAATGTGCTTTTGGACACCTTGCAAGAGGGAAGGCTTCAAAAGCATGGAAGGCCTCTGCTGTAAACTCTAAAATGGCTGCAAATACAACTTGCTCATCTGGCTCATCCATTAGCAAGCAGTTCCACAGCAGAAATGATGAAAAACTGCATTACTGCTGTTAATGAGGAGATGGTTCAACACTAAACAGAGGCAACTGACAGTCAGAGACAGTAATAAGTACATCTCTGAGAACTACATACAGATATAATGCTATTTCTTCTGATGTTATGACAAGGTAAAAAGTATATTTTAAATTTAGCCTATACTTACAGTGCACTATTAGCAAGACATTTAAGTGTTGAACAGTAAAGAAAAGCCACAAAAACCCAAATTACCCAAATCCAGATGCTGAAAATAATTTTGGCACATATAAACCCCAAACAATCCCATAGTAACCCATCATTTTGAACTAACAAAGAGAGAAGGAGGAGAATAAAGGAAAAATGAAAAAGAAAGGTAGCATCACTCAAACACAAAGCACACAGCCTTGTGTGCCCCTGCACAAGGAAATGGAGTAAGCTTACTTGTGGCACTTCCTTGGATGTAACTGTTGGTTACGTCCCACAGTATTTTGTAGAAAAACAGTACAAAATGAACATGAAAACTGCAAAGATAACACTATTTCAGAGCAAGTCAAAATAAAAAAGAGCTGTCACAATGAGGATTAAAAGGTCTGAGGATAAAAAAGACTAACATCAACTTGGTCCTGCTTCAGTGAACTTACACTTTCAGACTCCTAACTGCATAAGCTTGTCAATAAAGATTCTGGTAGTTAGGAAGAAGTGGAATTGCTAAAATGTAACTAAGCAGCAGTACAGACAGAGAAGTCATCAAGTGGTAAGATTATCAGATGATCCAGAGGAAGTTACAAAGAAACACCCCCCAGGTTGCTAAACTGTGGCCAACAGCTCTTCTGTAATTTTGTTTAAAATTTTCTCAGATTGAGTGAGATGAATATTATCTTGAAAAAGGAGATGAGAATATCAGCTAAGACAGTCAGCTAGAACAAAGTGTTGTGTTTGGACAGATTACAAATCTGCTCAGCTTCACAGAAACATCCAAATTTCTGAAAGCTTATCTGAAATTCAGTTTCTCCCCAATTTTGCATGTTCACTACAGTCAGACAATGAAGTTACTTTGAAAAAGAAGTACCTACCATGAAGTGGAAAAGCCTCTAATGTAGATTGAATTTAATATTATATATTTCAGTACAAAATAATGTAAAATAATAAAATTATCTGATGTTTGTTTTTAATTATGAATTTAAACACAACACAGAGAAAAACACTAACGAATTATATTAGCTTCTGTTATAAATGACCTGTATGTGCTTTCTCTGTTACTGAGCTTTCTAGAAAAAGGTTAGTCTTCTGCTAGCTACACATTATAGCTGCTTTCTCACATTTCTCAGAAAATAAACTTTGTACACTGACAGGTGAAGACTCAACCATGTACCAGGCTGTCAAATTCAATCAGGCAGAACTATAAGCAGCCTCCCTTCAGGGCTGTTTCTTTGAATTAAAAGTTTGCAGAGGTCAACAACCTTTCTGCCCCAGGTTTTGTTGTAAGCTGAGGAGGTTTTATACCAGCCTGTCAGCCTACTCAACTGGAAGTTATTAGTGTTCTCTGCTACAAAAGAAACCTGTCTCGAGCCTTAAACATTTTATAGGGTTAAGAACTGTAGGAGAATCCCACAAATGAAATTAGCCAATGTGCAAAACCAAAAGAAATCTATCATCAATATCAATTCAAACCACTTACAGATTGCTAAAACATCCACTGAATTTCAACCCTCAGTCTAAACAAAAGCACAGCATGTTTTTTAACTGTATTTAGACGAGGGATGTAATTAGCATCTGGAGCAACACAGCTACATCTTATACAAAGTCATTTAAATGGACAATTCACTCATACCTGTTACCTGAAAGGTAAGGCTACATCATTCATTTTTTCCACATTTTTGCAAACAGAAAAAAAATTCACATAGAGCAAGTTAGAGAGGGTATTTCTTTTCCTTCTTAAAATATTCAGCAAAAAAAAGATTTTTAAAAACCATTCTAGCCACCTCCACCCGTGCCCCCCAAGGAAACTCAATCATGTCTATAATCCATTCTCAAGGCATATCTGTATCTTCCCAAACAAATGATGAACAGCAACCAAGTAGAACATATGGAAAGGGAGAATAGGCACCCTCTCTTTAGCCTTTGTGAATAAAACCACTGCTGAAACTGAAAGTTGCATACTGGGCCAAAAGAAGTAGTTTAAGCATGTAATTCCAAGGAAACAACTCAGAAGTATGCAAAACTTTCCAAACAGAAAAAGTACTTATTTTAGTACTTGTGACTGGGAGAAAAAAGAACACTCCTGTTCAAATTGACAAAGCACACTCATTAACTGCCATTCCAACTAGTCTGCACATGACTGAGAATCAATTTTTCCTAGGAATACAGGACAGATACTTACACAGCCTCCAGCAAGGACCTCTGCAGGGAATGGAATGGAACCATCTTTCGTAGTAAATTTGTCTCTGACAAAGTCATTAACCTAATAAAGATACAATATATTACACACTATTTTGAGTTATTTTTCCCCCTTATTAGTATATATCAAGTACATCTGTATACATATATATTAGAGTGCTTGTAAGTGGTCATCTTTCACACATTTTAGGAAACAAATCCTGTGCATGTTAAAAAACAAAAGGATGCCAAGGAGAAAAAAAAAAAGATACGTACAGTTAGCTTAATAGCCTTTTCTGGAGCAACACCTATCAGCTGTGGTAACAAGCCTATAGAAACAAAGACATCATAAGGCAACATTATCTTCCTAATAGAGAAATTTAGTATTTTATAAGTGCTGTACAGAAATGCCTTTCTGCACAGGGGATATCCTTTGCGGTGGATGGCATTCAAGCACGAGATGCTGCTAGAGCACTGCATATTCATACCAGTACAATTTTATATTACAATTTCTGTTGAAAATGATAAAGAAAAGGGTGACCAGATCTGCCTTCCTCAACTAAGTCAAGCCTGCTACTGCTGCTGTACAGAAGAAAAAAAAAAAGTGTAAAGACCAAACATACACCTTGGATATGCCTACTACATAAAAGTTTGTTTGACTTTTTTAGCCCCTTAACATCATTTTCCCATGCAAAGGCTTGCAATGACTTTTTAAAACAGGAGAGTAATTGTGAGATATACACATAACTATGATAAATTATCAAATCACTTCTACTTGACTCACTAATCTGAGTTTTCTGAAGGCTCCAGTCAACTAAGGATATGAAGGATTTTCCCCTTTTAGTTCAACATGGTAGCATGAACTTCTTTAAACCCTATTCATATTAAGCATTTTTTATCTCACTAAGAGGAAGTATTAGTGGATAGAAACTGATTTTGACAAGGCCCTTGCTCCTGGAAAATAGCTATTATCAAAATGAAATGTCATTTGACAAAAGCATACACACTTTTCTAAGAACTAATAGATTTAAGAAAAAAATCAGTAGATGGCAGTCTTAACTTCCTAACATACCACATTATAACTACATCTGTTATTTTTAAATCCATTTTCCCCATGGTCATTTTGGCATATGCATAGACTATAAACTCAAAAGGCTTATTTTTATTAGATGTGGTCACTTCCTAAAGTTATTCCATAATTATGGAATGTCGTTTTGTCAAAAGTGTTTGCCAGTTAACTAATAAAAAATCCTACAGCACCAAAACCGTCTCGATGCAGCTTTCCACTATTCGTTAAGTAAAAAGAATCATAGCTAAAAACTAATTTTAAATGTTCAAAATTCCAAAAATACTCAGCCTGCAGAATTTTTATACTACTTTCTTAAAAGGAAGCTCAGAACAAATGTACCTAAATAGAAAGGGCAGTAGTTAATGTATGCAGTGTAGTGTTTTCTTCCAAAGTAGCACTTTCTGTGCGATTTCCAGACTTACTATGCTGAGGAAAAGTAGTTATTAAATACAAAGAAGGGCTGACAATAACGAAAAGAAATGGTGCCCTCCCAGTCTGAATCTCTGATCTACCACGAAAAGACAACCCAGTTCAGCAATGCCTAAAAAACCCAAAGCTACCAGACAAAAAACCACAAGACAATCCCTCCACTCCCTTTCATGCTGAATTCATTGGGCACACACATTTAGTGTGCCAGAGAACCTGGGACCTGCATGGTCTAGTGAGGGACTTTAGAAGATACTTCATTAGTTCCAAAGTTGGATGCCAGGACTCAAAAGCATCTTAATTTTCTTGACCAAAAATTATAAGTTTTTTAAAATTACGACATTTCCAGTATGTATTGAGTTCTATCTTTTAAACTGGAGTAAACAACTACTGTAGACTACCATTACATTACAGTATATATGTATCATTACATTACAGTACAATTAGGATAATCCAGCTCAGGAATGTCAGAACCATAAATATTTCTGCTGTTTAATATACCTCCACAGACCATCTAATTCTATGCATCCAAAATCTTAGCAACATGCTGACCATTAACTGTAACATTTTCAAAACAACTACATGAACTTCTTACACTAAACAATCTTAAAGACAATTACTAAACAGACTACTAAAAAGTTTAGCAAACTGACATTCTTTCAAACAAGTACATTGTTTCTTTAGTGTAAAGCACTGCTTTTAACTCATCAGTGGAATCATCATTAGTTTCAAAGTGTTTGAGAAAGGTTAGAAAACCAAATTAAAAATAATTAATGATCAGTTTTAGATGCTCCTGTGCAAAAATGAGGCAGGGGGGCAAGAGAAAGAAAACAGTACTGTAGAAGAGCATTATAGAAATAGTCTCATAGATGGAACTCAAAGACTATTTGCTTTTGTGACAGATTTAGCAACAAAAAAGGAAAACAATTTACCAGTAAGATGTAATTTACAGAGACTACAGATATTTCATTAACCTTTCATCAACTTATTCCTCCCTTTACTCACTTTCATAGCAAAATCCTACAAGACTACAAAACACTCTTTAGCCAGAATCCACAGGCTTTCACATGTACTTAGATACTGTCCTTTACAAAGCAAAATGCTGTGACCATCACAGAAGTGAGTGACTTTGCTCCAACCAAAAAAAAAAGGTGTGCCAATTAATAAATACCTTACTGACCCTTAAGAAAATTGTGAACTTCATTAAGTTCTGTGAAATTACAATTAAAAATAGAGATTCAACCAAACATCTATTTCAGAGAACTGGCAAGCATGTACCCTGTATGTAAGTCACCTTACCAATGTGATAAAAACTCTTTCAGATTCTAAGCTAAAACAAGATATTAGATAACTTCCAGTCTAACTGATAAGGAACTGAATTCTTAACCTGTATTTTAGAGTTTTATTCTTTTTTTAAATTACAATTTTCTGAGTTCCACTGTTGATATTTTAATAGAGTAAAATAATTCAACAGCAGGATGCAATTTTTGTTCATGGGATAAAATCATAAAACAAGTCCCACTACCTGCAAAAGAATGAGGCATAAGACCTGGTATCCAGTTTACAGGTACATTTCAAAATGACTGTCTTTTGTCTCTTAAGAAAGAAATATTTGCAGTAAAATGGATGTTTATTCCTCAGACAGTAATCCACTCCCAATGTTTGACTCGAGCCAAAAGTTGCAATCCTCAATTTGTCCACAATCAGGTCCACAACACTTACACCCAAAAAATTAGGACTTTAAACAACTTAAGCAGCAAGGAGTAAGTCAGTAACAACAACAAAAAAATGCCCAGTTTTTCCCAGCAATTATTTATGATGAAGGGTGCTCAATGGAAGACTAATATTGAGCTCTGAAATGAAAGCAAAATTGTACATGAAATCAAGTATCCTGATTTTCCCATAGGAAACTAGCTGTTGAGGTATTAGAAAAAAGGGAGGGGGGACAGAAAATTACCAGCTTGATATATGTACACCTTTTTTTTGATTCACTTACCTCTGTAAAGACCAAAAAAGCCTTCAAAACGCAAAACCTTTTTAAAGCAGTCAAAGCTGTTTTTATACATCAACTCCCCTACGACTGAACCTGTGGAGCGCTGATTCTGCATACGAGTTTTCACCAGGTCTATGGGATACACTGCAGTAGCACCAACAGCTGTAAGAAAGCATTTGGAGTATTATTTCTGCAACATCATTGTTGGTGTAGTCTGTAATTACTGTGATGATTTTCTACAGTATTTATTTAAACACAAAGAATACATAAGCTGGTAAGATATGTTGGAAGCAAGAAAGAGCAATACCGAAGGTCTAGAAAAAAGTCTCAAGGAGAATGGATGACACTATTAAATAAAAATGGTGTGTAGAATGAAGAAAACCAATCTGAATTACAAATAAGGAAATTTGTTACTGGAGTAGAGTTTCAAAGGACTGTGGAGGGATTCTAGAACTCAAGTGATAAGGAAAGAAAGGGAGTAGCACAATCAAAACAGTTCCATTATCCAATTCTTCACATGTATAACCAAGAAATGCACCTCAGATGAGATCAAATAGTCTGGTGAAAGTGTTAAACTAACCCAAGCTTGAAAACAGAAAGCAGAAATATTACTCACCTCCAGCAATTGAGCCCAAAGTGAATCTGTAAGCTGACTCAGCTACCTGGAGCCAAACAGGTCTGCCCAACTGTCCAAAAGATTGCTGTGTGAGGAGAAAAAAAAAAAAAAAAACAACTTGAAAATCTGCATGGGAAAACATGGCTTTTATAATGTTACAGAAAGAACCTGATAAAAATTGGTAGCTTTACGTTAAGGAGGAAGAAAAAAATAATTACTATATTACACCTAATGAATGAACCATATTTTTCAAATACTCCTTTTAGAAAATATTCTTCCTTTCATATTCCTGGTTGTGCCAAAACCAGCACACTAGTAACAACTGTGGTCAAGAAACAGAGACAGAAACTCAAAACAACTTTGCTATTTTCCATTCTGTTGCCGTTGAATTTGTAAGGCACAGAACTCCGTTTTGACTCAAAATATCTCAGAAGGAATTCAGTATCTCACAGACAGGGTCTATCAGCACAGGACATACTTTAAGATTACATATACATTAATGCATAGCATAAATATGACATTTCATGTTTTCAAAAGAAGCAGAAAGTCAATTATTCCCCAAAGAATTCTCCACAAGACTTTTTCAGGCAGTTGTTAATTTACAGATACAATGCTGACCTCGCTCATTTCAATGACATATACTACTATAAATCTGTTAGTGTTCTAAATAGATACAAGTCTGCACAAAAGGTATCTGCAGAGACTCATAATCATATTATTAGATGGCTGTTAGAAACAAGGTAACGGATAAACAAGATGTAAGTGTTCACAAACTTGTACTATAAAGTATGCAAGACGGGCCAAATTTTCTTTCAACCATAAACAAGATGATTATTTATATTATGCAGTATAATCTGTCTGGGCCATATAAGGGGCCAAGATATTAACTGTTAAATTCCATATTAAAGCAGACACAAAAGTCTGATTCCCAAACATAAGCCTGTTTTTCTTAAAAGTACCCTGTATTGTTAGCAGATGTGCTCCTGATAGCACAGCTGGAATGTCTACAGAACCCAGACTGCCACAGGAGGCTTTGCTCTGAGCCATATTAGGAATTCTTCACAAGGATTATCACGGGCACACCTCCCAGCTAACTCACCAAGGCTACTGATCTAAGGTACGTTCAGCGCTCGGAAGCTCCAAAAAGTGAAATACCCACTGCAAACAACACGGACCTCAGTGCAACCCACTCTCATGGGGCTGGTGTTACACTGCGTGTGCAAAAACCTGCCTTTACTGCATAAAGTTACACTGGACATACACAGTGTAGGACCAAAGCCTATGAGATCAACATGAGATCATTATCTGTAAAGAAACATGAATTATATTTTATACAATTTTTCCACAGAATAAAGATACAGCTAAAACCACTTCCCTCCACAAGGCATTTTCCTCCCCCACAATACAGGTAAACAGAGAGGAATAGTGAAATTCTAGGTAGCACCACCACTGCACATGTGGACCAGCATAAAAAAAGCATAAATCAAATGTACTGCTTTTACAAGCAAACAGAAGCAATAAATTTGAAGAATATCCTCAATATTTCAAAACCACTATAATTTCCTATTAAAAAAATAATAAAAAACCCCCATAAGAATAAATTAAAAAATATAGATACAAACCTTTTGATTCATGTAAATGAAAGGCACATGCAATAATATACCTCAAAAAGCCTTAAATGCAGAACTAGTTCTTCCACAAAAATTTTCTCCTAGTTTAGCACACCTGCTGCCTTTCAGCTGTTTTAAGATTATTCTTTTTTTCTAAGCTTCACATGGCTCTCATCAAAATCTAATCATTGCATTTAGACATTAATCTTAATGAATACATCACTGAATGTTAAAAATCAAATTCTTTCTGAAGGAAATGTCACTTTTATATTATTAAATAAGTGTTCATAAAGTTTTCAGTTTACTTGTGTCTTCAGATGGATATGTAAATGAGTGTAATTAATGCTATAGCTTTCAAATCATGAATATTTATAAACAGAAAATTACTGTAGCTGTCATCCCCATAGGATATTCAGCTGCTAGGCTTTAAAAAAATCTTACACAATGAAAAAAAACTGACAATAAAGTAAACATGGTTGAAAGCAGGCTAATTTTCATTTCTACTAAATCTATATAGAGTGATTTTATGTAAAAATTTAGATTTTTCTTTACAAAGGAATTTTTAAATCACATAAAAGTGATTATAGAATTGGTTTCGTTTTCCAGGGACAGCTGGACCTAAGTGGGATGGTATTTGCTCTTCATGAAGGAGTATCTTTCATTTTGTCAATACAGTTAAATAAGTTAATATAGGGTTCACTTAGGATAAGGTCTAATAAAAGACTGTTCCTTATAAATCAAAGAAAATGGAATTACTTTGCTTTCTGCTGTCTGGTCTTAACACAGAAAGTAGAGTAAGAGGAAAACATAATGTATTACTTCAAGACTGTGAAAAGAGTATATTTTTTTCTAGTGATGAGTGAAATTTTTATCAGTGAGTTCATTTTATAACAGTGCCAAGCTATGAAGGTAATTCTGAAATGTAAAATAAATCAAGTCAGTATTTTTTCTACTCAGAAAGGTGAGTAAAAGGCACTGATTAAAACTAAAGTTGTCAGTTAGGAATGTTGTTACAAAACTTCATCAAAAATATTTCTTATTAGCCTGGATAAATGTTGAATACACATTTCTGGGTCAATTCATTCCATCATTCTTGTCTCCAGGAATCCATAGGAAGACAGTTACCACTAAGTAGGTTTTGGACACTTATTGGCTCAGATATGTCTTACTGCTGAAGGACAACAAAGGACAACAGAGCAGTAACATTAAGAACAGACCAGACACTGTGTTTCAGACCAACTGTTCGAAAGAGAACCAAATTATCAAATTCAGCTCTAACAACAGTAACTAAAATACAATCAAAGTCTTATATATGAAAGACTTGCTATATTCTGTATAGGACTGTTTTTCAACCATATCAGCTGAACTAAGTCAAGATTTTCCTGTTACTGATACATATCCTAGATCTTGTAGTGGATATAATTGCTTAAAGGAACCTCTTTGCAATAGCTGAGAAAGAAAAGACTTTATAAATGCAAGCTTTCGTTTTCAGATAGACTCCTGGGACCCCTCATCAGCTGGCAAATACATGACATTGATGTGGCAAAAAAGGCCACAGTGGTGGTCACTGTGCTGCCACTTTATCTCAGACCACCTGCAGCAGTACTGTCAATGGCATCTCCAGGGTAGGGAATCTGAATTTTACTTTATGAGAGACAGCATGGCTTGGAATGGCTGACAAAGGCATTGCTGCCAGCTGCATGTCCTCCTGCCCCAACAGCCCAGGCCGGTGAGCAACCTGGGAATTGGTTGCTGAATCACTGCAATTCAGGAGCAGCATTTTAACACAACCCATCACTGGGGTCACAAATGCTAAGCTGCAAGATGTGATTGCTCAGCAATTCATTCTAAGAAGCTCAGCTACCTATGTGCAAGTGAGTTATGGCCAGGGAGCAGAATCCAGCCCAAGCCAGGCTATGCCCACTTGGGAATCAGAGCCTTGGATGTCTTGATAGGCATTCCATAAACTCTTAACACAGACTCAAAGAGAGTGAGTTGGACACTGGAAGAAATTGGACACATTTGTTTAGACATTGGAAGAAACTGGGAATCTTCAGGGTGAAAAATTATACTTATCTACTGAGATGTACGCAAAGACGTACTTAGTCAGCACTATGCCATATGTTCATACGAGATGTGAAGACCTAGATAGCCTCCTTCCCTTTGTATATTACTGGGGGAAAGGGGATGTGGAGACATCCTTGCAAAATGCACCAGTTCAGATGAACACTACTGTCTTTTCTTGTCTTGATCGAGAATGTACAGCTCAGTGTGGAATTGCAATTTCTCATGAAGTTCTAACAGTAAAAAATAAATCAAAGATTGTGCATCAGAAACTTTTAAGATCAGATCCTACTTTTTGTTATGCATAATAACCACTAATGTGCAACTGGCCTATGTATATTATGATTATGCAGCCATGTAATTCAACATGTATGGATGTCTTCCATTCCGAATCTGATGTGTAACCGTGTCAAGGATTTTCTTGAGTGCATTATTATCTCTACATTATTAACAGTTAACTTCCCCTGATTTACTCCTGTGAGAGCAGTCTCCCATAAAATGCTTCAGGAAAAGGATTTCCCTAAAATATATCTTGCATGGAATGGAACAGAACAGAATATTTCTATTAGCAGGACAGCAGATACCCCATTATGTTGAGAGCTTCAATAGCATCAGTACTTCTGATCCAAGGTTAAGGTAAAATTTAATCTACAACTTAACTACCATTAGACAGATCTGCTTGCAAGAGAAAACCTCTCAGATTGCTGAACAAAAAAATATAGTGAAGATAAGCCCCAAAATCTAGATTTATTTTTAACACAACTTGAAAGCTATACTCTTGAAAGTGAGCAATATGGTATCTAGTAACTGTGGTGGAAAGTCTAAACTTAACCTAAACACCTGCATAATGTTTGGTCCTATATCTTTAGTTCTTACCATTGTTAAAAGAGCCACTGAAGTAAGAAACTATTTATAGTCAACATCCTACTGCACGGCCTGGAACTCTTATGCTGTACTACACATGTGTATGTTTATTAAGGAAACTATGATAAAAGCAAAGCTAGCTAACATGAAGGTAAAGGTCTGGTGAAATAAAGGGTTAACTTTCTACCGTGATATTTTTCATCTTTTATTTCTACTCTTTTCATCAGTCCCAATACATTTGAGCTTCTCTTCTACTGTCTTGATCAGATTGCCAACAAGTAAACTCCAATTATTATTTCAGATGAATGGTTAAGCCAATAATTTCATCCCATCAAAAAAGACCACATTTATAAGCTTTGTATTTAATACTCTTTTTTTTTTTTACTACCTATATTGAGTTTGTGTGGCAAGGCTGGGGTGGGGGGTACAGGAGTGGCTTCTGTGAGAAGATGACAGAAGTTTCCCCCACATCAGACAGAGCCAATGGCAGCCAGCTCCAGGATGGATCCAAGTCTGCTGGCCAAGGCCAAATCCATCAGTGGAAGTGGCAGCACCTCTGGGAAAAGGTATTTAAGAAGGGGAAAAAAAAAAACCTGCACAATGGCAGCTGGAGAGAAGAGTGAGAACAAGGTAGAGAAACAACTCTGCAGACACCAAGGTCAGTGAAGGAGGAGTGGGAGGGTGTGCTCCAGACACCAGAGATTCCCCTGCAGCCTGTGATGAAGACTACAGTGAGGCAGGCTGTCCTTCTGTAGCACATGGAGGTCCACAGTGGAGCAGAGATCCCCCTGCAGTCCCTGCAGGACCCCACACAGGAACAGGTGGATGTGCCCAAAGGAGGCTGTGATGCCAGAGGGGACCCATGCTGGAGCTATTCCTGAAGGACTGCATCCCGTGGAAGGGACCCACACTGGAGCAGTTCAAGAAGAACTGCAGCCTATGGGAAGGACTCATGTTGGAGAAATTCATGGAGGGATGTGTCCTGTGAAAAGCCTTTTCAGGACCAAAGAAATGTATTTTTGGTAAGGAATCCAAGTATCTATACATGCTTGTACCTAAACTGGCCATTCTTCAATATGACATCTAATACCTCGTTTAGACACATACAGTGTCTGATAGTCTGCCCTGTTTCTATCCTTACAGCAATACACACAGCATGTTTCACTTCTTAGGAATCTGTGAAAAGTGTATAAATCTTATTTTTCATTTGCAAGTACATGCAAACATTCCCATAATTTCAACAATTTTATTCTTCTACCCACCTGCCTCTGGAGTTCTGCCAGATTGTAAGGTAATGCACCTTCAGCCAGTGGTGCTATTCTCTCAATATCTGCCAAAGTTAAACGCCTTTACACACGGTAGAGAAAAGCAAATAACGGTTAGATAAAACATCAAACATATTCAATACAGTATTCCTGGCCACCCCCCCCACAGAGTACATCTGAGTTTAAAAAAAGACTGTCATATTTAAATGCACGCCTAAGAACTCTGCTACACTGCAATAAAGAATGCTTGGAAATGAAGGGAGCTTGGGTTATTCAGAAGCGAGTTCTTGATTACTAGTAATACGGAATATAATACACAAGTTAAGTTATTTCTATCTAAGATCTTGTTTGCATTAAAGATCCATGCAAAACATCAACCAGTGCATTGCAGCCTTTTGGAAGTACTGTGTTTTATACTGTTTTGCTATTTCATATGTATTATCTATAATAGAACAATTAATAACTGTACTTCATATACACAATCCACTTACAAAACCCCTGCACACACCAAAATCAGTTTACATTGAACAAATTACTGTAACGAAATACAATGAAACATAACACTTTTTAAGATTAAGACAAAACTAAGCAGTTTTCACACAGAAAACAGAAAAATAATGATTGCAAAATGATAAAATAATCATTATGTTACCCGGTAACACTGTATAAATCTGTAAGTTGGTAAAGAATATCTATTTCCATTGGTGTAACTTGTCCAAAGTGGATTGCAGAGTGGGTAAATTCCTCTGGATTTAAAAGGGAAATAGAAATACAACTGGGTTATTTGTCACATTTCCTCTTTAAATGGTCACAAATAACTTTAATATCATAAAAATGAAGTCTATCACCAAGAAGCAAAATCCATAATGCAAAGGGGAAAGATATCTTTATGAAAACATCCATCCTGAAACAGGCCTTTGCAACACAGAGCAAATCTGACTCTGCAACTCTGATTTAGGGTAAGAATTCATCAAAACCAGTAAAACTCCTCATATGAGAAAGCTTAATAAAATGACCCCCACAATTTGTGATTCTTGCTTCTAAAGTTCTGCAAAACAGAACAGGATAGAATAATGGTCCATTATTCACAGCATTAAGGGTAACTGACTCATCTACTGCCATCCTGTCCAGACTTCTTCCTCTTCTAGTTCTGAATGACTCCAAGCTTGGGTATTCATCCAGCCAAATTAACAAGTCTGAGCAGTGAAAACACAGCAGCCTTTTCTCTCGGCACAAACCCAAACAAGATGTATTTATGCATCTGTACCAAAAAACATTGCTAGGCAATTTGTTAGCACAATTTGGAGGATGAAAACAGGAATTTTATGCTTTCCTACGCAGAGCACAGGAATATAAGCCAAACAAAGAGGAAAAAGAAAAAAATAATTTGGCATGTTTTTACCACACAATGATTTGACTGGTGTCATCCATACAGGTAATAAAATTGGTGATAAAATCTACCATAAAATGACTACAGAAGCAATCCGCTCGTGCCTGTGGCGAGACTTAGATATGGCAACCTTTCCCATGCACAGGGATTTGCCATGTACTAACAGACATAAACTGTACATAAAACCACTCAGGCAAGTAAGCACTTATGAGGTTATAAATTCATACAATTTCTCTAAAAAAAGATTTAATAATAAATAAAGTAACTAGAGCTAAAACAACGCAGAGATTACTCATGATGGATCTTAAAACTTAATCCATTTTACCACATTCTCCAGGATCTTTCTATCTCTAAGCAACAATGCATCTCTTTCAATGAGATATATATAATAATATACTGACTTGCAGTTACCCATTCAAACTAATAAGGGCAACACAACTTCTGCCAGAATCTTTTCTTTAATGAGCTAACTGAAAATACTTACTAACCTATGAGGATGAAAATCACTCACGGTTAAAAAAAAACACTTTTAAAGAAGCCCTAACTTTGCATACCATTGCAGCTTCTGACTTGCCTTAACCATCACCAGATTACAAAATTGACAGAACTAAAAAATTAATAAAATGTAGGAAATATACTTTACCTTTTGTGACTTCAACATCTCTTCTTGTACCTGCTATATTACTGTATATCTTCCTAACAAGATCCATGTTATTCAAAAGGGCATTAAATGCATTGAAAAAGGAGAAGCTGACCTGATGAGAAACGGTTCCACCAGCTACCTTTAAAAATTAAATGAATGCAGTTAAGTGCCTTAAGCCCTTCTACAACATCTAATTACAAATTATAGAAACATCCATTTGAGCAAATTATGAAAGAATTAAAGTTATCCTTCTATTCCTGTAATTTCAAGATATTTTTAATGGAAACATGAGAGGAGAATTATTAGACAGGATACTATTTTTGTAGTAAAAATTGAACATCAGGAAACAATTAGGAAATAATCATGTAAGTAGATTATTGTTCAATATATCTGATAGACACGCTAAATGTGTCACTGGGTAATTTTCTACAAGAAAAATGCATGCAAATGCTACTTTAGATAAAGGTACTAACTGACTGCTGCATCACATACATCAATGACCATCTACTTCAAAGTCTAAAATGAGTAGATAATCTACATTCTATGGAAGACAATACGCCTTATTAGTAAGGCAAGGCAAGATTTATAGGTAAGATAGTAAGATAAAAGTAATTACTTTATCTTTTATCTAAATTTCATTCTTATATAATTTTCATGCTATTTAAGTTTATAACTTGTATGTCATTACTTTACCTACAGATCTTGCCAAACTATCACAGTCGTAACCATTCTACCTCTAGAATCTACATACTGATTTTCCAAATTCTGATCTGAAAAAGAAAAGAATGCAAGAGTATATAAAAGGACGAAACTGTAAGTAGTCTCCAGTTCCTGAGATTTGTCATATATTCAAATATAAAAATGGAATCCTTTTGTTCTAAATTAATTCCATGGGACTTGGTGATTTTAAGGGTTTCTTCCAACCTAAATGGTTCTACAATTCTGCAATTCTTTCTTTGCCAAGCAAAGTCTACCCTGCTCTAGTGGAAAGTACAGTAGACTAACTCAAACTGCTTCCAATGGCACTTCAAACATGTAAACCAGACTGCCAACCTTTTCACTACTGCAGCCAAGGAATGCTGCCATGTTTCACCCTGACCACTCTATTATGAAGCTTATAATCTCTAGCACCAAGGCAGTGACAAGCAGGTAGATGACAAAGTGGGAGAAGCAGGACCATCTTAAAGCATTACAGCTAAAACCCGCTGAACTCAAGGCCTTTTTTTTACACTTACAGAAACTAAATTTTCTTCCACAAATGGAGTTAGCATATGTGAGCGAATGGTAACCATGATCTCATTGAAGTCCAGCCCAGTTATCAGACCAGTTTTGGTTTTGTCCTTCAGAGCAAAGGCTTGTCTTGCATGTTCTGACTGCAGCTCCTAGAATGAATATTCAGAGACAGCAGATTAGAAACAAATTCTGTAACTCACTGTTCACAAAACTTTAGCTAATTTCACAATCTCATGCTCCAATAGGTCTGTGCACATAGACCACAGTACAGCTACAGTTTAAACTTCAAGACTAGCTCAACTAAAACAATAAGTCTGCATACTGATTCTATCCACAGATCATTCCTCTCTCAAAGAAAAGCCTCAATTCAACTGTAAGGAAACACACACTTTCATTAAATGATTTGAGAAATAAACTTCATATACCCTTCTCCTATCTGCTATCTCTTTATTAAATACTGCTAGAGAAACTTCTGGTATTGATCTTAAAGACTTGAAGTGAGCTGATCTCTTACACATCCAAGATGAGATATGACTGGGCTATTATAAACTAACTCATTGAAAAGTACTTGAAAATAAACAGGAGGACAGTGAAAATTATATAATATAGATTTAGATTGCCCCAAACAGCTATCTTCCATAATGTCAGAAATAGTCATTCATTTCAGGCAATTTAAAACTCCTATACCAACTGTAAAAACCTTCATATAAAGCACACTGTGGTAACCTAACCTCAAGATAATAATGATGGTTGTAAATTCTATGTCCAGAAAAAGTTGTTTCCTTCTATTCAAGCAAACAATAAAAGCACATTCAGCTGTCATTCAGATCTCTAGAAGCTGCTAAAATAATAACCATGTTCTGACAGACAGCAAGAAGAGGGCAAACCATCTGGCTTACACCACCTTTGCAGTAATTTCTCAACTCTCATAAACTCATGATCAAGGTTTTCTAGATCAAGGTGCAACAAATGTGCTCTGATCCAAGTCCTAAACCCCAAAAGATGCCATTAAACCAAATGAGAAAAACCACCTGATCTAAAAGAAGGGATAACAATATCCAATTCATGTACATATTGAAGTTACTGCAACCCATACTAGCCTTCTCTACTAAGGGTTTTTAATATATGATGACAGTAAGAGGTTACTTTATCTTACACGGCAGTATCTTGGAACAATAAACATAAAACCAGAACAGATATTTATCACTTTGCTCTGAGTTCCCAACAAAAGGGTTCTTCTCACTAATAATCTGGGGGCTCATTTCTGCACTCATGTCCCAGATTTGTGCCTGGGATCACTTAAAATATGTAGTGTCAAACATGGGACACAGTTTGTTACTTCAAAGCATCAAGTTATACTGTAGCCTTGAAAGAACTGTGCCAAACTCCAGTATTTCAATATAGACTTCAGTTCCTACAGTTAGGTATGTTTTTCTAGAGTCTGATCTAGACCATGACACATCTCAGCATAGGAAAGACATGGACTTGCTGGAGCAGGTCCAGCGGAGGGCCATAAAAATGACAGAGGGCTGGAGCACCTACCCTATGAGAAAGGGCTGAGAGAGCTGGGACTGTTCAGCCTGGACAGATGAAAACAGAAGGATCCTGGAAGATCTTTCTATGGCCTTTCAATACTTAAAAGAGGGCTTATAAGAAAGATGGGGACACACTTTTTAGGGCTCATTGCGGTAGGGCATGGGGTAATGGTTTTAAACTAAAAAAAGGGTAGACTCAGATCAGATATAAGGATGACATTCTCTATGATGAGGGTAAAACACTGGAACAGGTTGCCCAGAGAAGTGGTAGGTGCCCCATTCCTAGAAACACTCAAGGTCAGGTTGAACAGGGCTATGTGCAACCCGATCTAGTTGAAGATGTCCCTGCACATTGCAGGCGGGGGTGGACTAGATGACCTTTAAAGGCCCCTTCCAACCCAAACTATTCTGTGATACCTATTTTTATCCTGGACAATAATTGCAGATGTCAAAGCACATTATCACTCCTTACTTTTAAGACAGTACATACAAAACTTTTTTTGTACCGAGGACCAGCTCTGGAAGTGCACGATCTATTTTTCTTCATGTCTATTAGACAGAAAATTATATAATGAGGTGATCATTGTATGTTAATTTATGGAATTCAGTGCAATTACCTACAATTCCATCAACTCCTTTTCCACGAATTATAATGCACATTCCTCCTACTTTCCTCTTTCTCTATCCTTTATAACTGACAACTTCCTTTATTTCTTTCTAGTATAATGTTCAATTCATAATGTTTTAACTGTTAACTTTTTGGCTTAGCACAAGGTGCAGTTCAACAAGTGAAATCCTTTAAAGCCCAATTCCTAGAGGACGTTTCAGCAACATCTCAGGAAATCAGATTTACCTCCTGCAAAGTTGGCTGCATTTAAGACTTAACTCCCAATATATGTGTGGTAGCATGCACGCCAGTGAGTGAAGAAAAGTATTAGGATAACATTTATAAAACTAAAAGAAATGTTACAGAAGCTAAAACCTCTATATGGGAGGTTATATAGTTGACAACAACTAGCTATATTAAGGATGCTAAGTTTCTCTGGTAGAGGTTAATTTTGCTATTAAACTCCTATGACAGAAAAAGTAGACCCTAAATTCAGTGTAACAACAATCAGTAAAATTGTTAATTCCGTAAACAGTATGTTTAGTCCTATTCTTTGAAAGTATGGTATGCAAGTTAAAGCACAATGAGTACATGCTGCTTACAATGGAGAAATAACAGTTCATCATAACTGCCAGGATTAGTATCAGATAAGGATTACCACTACCAGAATAAGCTCAAAATTTATAATGGTATTAGTGTATTAATAGAAGTTTCAGTTCTACTTTCGAAGAAGGTTAATAACTGACCTGAAGAAACTGAGTGAACTCTGAATAGTTAAGATGCTTCTTCCTGTTATGTCCAAAATGCAGTCGAATGAACTCACAGTCCCAGTTGAAGGGGATTTGAAGATGAGTAAGAGTTTGTTCAAATATTTCTTTGACATTTGCTTTGGGGGAGGGAAAAACAACAAGTGAGCCTCGGGGTACAATAAATCTACAAACATTCCAGGAAGGATACAAACAAATGATGATTTCAGCAGCTGTTTAAGAAGTGTTTTAGCTTGTTAAGAATAATTGCTAACTGAACCTTTACAGACCTATAAGAACACATTTGAGACACAACGTGATACTTTTTGTATTACTGCATAAAACCTTGGAGTGAGTGTTTTATTTTGTTTTAATTAAGAAGCAATTTCTCTCATACATGACAAATAAGAGCTATTTTGCATTCTGATATAAAAATCAATAGTGGTTCTCTGTCTCTGCCAGGAGTCAAATTAGGCCCTTTATCAAGAGCACGAATACCTGCATTACAGTCTCAGGCAATATTTGTCATACTAAGTATGGTTTGATTGAAACTTCATTATTACAATCACACTGTCTGAATATGGCTATTGAAGATAGGTATAAGAAATGACATCTAAAACGTATCATTAACTCAGCGGAAAGCACGTTATTAGATGCTTTTGATAAGGCCTTAGCACAAAAATCAAATCCTATAAAACATAATTGATAGTCTCAGTTATTAAAATGTTTTAAGATAAGTGAAGATAGAGATGTCCTCTTTTAAATGAAGTAAAGAAAAAACCTGCTATTTCAGATTATGGAATTCTCCACATGTATACTGTACAACTGAAATCCCAGTGCTAAACATATTATCTGAATTTAGTCAAAAACCTCATCTGAAAAAACAGCGTGCATTATTCATACACAGCATTGCCATGCTGCAAACAAGCCTGTTTTTTGTGCAGATTATCCAACCACATAAACTGTATAACTGGACATCTACTCATATCATATGAACACTTTTCAAAATTTACCTCATAGTAACTGAAATGGTTTGTTTTTATCAACCCAGAACCTGATGACAACCAAAATAAAATGTGGTATACAGCTTAAATTTAAAGCAAAGTACAAAATATTTTAGCTGAAACCACACCTTTTATATGTTTAAACAGTTATGCTAAAAGACCAAATGCAACAAGATATTTAATTTCATCTGATAACTCTATCAAGAGCTATTTGTTTGGAGCAAATCTACTGCTTTCTCTATGCTAAAAGACTACTTGATTCACTCATTGTTTCAATTCAATAGCCTTTCTACTAGTTCTAGATTAAATCTAGGCAAACCACTATATGCTTTTATGTTTTCAGTGAGAAAAGGAAGGTAAATGTCCAGAATATATGTGTCTCAGTAGAGGCACATACAAAGTAGGATTCCTTGGCTAGATTATCTGCTTTGCAGTTAGACTGAGATTACATATTCAAAGGTCAAAATATTTAAAGGTCAAACACTGAGTATAGTCAAAAACCTACAATTAAAACCAGTTTCCAATGCAAGGTAGGCAAAAGGAGCTGTTAGAGTAAACAACAAACCTAAAAAACTATTCTGACTACTTGTAACTGTCCACTCATACCTACTCACCAGTATCAATGTGCAAGGTGAGGGTTAAGAAAAAGAAAGATAAAGCACCAAATACACAGTGCTAAACTATTTCATTTATCAACGAACCAAGATCTGTAAGTTCAAATTCCCCACCTGCCACTAATTCACTGCAGCTTCTGACCAAGTTACCTGGAGTCTGCATGTACTACAAACACAATCAGGTCAGTGCAGCTCACTGTGGACTCTGCAAAACAGCACTGAACCGTGGGCAGTGAAGAAGAAAGGCCTCCTTCACTGGGTCTGTTGGCTTGGCTACTAATGTACAAATAGGGTGTCAAGCAGCAACTACCTACATGTCTGTATAACTGATTTCTAATAAACACCAAATTCCTCTAATGAAGACTTAGGAAAGAATGTGCTGAAGCAGCCAGAGAATTTAAATCATATTTTCACTTGTTTCCGATAACTGCTTCTTTTAACCTTAGACAAAGGTTAAAAAAAAAAAGGTCTTTTTTCTTAAAACATTTCTTTTTTTATCCATCCATGTTCATATAGACCTTTCACTTACTTTTAATGAGACTCAAGCCCCTAGTGTTTTCATAACTCTCACTCCAGCATTTAATTGTGTACTACTTAAACAACCAAGAATCTTAAACTATTATCTTCATAAAAACATTTATAACTAGTCATCAACGTATCACAAGTCAAGATGCTTCAGCACATAAAAATAAGTTAAATTAATAAATTTATATTCAACAGTTCAGCATATTAGTACTTGAAGAATTCCAGAAGTGGCTAACTAGCTTTAATAAATGGTCTCCAGATTAGCCTGTTGCTTCTCCGAAAATTTCAGTGCCTTATCCATTTCTCTTCCACAGGCATTTACACCCAGTGACTTATACTGCACGTACTATAGTAGTCTGGGTTTAAAGATATGCTCTTGTATCTAATGCTTAATTAATTCCATGTTGGCTTTGTTTATGAAACACTTGGAGTACAGAGACAAAATTGTGTACTTGTTCTGAACAGTCATAGAATCACAGAATGGTTTAGGTTGGAAGGGACCTTAAAGATTACCTAGTTCCACCCCCTCCGCCAGGACACCTTTCACTAGATCACATTGCTCAAAGCCCCGTCCAGCCTGGCCTTGAGCACCTCCAGGCATGGGGTAGCCACAGCTTCTCTGGGCAACCTGTGCCAGTGCCACACCACACTCACAGTTAAAGCCACAGAAACACTAAACGCAATCTTCCAAAGCCATCTGAGATTCTCAAACACCTCTCAACAGGTGCTAAAATTTACTGTGTCTACCCAAGAGCATGGGTGCTTTCTTCACAATATATCAAGAATACCTTTTTAATCCAATTTTGCTGGCTATTCTCTTATACTAAAGGAAATAGCCATCACCACAGCTAACAACTTGTGTGATGAGAAGCAGCAAACAGACAATCACGTTTCAGAAATAATACATAATGTGATCATCACCTGCATTTTCACCACTCTGAATTATGAAGACATGTTTAATCTTTAATTATTTTTTTCCCCCACAGTAGTAGCAAAGCATTGACAACAAAGAAAACAGGTAACGTTAAGGTACAGATGCTGGGCTTGCCCGTGTTTTTTATCTCCCTCAGAAGCCTAGTAACATTTCTAAATTAAGATAAACTACAAATGTTTCAAATTTCCAACAGAGCTATTCTGCAGGGGGCAAACAGCAAATCACTTTTAAAGCCTTTCATTTTAGTATGACATTTTACAGAATGCTTTCATCATCTCTGTCAATACATGCTGCTCATTTACTAATGTCTTCTACTCTTTGCTCACCTTTCCACAGTGGAATTCTTTCCTACTGAGCTGATAACTTTCTTTCCAGGCTTACAGGAGCACATTTTCTTCTCAGATGGGCATACAAGTCAGCAGCCTGATGACACACTCAACTTACCATCAGTGCCAGGAACAATAAACCTACTACTCTAGTGCACTAGTACATTACCTCCAAGGCGACACACATTCTCACAAGATTGCTGCAGAATTTCCCCACCCAACCATTTTAAACAAATTATAGATGCCTGGAGCAGCTATCTGTAGGCAGCATACACATGGCTGGCTCAACCTCCATCAAACATTCTTACCTATCAGGCTCAGAAAAATGATAGGAGAAAAACAAAGTTTCTAGGCAATACTCCATATCATATAAGGAGAAAGAATACTTTAAATTATAAACACTACGATGTCTTGTTGGTGGCCCACTGTAAGGATGAGCTCAGTACTCCAAGTAAACCTTGAGGTAGTACCTATTATTTATTTTGACTTAGCAGCTCCCTAAGAAGCAGAGTGGAAACCTCACACAATTCCAGTGCCAACAACGTGTTAACAGAGTTTGCCATTGCTTCTCACCAGCGATGAAACATCAATCATGCTTGTTAGGGACACAAAAATATAAAAGTGGCAAGTCCTAAGTAGCAGCAAAAGCATACTAAAGGTTTGTTGTTTATCAGGGTGGTTTTGCAGTTTCTTCTGTCTACTCAGTAATCTACTGTCCCATTTGTAGATATTTCAGGCCTAATGCACATAATGCATTTTAACATTTATGTTGCTGGTTTTCATTATTTCTGCAAATAGCATATTTTCACTTTGAAGCCTAAAATAAAGAATCACAGTTAAAGGCAGAAAAACTTTTTTGTAGCACCTGATGCCACAGAAGTATATTAAAAGTGATCCAAATGTAAAGTAATACAATAATTAATTTGACATGAAAAAGCCAAATTAGAAATAGCTACATAGTATTTCTACATTTATTTTAAAAGGATTAGTGAATCTATTTAAAGTTAAGATTAATGACAGCCTTAACAAAAAATTCCTTTTCTGTTCCCTGTTGTTGAACTATGGTTTTGAACTTAGTATTATTACGGAGTTGCCACCCTGCATTGTTCACATGTATTTAAAACTGTGGTTTAAGCCTGAAAAGATCATACCAAAACAAAAAAAAAGACAAAAGGAAGTGGTGTTTCCTACATTATCTGCATGTGTTAAGTAAAAGACACCTTGAAAACAGGCACTAACAGCAACCAGGAAGCCAAAAAAATAGCAGTTCTGGTTTATAGCACACTTAATAAAAATACAGTGTTTTTCTTATATCCTCAGCTCTGTAGACATGTGATTGTATTTTTCTGTTTACATTATAAAAGGTTTCCAGCCTTTATGGTTGCAAATAATATTTTAGAATGCAGAACTTTTACAATTAAATCCAAATCCTACCATTTTCAATCCAACTGCCCTTTCAGAAACGGTGGAGAAGTGAGTACTAGGAGTGATCCATGTTTCCTGATGCTCAAAAATAAAGCACTAATAACAACAGATATTCAACCCCTTCCTCTTGTTCTTCTTGCTCATCTTCTTCCAGTGTTCTCAAACTCTACATCCTGATTAGAGGAATCCTGAACTTTCTCTCCCAGATTAAAACTGGTTTAAGAAAATAGATGGGCAAGACTTCAGTATCACTGTACACCCAACTTCTGAAACTATTAAATTGATGTTTATTATTTCAGTTCACCAATATCATATAATTTTCAAATAGTTGCATTACTAGGCATCTGATTGCTTTCCTCCTCCTCAATACTTCTGAAGAAGACGGCTATTATACTCTGCAAGATATTTGTAATTAGATTTTGAGCTGCAGGATGTTTTTAAAAGCCTTATGTTCAGTTCCATAAATATTTTCCAATTATCTCCAAAATAATTCTGAGTGCACAAGAATCACGAACAAATTCAGCTCTATCTTTCTATCTGTATCTGCATGTGTACTTAACGAAAAAAGCATCTCTGAAATTCTCCAGTTTATCAGAGAATGGCTTTCTTTGTGGTGAGTCTACAAGGAAGAACAGCTGGGAAAAGCCTTGAAAAACTGATGCAGTCCAGATCATTGTATCGTGTGCCAAAGAGATAAATTACAAAGAATCTTTTTACTTCCAGTTAGACAACCTGTTTTTCAGAGAAGTTTCACTCATAGTCACAGATTTCATCTTTTAGCCACAGTAAGGATTATCTGCTTCAACACTGGAAAAACACAAATAGCCTGAGCAAATTCAGGTGTGCTTTAACCTGAATTCAGGTCAAAAGACCTGCACAGAAGAGAGATAATATTCCTTAGTACAACAGTATAAATTTTATGGAGTGTTTTCAAATATTTCACTCTCGAAGCAGCTTAGGCAGTTACATCCCATGATCAAAAGAGCAAAGCACTTGCCAGTTTTCTCTGGCTACAGACAGAAACCCGTAACAAGAAAACAGTGCATGAGAAAAAAATCACTTTTCTTCATCAGCTTTAGCTGTTACCTTTTAAATATTTTATGGTTAATGCACTATTATAAGGGCTCATCAGCAACACATTTTGCATAAAATATTCACCTAGGAAGCATTTATGAAGATGTAGAATCACTTGATCAGAAAAATACATCCTATTTCTCTATTTCTACATGAATTAAAAAGTAACAAACTACACTATCAGTTGTATCACTGGGTTATTAAAATAGTAATTTTACTGCTTTTTATTCACCAGGCTGACAGCAAGTCCAGTGTACTAAGTACGCTGTGCAGTTTGCTCATACTAAGTAGGGACAATTTCTCGTTGCAATGAACCTACTATACAAATGCTGCAGAATACTAACTGCATATTTATGGAAGTCATTCATACAGGGTTTCTGGATGTCCAAAACTCCTGGAAAACTGTCCCAAAGCATTAAGAAAGCAGATGATATTAAAGTGACAGAAGGCTTTATGTTTCAACAATTCCAACTAACATATGATATTGCACAGACAAGTACTTTGATTAGCATAGCATAGCTGACAAGTATTTCTATAAAACAGTTTCTAAAGAATCATAAACTCTTGCTCCTCTTCTAAGATAGTTCTTCTGTAATACAATTTAATTAATAGTTTCATCATTGGAGAGTTGGAAGCTCAACATTTTAAGAGACAAGTGGCAGACTGAGGCTCAAGAGGACTGTAAAATGCTAACGTGCTTTAGCATGGTCCAAAATCGTGTCAGTAAACAAATCCTAAATAGCAGATGTGAACCCAACTAGACCAAATTGCTTTCAAGTACAGAGTCAGTTCTAAAATTCAACAAGTATACTTAACTTTCTCCAGATAACTGAAAATTTGAGTAGATGAGAATATTTTTTGAAAATGCATTATGTCACACAAGGCCAGTGTTGGGTTCAAGTTACTGGTCTAACAGACAGATCCAAGTTAATTCTGTCCCTTGCTCCAGATGCACAGTGCAGGAAAACCTCAGTAAATCCATGTTGCTTCTGGCAAGACTTACTGGTTTGAGTTAGCTTTGGCATCAATGCAATCACATCCACAGAGCATTTCATCTGAGCTAGAAAATCTTGACTGGTGTTTGTTCCCATAACCAACATGGTTTACCTGCAGACTTGGATACATTACACAGTCTGTAGCAGACTTGACTTGTCTGACAGCAATTCTCACACCGTCTAAACTTCTTCCATTACAGTACATTTCTAATAATTTACTAAAACTTTTAATTTTAAGACTTATTTTTCTATATTGTCCTGTTTCCACATGAAACTAAACTCTGTGCCTTTCTGTTTATGTGCTATGAAAACGAAAGAGTGCAGGACTCATGCATAAAACAGCCTCTGAAGGCCAGAAGATTGACTTGGAAATTGCCTGAAGGGTTACCAAATTCTGAACATCACATATCGTCACTGCCATTTTTCACACATGTATTAATCTGTATGTTATGCATATGAAGTAAACAGCCCATGTTACAAACAAGAATTAAAAAAGGCAAAAAAGCAGCAGTAAATGTGGGAACTGTAGCACAAAAAATATGTACTATGTTATGTTGCAACATACAGTAATAACTGCAATATAATTAATTTCGTAAAAAACCAAGAAACCAACAGTAAATTTTAAGTTCCCTAAGGAATTTCCTATTCAAGATTTATCAGCCCTATTAAAAAAATTCAGCAAGATATAGAAAAACATGCAATTTTCTGTTTTACAATTTTTCTTGTTTGTGTTGTTCTTTTAGACTTTAATTTAATTACACACTCATAAAAGTAACAATCCTCAGTCTGACTGAGCAATCTGTATAAAATTTGAAATGTATACAATTTTGTTCATTTATGGAACCAGCAATTTCAAGTGTGCTCATGAGAGCTACGAAGTTCAAATCCCCGTTTTGTGAGACTATTAAATACATCATCATTAACGTGGTCACACTGATTGCAGTAGTTTCTCCAATTCGTAATGACTGCATTTACTGACTTCATCTTTACGTAAATTCTAAAAGATTTTCTTTTCAAGATGTTGTGTATCCCAATTGCTTAGTATTTGACTCTTCAGTTAACGATGTAATTTAACAGACATCGTAAGTCAAGCAGTTTGTTTCCATAAAACGACCCTCGCATTTTTTTCAACAAGTTGAAACACTTTTCATACGAATGAAATAGTACAAACAGCAAGTGGTTACAAATCCAAGCATAGTTTGTATTTTCTTTATTAAGAGCTTTATTCTTTTGGATAGAAATAACATTTAATTCTCAATCCATTTTATTAAAATTCTTACCATTGATTTGTCTAATTTTCATAAACATGAAGTTTTAAAAATAAAGCCTACTCCTCCTGCAATGTTAATAACAGTTATTTAGCAATATCATAAAGCAGTATAGTTGGTCTAAAGAATTTTGTCTGATTACTAATTTATGTGATTAGGGGAAAAAAGGTAACAAAACTGAAGGTCATTATTTTCTTCCTAGTTTTTCAAATATATGATCTAGTCGTAAGTTACACTCATAACATTAAACATTTGCTCCTCAAGAAAAGGAACACTAACCTAGGAAATCAAAAGATTAGACCTCCTTAATTTCTATATTGAGCTCTTATTGTATCTAATGACAATTCTTCAAAGATATGTGGAGATCCAGAATGTATTTTAAAACTCCCCCATTGTTGAAGCAGTTTAAAGTCCAGGACATAAAATTTCACTTAGGATGACACTGAGCAAAACATCATTGTATAAACTACCTCAGGAAAATGAAAAATCTTGATTCAAGATGACAGAGCAGAACATATTTTGTCTCTGTGTACTTCTTAAGCTTGTATCACTTGAAAAAAAAGTTCTACTCATGCAAACTCTTAGGAAAACAGTACAGTACTGCACAATATACATTTCTATGCACCTGTGGTCAGGAACCATTATTATGACTGATACTATCATAATCACTTTCTTAAACTGTTTTTCTTTAGGTATTCTTACCAAATGTTACTTCTCCATTGCCATTCCTGTCAAATAACTGAAAAGCAACAATGAATATTGCATCTGGAGTACACAAAACAGATTCAAATGCCAAAAATTCTTGAAACGAAATTAACCTACAAAGGAAAACACAGAAGTTACAAAGATTTAAAAAAATATTCATAATAACAATGATCATTTGCACTTGATACTCTAGAAAACTATATGATCCACATATTAAAATAAAATTCTAACATAAAATAATTAAGACTCTAGAAACTGAAAAGTATTTGTTACATTTAAGTAGTTACTTAACCTTCATGCAACTTTCTTCCTCTATAAAGCAACTGAATTCTTCATATCCATCAAAACCAAAACATAATCAATTCCCACTGAACACCTATAATTCATTACTTTTGTAATTCTAAATGTAAGCACACAGCACTAAAAATTAAGATATAAAAACACAGAAATTCTATTACCATGAAATCTACAGGTCTGACATTGTATTACTATATATATTTCTACTGAGAAAGAAAAGATACTTTAATTCAAGTACAGGAATATACTACAAAACATACATTTTCTTAAAACAATGTATAACGTTCATTAAAAAAAACAGGGTCAGAAAAAGTTAAACTTTACTACGCATACGGAAAGAATATTACACCTCAAATATAATGTGAACTGCCAAGTCATGTACTTGGGGACAATAAAGAATGTAGGAACATCTGGACACAAGAACAGTCAGACATGACAAGGCAGGGAAGGACTTCAGTGTAACAGCAGATCACAAGATTCTGAGTTGTTTATGCAAGACAGTTGCTACACAGAAAAAAGCCAACTCAGGATGCATTAGGAAAGTTGTTTCTGTGCAAGATAAGGAAGCAGCGATAGCCCCAGATAAGGTTCCCACATCATCTCTGCAACACTGCAGAGAAATCCAAGTCCCTGTGGTCACTACATATAAACTCAGACTTGAATGCACAGATGATTTGTTAGGATAACAATAAGTACTTTTACTAGAGGCACTCAGCTTATTCTGACTAACAGAAAAACAAAATATTTAGAAGATGTCCGAATGCCGCATGCATAAAGAGTTGCAGAAAGATAAGCCTTAAGCTAAGACAAAGGATAATGCTGGCACAAAAAATGATGGGATATATATTTTAGCATCAAATAAATTATCAATGGCAATAAGAATTTCAATTACATTTCTTTAATTAAACAAAAAATTACTATTTCAGTAAATGCTATTAAAACATAGAATATCACTGTAGATGGTGCATTTTCCTAGAAAATGTACACAATTGATCTGAATTTAGTACTCTTCAAAGGATATCATCAGTTTATAGTGATTACTTCACACAACACTGCTTAGTGCTAATGAGTCAAGTATAAATTCTGTTCCCTACAAAGAAAAAAAAAACCCAGAAGAAAATCAAGCTACACTATTCATTACTTTATCTAGTCTTTCTCTATCAAAGTACACAAGAAGCAGAATTGAGATACGTTAAAAAAAGGTTACATATGTTAACATCCTTGCATATAGATATTACACAGGAAATACAGAAAAAAATAGTGATTTTGAAAATAATTAAGATCTGGCAAATACAGAATTATGGTATTAATGTGTCGCATTTCAGCCACAAAAATCAGAGATATGAGAATGGTTCTTCGGATGCAAAGTCAATCTCATCCGAAGGATGACCTTGGTAAACAAGGGGTTAGTATGAAAGAAACAGATGATCCTTTAAAACAATTGTAAATACTATAATTTCAAAATATACCTCACATAAAAGCATAAAGCTGACATACAAATTAATTCCTAATCAGGAAGCTTTACAACTGACAAAATCAAGTGGTGATCTCTGTAGAACGCATTCGTAGAAGCCTGAACCTGAAAGAAGACGTCTTCAGAGGTCTCACTTAAACAGTGCCTACAGCAAAAGGAGATAGACACATTCAACTGCCTTTCCATATATTCAACTTGCAATGTCTAAGAGCAGGGATATCCTCCATGATCCTCCATTAGCCATTAGCGGGGAGATAACAGGAACTGGATTAAACGGAATGATGGAGCTTCCCACCTGATCACTACTCAAGTATCACCCAGTGAACCCACTGCACTACAGAGTCCATAACGATATCAAATCACTCACCTTTCATTTAATTTGTAACATTTTTTAAAAAATTTCTTTTCCTCTTATTTCCTCTCTACTTTTACCCTCCAAAAGCACACCAAGTAACCCGTGTGTTTACAGTTCTTCTCTATCTTTCCTTTTTTCCTACTACAACTCTTTGTTCATTTTTCCCCACACAACACAGTTTTTTAGACATTATGTATAGCTCTGCTGTGACTCTCCACTATGTGAAATACCAACTCTTTCTTCAGAACTTTGCTCAAGAATGTATTTCCAGATTTAAGGATGATACGATGACAAAAACAGTATGTAGAAACAAGCAATTAAAATGAAGAATTTTGAATTACTACTGTGAAATTTTGAAGGCCTGAAGGGAGAAAAAATCTTTTATTTTACAATTGCAATACCTACTAATGGTAATTGACTTATATAATTGAGAAACTGGTTTAGGCACATATATATATATAAGTACATTATTCAGAGAGGGTATTTATCCTAATTTCAAAACCAGTGCCAGCAGCCTGAAGACATAGGAATGTTTACAGCATCAGTGAAATCCTGCTGTATTAAACAGGCAAGAGACAAGGAAGTTTAGGTGAAATTCTGATTTAGAGATCATTGCATTAATTGCTAAGAACATGCATATTTAACAATGAGGAATAAACATTTTGAAAGTGAACAGTCTTTTGTTTTATAAACTGCCTTACTGAGTTCCACTAAAGAAAACCAGTCTTGTACTGCAGTAACGGGAGAAGGCAACAGTACTCTGGAACAGTTAAATAAGGATCAGGTTACTATCAGAAAAAAAGTAAAAAACCATTTTTTTTTAAACACACGCCTACAGAGAGCCAGTTCCAAAATGTCCTTTTTTTTTTTTTTTTTGTGAAGTGCCAAACTTAAACCTAAAAGACATAAAAAAATATTAACAATGAAAGCAAGCAAGAACACTGTGACTATTTATTTGAAGAGCAAGCAAGGCTAAGAGACTATGACAGTAGATACAGAACTGAAATCTTGTAAGAGAACCCAAAGTTTCTCAATGACTTGCTACATGATGTTGGGCTGTCATTTAATTTACAAATGTATGTATGGAATAGGGCTTCCTTGCACTTCTTTATAACTTATGTCCTCGGAAAGATGCGATGCATTCTGGAATTCAGTTGAAGATTACAATAATTATTCATGCTACAGATTAAACTCTCTATGCAGATTATATAGTTATTAGTGAGTGGATTTTGATATATTAAAACTCACCCCAAATGAAAGAATGTGAATGTAGAAGTAAATAAATAAACTGATGATGATGGGGGTATAACAAATTCTTCACATGAAATACAGATTATGGAGAAATATTTAAAACATTTAGAAAAATAAGTTTCAGACAAGTATTCAAGCAGATAAACATTTTGCACTGCAGACTATATGGTAGTGCAGAATAAAAATCCCATTCTTCCCATACAGAAGCCGATAAAGCACACTTACCCATATTTGATTAATTCACTTCAAATATTACCCAGATTAAAAAAAAAAATAAAAAACCCCACTAAACAAACCAAAAAATCCCTTTATATTCAATTCACAGGGAAAGCAACAAAAAGTGATGCCTCAAAGTTCTGTTCTAGCAATAAAACAAATTATTGATTTCTTACTGCAAGAAAGATCCTTTTATAAGACATTTTCTGAAGAAATGCATACCATAAAAGATAACCAACAGCTTTTTGAGAGGAACAAGATACAAAGCTTGTTGGTTTACTAGTCATCAAATAGACTATTATTTCAACAGATACATACAAAATATCCTTTCCAATCCGAAACAGAGCAACAAACTGCAGCCATGTACTGGAAACAGAGACAGGTTATTTAGATTTACAAAATACATGCACATTCAAATGTATTAGCAAAGTAGTGCAGCTTCATAAAAAGAAAAATCATGTAACACATCAAACGGAAGATCCTACTTTCATCATTTAGTGTAAAAAGTATATAGCATATATAATTTCACTTGTATAGCACAGATACTGTGCAGCAAGCTGCTCAAGACAATAAGTAAATTAATAAAATATTCTAAAGCAGAACACAGGGAAACAAAAACATTTAAGTTCAATTTAAAATAAGTTACATCTATACATTTACAAATGTTTACTATTTTAACAGCATTTTCTTCCATACCAAATACCCACTCACTTCTGCATTCTTGACCTCTTCTCTGATCCATTTTAACTTTGTCAATTTACTTCAACAATGTCCATACATCCTACTACAATTCAAGGCCAAAACTAGAAGCCTACACACAGCAAAAGAAAAGGCTCCTTGGAAGACAAATGAGTTAGGGGGTACTACCTCAGCGGAGCAGATGTTTTGCAAATTGATTTGAGAGAACTGTCTAGAAGCAAGCAGGATCATCTGTAAGTAGCACTGGAAAAGCTTTATGTGCCGTGACCTTATCTTCATTAGGCAAACACCTTCTTCCTGAGTAGAGTCATTCATGTTTCTCTTTTCTAAGAGTCAGCACTTTAAAAAAGACCTCAATGGTTTGATTTGAATTGCACACTACAGAAATAAGAATGCTCTTCCATATTTTCATGTTCAATTACAGGTACTGAAGATGCTATACAGTATCTAATCATGGACATAGACACAAAGAAAAGAACTCTGAGGCAATCATACTACGCTGAACTTCCCTGCAGTTCGACTTCCTCGGCATTTGTAGTATTTATTAAAATGTCACTAAAACAAATCTGAACTTAAAAAAAAATCCATGTTAAACACCACCTTTTTTTCCCAGTTTTCCCAAATCTATAGTCTACTGTACTTGTAAACAAACTTATCTAAATAAGCTTAAAGTGTAATAAAATCAATAATGTATTTTAGAAGATGAAGTTATCCAACTCACGACTCACGCGTGTACTAATGCATTACAAGTTTCAAATGGAAAGCAAAATTCTCACCCATCCTTAGTTTGATCTGCCACTCCAGCCAACAGCTGCACTGTTTTAGGATTGTGATGTGGATCTGTATGAAGTCCTAGATATTTCTGCACAAAATCTTCTGGGGTCATGTAATGCTCACCATCTTTCTCAACACTTGCATACTACAGTAAAAATAAAAAAACATAACCACACAAACAAAGATTAATCCATTTAAATGCTAATTATTGGTGATTAACAAACTAGTAACTTTACTGAATGTAACTTAAAATGTTGAACAACTGTCTGCACATAACTGCTCTGAAATTAAAGTCCTCGATTAAACTAACAGTGTTACTGTACTAGTTTTATACTACCAACAATCAGATATCCCTGCAGAATATATATGTTCACATAACGATCAATATCTTCTAATTAAAAGACAATTATATATTTTCAGAAACTGTCAGGTATTACAACCATGCTGTAGCTTTCCATTTGCTGAAAACACAGCATGTAAGTTTTCCTGCCATTTCTAGTAGCAGATATTTTCTGAATAATTGTTCTTGATAGTTACTACAATTATTTTGGAAAACATATATTATTTCTTTTCTCTTTTTGTGAGAAATAAACTTCCAGATTAATTTTTATCCTGAAACAAATGATTTTAAGTAAAAATTCACACACACAAAAATAGGATTTGAGTAAATCGAAATGTTATTTCTTTCAATTTTACTAGCATTGAATTTTAAAATAAAAATCATAGGCAGATTTAAAATTTTATTATTGATTTGCATTAGAAGTAATGATTTTTAATTTATTTGTAAAAATGTGTTACGCTTTTCTAAGTCCTAGCAAATAAGCATTCTCTGCAGAAAAAGAAACGGCGGTGCCTCCAAATATCTAAAGTGCAACATCTATGCTAATGAATTCAAACTTCAACTAATGGCCTTTTCCACTGTATGCTGCAGTACCTTGATTCAGCTGACACAGCTTTACATGAAAGTGTCAGCTCTCAAAACAGACGCTTACTCTGCCAGGTACCCACAGGAATTACAGTATTAACAATAAGATGTACACACAATACCTGTTAAGGTGTAACACTCCGTTAAGGTAAAGGGAATCATTCTCATGTCTCATACTTGTTTCACCACCAGTTCAGTCTGGACACACTTTAGGCAGAAAGGAGCTTGCACCAGCATCAGTGCCTGCTTCAGCACCTCCTGTATCCCTTCCACAATACCAGTCCCTCACATCCCCTCATCACCTCTCCCTCTTCCACCCTAGAGCTGTGATGACAGCTATTTGCAAGACTGCACTGTGAACCAGATTACTGAATTTACACAGAACTAAACCAGATTATTTCCACAAAAACAGGAACAAAAAACAGTGGACAGGAATCCTTTAATTCAGCACTGCTGCCAACATGATAGCATAAGGAAATTGTGGCTTCCTTGAATCAACTCTGAAAGGTTCTCTTCCCAGTCGTACACACAAGTGACTGAAAATGCATTACGAAGCACAATTCTGCTGCAAGACATGAAATCCAAAGAAAATGTTATGTATGAAGGACCATCAAACATGCAGAGTATTGAGCATATCTTCAAGAATATGTCAACTGTATGACAGCAGAGGTGCATATCAAAGACAGTCAAAATCTAAACACCATCATCTTTTTTTCTCCAGATAACAATTTATCTGACTGTATTATAAACAATTATTTGTTTTACAATAAAAAATGTGTCCAGGAAGTTTTATTACAAAAATTTTGAGACAAAAATAATTAACTGACAGATACATTGAGCTCCATATGAGAAGGTCATGGTATTTTGGAAGAGCTTGGCAGCAAGCCAATAAATTAAGGCCTAACAAAGTAGCCAGGCATGTAAATACATTTGTCCTCAGGTTACCTTTTCACCATTCAACTTAAATCAAGACTCTTTTAGCACAAAATAAGCAAATGTAAATTATGACTAAATATGAATGTAAAATATAACACATCAATTAAATCTGTATTTTCCTCAGTCCTGAATGCTATAACACAAAATTCTTACTATACGTTTATAGACTGTCTTGGGTAAGCACTTGATGAATTTGCATGAGACTTTTAAAATTCATCCCATAAAATGAACACACAAACCCTCTACTCTAGTTGTACAATCTAATGCTAGGTACCCACCACACTTTCAGAAACAGTGTTTTGTTTTTAAAATTGGTTAGTTTTCAATTTAAAGGAGTTTTCTATCCCAATGATTTTATCTGGGCAGAAGAGAGAGAAGTTCCAAAGCAGAAGAGACCTACAGGCACTATCAACATTACATTTTTAAAATCAAGCTAAGCTATGAGCAAGAGACTCAGGTAATTTTTAAGCGGTGGTGGGGAAAGTTTCCTGTGTTAAAACAGGGAATTTGTTTTTGTTTCTTTCTTCACCTTGTTGGAACAGGTTACACTTGAACTCAGCAGGCAGGGAATAATTCAACTATATTTCCCAAAGACTGACTGTGTCTTCCCTAAGAAAAAAGAATGAAGGTTCACTAAGAAATCTAGCAGCTGTGTTTCTACCTAACTCTTTTATCCTTCAGGGATAATTTGTTATCCAATATGTTCTTTTATGGTTGTTACTGAAGCCTGTTTAGCAAACACCTAAGCTACCTGATGGTGCACAGACAAAGAATTTCAATGCCTGCATTTCATAGTTACAGGATTACAGAGAAATAATAGCACATCTTTTTAATGCAAGTAAAATGTTAGGGTTTTAACAGTTAAAAATAGTAAAAATAAACATATAGCAAGCTTTTGGAAATCCACTAATACAACGTAAACTACATGGACAGAGGGCACATAGCTCTTTAGAAGACATGCATGAAGAGAAGGAAATTTAAGTACACTCTCTGTGATTAAGGTGGATGGTGATGAGGCCTACAGTTCACATCTTCCCTTCTAACCATTTCCAAGGGATGCCAAATTTAGGAAGGAATGCATGACCTTTAGCTGAAGCTCACAGACAGGCCAGCACTCTCAGCAAAGAGCACAACACATTTGACCCCTGATGTGTGCAACACTAGCAGTATTTCTCTACAACTTAAGTCTTGGAAAGAATGATTCTCTTTTGATGTTTCTGAAGCTTGCAACTAAGTTCAATTGCTACCCATCAAACAGAAACACAATTTCAAACTCAATTTTAATCAAATATAATGCAAAATAAACTTTCTTTCTATGCTCTTTTTACTGCAAATCTCAAATACTTAAGGGGAGAGAGAAGAGTGTTCATTTTTTCCATCCCTCAGAGCATGCAACAATCCACAACTTAATCTGCATGTTTCTTAGAAGATAACAAGATAAGACATGGAGAAGACCAAGAAGCTGTTTTAAAACCAGACTGTCCCTCAGGCTGTTGGAAGACTTTTTGCTAGAAATTAAATGCTGGGATGTCACAGTTTGATGCCAGCATTCTAAGTTTTTGCACTCCAGCAATACTACCAGTGTAATCCAGTATACAAAAGCAAAAATCCACCAAAATCAGGGTTGGGATCTAACAACTCTCTCTCAGGCAAAAAGGTCTCTCTGACTACTTGTAATATGTGGAAAGTATTAGATAATACAGTAGAACCAGAAGTTACATGTCAAAAATAATAGATTTTATTATTTACAGTATTAGCTTTAATATTCATTTTATATTCTTAACTTTTTCACAGAGAAAACCTTCTTGAATATACTGTGTTAACACTCAATAGAAAAGGAAAAGAAGCTATTTTAGTGATTTTGAAATATCAGTGCCCCAACTATGGACCTAAAACACAGTTGTTGTTCTTATTCCATAGGCCTGATTCATAGCTTATTATCAAAGTTACAGGTTTGACTCGATTTTCCTTTCTGACTGTGCTTTACTGTAACTAAGGGAGTGTAAAAAGCTTCATGCTCTTATTTATATACATCTTAATTATAAGGCCCCACAAGGGATAATATTATGAAATGCATAAATCTTTAGTTATCAATTTTAAGTTCCAAAAACATTGCCAGCGGTCCATCCATTTGTGAGAGGAACACATATAAACCCCAAAGATAAAACATACAGGCAGAATAATTTTTTTGAATCTTGGAAAAGTATATTTTAAAAATAACATTACTTAGTTATAGCTATTTATTTTATAGAAAACTTGAAAATACTTCAGAAAAATATTTAGTATTATAATTTGGAAATGGTTAATCAGGATTTGTGTCACCAGCAGTTTCTGCTCGATGCCTGACAGCCTCTTCAATACACTGTGCCTGCAAAGTGAAGTTTTAAGTATCCCAGCAGCACAACATGTGTTTGATTCCATGGCAAACTGCTGGGAGGGCAAAAAGCAGAAGTCTGTCACTTAAACAACACTAGACAGATCTTTTTACCTGCAAAAAAATATTTCGTAGTTCGGCGGGGTCCGCTCTTTTGGCTGAGTGCACCTGTAAACACAAGCAAGATACTGCTTCGAGAGCCGTGCCACTGACAGAGCCCCGACACCACTCGCCGTAAGGGCGGCCATGGGGCGTCCCTTGAGACCCACAGGCCCAACCCCAGCCAAGACCGCGTTGTGCTGCTGTGGGACCGCACCAGGCTCGGAGCCGGTGACAGCTGTCAGCCCCGGGCTGCCTGCGAGAGCCGCGGCGCCCCGGCCCCGGAACGGCCCCTCGGAACGGCCCCGCCACGGCCCGCGGGCCAGGCCGGCTCCGCCACAACCCCCGCCACCTCCAGGGGCCCCGGCCCGCACCCCCCGCGGCACCGCGGCGGCGGAGGCAACGCGGGCTGTGCTGCCGCTCCCCCGGGCCGCCCCACCATCACCGCCGGCCGCTCCCCCTGGCCCCCGCCGGCTCCCTCAGCGCCGGCGGCGGCCACCGCCTCCTCCCGCCGCCCGCCCGCCCCCGGCCCCGCGCGGGGTCCGCCCGCTTCCTCCTGCCACAAGCGGCGGAGCGGGAGAGTCACCTTGACCGCCATGCTGCGCCCGCCGAGGAGGAGGAGGACGGGGAGGAGGAGGAGCCGCCCGCCCGCCGCGCCGCCGCAGCAGCCGCTGCCTCAGCGCAGCGCTGTGGGGGGAGCGCCGCGCCCGGCCCGGCCCGGCCCTGCCCGCTGCCCTCGGCGGCCGGTGCCGGACACCGCCGTTGGAGCCGTCTGGGGGCCGTGTCTGCCCCCACCGAGGCACCAGCGCCGCGGGTGCGGGTCCTGCTGGGGGCTGCCGGCAGCACTTCCACAGTGCAAACCCGAGCTTCTGTAAACGATGCTGAATCTCATTTCTGGCGTGACAGATGCAGCTGCTCTCCCAAGGGTCAGCTGACCTGTTGGTTCCAAGTTCATAGACTGATGTTCTGGCAGCTTGGCTGCAAATTAGTAGTAGCCCTGTATTTCAAACAAAGGAACCAGAGGCAAAGTTATCAGTCCTGGCTGGGATTCAGTAACTTCTGACAGGGTCTTTAGCAGTAGAGCACACTCGTGTTATATCTCAAAATGAAAAGCATACAGGCCACAGCCACAAGAAAGGACAAGTTCATGTTTCATTTGGACAGTTCCATCACAGTAAGTGCTTGTAAAACCTGGCTTAACTAATACTACATGTTCTGTCTTGCTGTATTATTTCAAGGCCCCAACAAGGTGTCTTTTATCACATGCCACTGGAAAATATAAAAAGGGCAGATTCTGGTACACGTCAAATAGCACAGCGAGATATAAAACTACAATACAGTAGTTGACAGTTTATAATAGTGGTCACAAAACGAGTCACTTTTCTTAAGTTTAAAACAACTAATTTTCTCTAGAAAACAGAACTTTTCTTGGCTATAGGTCAACAAAAATTCTCTGAATATAACTCAGAGTTCACATGCTATGTCACAACTGACAGCAAGAACAGTTTTGATAGAAATCTGCCTATTTGATAGGCATCTGATAGGCATTTGATAAGCATCTGACCACTAGAGTGTCTTGCTCAGCAAGTCCATAAATATATACTAATTGCAGAGTGTTGTGGTTTAACCCACCCAGCAGCCAAGCCCCACAAGAGCCACTCACTTCCCCATCAGCAGGACTGGGGGGAGAACAGGAAGGGTAAAAGCTGGAAAACTCGTGGGTTGAGATAAAGGCAGTTTAATAGGGAAAGCAAAAGCCATGCACACAAGCAAAGTCAGACAGGGAATTAATTCACTGCTTCCCATGGCAGGCAGGTGTTCAGCCATCTCCAGGAAAGTAGAGCCCCACCATGTATAACCACTTGGTAAGCCAAACATCATCACTCCAAACATCCCCCCTTCCTCCTTCTTTCCCCCACTTTCTATACCAAGCACGCCATATGGTCTGGAATATCCCTGTGGTCAGTTGGGGTCACCTGTCCCAGCTGTGTCTCCTCCCAGCCTCCCATGCACACACCTCCCCTCCCTGCCAGTGTGGCAGCACAAGAGAGCAGAAAAGGCCTTGGCTCTGCACAAGCCCTGCTCAGCAATAACAGAAATAACTCTGTATTATCAACCCTGTGTTCAGCACAAATCCACCACTGGCCCCACACCAGCCACTGGGAAGAAAAGTAGTCGTTCTATCCCAGTCCAAAGCAGCACACAGAGTAACAATCTGTGTTTATAAGCGCATCAAAAACCAATCCCTTAAAAGAAAATGGCAGAAATATCCCCTACGCGGTGGCTGTAACAAGCGGTTCAGCACACGGGTTTTTATTTATTTATTTCCTAACGCTGAAGCTCTGGTTGTTTGCTCGGCTGCAGCGTGCCCGTGGCGCTGGGCCGTGCGCTCGGTGCGTGCGGGAGGCGCTGAGGCGAAGGGCGCTCGGCCGAGCGTGCGGACGTTCCCGTCACACCGGGGCTGGGACACGTGCGAGCCCGCGCCGCCAGCATTGCGCATGCGCTCTCCCTCGGGGCGGGGCGAGGCGGGGCGGGGCGAGGCGGGGCCGGGCAGGCGAGCGAGCGCGCGAGCGCAGGGCTCGAGGCAGCGCTGGGCATGCGCGCGAGTCGCGCGGGCCGCGCGGCACAGCCATTGGCTCCTGGCCCGCTTTCGGCGGGCGGAAGCGGAAGCGCGTTCGCGCGCGCTTACTTCCGGCGGGCGGGCGCGCGGGTTGGTTCGCGCTGCGCGGGCCGCTCGGACATGGCGGGTGAGGCAGGGACGGGGGCGGCGGGCGGCAGGCGGCAGGGACGGTCCACGGTACGGGGTGTGAGGGAGGGGAGCGCGGCTGCCTCTGCTGCCGGCCGTGTCTCTGTCCCCCGGCTGTCCTGGTCGTGCTCTTGCTGCGGGGCGTCCTCGGGCTCATGGCCCCCGAGCTCGGTAGTGCTGAGCCGGAGTATATCTCCTTGTCCGCGAGTTTCTTGGGAGTGGGCAGGGAATTAAAAGCCCGAAACTGTTTTTACTCCCAAGTTCACTGACTGAAGTAAGCTATATCAGAGCTTTCTGGTGATACTTCTGGAGTGAAGGGAGGCTGTGTTCGTAAAGCACTTGGAAAATGCCATCAGTGAAATGTCTTCTGTCCTGGATTCTGCTTTGGAAAACAGACTAAATGCAGTTGGCTTGCTTTTTTCTCCCACATCCGCTCTGGAAGAGCAGTGGTAGCCAAATAATTGCCGGTGGTTTACATGCCACTGCAGTTCACGAACACTTGTTTGTGAAAATGACTTAATGCAAACACTTAATACGTGTTACTTAACCAGTTTCTTTTAAATAACATGTTAGATTGAATTCTTAATTTCATACTTACATTTTAAAATACATGTTTAATTGGTAATAATTTGTAACACTTGCTAATTTAATGGTAATGTCTTTAATTCTCAAAACTAAATGGAGAGATGCTTGTCTGTTTTCTAGTTCTTGTTTATAGTTCCAGAGAAGTGTTTTAAGATAAATCTCTATGTTCTCCATGTTACCACATTGTAGCATATTGTAGCTTTTCTTAATCTTACTTGTTCAGTGGGTTTGTGTTGTGTGTTTTCTGTAGTTTTTACAACCCTTTTTCTAATATGATCTTTGAGTAATAGTGACTGAACACCTCTTAAACCTTAAAAAACCCAACTTTTTCTTCAGGACTTACTGCTATGGAGAAGAAGCTGGCTGAATACAAGTGTAATACAAATGAAGCAATTCAGCTGAAGCTAGGTAATGTCCCTTCTTAAATGCTGTACAATTGATATTGGAGTATCAGTACCTTCCTAAGAAATGTTCTTATACTTAAATTCACCCAGGTATTAATATGTCCTTGTTAATGTGAGCATGCAACTCAAGAAAGAAATACATGGTCTAGTTTGCTGAGACTACTGGAATACAAGTAGAACTGTAGAAATTCAATCCTATCTCTGCATGATAATCAGCACTTTATTGCCATGTTACCAGAGTGCATTGGAATTACATCATCTTATTTTCTTGAAGCATTTGTTAAATTCTTTGCTTCTGCAATCCTTGTGACATGGTGTAGTCCTAAGTATGTGTTGACTTCATGGTGACCATAGCAGCAGAACTAATTTCTTTAGGGTTACAAATATCTAATTATATACTTTTAACATCTTTCCCTTTCCTCTTTCTTTGATAAGAAGTGGGGGGGGGATAAAAGGCTAAAAAGTGTTGTTGGGTTGGGGTTTTTGCTGCCCTTCCCCGTTGACATGTGGATTACACAAGACATTTTTAGTGAAATTTGTTTAAAATCTGAAGAGAAAATATACCAGTCTTTCAAGAACTGTTTATTGCTCTCTTTAGCCAATTTGCTTACTAGGATGCTTAAAATACAGTCAGAATTACAGAACTCTTGGTGGACTTGCTTATATCTTAAACTTACGTGCAGCTGTAATAACTTGAAGAATAAGGTGTATCTGTCTAATTTTTAATCTTTACAACCCCTCAACTATTTGTTCCCTTGAGCAGTACATATACCTTAATTTATTAAGGAAGTTGAAGTAATAAACTTGTTAAGCACTTTTCAGAACTATTAGCAATCTGTTCTGTACAGCTTAGTAGCATTTTCAATACACAGTGACTTGTGAGCCAAAATGTTGTTATAAGCAAAATACTTAAGTTTTTCAGCCACTGTATTTGTGAATATTTCTCTTACTCTGAAACATTATTTCAAATAGTAGACTGAATGTTCTATTTTTCTCTTCCACCTTTCTAAAGACAAAGAATTAGAGATAATGACATCTGAGTGAAATTTGTCTAGAAATCCAAGGAGCTACTATATCAGGTTTTTAATTAAGGTACCCGTTGCCTATTTCAGCTAAAATTTTTCACTTTTTTTCTTCCAGGGAGTTTAGATGTTCCACATACAAATTGTGTTAAGAGGAAGATATGAGATGCTACAAAGTTATACCATTTAAAAAAATACCAAACATTCATTACCTGTTTTTCATGGGATATAAAAGCAGTCATACACTATCATCTTCAGGGTCTTAATTTCGTCTGAGAATCGATCTTTGGTTTTTGTTTTGTTTCACCTTTGCTTGCTTTCTTTTAACACTTGCTACTTTACCTCAAATCTGTTACTCTCGAATTAAACCTGAGAAGGCAAAAGCAACCATCTCCTTTGCTTTTGAGAGAGTCAGACTTTTATCTTGACACTTGGACACTCCTCATTCACAGTTTTCTCTTTGAATAATTCCTCTCTAATATTATCAGAAAAAAACTTTTTGTCTCTGGTTTTACTGGAGTAAAGCAGCAATGAAGCTGTAGTTCATTATTCCACATGCTTTAAAAAAAAGCTGTAATAGCAATATTAACTCTTGCAACATTGCATACTCATGGTAATGCAATATCAACTCATTCAGCATTAAAACTGTAACAGTTATTTTGAGCTACTTGTACTTTGTTAGCATGACTGAACTGTATCTTTAATACCTAAGTTAAGAGTTACAGCCCTTCCAATTCTAGGCGTTTTTTTTTAAACTGCAAATACACAGAATGTTTAGGAATCAAGTTTCTCATTATTTTAAATTTTTTTCCTAGAAAATCCTACTTTAATCTCTAATTCCATCCACTAATAAATCATATGTTTAATCATGGAAGAACTTCTATCATAATTGCTGTGGAGCAACTGCTGTAATTCCATAAGCATGAATAAAATGCTTGTTCAGTAAGTTGCTGAGTTTGAATAGATGCCATTATAGTGAATGTTTTTACATTACCAGAGAAAGCCATGTTTATTACTAGACTTTGAAGAAAAGTAAAGAACCAGGAAGAAAAAAAATCACTAAGTGTTTTGGTAATATTGGTACAAGTACCAGTTTAATATCGTTGCAGCTGTTTTGTATGTATCCACGCTGATTCTCCAAAATTTTGACATGAATATAAATGCACATAAACATTCCTTTCCAGTCATCTCTCCATGAAAATCATCTACAGTGAAGTGTTCTCACCTGCGTCTAGGAGAAGAACGACAGAAGAAGGCAACATTGATTACATGATTGATGTGCTTATTGCAGGAATAGCCAGCTGGGCAGTGTCCTCAGTGTTCAAGATAAAGATAAAGAATATTCAGGAGATACATGTATGAAACATATACATGTATGCATCTGTGGCAATTTCTCAGTTTTATTCTGATTAATGATTTGACATCCTCAGATCAAACAACATGCACCTGAATTGTACAGGATGTCATTTCATTTGTGTGTCAGCCTAATGGAGATAGTTTCTTAACTGAAGTTGTCTGTGCAGAAGAATGCATGAACAGCTACCAGGGCATCTGTGGGTAAACAAACCAAAGCTGATGACTTGGTCATGCTCTTTTTTTCTTTTTTTTTTTTTTTTTTCTTTCCCCCCTCCTCAGTTCGCTTTCCTGAGGATTTGGAGGATGACAACACAACATTTAATCCAGAGTACAGCCATCAAGTGTTTGGAGATGAGTAAGTTAAAGTTTCCATAGTCAAATTAATAGGTCCAGAAGGGAAGAGTTGCTTCCAAATTGTTAGAAAACAAGAAATCCTGCTATACTGAGTACAGGAGGAAAATCACTGCCCTAGTCCTACTGACCACACTATTGCTGGTACAGGCCAGGACACTGTTGGCCTTCTTGCCCACCTGGGCACACACTGACTCATGTTCAGCTGCTGTTGACCAGCACCCCCAGGTCCTTTTCTGCTGGGCAGCTTTCCAGCTGCTCTTCCCCAGGTCTGTTGTGCTGTAGTGGGGTTGTTGTGACCCAAGTCCAGCAGCTCAACATTCCACCCAACTTGGTGTTGTCTGCAAACCGACTGAGGGGGCACTTGATGCCCTCATTAAGGTCATTGATAAAGATACTAAACAGGACTGTCCCTAGCACTGAGCCCAGGGGAGCACCACTCGTGACCAGCTGCAGCTGGATTTAACTCCATTCCCCACCACTTTTTGGGCTTGGCCATCCATCCAGGTTTTTACCCAGTGAACAGTGCACATGTCCAAACCATGAGCAGCCAGTTTGTCCAAAAGAATGCTTTAGAAATGGTGTCAAAATCCTTACTAAAGTCAAAGTAGAAAAGTATTGTTTCTTCTTTTTAGAGTATGCTGACTTAATTAGTACTGTAGGGAAGTCAGCCACTCTGTCCCTAGTGCTGAAGTGTCATTTCATATTTTCAGTAGAGTGATATTCAACAATCTGACCATAGTTAAAAAAGATCAAGAACAACAACAAACCCAACCTACTAAGGAAAATCCAGATGTATGTTTCCGTGGACTTCTTGAAATAGTTATGTTTCTTAGTTTCCACTTCCTTTTTAAAAGCATTCTGAGTACTCCAATTACGATTAACTATGTATATAAATTGTAATAAATTAGTTACACTATTACACATCTATTGCAGCTATTATTGACAATAATTATAATTCTAGTAATGGGAGAACTCTCCAATCTGTTAGTATAACTAACAAGCAAATTCTTGTTCTGGAACTTCTATTTCAAGTTTTAAATTATGAATGTGCTATCATAAAAGAAAAATCCCAGTAAAAAAAAAATCAGCTATGCTTTAAAATAACAAAAATTGACCTGTTACTTTGTGAACACTACTGTTTTATCAAGGTTTTTGCTAGAAAAACAATTCTCTATACTTCATAAGAATATAGGGTTTGTATTCAGGCAACTCATATTTTCAAAGTGTAGAAAAGGCTTTTGTATTATATATATTTTTTTTTGCATTTACTCAGTTCTGGTGACATTGGATAACTAAATAGAAACTCAACCAAAAACTGTCCACATATTGCTATGTCTCATTATCTGTGTTTTGTACAGTATAAATTGCAGTAGTTTATTCCAAAATGTTATACTACACTGCAAAGTAATTTCTAATAAATGTTATTGATCGACTCATATAAATACCTGTTAAGGAGTTAAAGCTATTGAAAAAACATAAACACAGTATTAGCTATTTCAGGTATTAACTGTATCTCTCCTGAGCTGTTACAGTAAGGGCAGAGCCATTGCCTTGCTGAGTTCAGAAACATGTTGTATTTCTCCACTAGAGGAGCAACACAGTAGCAATAGTTTAAGTCATTGTCTCTGTCTGGATAGTGCACATCCAGTTTGATTCCCTTTTCCTATTGGGAAGCTTACTTTACCTTACTGGGAAAGATGATGTGAACTTCCAGTGAGATGAAAGCACTGTGATGTGAATATTTTGCTTTGTGTAGAGTTCCTGATTGTTCTTTTCTTCTTTCTCAGTGAAATTGCTTTTGGCTACAAGGGGCTGAAGATCCTTTTGTATTACATCGCTGGTAACCTGTCGACGTTCTTCCGCATTGAATACACATCGAAAGTAAACGAGAAGTTTGACTGTGTGGAGGTAAGTGCAGGTGTGCTTCTACCTTTGACATGACATTTAGAAGGTTTACTTGGGCATGGACAGGAATTCTAGGTTTAGTAATATACCACCAAAACATGGTTTAATTTAACAGTAAACAAAAAAGCTTCCTTTGTTGCTAAGCTGTAAAAGAGCTTTGGACTTCATCTGTACATTTTCCCCTTCTTTGACTCCAGTGCCATCAAAATTGTGTCAAGCAGTACAGTGAGACATGAAGTGCTAATACCAAAGCCAATTCCACAGAAAACCCCTCTACTTGACAAGTCTGTATTTCACGTTAACTGAGTCCAGAGAATTCAGTAAGAAGGAAAAGGAGATTCCTGTAAGCACTTCATGATGTGGTATGTGTGTCTCTTTAAATGTGGAGGACAAGTAAGGCAGAAGAGAGATTATAAACTTGTGGACAGGTATCATGTGTGCTTTACATCTTAAAGAAATATGATATACAGTTATCTGCAGTTATCTGCAGGGTTTTTTGTTTGTTTTTCCTATTTTTCCCTACAGGTTTTCTGAGCTTATAGAATACCTGTAGAAAAGATTTATTTTCTCTCGTACTGTCTATATGCTCTCAGAATATTCTGAGAATATTCTGAGCTGTATTTAAGCTCAAAGTTCATTGGAGTTTATTTAAATAATTGCAAGGAGAGGCCTATTGTAAAGGGAGAAATACATTGGAATTACTTTGGTAAGTGAATTTTAAAGGTTTGTCCTTCTTTATTCTGAAGGTGTTTTAGAATATACTTAGTTCAACAGGCTAAGTGCCTGGACAATATCTGAAATACTTTCAAGGCTAGAGCAACATATCTTAGGAGTGAAAGGTCATGTTCTTCAATCTTAAGAAGTTTTTTGGAAATAAGGTAAAAAGGAAAGCTGTTGGCGATGTAGTAAACATATTAAAATCAAATGGTCCAACCTTTCACCAGTATAATTTCATAATTATCACAACAGGAATTCACACCATAGCACCTTTTTACTGACAGTCTATTTTCTGTACAAATGGAAACCCACTTTACTTTTCTGGAGGTACAGGCAAGGTAAACAAGGTCTGTCTTGTCCTAAGCATACTGAAACTTTTAATTGCTCAGAATCATTGCTTTTTTCAAGCCCTGTTTCCTATGCAGAATTATTCCTCCAATTGATTAAGGGATTGAGGTGAAGACAAAAAAGAGGATCATTTTGAGGGAGGCTTCTCTGTACTTTTCAGAGCATTTACAGGCTTTGACTGGATGGGAAGAATGTGGTTGCTCACTCTATGCTTTCCTTGGTGTTACTAACACTATACATTCAAATAGGCTGCTCATATTGCTGTATCTAAACCTGTGTAGAAAAAAAGACATGGCTGTAATCAATCTTGCTCTCATTTGTATTTGCCATCAGTTTAACCACCTTAAAGTATGAATGCATTTGCAGAGATTAAAACATAAGCTGTCATTACAGCAGGATGTTAATTTGAATGCACATTAACATTTATTTTTCTGAGTTAACTGTTTGTTTGCTGATCTCTGCTCCTTGAGGATAATTATACTAAGAGGCAGATTATCCACCATGCATGACAGATAATTTTTGTGCTGTGAATAGATGGTGTTTAGGAAAGGACAGCAGTTTCTGCCTTTAACATAACTGGTTACAAATAAGATGTTGGTTTTAATGCTCCACAAAGTTATTCACAGCTTAGGATTTTGTATCTAAATACCCATACAAGCCCATTCAATGGCAGGTGGTTTTATTCTGTGATATTAAATTTGGTTTGATTATTGCTAAAGCAGCTGCTACAGTCCCTGCTAGGGACTGACAGAAATACTTATCCCAATACCTCTTCTTTTTTTTTTTCTCCAAGATGTTTTTGAACATGAGGAAAAGATACGGTCCTGAAATGTCAAGAGACAGAACTCCAGTCATATTTATACATCTGAACATGGTTTAGCTCCATCTTTATTGAGGAAGGCTCAGCAGAGTATGATTGTGTTTTGAACAGAAGTTGGCACTTCGTTTAATGAAAATAGACAGAATTTTCCCTTGGGTGAAGTTGATTCTTTCAAATATCTGAAGAGAAGCTGCTTTCTTCTAGTGTAAATATTAATAGCATTGACCTCTGTATTGCTGCTTTGAGATTTGCAGCTGTTCCAACATTTTCCTTTTCATCTGCATTTTATGATAGGGTGGAGGAAATGTATTTCACTAAACTCTATATATCTTGCTTTGCAACTAGTCTATACGTTTATAGACTTTGATACAAAAGTTAATGAAAGTGTTATTTTAATATTGGCATACTTTTCTTTCTTTCATGTAATACTGCTGATCACTCCATTGCTCCCCACTGAAATACCTGCATGTAATTGTTAGAGAAATTCAGCTTTTAAATATGCTTCTATAATTAAATTCAGTCACTTTGAAACAGCATCTACATGGTATACAAATGTCATAGCTACCTGCTAGTACAAGAATAATCTCTATATTAAAATTATCCAGACTCAAATGCAATGTACAAAGACATTACCCATTTAAACAGTCCTACTAGAAATCAAGTGTAATTACAAGCCTATACCAAATTCCCTGTCATCACCACACATGATTCTGATTATGAAGGTTGTTATACATTACAGGCAGCATTTCTGTGAACCGAAAGCTCAACAATTCTTGGCTGGCTTAATTCAGGGTTTTGCATTGCTTCATTGTATGTGGCTTTGCCTATGTTAAACATTGTTGGAGTAGTCAACAGGATTGTTTTTCTGAAGAGAAACTTATGTGTCATTGCATGCATCCATTCCTGTTGGTAAGATATGAGTGAAATTAACCTCTCAACAATAGCAAGGAAATACACAAGGGAAGGCAGTAAACAAATTCTGGTAGGTCTTTGGATTATGAGCACCTCAGAAGGGTTTGGAAAGGGCCTACAAAGTAATTAATGTTTCTGTTAAAAAGTACAGGTGTTAATGAAACATTATTTTTTATGTTGTTGATATGTCAAGATTCCAGTATTCCAGGACTTGCTAATTGAAAATTGGATCACTTAAACTTCTGCCACCACTCCAACTGAGGATTCTGGGATTTGCTCTGAGAAATCCTGTTAACCCTAAAAGTAACTAAAGACTATATTTTCATTTCTTCAATTATGTCAGATCCCATTTCAAGGGGAGAGAATTTTTAGGAGGCAATAGGTGAAAATATGTTTTAGTCATATAGAACCAAGAAGTATTATCTGGTGCTTTATCTGCTAAGTCTCTCTCATCTTTTAATCCTTTCTATTTTTTTGAAAGTAAGATTTTTCCTTGGTGGCAGCCAGTGATGGATGTGTTATCTTACAGGCTTTCAGCACATGAAAGTTTGGCTCACCATTAATGAAGAAAGTTACAAATATGAAGGGAAGCAAAATTACTTAATCATTATTTATATGGTACCTCATACTGTATGTTCACTTTTTTTAGATAGCTTCCACATAGCCTGAGATACTGAACTGATGCTTGGAAATACTGTTTTAATTCTAGGTTATTTTTACATGCCTATTTCAACTATATAAAATGAGTCACTATGGATTCTTAGTTGTGGTTCCCTACAGCTCTGTAAGCAGTGCAGACTAAGATCTGCTTAAACAGTGCATTTGCATGGTTTAAACAAAAAAGTAATTTCTAAAATGTATTCCATATAAATATGTTTTTTAATGTATTTCATTGATTCTGAAAAAATGGCTGATTTTATGTAATGCACTTAAATCAGTAAGTGTAAAGAAAATGTTTTAGTTAATATTGGTCTGTGAAGAATAGCAAAGGCTCCAATAAATTATCTTTGTTTTGAGAATGAAATGGATGTAAAGACTGTACATGTTTTAACTTGGTTCTTACACCAAGTATTGTAGAGCTGTATTTTAACTGCTTAATAGCTCTCTCTCCAAATATAAATATAAATGTTGGTAGTACCAAACCATTAAGAATAAAACTTGTTTGTGCTGAGCTAAATCCATCTTTCTCTACAATAAAACTGTAACTGAATGATAAAGTGCTATTCATTTGCAGGTGCATTGCTTCTACTTAAGGGCCTGTGGTTGAAAGGACAGGAATTAGTAGCATGTTGTATTAGCCTTTTGTAGTGTATTTTGTTCTAAGCATCTTAATTTCCCTGTTTTGAATGCTAAGTAGCAAGGGTCTTGGTTTTGAACTAATACCCATCATGCATGTAAACGGTGTGAAAGAGCTGCTTAGTAAGTTAACACAAAGTGTTCTTGTGTCCGTCCTTGTGGAAATAGATACAATACAAACATTACAGCTGAACTCACGGCAAACTCCATTAAGTAAAAACCTGGATTCATTGTCTAGAGGAAAGTTTGAATTGAATGTAAGCTCATTTTGTTGAATGTAATGTCAGGCTTTTAGGGGTTGTATTGAGGAGAACGGTTTTGTTAAGTTGAGACCAATTCATTAAGTTTTATTGCCTGGTGAGAAGCAGTAATACGTTATTGTGAAACTTCATCAAATATTCATGGTTAAAAAGAAGTAGTAAATGTATTCAATCAAGTGGTCTTCTGGGGGTCTGAAAAGGATTATGAAGTCTGCTCAGCTGATAGTCTCTGACTTTTCAGATAACCAAAGTGAAATCTCTGAATTAAATTTTGGTGTCAGAATATTTTGTCTTCCACAGTATGTTAGACTACAGGTCAGATTTGCTGACAGTATTCTTAAATTGTACTATTTTGTGTCAAACTTTGTTTTCAAAACTGTCTTTTATTAGAATGGGGGATGTGGTTGTCTGAGTTTGTAATGTGTTTTGCAGCTGATCCTGTAGACAGGCATTTCAAGCAGGGGGACACAAGAATGCAAGAGTGTGCTAGCTGTCACTTTTCTGTTTGGGAGCTAACATTTTTGATCTTTGTGCCTGTTTCTCTGCTTAGTTCTGCATTACCTAGTAGTTATTGCAAGCTGCTTGTTTGGGAACCTGAATTCTACAAGGCTGTGTTGCATAGCATAGTCTTGGAGAATTGCTGTCTGGAATGTCTTAGCTTCTGAATGTGCTCCACATACAGAATAGCTATCAACACTCTTAGACAAACTTGGACAAGTGTAGCAATCTCTAAACATAATAGTGTTCATTAACTTATGCTGTAACCAAGAGCTTTTTGATGCTTACAGTGGCTGGATTGTGACCTTTCTGATTTCACCAGTGCAGCTTCTTTACTTGCTGGAAGGTCACTGCTAAACAACAGAAATGCTTCCCTTCTTTTTTTTTTTTTTTAATTACTGGTAGACCATATCATCTCTCATATATTCATTTCTTATAGCACAATAATGACATCAATGCTGGTTTTTTCTCATCTTCCACTGATCCTGCCCCTTTTTGTAATCTGCAGGCAGATGATGTTGAAAGTAAAATTAGAGAAATCATTCCGCCTGGTTTTTGCACAAACATAGATGACTTTGTGTCTCTGCTGGAGAAGGAGGTCAACTTTAAGCCCTTTGGAATGCTGCTGCACACATATTCTATCCATAATGAGGAAGCTGGTGAAGATATAACATACCAGATATACAAGGTATGAAAAATTAAGTTAAACTTCTGCTTTCGAGCAACCAAATGCAATTTCATTTTGCAAGGATGCACTCTCTGTAATGATTCAACTATAGTATATAAATACTATCATTTTATCCATTTATTAAGCATTGTAAACATGCTTTTTTATATCCGAGAATTTAATTAGGTTTTGCATATTTTTTTTTCCTCTTACATCTGTGATAGGTTTCACCTGACTTCTCCTGGCTTTTTCCCTAGGCTGACATGACATGTCCAGGCTTTCGAGAATATCATGAAAGGCTTCAGACGTTCTTGATGTGGTTTATTGAAACTGCTAGCTTTATTGATGTAGATGATGAAAGATGGAACTACTTTCTAGTGTAAGTACAGTTCTAAAGCAACAGTGGACCTTATTACCTCCACAAAGCCTGCATTTTAATTGTGGCTGGCCAATTATTGGAGCAGTATAATGATATTTTTCCCAGGAAAGAAAAACCATTGTTTATGAGGCTTGAGTTTTCCTCCATTATGCTTTGGGAAAGCCTGAGAATAGAGCTGAATTAAATGCTGTTGTCCGTTAGAGCCCTGAATGTAGGCTTAAACAGTAAAATGAGCTTTGCCTGTGTTTTCTTTTACTTGCCACCTATTCATCTTTATAATAGGCAAGTGCACTGAAGTGCTGTAAAGAGGCCTGATTTATCCAAGTTGCTGCACACCAATTAAGTGAATTGTACATTCAGAACATAGCAGGTGTACCCATTGGGCCCTCACAGAGTAGCTTGCTGACACTGAAAATTCAGTTGGAGAATGGAAAAGAAAATGGACACTGCATGGGAGCGCGACTGTAATTGACCTGCTTGGCTTTCTGTTTTATCTGCAGATTTGAGAAGTATAATAAGGATGGAGCGACGCTCTTTGCGACCGTAGGCTACATGACAGTCTATAATTACTATGTGTACCCAGACAAAACCCGGCCACGTGTAAGGTAATTGGCGGTGTAACTCGTGCCTTGCCTTTTATTTCAGAAGAGGGAACTGCTGAAGTTCCCAATACTTGTTTATAATGGTGTTGATTTGTTTAAAAAAATCCCCATTATTAGCTGTCTATGCACTGATTTATTTCATTGTTTCCCTCTTGAAGCGGAGGGAATCTCAAACAAGTTTGGAATATTTAACAGTTTTAAGACCCTGTCGAAAATTACATTTTAACATTAAGGTTGCTACACATACTTTAATCTAAAATGAAATACCATTTTGTTTTTGAGACTTTATATTTGCAAATGCATAATTTGAACTGAAAATGCATTTCTTTGTCTGTAGTCAGATGCTGATCTTGCCACCATTCCAAGGAGAAGGCCATGGTGCTCAGCTGCTTGAAACAGTTCATAGATACTATATGTCTTCTCCTACAGTACTTGATATAACAGGTTTGTGTTAAATTTTTAACAAGCAACTTATAGCATTCACAGGTTGTTAGCCCACAAGCTAACTTCTGTGTTCATTTGTCAGAATTACACAGCCTTTTGAAGATTCAGCTTCTGCTCAGTCCAGCATCAATAGTACCCTGGTTTACAGAAGAAGTGTATATAATGTAGCTCCTTAAATACTTTACTTAGAGAACAGTACACCAGGAAAATTCCATCCCTAGCATGAACGGATTACCAGCTAATTAACCATTTTATTGTGAGATACACAGCTGAGTTTGCCAAGAGATCAAGCTTTGTCAAATTCCTTGTTCAACTTCCTTCTGTTAGCCAAAACTCAGACTTCAGGGGGCACACACTCATCTAACTAAAATAGCATATTAATATTAGTGTGCAAGATGAAATTTTACAGACAGTAAAAGTCCATAGAGAACCTGTGCTCTAGGAGCACACATTGCTGGCTGAAGGCGTCTGTGATATTAGAGGTGTGTGCACAAATGCCTAAAAATAAAAGATTATTGAGGAAATGGCAGAGGGGATAAAGGGTGGATGTGCATAACAAAAATAACACTAGAAATTGCCACAAGTGTGACATCTGTCCTGTGGTTTCAAGTCTAGCATAGGAAGAAATATAGTTGAAGCACAACTTGACCATTCAATTCTATGTGCAGTCTCATCTTGGTTAGAAATAACTCCCCATTCTAATTAAAACACAATTGACTGCTTGCTTCATAATGCATTTTTGCAGCATAATCATAACAAAAGGTAATCCACCTCTTAATTTTAATCCAGTTCATGGGAACCCAAGGAAGTATAACTTTGTTTATGCAACAGAAAATCATCTGCATCATGCATTTACTTTTCCTTTTAATAGTACAGAGCTTTAACTGAGGATGAATAAAGTCTTAACATGGTACTGCATAAATCATTTGTCATATGCATGGCTCAGTGCCTTAAATACAGGGTTGTAGCAACCAGTAAATGTGCACTAAAACAGGGTTTAATTTTTTTATGGAATGAAGCAGGAGAAAGTTTACAATATTCTACATGTCATTCAAGGCTCTTACAGAATTATTTATTGTCCTTTTGAGCAGGAAATTCGGCTGGACAATCCTGACATTGGCAGGGTATTTAGTTATGTATCATGTAAAATTGAGAAGTAAAGCCTTTAACCTTTCTGAAAAGAGTTTACCTCTTTGAAAGAGCTAAGGATGTATTAAAAAACTTCCGAGTTTCACATTTACAACAAATATTTTGTTCTGCTTATACCTGGTCATGCTGACACAAGCAAAATGTATGCTGATAGTGCTTACTGTACAGAAACTGCCTCATGTTTCTCTTAACTAATCTGAGCTCAAACGAATGGAGTTAACTTTAGTGCACCTTCTCCAATATCTTTTGTAGAGTAAGTGCTATAAGGTTTGCCATATGAGATTAGGCCAGTCATGCATAAAACATGTTAACTGATACAATCATCATAAGCATCCTCCAACCAAAAAAATAGTTGTGCAGTGCTGGACAAAGATAGCAAAAACTTCTATCCCAGTCCTTGGTAACTTTTTTTTTTCTTTTTGATCATCCTAAACCTGCAAATTTCAACTATTTACAGTGTTCCTCAAAACTAAAGAAAAACACAGGTGGGGTATAAGCTGGTTAGCAATAAACTCAACAAGGCTAGTTCATGCGAAAATGAGGGTTGAGGGGAAACATGGCCCTGCTACTTATTTGTGGTGAGCCTGTCTAAACAAACAAGGAAGAAAGAAATATATTCACAATGTCGTTCATAAATAGGAACAATGTGGATGGGACCACTTTGATGTTAACTGAGGCTAGTTCTCAACTTTGGTGTTTTTTTCTTAAAGCAACAATTTTGATAGCTATGCTCTCATTTTAAGCAAAATGGAAGTAACTTGAAATTGTGATCAGCTTTTGCTTAGGTGGTTCCAGCCTTTTAATTTTGGATAATCGTGTCCTTTGGGTCTTTCTACCTTTTCCTGTCTTCCTTGCTAACATAGACTATAAATCGTGGTCAATACCTGTCTTCAGCTAGCTTATTTTTGTACAGTAGGATATTTTCACCACTCTTTGTCCACCTAATTTATTTGTGTTTTAGTAGTTCTACCACTCTGTCAAATATAGAATAGACAGAGGATATAGAAAAAAAGGTGTTATACACAGAGTAGTCTTGTTTCCCCAAGAAGTTAAATGGGATTGAACGTGTATGTTGTCAGTTTCTTATAAATGCACATAATATAAAACTGTACAGTACTGCATACACAAATATTACAAGTTTCTCTTTCAGTGACCTGCTTGATGTCTGCTGTCAAACACCTAAACCTTTGATAGCAGTACTTAAAATTAACTAATTAAACAACACAGTTGCTTATATCACAGAATCACAGAATAATCTGAGTCAGAAAGGACCCACAAGGATCATTGAGTCCAAATCTTAAATGAATGGCCCATAAGGGGATCAAATCCACAACCTTGGTATTACACTGATGAATGCTGTATCTGCTTTTGTTGTCCACAGTTCCTTGTAATTACATTCCAGAGATGAGAAAACAAATAATGCTGACAGGCTTTTTTTATTCTTTCTAGCTGAAGATCCATCGGAGAACTATGTGAAGCTAAGAGACTTTGTTCTTGTAAAGCTCTGTCAAGATTTGCTGTGCTTTTCCCCAGTAAAGTTAATGCAGGGTTTCAGTCAAGAAATGGTGACGGAAGCTCAACAAAAATTAAAAATAAATAAGGTACTAAATCAGAACCATTGTAGTTGGACATATTCTTATCAAAATAATAGAATAACAATATAAACTTAGAGATGGAGACTTGGAATTTACACACTCTGGCTTATTTTGACAGTTTTTTAGGATGTATCTGGAGAGACCTAGCTATTGGTTTTAGATAAATGCCTTTTTTACTTACAAAAGTCTGTTGTTTTAATAGAATTTGACATGGTTTTGATGTCTTTCAAGTGTATTTATGTAAATAATGTTGCTTTGGGAATAAACACCTAAGTGGTAAGCAACTGCTACTAAGGCAACTCTAAACACTTGGAGAACTGAACAGGTAAATTGAAAATTAAATTTGCTGGTAATCTCAGTAAGTTATTAAACTCGTTTGTGAGTATAGTAGTGAAATGGCAGAGTTGCTTAATAAAAAAAATGTATTCGAATGTGGTTTAATGAAAACTTTGAGGCTTGAGGGATGGGGAATGTGAAGCCATATTCAGATGTGTTCATGAAAATGGTATAGTTTGTGTAAGCCTTCTGTATTTTAAACCTGAAAGGATAAATGTTCGGTTTGGGGTTTTTTAATGGTATAAAAACATGCTAGTATAGCAAACAAAACAACTTATTTATACTTGGTCTTAAATTCTGCTTTCATACAGATACAACCTGTGGGGTTTTTTTCTCCCCAGATGTCATACTATCAGATAGTGATACCAAAAGCACTTCTGGTTTTCCATTTACTAATTAATTTTCTTCACTAGTAAACAGAAAACTTTAAATATTTTTGTTTCATTTTCATATTTAGAACTTCAGGGGCCTTCTGAAGGGCAGTAGGTATATGGGGATTATTAAAATTAGCAGAGTAGCTACTGTTTGATATTGTTTAATGTCACTCTAGTTCCAGTCCTTCAGTTCTTTGAAGTACTTTTGGATTCTGGTTTCTGGGCTTTCTGCTGTTTATTAACAGTAGGTCCTTGAAGCACCTCTGCAGCTGGTGCAACACTTAGAGAGACCGGGCACTGGCTGCATGGAAGAAAATGGTTTTGAAGTTAAAAGAAGAATGTTTATTCGTTTAACCCAGCTGATAGGAGGATAGATTTGACAGAGGCTCTGTCCATGCCTCTGATTGTCTTCTGATAGGTTGAGGAATTACTCTAATATTTCAATATTTCTCCACTTTGAGTTCTGTTGAGTGACCTCTTCATTCAGACGTGGTTTTTATTCTCCTTTCTGTTCATTAGCAACACACAAGACGAGTCTATGAAATTCTCCGATTGCGTGCAACAAATATGGGGGATGCGGAACAGTCCAGGAGCTACCGGTTGGACGTTAAGAGAAGACTGATTGGCCCCTATAAGGTGTATATAACTTAAGTATCATTTAATACTTTTTTCAGGGCTAATTATACTTGATTTTACTTTCATTTCCATAAATGTAGTTGATGCCAATTATGTTGCCAATCAACTACTATTAGTTATGCAGTGTTCAGCTGGCACGTGTACAGATGAAGAGATCATTCGTACATTGCGGTGCTGAAGATCCTGACTGTTTCCTGCCCAATTCCAGCAGGAGGTTGCTATTAAGCTTATGGTATCTAGCTACAAGTGGCATTATGCCCATGTAGGTTTAAGGGGAAAAAATTGTCAATTTCTTGAAAAGGCTAAAAATATATCTTAAATAGGCAAGCCAAAAATTTGAAGATGTAAATGCTGTAATAAGTTTATACTGCAGACTAGGTAGTAATTAAGGTTGCTGTTCTACTTGTTAGCTAGGTCTTAACAAAACAACTTGCTAGAAGTAATCAACATAGAACTCTGTGCAGATGGAATATACAGTAATTTCAGCAGTAAAATTCAAGCAAATACTAAACTAGATACAAAGTAATTTTCTTAGTTCCTATTAATTATGGGTTCCAGGATCTTCAGTATAGTTGGTCTGTGTTGCATAAACTGACCCTTTGACATACAGGTTGAAAAAATTATATCCTAGTTGCTAATGGCATCAGTCTTTGACTCTTGATGAAAAAAGACCACAAATAAATCCAGATTTATTGCTATAACTGGCACATTAGCTACTCTCATCAATTAGATACTTGCTAAGCAAACCAAAATCCTGTTGAAAAAAGAGTATGAGGAATACCTCGATTAGCTTGCAAACCTTCCTAAAGCAGCACTTACCCTGTTATACCACAATACCAAAACTTTGATTGTAATCATGTTGGGATTATGGGGGCTGTTAGCAGAAATGAGAGCCCAGCACTGTATTAAATACTTGTCTGATCTGGAGATAACACCATGTCATGCTGAGTGGCAGAACCTTAATCAATACATTTTCTCTTTCATGAGTGTCTTGTCTCATTTGTTAAATTTCAATGAGTGTCCACTACAAATAAGGTGATTTTTCAGCAAACAGGACTATTACATGGTTTCAGTTCATTCACTCAGCACTGAAGTCCTGTGGGGGAAATGCAAAATTCCCAATAAGCAGCTTCAATTCTACTGCTTCCAGCAGGTGTTTCCACTTCAGTCTTTGCATGCAATAAATGCACGGATAATTAATGGATTTTCTATTGCTAGATATGCAATATTACTACTTTAGAATATTGCATTTCTGATTTTTCTGTTATTTCAATGAGGATTCAAAGGAATCCTTAAAGCAACCAACACCTTTTTCCCTGATTTTAAGTTTCATGTTCTGAAACAATCATCTTGTTTGTGATAGTTCTACCTAGTAAACAGCTTACTCATACACTCATTTTAAACAATTTCCAATAAATTTTAGTTACAGTGCTGTTTTCAAAAAATTTTCGGAAATAAAATTAAACTAACTTTTAATATATAGATGGTAATTTGGAGGGAGGGAGAGCAAACTTTAATAAACAATCAGGAATATTACTGCATACTCTAATACTGGTATCATTTTATTATGTGAAGCATATGATAGCTTCATTTTAATAGTGCTGTATAATAGAATAATTCTAAATTGTCACTACCTTAGTAGAAATGGTATTGCATCTTACAGCTATTTCCTGGCTAACAGTAGCAGTAATAAAACTATATGTGGAAACTTTAGGGGGAAAAACATGTAATATATCTATTCTCATTGAAGTCTTCACATTAGCAAGGTTGCTAAACATACTGGGACTTCTATATATATGGCACCACTAGATTGGAATGACTGATACAGCAGGTATGTTGCTCTCTGTATAAGCAATACTAATACAGGAAATAGAAGATTTGTTATATTAGTGAACAGAGCATCACTTTAAGGTAGTTGGAGGGTGAGCAGCTTGTGAAATTTCTTCATTTCTGAAGAACTCTGCTTTTGATTAATTGATGATGATTTGATTTTGATATTAGTGGACTGTGCTGGTAGACATGTCTCCCTGATCATGTCTTTGTTCTTCATGTCATCCCTGTTGGAAGTAAATACCACTGCTGTGCTGATACTTTGGGTTTGCTACTTCAACAGAATATACTTTTCTGCCTAGCCCAGTAACTTGCTCCCTAAGAATCCTCTTGAAACTGCCCATGTAAAATGTTACTGATGGCAGTTTTCAGAATCTTGTGTACCTGGATATGCTGGTAGTATATTTGGAGGGAAATGGATATTGGAACAACTGGTTATCTGAAACACGCAAAGGGAGCTTGCTTTTTACCAGGAATCTGGAACTTAGAGATGGTCTAACACTACAGCATCAGATGTAATGGGCATTTAAAAGCTGACAGCCTTTTTTCAGAGCTAATACTTACAATCTAAACAGATATTCCTGTTAATTACGCAGACTTAGATTTAGAATAAGAAGGTTTTCTTCTACTGACAGAAGTTTGGTCAGAAGGTACTCGTCTCTATTTTGATTTGGGCAACTCACCACATGTTTTGAGTATCTTATACATTTTGCTTAGGTAGAGCTAACACGAATCTAAAACTTGAACATCTGTGCTGCTTTTGACATTGTTTCTACAAAGAAAGGTTTCTTGATTGTTGGCAGAAATGTGCCTGGAGGCCTTATCAGGACTTAAGTACAGAATCTCCTTTTCTGAACTGAACTTTGCCTATCTGTGGAATCTGTGGGAGATTATAAAAGCTTTTCTGATCTTACTCATTTACAGTTTACTGTGGTCTCCACTCCTCCTTCCTGACCCTCAGCATCAACCACAGAAAGAAAATAAATACTCCTGTGAGAGATAATTGTAAAATTAGAGAACAGAAGGAGATTAATTTTGAGACTGATGGTAGAAATAGTTGGGTGAAATTTTCTTGATTCCATAGGCATTGCAAAGATTTATTGATAAGATGCCAGGCATACATAATGTCTTTTTTTAATGATATGTTGAATGACATTCTGCTTTTACAAAGCAAGAGAAGACTGAAGAATTAAAAGTACCTGAAGAACTATATATTCAGATATAGATATCAGCTGTATAAAAGTATATCTGGGAAAAGGAAATACAAAAGCATTTTGAAGTGTTTTTAAGAAACAGGTAAAAATATCACATGTGACACAGCAAGGAGAACTCATCTTCTTGCTGTACAAATACACTTAATGCTTTTAAATAATCTTATTTCATTTCACCATTGTTACTGCTAGTCCCTGACAATTATTACTTGAATAATTTGTAAGAATTTGTGAAGCTTTTTCTGTATACAGGAGGCTTAAAATTAATTTTTGATAGTTATGGGGAAATTAGTTGGCTGAACAGCCACATAGTGGCACACCAGTGTGATTAATGTCAGTGTAGAACTAAATATCCTGGTCATTTTTCTGCAGTCAAGTTTTTCATGCCATACATCTTCAGTAGTAGGTGTATTGTTAGACCTAATCTGTTCGGTTAAGGAAAAAAAATCAAAACCATTTTTCACTTCACTAGTTCATTGGTAATACAGAAACTATAAGGCTTTAACAGAAGAGTTGTACTAATCAGACACTGTAAATGCTTTACTTGGGATTAGGGACATCTTAAAAGAACTAGATACTGAAACTGAATAAATTTTAATGAAATACCATATTCTTGATAATGATTGTTGTGTTCAAACTGCTATTTGTTTGATTGCTTAGAAAAAACAGAGAGAACTTGCCAAGATGAGAAGGTGTCTAAGACCAGAGGAGATGACTAATCAGTTGAACCAAATAGACCTAAACATGCAACGTGAGCAGTTAGAAGAGAGCTTCCAACAGCTTGTTTCAGATTACCGAAGAGTCCTAGAACGACTTGCACAAGCGTGAGGATCCTGCCTGGACAGGAACTTGCAGATTTCTATACAGTGTTGTAAAGCACATCCTTAATTGCCACTTAACTGCAAAAAATCTCATGTGACGTTTTAATCACATTAAAGGTGACTTGTGTTTCTGTGCATTTTGAATACTTTCTATTTTTGTGTTGTAGATTTTAAAATGTTGTACTTTAGGTTTGGGGGCACTTCTTGCTGAAATAAACAAAGTAGATTCTCAGATACAGTGTCACTTCAGTTGTATGAATTTTCTTTTACCCTTCTGTTTTGCACCAAGACTTAATAGATACCTGAATAGCAAGTTCATATATAAATTTAAGCAATCTCTTAAATGTGTCCTAATTTGATTCTCCTCTGGCTGTTCTGCTTGGATACTCTTGTACAGCGTAGGGCTTGTGCTCTCTTGGGTGTAATGTCACACAAGCAGGTTACGAGGGTGGTTCCGTGCTCTCGCTGGTGTGCTTCCTGAGTACAGGCTCTTTACCTTCCTAAAAGTGTATCCTGCTGCCATAAGCTAACAGACCCTTTCTGTTTAAGCCTCTAAAGTGCCTTGAGCACATTCTTTTTCAAACCCCCAAATTTTCAGGTTCATAGTTTTCAGGAAAATACCTCACAGTTGGGGAACCAGCTAAGACTTTGTAGGAACTCCGATAGCTCTTCTACTAGTGGAAGAAACATAAATCTGTAGGAAGCAAATGCCTTTATATAGTTCCTTGATTCTATTCTGCTATCTATTACTTCTCAGACTTGAGGTTAATTCTTAAATATCCTGTCTGTCCTCCCTCAAAGGAATAAATTATGTTATCTTTTCTGGTAGTTCAGACTTTAGAGGACTTAATCAGAATAAGAATCATTGAAATTTATTAACCATGTTTCATGGTCCTAATGGGATTCAAGTCCAGCTTCCGAAACTGGAATTTATAGATCAACTGATGTGATGTGGAGAAAATGTAATATTTTTCAAATATTTAGAATCTGAGGGGGGGGGTTGTATTTTCTATTCTTTTTAGAAATTTTAATTTTTCTGGGTTAGGATATCTAGTCTATATGATACATCTTTGTAGTATTCAAATCTATCATACTAATCAATAGTAACAATTGTTAGAAGACCTTCCCTGATTGTAGTAGTATGTCTGTTTTTGTTAGATTGGTTTTGGTTTCTTATTAAACGTGTTCGGATGTTGGTGATAAGACAGAAGTGGGAAAGCTGAACTGAAGAATTGTGCTTAAATTTGGTTCCTGCACAGAGGTCCAGGATGCCTCTGGGGAAGCTTGCACTGACACTCCCTGAGCTGTTGCATCACTAAGGCTCAAGCCACTCACGAAGAAGCTTAAGCCATTTAAGAAACTGTAGGACTGCCAAGAAGAAGCACTGCCTAATGGGCTGTTAGCCCTTTTAGAAATTACTGAGGTGCAGTCTTAAGCCAAGCACGGTTTCTCATTCCAGTATGGTCTTGGGAGCATTCTAAGCTGTTGGGATGGGCCTGTGGACAGCAAAACTTATGACCTGATTTACAGGAACTATTTTGTTGCTAATTCTCAGCACAAAAGATAGGAATAAACAGCCTCTCAGACATCTAGAAACTCCAAGGATGGAATTCTTCCATCCTGCAGCTCTGCTGCCAGGAAAGGCCATGTGAGTACTCCCTAATCCATTACAGTTAATTAAGCCAATTATCTGAAGCAATCTTCATGAGCAAATTGAACTAGCCCTGCTGACTTTGCCTGAAGTGGTCTTAACTGTCTGGACTATCCTTTCCCTTGGCAAAGAGAAAGAGGCGATAATCTCGTTTGACAGCTAGAAAACAGCGATGGCTCTTCTGGTACTGCTTGGGGAGCATGTGCCAGTTTAGTTCAGTAGGCATCTGTTCAAACTAACATTTTAGAGACTGTGCATTAATGGTAAAAGTGACTAAATACCCAGATTTCAGAATGCTACTACACAAAATACTAGCTTGCCAGTCCGGATATTTTGTTCCATGGTTTTCAAGAGGATAACAAGTTTCACCTACAAGTGAACTGCAGGATTCTTGTCTCTGAAGTACACACAGCAGCAACACCAGCTGTTCAGTGAGTCATATTTATGAAATAAAAAAGTGTAATACTGTTTATAAAAGTTTAGTAAGCTTTGTGTAATGCTTATATTTCTGTATTAACATAATTAAGAACAGGGACCTCCTACTGTATTTAAACAAATACTTTGTAGTGTGGTATGGAAGATAGCATAGATAGCATTAGTGTTGTCTGACTTTTACATGCTGAGATAGGACCTGTGAACTAATAATAGCTGTCTGTAAGGAATTGCAAGCAGATACTGGAAGGGTTCAATTTTGTGGATTTGTGAGCTGACAAATTAACACTGAGGCTTAGTAGCAACTCTAGATGTTAGGAGTGTAAGAACTGGATAGCTGTAGCTGAATGCTATTAGAGCCCTCTCTGGGCACAATATGACACTAAAGTAATCCTGGATTAAAAATACTTTTGTTCAAATATTTAATCTGTTATCCTAGGTTTCTTAAGCTGCTATTGTTCTTCTTTTGAGTTATTACATGCTAATAGGAACTTAGAGGAAACACTAATAATAGGCTCATTAATAATAGGTTTATGTGATTTAATTTACTCTGACTTTTTTCCTACATTTTGGTTAAATCTGGGTTCTTCAGTTACTTCACTCAAACTTCAAGTGAAACTTTGCACAACATACTGATAAAGCATTTAAGAGAGTTGTTTTGCATTCGATTGTTCTTTTTAGAATGTACATAAAGATCTGTAAGCATATATAAAGCTTCGTAGATGCTGTTGGCATCAGGATGCTGGTTTGCCCTTCCATCACTTACAAATCCGGTCACAGCATCAGTGAATCTACTTCAAGAAAATTCAGTAGGGTATCTAAAATGGTGAGTTTAGTTCAATTGGAATACACAAGTTTTCTTTCCATGTAAAGCTATTGTCAACAGTGCTAATCCAAGATTTTGTCCTAAGAGGTAAATAAAGCTCTGAAAAAATGTTTATGATTTAGAAACCTGCATCAAACTGTTCCCTTTTATGTATTTTGAAACATAAAAGTTACCTAGTGCAAGGAAACAACTTCTACCTCAACAACTAATAATCTCAAGAAATACAACAGAATACCTATGGCTTCAGAACTGAGAAAGCAAGCTACCAAAGGCTGCAGGATTTTAAGGACACTAACTGCTGCAGTTGGGGGAATAAAGGTCTGTGTGTTGCTGAAGGGAGTGTCTTGGGCAGTAAATGTCTGTGCCTCCTATGAACCAACACACAAAGCTGCTATGTGGCAGTTTAGGCAATTCAAGTCTGACCTATTGTCTCTCTCTGCAATGTCAGCAGGAGGGTAAGCAGCCCATAATGTCTGTATGAAGGATTTGTGTCTGCCTATATAGATTTTTTTCAGTTCCTGTTTTGTCTCTCACTGAGACTTTGTTGCTCCTTATGCTTTTCCTTTATCATATTTTGTGACTGTCAGACACCAGAAAGCTTGAAAATCTTATGCATATTTTGCCATTTTACCTTTCCTCGCAGTTCTGACCTGATTTCTTCAGTATCAAACTGTTAGGGCTAGAATACCTGTTACATTTGTAAGCCTATCACCTAAAACCTTGGAATTTCAGCTTTCAAATTGAAAATTGTTATTCTCTAATGCTATTGCTTTGTGAAATATTGCTTGCTAGGATAATTTGGACTTGAAGTTGAAAAAGACAGCATAGTAAAATATTAAAATCTGTATCTCATAAGCAAGTATGTCTTGCCGATATTTCCATTATCTGAAAAAGAAATTAACCTAAAGTCATTGGGAATATTTTTTCCCCATGCTGTCAGTAATTCCAGCTGGTTTACACTGCTAGCTCTTCCTCCAATGATCAGAAAGATTTCAATCTTACCCTGAGTTCTTTCTATTAAAACGTTTCATTTACAAACAGCTGTTGACCACACCAGTGGCAGTATTTGGAACTGTGAGGCTAAAAATTTAGTGCAGCCAGTAAAAATGGAAGGCTATTACACAAAGCAAAACAAATAGATGCAAGCTCGGCTCAGGCAGGGCATGCTATCTGCTATCCTACTAGCTTGTAACTGTGGTGGGAAAATTGTAGGAACGGGCTTGCCTCCCTATCGCTCATCTTTTTTTACAATGTAAAAAGAAAAATAATGCAAATACCAGTTTCTACCCATAACTACTCATTCAAATACGTGCTTACCAGGTTCTTTGTTCCTTATGCTAAAGCCTTCAGCAACACACATTGCAAGAAAGAAGATTACCAACTGTGTATTGGAGTTTCCTTTTACATCTATAATGGAACAAGCTAGTGTAAAAAAGGGTCATTAATCTAGCAGATTTCCATGTTCAAAATATTTTTAATTCTCCAGAGTAGTGGCAGAGAGGAAAGGAGGGGGGAAATGTCCTACTTCCGCTCTTCAAAGCTCATTTCAAATGTAAGGCTCCCACCCAAATTGAAGGAATCTCTGGTAATGACACGATGAAGACAAAGCCTTGGGAAGAGGATTCAGAATTCCCTGTTGGCCTTTACAAAAAATCTATATATCAGGAGCAGTACTGTGTGCTGGTTTTTTTCCGAGAGTAGCTCTAGCTTCTTTCTTTGGTAAATAAAGAACATGTAATGCTGTAAACATTCCTCACACAGGAGGTATGTGCTCCATTTGTGGTTGTTGCACAGTTTGAGCTGAAGAGATAGAACATAAAGAAAATCTAGATCAATGGGAAGAGCTTGACATCCCCTTTTTTGTTTCTAAATGGTACGGCAATAAGGGAGGTGTTCATGTTCAATAGCTGCTATTTTTAGATGCTTCTCTTTCTTCCAGTTGAGCTTTTCTCTGAGCTGTATGGGGTGTTCATGTCTTTAAGACTTTCATAGTTTTGTGGAAAAGAGAAAATGAATTTAATATGATAGAGACTGTCATTTTGCTTTCCCTAGAGCTGTGATGTAAGTTTGGTGTAGCTTTACCTAGTTATATATATTTTGTATCACTGATGTAGGAGGTTTAGGCATTTTTGCAAGTTCAGGACTCCAAACTGTTTCACCGTGGGTCCGATGAACACCAGTACTGAAAAAAAGAACACGTATTTGTGAATAGAGCAGGATGCAAACAGCACCAGTCTCATCAGCAAAAGCTGTTGTGGAGCTAAATCATCTTTTAAGACAACTTTAGACAGGAAAGTCAAAGCCTAATCCCAGTAGTATCCAGCAGCTATACTTAAACTAGAAGCATACTTCTATATTGTTCTACATAAGAGTTCATGTGTGTATAATGCATAACTCTGTTGTCTTACAGACTGTTACAGGCCACTTTCAAACATGCATATAGAAACCTACCTGTATGTCTTCCTTAGCACATCTTTTGCTTATTTTAATATCAGCCTGCTCAATCTTCAGAGGAAATAAAGTTGAGATTCTACATTTAGAACATGCTGGCTCTGACAGCAAAGAGCCAGTCTAAGTGAGATGGAATGTGAAAGACTCTCCTTGAACAACGTAACATACAGACAAGTGTTGAAAATACCCTGGGCTGAAAAGTGATTTCTCCAAAGCTGCCTCTCAACCTAAAGCTCAGTACAGCTTTAGACATCCATGTCCTTGAACATTTCAGAGGATTTGTCAAATATAACCAAAAGACAATTATACACAAGGAAAAAAGTGATGTATTTTCTTTTGGTGACAAAACTTGAATGTGGCAGAGTATGATTTTTCAGGTTTGCTGTGTTAGGATGTGGTGTATCTCTTTTCTGAGATATTCATGCCCATTTTACTGGTATAAAGCTCCTAAAACCTCTATCTGTTGTTTATATTTCTTCGTAAAAGGAGAAAGTCTGCATCTAAGCATAAATTAGAGACCACTGAATAATGACTGTTGTTAGGCTTAAGATTCATCCAGAAACTGCAAAAATTACACAGTTCACTTGAAATGTAATCGATCGTAATTTGATTGATCCCCTCTTGGTTTCTGACATGCAAAAAAATTGGTCCAGTCTAAGCACTAGCCAATACCTACAAGTATTCGTGAAATAGCCTGACACTCAAGGACAAGATAATTACAAAGGTGGTAGCAGCATAACTAGTATTGTCTCGACAGTTTCTGCATTTTGTTACACCATCACCCAGTTTCCAGCCTGTTACAATAAGGAATTTGGGTCTTACAGCTGCAGACAAAAGCCAAGCATTCACTTCATTTTCTCTAACAGTGGCCTCATTCCACAGAGTAGGAAATGCTTATTGACTCAAATAGAAAAGGTGAGACCAGGCTACATTAGGGCGCTCTGTTTCTCTCCTTTAGTGACAGATCAGGAAAAGATGGTGTACTACTCATCATACATGGGTACTTTCATGGGAAGTGTGTTGTTCTCTTTAGGCACACACAAGTACATCCACTCCAAAACACATGTAGTTGCTTAGGCCAAGCAGCACAATGTGGATTGCTTTACACCGTACATCATTGTTATAGAACCAATGGCTGGGTGTCTGCATTCCTAAAGCCTTGCCAAGATACAAAACAGGATAAAATGATGCCTGATGAGATTCAAACTCATGAAAGACCATACTATGTTTTAGAATTAGGAACAAGTGAAGACATGCACATTTCTGCCCTGCAAATGAAATGTGTGCAGACCTCTCACCAGAGAGGTGAGGGTAATGGTGAGCAGAGGGTAATGGTGCTCACAAGGTGTAACTAAACAGCTTAGCAATGCTTTTTCTACATTTATTTCTATCTCTATTTTTCTGGAAAATTTCTGTCATTCTCCCCTCACTGAATAACAACGATGAAACATGTCAGTTGATGCAGAATGTAGCTATAAGCTGTGGATTGTTTTATTTTTTGGAGGCAGTGCAAGGTATTGTATTGATCTTTAACCTACTGTGTGGTCTGGATGTAAGCTATATGATGGCTGCCTATCGTGCTGTGGCAGCTGATTAAGTAATGCACTTTTGCTAGTGATGTCTGTATGGGACCACTGAGAGGATCACAGCACGTTTTTTTGATCAGAGAACTCTTGGAATTTGCTCCTTAAAGGGAGAAATGCTTGCAATGTAACTTTTAAGTTCATACTTTTTTCAGGCTTTTTCCATAGTACAGGGGGGTAAATAACGCCAGCATTCCCACTCACCTTGTGCTTTTAGTCTATTCTTTGTAACTAAATCATAAAATTTGCACATGGGAAGTTAAAAACTACTAATGGCTGTACCAGGAGCTAAATAAATCTGGAGATAAACAGCCTCAGTTCTCATGTGAGAATTTGCTTACTTATCCTAGCGATTAACAGTGTATGTGTACATGTGCATGTGTGTAAGGAGAGAAAGACCATTACATGTGAGTCAGAATGTAAGAAAGGATACTTCTATTACTTCTACATTTTAGTTTCTTCCCTCTACTCTTGTAATGATTACCTTCATGCATTCTATTCATTTCTTCATTTGGTGATTTGATTCCCTCAGGTTTAGTAGTTGCCTGCCAGCTGTTAGGTTTATGTCCTGTAACAGTGATTCTCACACTCTGATAAGTCATAAGAACATGAGTTCAAAATGTGTTTAATTGTTCATACAGGCAAATGCAGCCAAGGAAACAAGACATTGGAAAATAAAAATGATAAATGGACATTAGAAGTTAAGTTTGATTTTTATTTGACCGAAAATGAAACCTACCACACCAACACTGTTAAGATGGTCTTTGGATGTTTTTTTAAGGTCAGGTGGTACCTGTACCAAAAAAGTTTGGCAAGATGCTGCTCTACTGAAAAGTTTGCTCTATTAGATCTTTTTTAAATGGATGAAGTTTGGCCGTGCAAATGAAATAATGAGTTTAGTTAGAAAAGGCATTAGCTTTCAGATTCTATATAGACCTTTACAAACATATGTAATAGCAAAAACTTAGTTCACAAAATTGTTAGGGTTGGAAGGGACCTCTGGAGATCATCTAGTCCAACCCCTCTGCCAAGACAGGAGGGTCACCTAGAGCAGATGGTAAAAACAGGAACATGTCCAGGTTTTGAATGTCTCCAGAGAGGGAGACACCATGGCATCCCTGGGCAGCCTGTTCCAGTGCTCTGCCACCCTCAATGTACAGAAGTTCTTCCTCATCTTGAGGTGAAACTTCTTGTGTTTTAGTTTATGGCCATTGCTTCTCGTCCTGTCACTGAAAAGGGCACCACTGAAAAGGGTCTGGCACCATTCTCTTAGCACCTGCCTTTGACATATTTATATACATTAATGAGATCCCCTCCTAGTTCATAAAGAGTAGTTCATGTTTTTAGTCACAAAAGTACAAAAATTGTTGGCTTTTTTGTTGTTGCTGTTTGTTGTGGGGCAGGGGTTTTTTTCTGTGTGGTTGGTTTTTAATGGAAAGAAATTCTAAGATAGCTCCAGCACTCATGAAACAGTACGGCTGCAACTCTTGTCGGACCGAGCCCCGCTTTGGGCACCGCTCTCTCACTACTATGTGTTTCGCTGTCGGAAGGAGCAGTTTCCAAGCCCGCTAGCGATGCTGCCGAGCTAAGGAGGCTGAGGGCTGTACAGGGGAGCACTCTGGCAGCACGCCTGAGCAACACCGACCCGCAGGTGCGAGCGGATCCCCCCGCGCCCCCTCAGGTCCGGGCGAGGGCGGGAAGGGGGCGCTCCCGCCCCGCCGCCACGGACACGGGCCCGGGCACGTGACCGGCTCACATAGGCAACATGGCGGCGCCCAGAGCCGCCCGCGCGCTGCGGAGCGCAGGTGAGTGCGCGGCGCCGCCGGCGGGAGGCGCGGGCCCGGCCCGGCCCGGGCTCTGCCCTTCCCCGCCCTTCTCGCCCTTTCCGCCGGCCGCCCTGGCGCCGCTGCTGAGCTGGTGCTGGCTTTGAAATCGAGGAGGGAAAGGTCCCGCCCCCGTCCGAGCGGGGGGAGCGCCGCGCCTGCCGGGGGCAGCGACAGACCGCTCCGCCGGGCGAGGCGCGGGCGGGCGGGAGCGGCGTGTGGCGGCGGCGCCTGGCGAGCCCTGGCGGGGCCCCGCGGCAGCGCCCGCAGCTGTCAAGGCTCGGCTTCCGTGAAGGCGTGTTCCCGGCGCTGTGCTCGGACGGGGGCCGGAGCCGCCCCCCCGGGCGGGCACACGGCAGCAGGAGCGGGGGATCGGGGGCCCGCACAGTGCGGACAGCAGTGCTTTGCTCTGGTTTTGCTGTTACGATTTTGGCTGTTGCCATGTGTTTGACAGAAAAAGTAATCTGACATAACATGTACACGTGTTTCTTCTACCAGCCCGTCCAAATGCAGAACTTGTTACCTGTTGGCACATCCGTGTGTGTAAAGGCTTTTCGGGTCCCGTTGTTCCTCGTGCCCTGAGGTTCTCTTACAGGCACCTTTTCTACCACGTCAGCCTTCTCAAGTGAAAGTTGTGTGTCCCTGCCCTACCTCCATCTCCAGCCCCATGTGCACTTAGAAGCTCAAAGCCTGTCATCCGGTTAAAAGAATCAAGCAATTTAAATTCGTTAAGCTTTCCTACCTTCCCTTCAGGCGTCAAACCTTGTTCAGCTTCCCTCGGGGACATGTTTTTCCAGAGACTAAGAAAGCAAAACTGTCGTAGTTAAGACAAGACTGATTAAACTAAATCTGATTTTCCCCGCATTGGACAGTTAAGTATAATTTAATTTGCAAATACTGAAAGATAGAAGTAGTTGAAATTAGTTTCTCTTCACCTAAGGGTATCTGTTCTACCTAAACTGAAGGAAAATTACTTTTTTGTAGCCTCTTTTTTGTTTGTTTTTTTTTTTTTAATGTATCTAATGTTATGTTTTTATAAATGATAAAAGTTTTCTTTGTTATGGAGCGGTTTCTACATAAGTGCATCTGAGCAGCAGAAATCTTAGGTGTTTGTATACTTCCTCCACATACTTGAAAAGTAAAATAAATTGATTGAAAGGAGTTAAAAAGACAGATTGTACCTTTTTGATAGTCACATAGGAAAATTATTTTATAGTCTCTGCCTTGCTCATGTCAGAATTGAAACACTGTCAACCCAAGGAGAAGGTTCTGAGTGGCCTTGCAGTGGGTTCAGCTGCACAGGTGATGCATAGAAGTGGGAATTGAGTTTACAGTTTTCTGAATTAAAACTAAGAAACATCCAGAACACAGTCTGATTTTTTTATTTTAAGCAGGTAAATTACTGTAGAGTAGAAGCCCCTAATTTCTTGTAATGAACTTCCAGGGCTTAAAGCCACAGGAAAATAATTGATGAGAAGACATCCCTTGTAAAATGAGTTACTTACTGTGTTAAATATGCATAAAGCTGATTTCTGATCTTTCTTCTCCAACAATGAAGAAGTATTCTGTAATAATGTATGTAACGTGTTACTGGCCAGGTTTTTAAAGTTGAGTCACTGTAGATTGATGGGGTGTGATACATCTCTTAGATATGTACTTTGTGTTCCTAGGCTCTCTGTTTGCTGGTAAGGGGCTTAAGTGCCTTGCTAAGCCCCTTGCAGAACTGGGAATTTGTATGCAGGCTCCTAAATGGAAACTGCACTCAGGGAGAAGCTACAGCTGTCTCCAGCACCACAGTATGTGAGATGGTGTGAGATACTTTTCTTCTGCAAATACAGAGACTTTTAGAGATGGTTGTTTTGAAAACTTTTCAAAGACTGTTACTCCTTTCCCCTCTTAGTAAAATGATGAGATACACAAATGTGTTTTTAAACCTTTTTTAAAAGCAAATGAAAAAAAATAGGGGGACGTAGCTGGAGTTTGATTTTGTTGCAGTACAGCTTCAAAGTTTGCCCAGAAGTACTGGGCACTTCCTAGCACTATTAATACTCAAATGCTAGAAGTGTCTTCATCTGTATCTTCTTCACCATTAAAAAGAAACTTAGAAATGTACAACTCAAACAATTAATTCTTACCTGTAGTAACTTTCTATACTTCTAAGTTAATGCTTTTAAAAAAATTAACAGTAGAATATACAGATAACAGTTTTGGGGAGACTTGACTAACTGTTTCTTGGCATTCCAGACTTATAATTAAATATGTCCTGTAATTCTTATTTTTTTGGGTGGATGAAGAAAAGTGATTGAAAACTTATACAAGAGAGTTTTCAAGATCAAATGTGCTTGGCTGCACTGTGCAATATATGAGCTGGGCAATTAGCTGGAAGAAAATATTAATTCACATTTTCCATTAATTTGTAGACAGACTCATGTCTCCAGAATTTAACATTAGCATTATGAGCTGCAAGTGATGCATGGTGGAAGTTCAAACCATTTGATTGTAGTACAATTTCAACATTTTTTAAATGATGCTAAGGTAGTTTCATCTCCGTCTTGAAAATAATCAGGCAGACAAGGAATTATTCCCATTTCAACAGTGCAGCAACTCTGGGGGAGACATGCACTTTCATGGTTTGAGGCATGAGAGAAAAAATATTCCCCTTTCAATAAAGTGTTTAATTGTTCTTTCAGTTGAGAGGTAATGTATTGTTGGCAGCACACAGCATCTTTTTTTCTGCCAAGATCTATCACTTCTGGCTGTGGGTGGATTTGCAGGGTGTGGTTTCTCTGTGAGCTTAGGTTTCTTGGTCATCATTAGCTAATATTGCCTTTAAATGAAGGAAAGTCATTAGCAGATGTCCAGGACAGTGGCTGAAACTCAGGGTTTTCTGCCACATCAACAGCTTTACTGACCCACACCTACTCTTGTAGCCATTTGTTCTAGTATGTAAAAAGTCTTTTCTTCTCTTTAGGAAGGTGCCCATTGACCTGATGCTGGAGCATCACTGTTGTGGTTACAGCAAAAATCCACACAGAGACAAAGTCAGTGACAAGTTCCTGAAGAGTACTTAAGTTTCAGCTTTTTGTGAATGCTTCCTCTGCTCTGTGTGCCTTATATCTTGGGTAACCGGGTCCCAATCAGTGTCCTGTGTTTGCCAGTGCTTAGTCTGTGATGAGTATATTGGACAGGTACATTTTCACATGCCAGAAAGTAAGCCTAGCTGTAATCCTTCAGGCAAAAATTGAACTTTTTTGTAAATGTATTTTGCGCGTATCACTTTTCATTTTGCAGAGTTTTTCTTAAAGCTCACGTGGACCTTTCCCTAAGCAGAAAAAAGCTGCTTTCTCTTTCCATTCCTCTCGCAGAGCTCTGAGACTTTTCCGTCATCTGCAGAAGCTCACCGCCCTGGTGTGGTGATTCGCTGAAGGGCCTTTGTCCAGCTTTCTGCATAAACCACTGACCCTGAAGGAAAATGCCAGAAAACTCTGGGAATGTCTACCAAGAAAATGGGGTGCTCCATCAGAGGGGACTTGGCTTGCTGCCAAGTTTCCAAAGTGGATTTTTCAGTGCTCTCTCTGTCTTCAGAGTTGGACACGGGGGTGTCTGTGAGTGAGGACCCTTTGCATGCAAAACTTCTACCTTGCCTGCCAGAGGCTGTTGTCCTTCTCTGGCATTTCCTTACCTGACTGCAGATGTAGAAGCAAAGACTCACTACAATACCATGTAACAGAGTGGAAAGTCTAAAATGTAAAGTCATGTCTGTGATTTTAATTCCAGATGTGCAGTTCAGTGCTACCTCTGGGCAGCACAGAAGGCAAACTTTGTCTCTCCTTTAGGTGTTGGTTCAGGCTCTTACTCTTTGGGCTCACCGACGCAGTGTTAGCCAACACACAGATCTTGGTGTTGTTCTGCAAAGAACAAAATGACAGATTTAAACTCCTCTATACTCATACAGCAAATAAATGAAATAAAGGATTCCACTCCACAATTTTTAGGGATTAAATTAAAGGAAGAAAAAATACAGGCTCCTAAAATCTATACTGGAAGATGACCCTGCCTAGCCTGTGTGCAGGATCGAACCATGAAGTCTCTGGCTGCTTGGTCCTTGCGTGTTTGTTACTTAAAACATCAGGAATAGCTGTAGAATGTATCACAGGTCTCTGGTGGACTCTGAGCTTGTTTACTGTAATATATAGCACTTGAGGAGAAAGAATGAAGATTTAAGTCATCCCTGAAGAAATTATGGACCTCAAATTGTGGCTTACATTGCATTTAGAGCAGATAGCTTCACTCCCCAAAGTCATAGGATCAGATGTCCTGTGAGCATACAATAAAACATTTTTTTTGCTTCTGAGAGCTCACAGTGCAGAACTAAGGCAGACAAAAGGGACTGAAATGGTGAGCACTAGCTGATGGATGGAGAAACTGTAGCACCAAGGGAGTAATTTCTGGAGGGTCTTGTGGCAGCACAGCATCAGCAGGATGAAACAGGGCCTGAGCCTGCCCTAATGCCTGCTGCTCCTGAGCTACCAGGCAAACATGCGGTTTAGCGGTGAACATATGTGAAGTGGCTTTCTAAATTTAGATGATTAATTCCTTTTACTCAAGTTTTTGCAGCGAATTACCCCATCTAGACCAGAAGCTGGATTTAAGGCACACATAAGAACAATGTACCACGTGTCTGTAAAGTTTGGGATTTGTGTGTCATGGATGTTCTCAAGCTGTGCAGCAGAAACCATACTGAGCTGGTCTGGCACACTTCCCCTCATTTCTTGTGTGACTTTCCTATGTATAGCTTTAGTTGGAATGTAAGGTTGAGTCTACCAAAAATATTTCTATAGTGTCATGGTATTTTATTTTTTTTTATTCTGGAGAGACCTGGATTTCTTCTGAAGTCACCTTGTAGACAGGCTACTTCTGTTTTTGAACCTGTTTTGGTGCTACATCTGCAGTGGACGTCTGTGTCATGAAATCTAAGCTGGTTTTGCTTTCCATGATATTAAGATGTAGCAGACACAGTATTCTGGTTGTGACAGTTGTGAATCATGAGGAAATTTAAGCAAAAGCTCAGGAGTTTTTGGGCGTTCTTCAGTAACAGTCTGCTGGTCCACTGCAATCTCTGATTTCAGAGTAGTGCTTCATCGCTGTAAAAGGCTTTTTCTGTGCTGAACCACCTGTAGGACCCCTAGTTACAGTGATCTTCTCTATGAGGGATTGTATAATTTTCCCTTTTTTTTTTTTTCTCCGTCCTTCTCTCTGGCTCCCAAACAAGCACATTCTTATAGCAGTTAGAAATTCATATCTGATGAGAGAGACTTGCTGCCTCTCCTTCTCTTTGAGTTTGACATGATGATGTGCCATGATGGGTAGCTTGCAGTGCTTCCAGACACCACATCCCAGTGCTGTTGACCTAGCAATATTTATTAGCATTAAAATTTAATTTGAAAATATTTTGAGGTAATGAAGTGGGAGGGGGAGTGGGTTACAGGGCAATTGCTTTCCTTTTTTTTACGTTTTATCTATTCAAGCCATGTGTATTTGTCACAGTGTTTTTTTTCTCCTAAGTATTTCTATTTAAAATCAGTGTTTATTAAAATATACTTGTGTACCCAGCCTGACTTTCATATTATATATGTGAAAAAGCGAGGGAATGTATACAAGGAGCAGTCTGTACGTTGTACGCTCTCTACCTTACAGTTATTGCATCCTGTAGAAAGAGGCTGTTTGGCTACAGCCTTGTTTTAATTTCATTTTTCAGTTTTCAGTTACACATTTCTGGAGTCTCCCTGACCACTGCTGTTACCTGATGGCGCCTATATTTCATCAAGTTTAGACAAGCAGTCTACCTGGACTTAGGCCCAGAGGAGCTGCTGTAACTGATGAACATGATCCCCTCTGCCCGGGAATTCAAGACTTATAAAACCACGATTCCCAAGGGAATTGAAAGAAAACTGTGTTCAGACCTCGCCTCTTGCTTTTTTTATTTTCTTTGTTGTTTTTATGTAGTGTTGCCTTGTCCTGATGGGTAGCATACCTTACCCCAAGTGAAATCTAGTATTAGTTTGTTGATGATTAGAAGAAAAGATTCTTTTTAACCTAGACTGAAAACAAAAGCAGCGAAGAATAATAGAGCACAAGCAGAGACAGAACTTGCTGTAATATGTCTTGATTACTGCTTACAAATAAAGTGACAAGTTATTAAACAAAATAACAAAAAATGTTGCAGCATTAGTGTTACCATGTTGGTGGTTTTTTACTGCATCATCACTTTTAGGCTTCCAGAGTTTGTTGGATACAATTGCATATTTTAATTTTGTTCTTGCATGTTACTCTCAAATCTGTTTCATTCTGTCGGAAAAGCTGCATTATATAAAGATTGTGTATTATTTTAGCTGTAGAATATTATTGTGGTGGATTTTTTTATGTAGAAAATGGTTTTAGAATTTTTCTTATGATTGCAGAATGAATATTAGTGTTCAATGTAATTAAATTTAATTGCATTTCCTGTATGTTTTAATTTTAGTTTGCTCTTATATACCTTTGTTTTCATCGAGAGTTGTAAACTTGACGTATTTTTTTAAAAAGCGTGGTGTTGGCAGTCAGACACAAGCCCACTTTAAATCAATGGAATAATTAGCCTAAAATTCTTCTAATGTGGGGGACTTGTAGTTTCTGCTTAACAATCAGGAGTTGTTTCTTCATATTGTTTTGGATTACGTGACCTTGTTAATTTTTTTCTTTGCAAGTTTAAAAAATGTAGATGGGGAAGAGTAATTAAAAGCTGCTTTCTTCCTTAATCTGGCTTTTATATCCAGGTCAATTGGGCAGGCTGGCAGAACTCTTTTAGCTACAGACATTTTTGCGTTTCATTTATCTTTTACTGCTTGTGTTTGCTTAACTAACATGTTATACCATTACTGTAAAGAGACCTTTTTATTTTGATATCTTAAGAAAAAGTGGTTTTTTGTTTTTCTATTATTGTAACAGTTTGTTTTGTTTTTTAAACATGAACTGTTTATCCAGGGAGGAGCTACAGTGGCTGGAGAGCTTGTACAGCTCTGAGTTCATGAATGTGAAGACTGAACAGATAAGAATTCTCAGATTTATTTATTTAAATCTAGTGACTAATAAACATCTGAAATAAAGATAGTGTTACTAAAAATTCATTATTCTTTTTCCCTCTGTAAGGGAATATAAGGTCTACTGTAGCACAGTACAGATATTGTTCACACCTTCTGGGTTTCTTGTCTGCTCTAGGTTTGACATTCCTGGTATTTCTGAAGGGTTTTTTTTTTAAAGTCATTTAAAAAATCATATCAGATATTTTTAAACCTCAAAAATTGGAATCATGCAGTGTAATCGCATTAAGATTTTTTTTCCAGCCACCAGCAAGAGAGAGAGTTACTGCTCTTGATAGACAAAAATTCGTTACAAGTTTTCGATAGTTCTAGAACACTGGAGGAGTGAAGCTGTTTTCTTGAATCATGGTGGTAATTGGAGGCTTTCAGGGCTGTGTTGCCTGAATTGTAGGAATCTCCTGCGCTGGAGTCTGTGCAGCAGTTAGAAATAAATAGGGAGAGAGGCAAAGGCTTTTGCCAGCGCAGCGGCTTTCTCATCTCACTGCTTGGTGGGGAATCAGTTTGAGAACCAATGTTGTGGGGCTCACTTTGGCATCTCATGGACTTCCCACTTCCTGGGGTTGGTGATTCTAGAGGGAGCTAGCAGTCCTTGGGAATTTACCAGCTTTGGAGAAGGGAGGCTCTCCAGCTAGGTTGCCACTGTCCTTGCAGTAAAACAGGTCCTCCTACAGCTGTGTGGCTGAAGAGAACCTACGATCTTAGCACAGGGTGGGGCTCAGGTCCTTCATGGGCCTAGGAGGCAGGAGCTAGGGATATTTGGGGCTGGTAGTGTGCATGGCTTTGGATAAGTCATTGAACTTTCTGTGTCTTTCTCCACCTATAATGCAGATATTCACCTACCTTGCAGGTGCATTGGTTGAAATTAATGAGTTGTTTGTAAAGCACTTTGAAGATGAAAAGCACTATAAAAATGCTAAGTATTATTATGTATGAGCTCTTGAGTGTATAATGGCTGTTTGCCTGCCAGTATTTAAAGCAATTTATAATACACTAAGTATGAAAGGCACTGTATGAAGTCAGATTCTAGTCTCCATTTAAGAAAAGTCACTCATATTTTGTGTTAAGCAGTTCAGGTCATATCACTTTCCTTTGGTGTTATCTAGAGTGAAAACAAACTCCTAAAGATTTTTTAAAAGGAACTGTTTCAAAACATTAAAATCATATTTTATAATAAGGATCTTTTTCTCAGTTGCTTGTTTCTTACCCCCTTTATATGACTTAAGCTTTGATTGCCAAATTCCCAGGTTTTCTGCCTTTTTCTGTTTTGCCAAATTCTTCTTCTGAACCTTACACTTTTAAACTGCTGTAAGTTTTCTCTCCCCAGCCTTTACATCTGTCTCTGCACTTGCCGTCAAAGCTCATGTTCTTTGTACCACTTCTGCTCAGTGGCCCTTGCCACGTTGCACAGATTTCCTTAGCCCTTCATCTACCCATCCCTCACTTTGGGGCTTCCCCTGCACTCCTGCCCTGAGGAATCCCCTGCCTCAGGTGCTCGCTGCCAGCCAGTGCTGCACGGTGTGGTGCTCTTCTTCAGGATGCTTCTCCAGTAAATGTCAGAGTGAATTGCCTGTCAGACAGGCAAAACACCCACAAAAGGGGCAAAGCTCCTCTGTGCTTGAGAGCAGACCTGCTTGTCTGAGGCCTGTTGGTTTGCTGTTCTTCGAGGCTTTTGAGCATAGGTTTTTCTAAGCATCCTCCAGTGGCAATGTGAGCTACCATGTAGGAAGCCAAAACAAACTGATAATGAACTTGCTTTCTAAATAAAAGTCTTGCTATCAAATTCCCAGGTTTTGTCAAATCATAAATTGAAAACAACTGCATATTGTTTGTTATGCATCAGCACCATGTAGTCTATCCAGCTTGGATAATTAAAAATTCACTTTAGCCTCAATCTTGGTTTGCTGCATTGGGTTAAAAATGTGACAGAAAACAAATACCCCATCTTTAATAGATTCACACTCATATATAATAACTGAAGCGCAGTCTCCTTCACGTTATCAGGTGTGTCGTGTAACCAGAATAGTGCATGTTTTAATTGTAGGAGTAAAATGTGAGAGAATATGCATGAAAATCTGTATACCACAGGGGAAGGTCTTGTAGTTTATTGGATGCAATTCAGACAGGAAAATATTGTATGTGGCTGTGTTTAGTCTTATAAAAAGTGTCAGAATTCTCTATTTTGTCATAGCTATTACATTATATTGCTCTGTTTTTTAAAGGATTTAGGAGAAATGAACTGTTCATTGGCGAAGGGCTTTATCCATATGAGAACTGGCTTTTCCTTGGTGGACAAAGGAAGTTTGAGTTTATTTTTTTTTTAATTCCCTCAAGATACTTCATATTGAAAACATTATTTGAGTGGAGAATGCTGAAAATGTTTTATGATATAGAAACAAAGTATGGAAAAATTTGTTTGTTCTCCTTTTGGAGATCTTGTCCTTTCCAAATCAGTAGCTGTCTTTCCCTATACTTCTTAATTCCTGAAGAAAAAGAAAAATGTTGGAAACCAAGTGTTCAGCAAACTACGCTGCTGCTTGGAAGCCTTAGAAAGGAGAATAAAGGCTCCTCAAAGCTCCTTGGAGGTCTTTTGGCAAACATGCTCTGTAGCGTGCAGCCTGAGAAAACTATCATGAGTGTTTTTGAAAGTTGCACTATTCTCTTTTGAATTTAGATTATAAATAACCACCCACTCTAACCAGCTGTATGAAGTCTCCAACTTTCACATTTTAAAGGTATTACTTCCAGGTATTCATTGTTAAAACCTGTTTAAAGCTATGTTTCAGTTTTAGATGAAGCTTCTTTTGCACCATTGCAGTAATAAACGCAATCTGAATTTATACATTAATACTTACAGCATATCAGATGCTCTCTGAAGAAATGCATACACTTCTCAGATTATCTGTTTCGTGTTTTCTTGTACATAAATTAGGTCCTACCCTATCTATTTTTTTTAAATTATGAAAGTCAACAGATGTGGCGTAACATTGAAAGAAAAAGGCAAAGAAATTGTTTGTTTCTAACATAAATTCCAGCTGTTTAGTCTCAGATTTTCTGATAGAGACAGATGAAGATGGAGTTGGACAAAAGCAACAATGAGCTCCTAGCTTCCTTCCATGTAAAATGGAGATGCTTTATGTAATAAATACTGCAGGCACTGCAGATCTGCTTATGTGCTTCTTGAGTTCTCAGCTCTTGAGTGTGCTTGTAAACTCATCTGGAGTTGTTGAGTTGAGGTCCTTCAGCACTGGACAAAGTGGATAGTCATCTTGCAAAGACATCCTGGTTTGACACTGAGAAGAAGTGTTGCCCATAGTGTTTTGTGCAGATCTGAGCATCAAGTCACATTTGTGCATCGTGGATGAATCAGTAAGTGGTGACAAGGGTTAATGTCATTGCCATGTGCTTTCTGAACTAACACCTGTGAGGTGACTAGGCAGGTCTCACCTTTCCAACCTATTTCTGGTTGTTCTGCACTGATTATTAACATACTTCCTGTGAGTCATGGCAAAAATGGGTGTTCTTTAAAGAAATAAATAAAGTAGTGGGACTTGTCTGGGTTTATAAAGGTTTATTTATGCTCTGACACACTCTGCTAAATCAGCAGAGGCTCAGCTCATGCGAAGATTTCACTTCTGGGAAAGCTTAAATCAGTTCCTCAAAAAGATCGAGTTGTACTAGGAAGGATTGTTTTGCTGTTATAGCTCTGTCCCAGCAGCTTTCTTAGTAGTATCATCATATTGTCGAAGAGTTTTGGGTTCTAGAATACTCTCCTTAACTAATACATGTTTTCTTGCCAAAATTTAATTTCAGAGCAACTCAAAGCTTGCAGAAGTGGCTGTTTCTAAAACCTGCTTGATAAAGACAGTCTTGGTTTTGTTCATTTGGAGTCTGTTTTGTCTTTTGTAAAAGCTGCTTCACAAAACCAGGTGTGGACTGAAATAGTTGCTGGATAAACTTTGGCAAGTTTTGCTGCAACAGTACCCCCAGCTATGGGAACCAGATGGAGGTTGCAAATGGTGGGATGTTGGCAGCTGAAGTTCAGCCATATGAAAATAAACTGCTGGGATAAGGCACTGGTTCTCTTCTGTCCACTGTGGTGTGACATGTGGTGATTCCCTACCAACCACTGCATCGCAAAGGCACAAGCAAGTCACCTCTGATGGCTGTGCCTTTACCAAGGGAGCAGCCACGTCAGAATCAACTTTACTGTAGCTATTTGCTTACTGAATGCGAATCAGGAGCCTTGATGTTTATGAAGTTGTGGCCAGGGCTGTAAAATTCAAATTCACAGTCACATCACTTTTCAGTAGGCCTTGCAAGTAGATTGAAATAGACTTCACATTTTCTGTGATAAAATTATACAGCAGGATTCTTATTATGTAATTGACTGATCCGCTGATTTGGAGATGACTTTAGAGTCAAAAGGATTTGAGACCTCCTCCTGTACATGACTCAGCTATGATTTTGTAAGGACTTGTAACTTCTGTGATCACATCTTTCATATATTTTAGAACCAAAACTGGTCAGAATTTAATCAGGCGTTGAACCAAGGTTTTTTAAGAGTCAGACCAAAAATACGAAGTCAAACACAGAAGTTGCCTGGTTGTGTGGCTGGGCTTCTGCAGAACATTGTGGAAGCACCAGCACTCTCTCCAGACTTGAGGCATTTAGTCTCTCTGTCCAGCTCTATTTTATAATTCTCAGAATAATTTATAGTGCGTTGTGAATCATACCTGGGTAGAGGTTTAATGAACAACTTCACTGACCTGATTTTTTAATTAGAAAAATAATCACAATTAAAATTGAGACATTGATGTTTCCATATGCAGGTCTGCAGGTTTGGTCACTGTCACTATGGGTGACTTTCAGCACATTTACCAGGGGCTCCCAGAATCACTGCCCTTTTTTAATAGCACTGATGTGTACTTCTTGCCACATGCATGGCTTTACCACTAACCTATTTTTTATTTGTTTTTTCAGTCCTCCCCATGAGGAATGCACTGTGTGCCCATACCTTGTGTGACACACAGACAGCTATGCACCCTTCTCTTCCAGTCAGGTTAAATTTTACTTAGAGTAAAAAAAAGCCCCTTTTTTATCAAATTGAATAGAAAATTTTAGCAACATTTTTTCTTTCTATGTAATGAATGTCTTTACAAATTTTGTCTCTTGTGTCAGTTCTGCCTCTCTAGCTCTTTCTATCTAACTGAAGCACCAAATAAATAAATACATACTTGAGACGTGTTCTGATTGGAACTTTTTCTCACTTGCAAGCAGCTGGCTCCTGCCAGAGCAACTGGGAGATCCAACTGTGGATCCAGGTTGTGGGTTGCTGCCCACACCAGTCTGTCTCTGCAGTGTACAATACTGTTGCAAGTCTGTTTATTTAAACCACAAACCTGTAACAATAACAATGAAAGAGAGTTGAGGTGGATGTTTGACAAATCATGCAAGACAGTCTAAAAGTTCTGAGTTGAGTTTGCAAATTAGTAATTGATTTAAGTGGATCTCCTCATAGAGAATTTCACAGGTTACTGCCCAGCTTTGCAAAGAAACTGTGCTTGCTCTGAAGAAGTATCTGTTATATTAAGATGGTTAGATAATCCTGTGAAAGCAAAACATTTATTTCTTCTAATAGATTTACTATCTGTGCAGAAAAGAGCTATGTAAACCCTTTTCAGTCTAGAAAAAGGAATGGGAGACCTGATGTCTTGCAAAGACCCCTTGCTTACTGTATCTATCTTAGAAAATCAGACAGTGGAATAGTCCAGTAAACTGTACAAAGTGAGTGAACAACCTGATGAAGATAGTTTAGAAATGAAGTTTTTTTGGTGGGTTGTTGTTTTTTTTTTTAAGTTGGCCTGTGTGGGGAGTGGCTGTCATGGGCCTTGCCATACCCATCCTTGGAGCACTGTCTGCAGTAAGCAGCTATTATGTGGGTGACTGATACCTGTACAGTGTGCATCAGGAGGAGTGACAGGGAGCAAGGTCAAGGTCTGGAGGTGAGAGACACTGCCTAAAGTACAACTGGACTGCGCGATCTTCTCTCTAGGAATTAAGTAGCTGCTGTAATTTGTGATTTCTTGTTTTTATTTTAATGAGTGCTTCTTGCATTTCCTCCAGGAAATCTCCCTTAGTAACAGCTGGGGTGTTGACCATGGGATGTGGGGCAGTGGAGAGAACCAAAGGTCCTTCCTTACCTCTCAGGACTCCCAGCTAACTCTTGGGATCTAAATGTGATGTTTTCTCATTGAAGAGCAAAGGGCCAGATGGGCAGGGCTGGAACCAGTCCCAAAGATGTGCTTTAGAAGCTTGCAGATGTTGAATGTCAGTTGTCTTAACTCCTCCTGATGTACATCCTGTGGGACAAGGCAGGGCAAATGATGTGCCAGATATTGACCTGCACGTGGGTTGTTACACAATGAAATATGCTGACCTCTCCTCCATGTTCCTGATGGCTAGGAAAGGTCATGACAAAGACTGAACCTTATTCATCATAGTGGTGGTAGTTGTTTAGTAAATTAGCCACCAGGTCAGTGCCCATGGATGCCTTAGCTCTGCACTGATGAGTTACTGCATCCAGTTAAGGTGCCTGCTATACCCAGTTGTTCATTAGGTGCTGGTGAAACACTTGTCCAGGGCATGAGTGTTGCAAATTAAGTCTTATGAGGTCCAAAAAGTTGGAAAGCTCCTGCTTTGCCATATGGTTAGTTTACTTTAAAAGCTGAAGCACAGTTCCTGTCCCCCTTCATTTACATGTGTGGATTGGAAGAGAAAACGTGAAGGCTGTCAGAGAAAGTCAGTGGCCAGTGCCCAAGCCGTATTATTGGTTTTCATATCTCAAAGTGAGTAATTTGGGATTGTGTTGGCAAATAAGTGGCGGCAAGCGAGTGGCCAGTATAGTTTCTGGAGAAGAGATGTTATGTGTGCTGCTATTACTGATACAGTTTAACAAATAAGAGCTACTTTCAGTGGTAACCAAGACCAGTTTCAAGAGTTTAAGTTTGTTACTAGAAAACAGACTGAAATATGTATGGCTGTGTTGATATTATTGTGATATAAGGATGGATGCAGAGGGCGGTCACTGGTAAAGTTTAACCATCCGTCACTGGATGTCCAGCAATGATCAGGGAGGAGGTAAGGAGTCCCACCACCACACTGCCTGTTGTCTCACAGCCCATGCATCCCATCTCCAAGAAGCTCGGACCTCCCCTGTGATGACCAACAGGATCTGCTCCATGGCATAAACAATGTGGGGTTTCCCAGGCAAGCTCTGTCAACCCTGTTGCCCCATAATACAATCAAATGTGTCATCTCTGCCTTTACAGAAATTTTGTGCCATGGCAGTACTTTGGTGTTTGAGGCAATTTTGATGACTTCCTTTTTTTTTTATCTTAATAATATATTTTTTGAATAAATGAGTCTGAATGTTTGGTACACAACCATCCTGTTACTTTCTGCCTGTTTTACTCTTATGTTCTTTCCCTTTAGCATTTATTAGAACAGCTTCCCTTTCTACAGAAGCGGTGTGTTATTTATAAACTGCCATTTTATTTGCAATATGCCATATATGAAATGGGCCATAGATGGTAGTTACATGGCTTGAGAACAGAACCCTTAATTTTGATGTGTTTTATAAACAATTGGCAATAAATGGCCTCATCCTGTGTCCTTTGACTTTAGTGGGAGTTTTCCGACAAGTGTATTTACACAGGAACAACCAGGCTGCCAGAGCAGCGTCAGCGGGCAGCACGCCTTTGCATTCAGCACAGTTGTGTGTCCCCGTGCCAAGAATGAATTTTGCTGATTCAAATTTGCTCAGTTTGTCAACACACAGCTCCCATTGAACTTCGCAGGACGAGAATCATTCTTGGCACGGGGCCGTGGCAGCCCAGGGAGCGCTGCCCGCTGCCGGCACCGGCTGTGGCGGGAGCTGCGCACTGGCAAGAGAGCAGCACCTTGGCTCCCCAGTTTCCGAGGCTCCCGTCTCCTGTTGCGTGTGTTTGCTGTTGTGGGAGTAGTGGGAAGAGTCAGTGATAAAAAGAGATCTCCTAGGTTAGTTTTCAAGGCTCTTTTTTTTTCTTGTGTGTGGCTGTCTGGGTGATTAATGTGAATAGGAAAATACCGTTGACCCATTTAGATCATGTTAGACAACATCCATTGCTCATCTACATAATGAAATACACACTGAACATTACGGCCTAAGTATAAGAGCCAGTAAACTACAAAAATAATATTTTACTCATTGAGATTATGAAGTAAAATATAGGACATTAGTACTAATCATAGTATTAAATTTTAAGCTATGCAAATTGTAATTGTCAGTGAAAAAGAACTATAAGTTGAAAGGCTATTAGCATTTCAGCTTTAACTGTTAATTTGAGTAATTTTTTTTTGCTAGTGTGCAGCAGTAGAAAAGTCTATGTGCAAAACATTTAATAGTAAGTGCAGAAGTGTTTGTTTTATACTGTTATTTAATTTCAGTCATTAAAGAGATGTTAGAAAATAATTTGCAATATTAAAATATATTAACATTTTATATTACAGAGAGTAAACTGCAATCTTTACTTGGGTAAAATCAGCTATAGAAGGCAAATTATTAGTAACCAAAAGACGAAATAATTCTAAGCATTTATTTAAGTACCAAAGCAAATAGTGAAGCCTTTAAAAGTATGGATTTTGTCAAATAGAAACATAATTGTCAGCATTTTCAACTAAATACAAATTTTAAAGTACTGAATTTAGGCTGACAGGTTTCTATGGTTACCTACCTTTCCAGTAGTTTGGTAAATCAGCCTGTGAGTCACTAGTAATTATTTGGTTTTTTGTTTGTTATAGTTGTAATTCTGTGTTCAGTTTGAATCTAATACAGTTCACACCACATGCTTTGGTTTATGTATATTTTAGTGTGTATGATTGACAGTGATTGAGCATTTCTTATGGAGTGCTTGGTTTTTTTTGTCGTAAGTGATGTATGTTGGTACTTCTGAAAATGTAAACAACTTCTTCCTGTATCACTGTTTGATAAACAGGGACTTTTATGGTAAGAAAGAGGTCTTTGTAAATGTTAAGCATGAAGATAAGTGAAAGGTATTTTAAAGATATTTAAAACAGCTTCCAAACATTATATCCTACTCTTCCAAGTTTGAACCATAATTCTATCATTATAATTCATTCAGTGACCCAAGTGTCACATATTTATGAATAAGCTTCCAAGTTACGCATTAATAGCACATACTAATGACTGACAGGTTTAAAAATAAATGTTTTAATCAGGATGCTACAAGTTATCTGCGGCGAGCACTTGATTGGAACGTCTTCCTGGTGCAGAGCATCTTCTTAAAAAAATAAAAAAAAAGGTGCTTATTTCCACCACCACCACAGTAGTTTAGTAGAAACAGCTGTAAACTCTTACACCTCTCTGCTCATATATCTGAATTATAGGATGTAATTCCCTAACCTTAACACTTGTCAGTCTAGCGAAGGACACATACGTGTTTTCTCAGTAAAGGCTTAACTGTCCTAACGTGACTTGTGTTTTCATGTGAAAATAGGACAATACAAGTCATTAAAACTTTTAACACAAATCAAAAAACACTGCTAGCTGTCATTTTTACCAAATGAGTAGTAATATAATCTTAATTAGTTAACCCATTCATCCCAAACTTGCTAACCGTGTGCACTTTTTTTTTTTTAATTTTGGTATAAGACTGGTTTATGATTCAGAAATCACCTTGTGTCCTTAAAGATATGGCTGCAGGTGTATTGAAAATACTTACTGCAAGGATTCTTATACTTTGTGCAGGAAAAAGACTGACTACCCGTCCTCTTACAGTGTGTCAAGCTATGTAGAAAATCCTGATACAATGTTCAGGAGCGTTCTTAAATTTTCTGTGCAAAGATTACTCTTATTTCAGCAGTGTCGCTCACCCACTTGGTTTCTGTGGGAAGTGGTTTTTTGTGGTCATCCAGACGTATTTTTCCATTTCAGGTGGAAATTTAAGAGGTTAAAATAGGATTTATTTTTAACATTTAATATTGATTCAGGCATGTATGTAGGACATAAACATGCTAGTTGAAAAACAGTTGTTTCGCAGAGCACCTGAAAAGATTTTATCCCAGTAGGATTCAATGAATGTTAAAGCTGTGGGTGGGTGCATATAAACAACAAGATTTGGTATTGTGCTGTGTGTGAGGACTATTTTAATAGCTTATTATTTTAGTCTGAAACTGATATTTTTTTAAACTGCATAACTTGTTACAATAATTGTTACTTCCCTAAAAAAATCAAAATCATTAATACAATAAGCAATCTTTCAAGCAAAAGTAATTTCTCTGATCTTTTAAAAAACCTAGGGATAAATAGAAAGTGATTGAAAAATGTATTTAAATATGCAAGCCTGAACAGTTATGTTTCTCATTCTAATTTATTCACTTTATGATAAATTAATTTACTCAATACAGGAATGCAGTAACATAAGAGGAATGTTTCTCCTGCTAGTCACAGAAGTTGATACTTGCCAGATGCTGTGATCTGGAGCTTAAATTCCCTTGATATTAACTGTGATTGAAACTCTTAATATTGCTTTGTCCAGCTTTTGTACTGGACTCGTTCCATTTTACTGTAATACTGCTTTAGTCAACACTGTCTTTTTATTTTCTACTAGTGTTATTTTATCAGAGAGAGAAAATATAGTAGAAATAGCACTAGCATGTAAGGCTCTATTGGAAAACTGCAATGCCCTGTTCTCAAAGTTAAGCTTGTACAGCCTGCTCCTGTTTTCTGTAACAGACAACTCATTTTCTTTGGTGTATTAATGAATATCATTCAGATATAGTTAGATTGTACTCTTCATTCTTTAAATCCTTTAATACGATGGGAAAGTAATGTTTAATGATACCAGAATTTTACTCAGTTATTTCTTATACTACCTTGGTGTGACTCTCTGTGTGTGTGTATATATATCCATCCATACATACATCCATACATATATATATATATATATAAAAATATATACAAACTGCTTAATTGGTCAAAGGAGGTTTTAATGATATAATATTAATTTTTCCTTTTCTTCTTGTTTGTTAAAGTTGCACTGTTGGTTGCTGCTGATAAAAGGTGGCACCGAGCCAGCTTCCTGAAGGAGCTATGAGGAGGGTCATGGCTTGTCATGACCTGGGCACTGGTACTTGAATGTTGTTATTATTGGGATGAAGTACCCTTAGGCTGCCATCCTTCCTGTAAATAGAAGAGGTTCTGATTCTCGGTGGTTTCCCAGTTTACCAACTTGTAGAACAGCTATTTTGTTGGCCCTAAGTTTGACTGAATAATGAATTAGAAGCACGGAACTATTCCAGAAGGCACAGATTCATCATTTTAGTCTGTTAGTCTAGACTAAATCATAATAAGTAAAGAATCTGTTTCCATATAGTTTATAAATTTACTCCAAATTTAAAACCGGATTTATATTGGGATACAGCAAAACAAATTGCCCAGTTCCACTCTGCATGAAGGGCAGAACTGTAATTAGCGGGGAGCATATCTGAGGGCCAAAATTGACTTTTTTCAGTGACACAGAGGAATCCCAGTGATGTCGGCAGAGGGGCTGATTCTGCTCCCTGGGAGTCTGTCGGCATTTGACTGTTCCTTTGCTTTATTGCCTCTTAGGAGGGTAACAAGAACAGCAATTCTGTTAGTGCCTTTGTTAAATAAACAAATTGTCATTAATTTCCAGATAATTTAAATAATTAAATAAAACAATCCCAATTAGAATATAATGTTTGCAAGATAGTGGCCTATGTTTCAGTTTATCAGAGCAGAGTCATAAGCATGCTGTTGTTGATGTTTTCACCAATGTGTTGCTGTTGTAACTGAAGTCACATCTATCCTGATGAATATTTCATTTCCCCAATCATGCTATTAAAAACAGAGTGGTTTTACCCTTTCGTTTCTGTTTTCTCTTCTCCAGTACCATCATGACAGCTGTGGCTGTGTCCTGTTTACAAATTGCTGCTAGTCACATTTTCAGTAGTCCTTACGGGTTTTGCTTTCCCCTAATGCGTCCAATTAGGAGGAAATATTTCTCACGAGCATGGACTTGCTCTTCTTCTTGTAATGGCATAGTTCTGCAATCCAGGAAACAGTGCTGCATGGTGTCCATGTCCACGATTTCCTGATGTGGGAAAAACGTGTGGAAAGCATCTGGAGAGGAGGAGACCCCCTTTACCAGCTTGTTTCCTGTAAGCGAAATTGGAAGACCTTGTCTGTGCAAATAGATTTCAAAATAGAGTCTGCCCTTTGACTGTCTCCATAATTACACAGCGCTCTCTGTATTTTATTTGGCTGCCAGAGCAGTTAACCCCTGGAAGTAAGGGGCTGATGATGGCGTGACCAGCACGGGTATGCAGACATGACCATGTGAATACACTCTTGTTTGGAGAAGCCTGTTGTTAAGACCTTGTTACAATATACTTTTACCAAATTTGAAAATTATTATGTGTTGGATTATGTTGATTAAGATACGTTATATCCTTAGTGCACAGAAAATGTGGAGGTATTAGTTGCAAAAAAGGAAAAAAAAGGGAAGCAAAAAAAAAAGTTCTTTTGTGGCTTTGATGTAATCAACATCTGTCAACAGAATGAATTTGCTTTTGTTTAATTTCAAGGGCTCTTGTCCTTCTACTTTGCCCAATCAGTTTCAACTTCTGCCTCAGGCATTTCCCTGTGTTGTTCTTGGGTTTTTTCCTTTTTTTTTTTTTTTTTTTAGCAAATGCACAGGTTATTGCTTGTGAAATGTGAGCTGCTCTTCTGCTACACAGGTTACACAGAGCTGGAAAGAACCTTTAATCTTTCCCATCCTATTTTTGAAGCTTGGGCATACCTTTGCAACAGGGGGATTACAAAGTCAGTGTTTTATTAGACAGTTAGAATTACGATTACAAGTAAAGGTCTTTCAAACCACAGCCATTACTTTGGATTGAAAAATGGGAACATTTGGTAATTAGCAGTAAAAAGCCATATATTCTTACCTAGTTGCCTTGGCTGGATTCCACATATTGTTACCCATAATAATTTTTATACCTCACTTTAAACTTTTGTTCCTCTGAGGTTTCAGCAAAATGAATATTTGCACAAGAAGATAAATTATGATAGAATATTAAAATTACTTGACAAGCCAAATTAAAGACCTCTAGTGTTTTACCCCCAAATGGGTATATGCTGTCTCCACAGTCATTCTTTTTTGCAGTTTTAAAAAAAGATTAAATCACATATTTTGAAAAGAGTTGACAGAACAATGCTTTTGATGTTATTAACTTTATCAAGAGCAAGTTGATTTTATTTCCTAAATGGTTTAGATGTTAATTCTTGTAATCCTAAATAATTTTGGTACTGTGCTTCTGTTGATACTATGACTAAATTATTTTAAAATACATTAATTTATTTTTTGTCTCCTAAGATGTATCCTTGTATTTATTGTAGCTTAGAACTGTCATGAAGTTTATCCATTGGTAACGCTTTTGCTAATTGCTTGGAAAATTGAAATCTTTTATAAATAAATACCAAAAAAATGGTTGCTAACAATCACATTTGATGAATCATGTAAATTAACAGGTTTTTTGCATGGCTACCCCATACCTCGTTCATTGAAAACGTAGCTTGATAAATTGCTGTAACTGTTAAATAAGAGGCATTAGAAAAGGGCTTATATGAAAGTTCATTTCCAATATCTCCCATTAAAAATACTTCTTGACCAGAGGAAAATCATATTTAAATTACTAAAATCAACTTAATTAAGGGTCATTAATAGAGATACACATAAAAAACTCTCCACTCTATGAGTGAAATGGGAGCATTTCATTATATAGTGTAGCATGCATGAACAGATAACAATTAAAATAGCCCTAGAGTAAAAGGCTAATAAATATAGGGCACATTGTACTGCGAAATCAGTCACTTAAAAATGCTCCCACCCATCATAATTTTGAATGCCGTATTCAGCCACTCTGACTGACTCATTTAAACGGGGGGAAAAAAAAAAAGTAATTTCCACACCAGATAAATTCATCTGTAATTCACAAGAGCTCACAGTGCGCATTTATATCGTTAATACAAATAGAGGACTGGAAGGTGTGCTGAGGAATCCGGCGGCTCCGGCAGGACGTGCGTGCGCTGAGATTGCACAGCGAGGTTCACTGCCGAGTCAGCGGAGCAGTTGTCAGTAATTTCTGTGCTTGCTGCATTCTATCTGCTGATGGGATTCAGTAGTGCTGGTGATAATTCTCCTCCCTGCAGCTGATAGTAAATATTCTGATACTCGTGGCAGGTGACGTAGCCTTGCTGTTGGGGCAGAGAATAAACATGTAAAGGGTCAACTTTGCATCCTGGCTGTGCTGGTCTGTTACCAGGCTGCCCGGCTGCACACTCCAGCTCTCTCCGGTGGCTGCAGTTTCTGCTGGAAGATGCATTAAGGCCATGTTTATGAACTGTCTTACAGTAATTAATACACACAGAAAGCTTAACAAAAAGAATGTACTCGAGCACCAGTGTTGCAGAAGTAAATAAAGGCACTGAGAAAAGCTTTGATGGTTGTAAGGGATGGGGTGGAGGGAATCTCTGAGCCAGACTTGGAGAATACAGACAGTTGTTCCTGTCTTGGGTGATTGATGATGTTGCTATATCGAATTAGCTGTGAATATGGGAGCTTAAAAAAGAAAAGGAGCTGTGGAGGCATCAGAAGGCTTTCTTAAGGAAGGAAGTGTATGGATGGAGTCCAGATTTTCATTATAAACCAGTAACTTCATTATATTTTAATGCCGTTTTATTTAATTTTATTTTTACTTTGTAGGAGAACGTTTTCTCTTATAATTTTTTATATTTCTGATAAAGGTTTAGTTGTCCTGTGTTTATAATTCCTGCGATATAATTTAGGAATTGTATTATACTATGGTGATATTTATTTGCATGTTGTATTTCATCTGTTCAAGTAGTAGATATTTTTGTATGCATCTGGTTTATAATGAGTAGTTAGTAGAATAACAACAGGTTACAGTAGCTCATTTTCCTGTTATTTTGTGACAACACTTAGAGTGTATCTTTGGGAGAACAGAGGTAAAAATTTTATTCCAAATTAAAAGATATCCCTTCTGACTGTGGGCTAGTCAACGGGCATGCACCCATGAATATGGTTTCATGTATTTAAGAGTGTGTATTTGGGAGTGCATATTGTGAATAATTGACAAGCACACTTACACCTTTTCTCCCCTGATTAAATTTTGACACAGTAGAGAAGGTGCCCGGGCAGTGTGCTGGATGTCAAGGAGAGCATTTGAAATAGATGTTCGCATATTGATGTCCACGTGGACTTTAGTTGACCACATCAGTGACTGTGGGATTTCAATGTATTTATAATACCCTTAGCTGTGGTAAGAGCAAGGTGCTTCCACTGCGCTCTGTAAAAGAGGTACCTTAGCTTATGCTGGCAGAGTGAATTCTAGTTCTGATGGCCCAAAAGTTGCTGCAGATTCTGTGCTTCCAGCTTCCAGAAATGAGTGCAAACTAGCCAGGGAGTTTGTAGGATGCTTTGGGTTCTTTGGGCACACTTACAGGTGCAGGTTAGGTGACTGTTTCTTTTTTTCTTGTTTGGGGTTTTTTTGTTAATTGGACAATGATTTTTTTTCCTTGTGAGGAGACCCTAGGACAGCAGTAGATTATGAGGCTGCTGATTAAATTCTAATTAATACACCACCAAACGCATCCAGCTCGCTGTTAACTGGGCAGCTCCACTTCCTTGGGAGGCACTTTCTTCCCTTCTGAAGCAGGCAACTTCCGCTGGGGTTCTTGGGTTATACTGAGAGCTTGATCTGAGCCTCACCCTTCAGCTCCACTTTGTTTCTTATCAACAATTAAAAAAAAACCAGTAAAAATTTGCTTGCCTTGAGTAAAAGTTTCTACAACCTTTCAGAGACTGGTAACTAAATGTAGCACTAATCAGTGTGCAGAGAGACGATCAGGAACACTTCCAACCAGATGCAGCTACTTCATTCAGTCTGTGTTTTGGGGCTCCAAAACAGTGTGTAACTTGAATTTCCTGTGTGTCCTGGAATACTGTAAAAGGGCTGTCTATGAATGAGTGTGCATGTGGAAGGATAATTTCTGCATCTAAACATGATAAATGCATCCAAAGGAAGGAAGGTACAATAAAATAAAAACATGCAGTATATGCAAGAAACTCTTCTTAAAAAAATCATTTTAAGATAGTTACAAAAATGCAGTAGATTAATTTCTTAATTTCTCTGATATAAAAATGTTGAGTTACTTCTGTTTAAACAAAAACTTTTTACTGAAGAATAATTATTCATCTGGATTACTTGCCACAGGATTGCTCTTGTGTTTGTGTACATAGTGACATTTTTCAGAAGCAGATCAACTATTATGTTAAACAATGTTTCAGAAAAAAAACTCTGTTTTGATTGTAGAACATTTGAGTAATGGAAATATACTCTATGTGTAATTGTAGCGTAATTGGGCAGTGCTAATAATCCTTTTGAGTTTCCCTGTTTTGATGCTAGCATGATTTTTAGAGGTACATTATTTTGGTTTGATGTCTCTGAGAACCTCTGGGCCTCAATGCCCATTTTTCCCCCTTTTTCTTTTTTTTCTTCTTCTTTTTTGAGGGGGCAAAATATGTCATTGACCAACAACTAAGTTGGAGCAATTAAACTGATGAACTGTCATCCCAAATTCTCATGTGAATTAAATGGCAATCTAATTCAAATATTCCAGATAAATTTCAGTTTTTAATCCCTTCAATTGTCTTTGGTCAAGATTAAAAATATTTCCTGAAGTTTGTTCTGTTGCCCAGCTAGGCAAGACAAAATGAACCCCATTCCTTGTGTCTTGAGCAGCAAGACAAAGAGCAACATTACTTTTATTATGTTCAAATCTGTGACCAATTCTGCAAAAATACAGCCCAAAATATTATCTGAAATAACATTAAATCTTTTTTTTTTTCCTTCTCTTTTCTTGCTCTTGTCCCTTATTCACTGTTTTGCCAAGCTGCACTTTTACCAGTGCAGCTTTTGACCATGAAAATTCTCCAAGCTGGGGCCAGTTGGAGGATCACTCCTGTCTGTAAACTGTGGGGAATTTACCCACACTGCTTTTTAATGCATCAGACCAAAACAATCTGGTATTTTATAAACCTTCGAAGTATTGTTTGGGATCGTCTTTTTGTCCGCACTTCTTCTTGTTATTGCTCTTTCTGTAACAGTACAAGATTTGAACTACCCTTGGCAACTACGTGAGTTCTGTGCTTTGTTTTACATGATGCTCTTCTTTTTACATACTTTCCATTTTGTAATGTGGAGGTAGAAAAAAACATTAACCATTTTTAACTTCTCTTTTGACAGGTTCTGTGACTGGCTGCCACATAATCTTTTCTTCGTTCAGTCGTAACTACCCGAACAGGCAGTCAAGCAATCAACAGCAAAGATGCTTCTTTTTTCAGGGACAGAGGAACACTGCTTATAGTATAGTTTGGCCAGCTGTGGTTTCTCCGGCTCACCAAGTTCCTAAGGTACTGCAATTTCTGTTATCTAATCTGTTAGTCAGTCAGTGCAGAGTTTTCAGCTGTCTACCATGTTGGGGTATCTTGTTATTAGGGAGTTCAAACCTGGGGCTTGCTCAGTTATAGTAGTATAAACATGCAGTAATATCTGTCAGTACTTCTGGGTCCAAATTCTTGTTTTGGACAATTATAGACAGTCCTACCAGAAGTCAGTAGGAATCATTCATGATCATCTGAGTCCTTTTCTGTATAAATCTTTAGCAAGATAATTATAAAAATGTTTATATTTTGCTGAAGGTTTTGTTATTTGATTATGTCAGATTTAAGAAGGGAATATACAATACCTGCTAGCAGCTGCCCTGCTACCTCACTGCACATTCTAAACTTGAATTCTCTTTGCCTGAGTGTTTTTTTTCCTTGCAGCATACTTTAATTTTTATTTACTTTAGAACCAAAAGGGACTTTTTCATGCAAATGCAAATTTAACATGTGTTCCACTTCTGGTTTCCTTTTTTTCTTTTCTTTTTTTTCCTTATTTAATTACAGCATACAGATTAACCGTTTAGTGTCTTTCCTTTATCCAAAAGAAACCAAAGTGCTCTTTCTAAACAGTGCTTTTAAGGATATGCATTAGTACTTTTTTAAATTTTGCTTTTCATTTTATTATAGATTTGTTAGGCCAAATATAGAGTATTTCCATGGGCCAGAAATACTAAAAAGTTTTTAGATAGGAAAGCAGATAAGAATGCTGGATGTAGAGGCTGTGGAAGCTCTGTATGCAGCAAGAATATAGGGTTACATGCTCTATATATTTTCAAAAGTTTAAAAGTCATAGAATTTACAAACTTTATTTTCTGTATTTAGATGCTTCTTTCAGGATAAAGAGGGAGAAATATATTGTCATAATGAAAAATTGGCTTCCCAGATCAGAGTTCTCAGGCTGTCTAAAAGTCAGTCCATGTCTATGAACTCTGAAAACTTGAGGACAAAGTTATTTTTTTATACAGGGTATGCCAGAAATCACTCTAAAATAACATGGTCTTTTTTAAGATATTGGTATGAAACTGTACACGTAGACATTTGAATGTACACTACTTTGGGCTTCTCCCTTAATAGACCATAGAGGTCAGTAGGGTCATGTCTCAGCAGTTACTGGGTAAATGCCCTCCAAGAGCAAAGCGAGGGTGGTGCTGTCTGTGGAGTTGCTAATCCAGCAAATGGTGGGTTGTTTTTTTTTTTTCTAAATTGAAGCCCAAACGACTGCAGTAGGATGTTGTTAGGGTTGATATGCCATTAATTTGAAAGAAATGGAAATCTGAAATTCTGTTGACATAAGTCCACTAAAGATAGTTTCACTTTTTATCAGATTAGAAATTAAATACCTGTAGGAGTAACAATAGTCTTCCTATTTGAAGTCCCAGTAGAGCTTACTAGTTGCCCCACTCTTCTGTACTCGTATACCCTGTTGTTGTATGGTTGTATTGAGTACAGCCTAAGTGCCTACTTTTTTTTTCTGCCTGCCAGCTTGAGTCTGTATTTTGTGAAGTCAAGAGCAAAGCTTGTCCTGTGGCCAATGTGGCAGAAAATCAGCCTGGCTGTGGGGATTCTTCTACAGTCAGTGAAACAGCCCAGGACTCTCTGAGAGAGTGCATTGCCATCTCTGTGTGGAAAAAAAAATGTTCTTGTGTGGAAAAAATGATGTTTAATACATTTTCCTTGACACAGTGAATCAGGATACCCTTGTGTAATATTGTAGATGGACGAGTTTTAGCATATGAACTAGATTAATAAGTAAAACCCGCTAAGTTAAAATAAGTTAAATCCTAAGGTTCTTAGTCAAAAAGCAATCTCATGCAAGTTAATAGAAGTTTTATCTGAATGAGAAACTAAGGATTTGATAGGTTTAAATTTTGAACACCTCATTCTGTATGTTTGCCCTGTCACTTCCGGTGTTTAGGTGCCTTTTGTAGAAAATGTCCTTCTTTGCAGAAGAAAATGAAGAATTTTTAAGTCTTTGTCACAGTTTCATAACTTTAGACTGTGCTGGAAGTTGGCTGCAGTATCTGGGGTTTCAGCACTGGAAGGCTAACAGACTGTGTAAGTCAGTAGTAACAGGCAATGTTAAGTTCAAAAGGGCAGTGGAAGAAATTCTGAGGCAGCCTTGAGGGTTTGCCCTGATGGCTTAGGAAGGTCGATACTACGACAGAAAGGGCAAGCTGCCATGAAGCAGGAGGCAGTATCTGAGAAAATGATCCCATTGTCATGCTCAGTTTTCTGATCTTCATTTTCAATCCTTTTTCTCCAAGCACATAAAGAAGCCAGACTATGTGACGACAGGCATTGTACCAGACTGGGGAGACGACATAGAAATTAAGAATGAAGATCAGATTCAAGGGCTTCGTCAAGCTTGTCAGTTGGCCCGTCATGTCCTGCTTCTGGCTGGAAAGGGCTTAAAGGTAACAATTACAGAAGTCTCATAACAGGATGGTTGTCTTTTATGCTTTCACTTATTTGGGTTTTGTTCCTACCTTTTTTTTTTAAACTTTCCCATAATGTGCATTTTAAGTTTAACAGGTTTAAGTTAGATCCTGAAAAAATAATAATCTATTAACTTTTGATTCAGTTCGTTATATGCCTGTTTAATTATTTCTGTATTTTGAACCTCTGTAGTACTTAGGGTGAGTTGCTGGCTGAGGTGTAATATCTCTGTGTCTATAGTCTTCCTCTGCATTGTCTTTTCTCCTCGAGAGTGATCCTGCGTGCGTTCTCAAAGGCATCAGCAGTGTTGTCGACAGTGTGTCTCCAGGCCTCCCGATTGGAGGCCAGAGTAGACCAGTTATGTTGATCAATATGGCCAAGGCTGAGATGTTGTTTCAAAGAATCGTGTCTTGCAGAATATACCACCTAAGGAGTCTTTCTGCTGTGCCTTTTGCAATCAGACACGTCTATCCCGTATTGGCCTTATTAGCCACCAACGCGCTTGTAACAAGTGTGGATAGAGCCTTCCTAAATCTTCGTTTGCAAAGCCTGGCCATGATAGTCTTCCTCTGTTTCAACTGTGCCAAATGATGTGAATTCCTCATAACGCCCACACTGCATTTTTTCCTTTCATTTCGTGGCCCATCTTCCTCATATGTCGTGCCTTCCAGCTCTGCATGTGTGCAAGCCCAATGGGCTGGTCTGCGTTCTCCATTCCTGTCCATCCTTCAGCCCCTTGCCATCCTGCGGGATCTGGCGCAACTCATAGAAATGCCATTGGAAAAAAACAGCTGCCAAATTCCACACAATTTTCCAGAGTGCCTTGATAATAAAGCCTCATGGTTTCCAGAAATGTTTCTACAGTATGCTTTTTGGGACACCTCCCAAGTTAAAATGTACAGGGAGGAGCCTACTGCCAGGTTTTGCAGATGAAGAAGTGCTTTCTTAGCTCTGCCTTGGTATTTCATGTAATAGCATACTGGATAGGGTGAAATGGGTTGAGTAGCTATGAGATGCAGAGATAGATGGGGACTGTAGGTCAATCCCATTGGCTTAAAAGGGGATTTTTCTTCCAGCTATCATCACTCTTTCCCAGAGGTTTAATTCTGGAGCTGGGATGGTCAATAATAAAACTGCCTGAAGCTTTAATCATATATAGCTTTGTGCTTTTTTAACTTCTTAATGTGCAATTATTTCCCAGTACAGTAAAACTTACTCATTTAAAGCTAAGGGAATATACATGTTTCTGAAGGATCAAGGTGCAATGTGGGTTTTGAATGACAGCAGTATTTCTCAAATACTCTTTAGTTGTAATGTGTAAATACACATGTATGCAGTGTGGTGTAGCTTATGTTACAGTTCATGGTATGTACCAAATCATACATAATAGCAAAGTACTACACTCACATAATTAATGTTTTGGAACAAGAAGGTGTATAAGATAAGAATTACATATCCAGGAGCTGTGTACTGGGAGAGAGGGGGCATTTGGAGTTGCAGTGCTGAGGCCACTGCCCGGGTCAGTCACAGACTGGTGGTGGCCGTTGTTTTACGCCAGTTTGTCCAAGACTCCCCTGACTGAGAGAATGCTCCAAAACCCTCCCTCATGGACAGTGAGCATCTTCTGGTTTCCAGTCTGATGATGCACATGGTCAGTTTATACCCATCTGGTCTTGCGCCAACACTGCTCTTTAATTTAAACAGCTTCCTGCCTTTCCTTGAGTCTTTCTCTTCACACAGGAATAGAGCTGTGCACCAGACTAAACAAACCAAGCTCTTTTAGGCTATTCTCATAACATAAACTTTACATTCCTAATTTATCTGAAGAGTCCCATCCCTCTACCTGTTCCTGTTGTCTTGATGAACCCACCTCGCACACAGTCCTCCAAACTGGCTCTTGCCTGTGCTTTAGCTAGTGGCAGTAAGATCTTCCAATACCACAAAGGTGCATTATAATCCATGGAAACAGAGGGATACAGTTTGGGTGGTGCATGGTTCTGATATTACTATTTACTGCCTGTGGAACTTAAAATTACAATATGGTATTATATATGATAACTTTCCTGGGTTTGAGTTACAAATTTGGGAATAAAGCAGCGAATTGTATGACATGGAAATATTTTGTTAGATACCGTCACATTGCCACGTCATCCAAATAACGCACAAGGTGCGCAGTAGATGCCACCCCAACCTTGCCCAGCTGGCAAAAGCATCTTTAAAAGTAAAACAGATAGTGTTAAAAACAGAACTTTTAACCGGGTATAAGTCATGCAGAGACCACAGATCTGTCTGCTGAGTATCCGAAAGCCACATCAAATTCCTTGAGCAGAGCAGCAGCAGCCAGCATCCAGTCGGGTACATAGCAGCTCAGTTTGTCTGTGGGCTATAGATGATAGATATGTGAGGAAAGGCAGGAGCAATAAACCTGTGTTTATCCAGAACCAATGGCTGCGGTATCCAGTACAGGCAGCGTGCCGGGGCTGTGGCTGCCACCCAGCACAGAGGCTGCAATGGCTACTGCAAAGCAGGGGATATGTGCAGTAACCCCAAATCCTGGTTGAATGGGTTCATTGCTCCTCATCTGCCCAACGACGGTTTTGTGCTGAACAAAATTCAAGCTGAGTAAACAGATGTTTTATCTCAGCACAGTACACAAGTGCACTCCGCTGCATTCACTGTGCATGGTCTCAGAGTTTCAGTATATGACTAAGTATGTCTCCTGCACCATAGCCTAACCTGTATCCACGTGTTACTCCAAAATCACAGCCACTGTGATTTTCCTTCAGTCTACCAAGACTGATCTTCATATCTGTGCAAAGTATGCTTTTCAGAGGCTCAGAACTCATTCAAATCAAAATCAATTTGTGGAGGAACCCTCAAAAGTACTTTTCAATAAGAGAGGTTTCCCTACCAAATTTCAGATTTCAGCTCTAACCAGACTGACTCAGAGACAGAGCAGATCCAAAAGAAAAGCGAGAATAATGTTATTTTAAGCGTGGATACTCAGAAAATGGATGAATGTTGGGGTTTTTTTAATATGTACAATTGTGAGGAAAAGACGAATCTAGAAAATGTCAAACATAAAAATGAAGATTTCTAAAAATGATGGATAAGTGCTTGTAGATTCACTGTGATCATCCAGGCTATGGCAACTCTAAGTATAATATCCTCAAAATATGAAGCCAAATATTTTATAAAATTAAAGAATACCTGGAAAATAACTTCATAAAATGCACAACTACATTATGGCAAATGTACTGGGCAGTTAAAAGACTTAATATCCTTTATTTTACAAATAAAAAGGGAAAATAATGTTGTGTTTTAAAGGACTGAAAGCATTGAAATGAGACATTTCTATAGCAGCTACTGAAACAAGAAGCCATGAGAAATTGGTGTCTTTGAGAAAGCAAATGTGGAAAAAAGGATGGAAAGGAAGTAGACAGTATTTTAGGTTTCTAGGAACCCTTGAGTGCTCATTTCTACTGCATGCTTTATTTAGAACCTTTTTCTCTCAAAAAAACCAGGTCCATATATCAATAAAGTGTATCAGGCAGTGTAGTGTTTTGTATCAAAGCAGTGTACTTGAAACATCCAATATTTCATTGAAGCTTGGCTGCAGTCATATTCACTAAATATGAGAAACTATCTTTGCTTTTTTAACAGGATGTTATGTTTGATATTTTAGGTTGGCATGACAACTGAAGAAATAGATTCCATTGTTCATCATGAAATAATCAGACAGAATGCCTATCCGTCACCTCTGGGCTATGGAGGTTTTCCGAAATCTGTTTGTACTTCTGTAAACAACGTGGTATGTCATGGTATTCCTGACAGGTATTTCCCAAATAATATACATTTTACCAACGGGAATTAAAATGTTAAACTGAAATTAATAAATTTTATTTAATATTGAACATACTTCAGCTGAACTAAATGTCATACGTAAACATACTGCAGATGCAGAACATGTTAGCACACAATACTGATAGCTGTTATAGCAATGTATGTGAAATAGAAAAAATATATTATCCTGTTTGTACAGGCACTTAAAAAAATAGCATAATGCCTTTTGAGTTTAGTATGTGGGGGGGAACAGTGCTGTCTGATTTTTTTTCATCCAACAAAATAAGTATAGGCTAAGGAATAAATACATTTGAATTTTTGTGGGCTTTTTTTATACTTGCAATACATTCAGCTACTCGAAAAGTAAAATATGAACCCTAGTGAGAGAAAAAGAATAAATATAATGGTAGATTTTTCATGTGTTGATATGTTTTTCTAGTAGTTGTTTCTCATTATTTTATATTCAGCTACACTTGTTCTCTAAGTAGTGAGAGCTGAACATTAAAAATGGTTAGTCTGTTTGCCTTTGCCTTCCTCCATCACAAAATATCTACCCCGTGATTTTTTATGTATGTCATTAGGTGTTTATTCTTATATTCCCTTTGTTGGGAGCTGTCTGTCACCATTTATTTTTTTTCTGTTTATGTTTCAGTCGACCTCTTCAGGATGGAGATATTATCAACATTGATGTCACGGTGAGTAATTCATATAAAAAATAGTCTTTGATCAACTTTAGAATCACTAGTAGCAACAGGAAGAATAGTGGATTGGAGATGGGGGATGCACAGATGGATGTGCTGTTTACTTCTGAGCCAAGGCACAAGCAGCTGGTTTCCTTTTTTGTTTTTAACTGTGTGTTTATTCCAGCTAGACCCAGGCCTGACTTGAATTTAGGACTGGAATCAGATGCACTGAGATCAATGTTGGCCTAAGTGAAATGTCAACCCAATCCTGCTATGTGTCATGTTTTTGAGAAGGTGTAATTGTTATTGATCCACTGTGTAGTTAATGCAGAGCACCACAGTACTGGGCAGCAGCTGAAGATAGATATGTATGAGATGAGCTAACATGAAGAAAGCCAGCATTTTTCCTTCACTCTGCCAAGATTGATCTTCCTCTTCCTGCTGATTTTGAGTGGGGCCTGACATTATCTTACTCTGTCATTAGAGGCTACATTGGCCTGTGTGTGTCAGTCTATTTGGACAGCAACTCTTTTGCTAGCAGTGTTCCCTACATTTATTAAAATCCCCAAAGGTAGTGTTGTGTTCCATTCCTGGTATAAAAGCCCTGAACCTTTTGAGCAGAAACAGAAATAGTGTGATATAACTGTGATTTAATATTTCCAGAGAATCGTCAATTATAGCTATTTAAATAAACACGGGCTGGATTTTCTTAGGAGCAAGAAAGCACAGGAACTGAAAGCCCAATTCTCATTTTATTTATGAAAAAAAAAGTATTTGACTCTTGCAGAAGCTTTTTTTCTTTTTGATGTGTGTGTTTTTATTTTTCCAAAGTACTGTTTATTTCTAATAAGAACACAGATGTCTTTTGAATTCCACCATTATTTTGCAATAATATGTCACATACAAAGGAGTAACATCTCTTAAAAACAAGCTTTTTAAATCATTAAAGAAGCTCTTGGTAATTTGATACTATTTTCACACTGGCAGAGTGAAGAAATCTCCAGCAGACCTACCTCTGAGCATGAGATTCAAGCTTTCTAAAATATTTTTTCTATTAAAATTAGGGTCAGTGACCTTTTTCCCATGGTATATTCACATGTGATCCAGAACTGGGTTTGGTCTGTTTTTTGGTCTTTCTGAATTCTTCCCCACCTCCATATTTTTTAACTGTAGAATTCTGACTATCAGGTTTACACAGTGCAATCTGTCATTTTTGAAGTTTATTCTTGGCCTTCATTTTTACTTTGGTGAACTGGTGTCTCTTTGCTTATTTTATTAGACTAAATCAGTTTGCAACAGCTAAGGTTTTAACATCATATTTCTTTGTATCTCGTTAAGGTTCATTTTCTTTTTTATTTATCTGTCAGGATAATAATGATGCCTTAGATTAAAAAAAAAGTGTAGATTCATATCACAGATACTTTCCATGACAAAATAAATGAAACATTTTTATATTGTCATAGTGTGCATATCTTGTCCACTTTTCTTTATAAATGTCTAAATGTTACTGGTCTTTTTGAAGACATATATTTATTTGCTTTCAGTTTACTCTCATAAAGTAAAATAAATCTTGATGTTTCTGCGACTGTGAAGATTTCTGCAAGGGTGGGAATTGCTGATTATCTTTGTAAGATTTTTTTATCACTTAAAATGAAACTGTGCTGTGATTGATAATTGCTTAGTCCAAAATAGCTGAGGGAAAAAATACTACTTTTCAGCATTACCAGCTGATCTCTTAAATTATTTTTAATGAGCAAAACTGGGATGTTTCACAGGTGGGCAGAATAAAAATCAAAGTAAATATTGCATGACAAATCGTTTATGATTGTGTGCAGGTTCTATAAAATACTTAATATTCAGATTCTTAAGTGTAAATACCTGACACTGTACAAATTAACTGAAGAAAAAAATCCATTCTAGCACAATTAAGATAATAGCAATTTATAGATGAAATACAAATTTTGTTGGCTTGAATCATGTAGACTTTAAAATGTGTTTTAGGATAGAAACAGTAGGGTCAGCCATGACTGGATCCTCAACATAGTGCAGTTTTCAGCCTGTTGTTATCAGGTTAATGTTTCTTACAACTTGGTTCTTACAACTTGTTAGTGTGTTACAGTTACTATGGTTGTAGTTTATTAACATCAAAAATACGTAATTGCAGTCGATGGGCTGCAGTAAATATTGTTATTGTTGTTGTTGTTATTATTATTGTTATTATTGTTATTATTTTTAAGCTCTCCTATGTTTTAAGTCTGAGTTTGCTTTTCCAGGATGATGATGTTTAATGCTGGGGGTTTGTATGTTGTACTTGCTAGAGCTAAAAACAAACTAGTTCAGTTTAAGTATGAACTAGGTATATTAAAACCTGCCCAATGGGCATTAAATAAAAAATAAAAGAGATTCAGTGGTAGTCTGGACTGGCAGAGGAAGGTGTAGAGCAGGGGATTGCAGCTGCTCTTTGCTGGGGCAGTGGCAACACAGTTGGTCCCTTGCTGGCACTCACCTTTCTTTAAAACACCCCTTGCTCCTAATGGCCTGCATTTTCTTCACATCTCAGCCTGAAGACAAACCTGGCTGTGGGATAAACTGTCTGTAGCCTTTTTTTTTTTTTTTTAGTTGGGAATCAGCCAAAAAGAATGTGAGTCTGTCTTTCACAAATAGCTTGCCAGTGGCAAAAGTTCAGTCATTCGAGCTTGGTGAGTAATTAGTTGTAGAAGCATAGTTGCCCACTGTTTGGGGGAGAAAAATGTTTTAGAAGATCAAAACTGTGCACCATTATAATTTGTCTTTCTGTAGGAAAATTTGGCTTGGTCTTAAAATTATGGGCCTGCCTGCCATGGTGCAAAGCTGCAAACCCCATTTTAATGGCATGTTGCACAGCTCTGTAGTGCATAGCCAGGGTTTCTTGTGCCCGACAGAGAATTTTGGAAGAGCTAAGGTCTAAAACCTACAAAATGTCAAAAAGAAAAGCAAAAACAATACATAATTAATTCAACAGGGTGTTACATTTTCAGCACATGAAATTTTGCAGTGCCAGAGTGGTACATTTATTCTCCCAGAATTCATCTCTGGAAATCAGAAGTAAAATCTAACGTTAACACCACATTGTAGCTTAAAAATGAGATTAAAGAAAACCTGCAACAGCTGGCTGTGGATTTGGCCCATACTCTTTCCTTGGGGTTCACTCTGAATGTTGGTAGCAGGGTATAGCTCCCACCTCAAAACTCCAGTGGGGAATGCTGACTGTGGACGTACGGGTCTAGCTGCCGGCTGCTCTCCCAGTGCCCACAGCAAGCACTGGGATGAAATGCCCTGCCCCTCTGGGGTGCAGGCAGATCCCTAGCCACAGGGACAGGCAGCCAGGATGGGTGGGCACCTGACAGCCCCAAGGCCCCCTTCAGCCCATGCACAGCCCCAGCCCGTCTTCTCGCAAACAGCCCCGTTAGCCTCGTGTCCTGTAGCCGAGCAGTGTCACTGCCTGGTGCACTGCTGGGCAGTGATGCACAGCTTCTGCTTGTCTTGAATTTTTAATTGGCAATGTTGGCAACCCTTATGCACCTTGCAGTCTTTCAGGCTTTTTTTTTTTCCTCTGCAATGTTCTGCTTTTCCAGTCTCATTCTTGCAAATACAGCTTACCTGTCTATCTGTTGCGATATACAGCTTGTTCCTAGAAAGAATGGATTTAATTAAGGAGACGATCTGTTTCTGAATGCAAAATGAGAAAATGTCTTTACATTTCTGCATATGTTTAGGTGTATTACAATGGCTACCATGGTGACACTTCTGAAACCTTTTTGGTGGGCAATGTGGATAAATCTGGTGAAAAGTTAGTGGAGGTTGCCAGGAAATGTAGAGATGAAGCAATTGCAGCTTGCAGACCAGGGGCTCCCTTCTCTGTAATTGGAAACACAATCAGGTAAGCCTTATATTGACAAGTAAAAGGAGGGCTGGCAAGTGGGACAAAGGTTATTGGTGGTTTGGTATAAAGCTGATGACATGTTTTATGATTCAAAACCATCATTTCAGTCTGATATCAGTATGTGAACTGCCAAGCTATAATGTTGTTCCTTGGGTAAGAGGTATTTTTTTTAAAGTGAATTACACTAGGGTCAGCAAAGATAACTGTAGAAAGAGACAAAGATATTCATAAGGTAGATTTAAATTAACACATCTGATTTGCAATGGGCTTTAGTTTATTTTTTATTTCTGTGTGACACTACACCTCATCTGTCTAAGAATGTAAGAAGGTTAGAAACCATTGTTTTCGTTGTATAGCAATAATGAATGTTACAAAGGAATTAGTCAACATAAATAAGTCTCTTTGTTTAAAAACTGCAAAAATATTTAACTCGAGAGCTTCTGATCTTACAAAGAGCAGTGCTTGCTAACGTCACGGGGGAAAAAGAGCTGACATTCAGAGATTTTTCCCTATTTTGCATCTCTTCTAGCCTTCACATAAATGCAGTCATGACTCTTCTGCTGCTGATGGTTCTGAATAAAAATGCATCTTAGTTTTTTGAAGGTACCTATGGATCATTTTAAAATGTTTGCAAAAAAAAAAAAAAGGAAAAAGACGTATATCGTATACATTTCATTAAGCGATACTTCTTTGGACTGCTAATGGTCCCAACATGTATTGAATTCATTTTGATTACTTAAAAGCTGCAAGGCTTAGTCACCTTGAAAGGATGCTGCTTTTTTTTTTCTTTGTAAATCTTCAAATACTTTAAGAGAAAAAGAGAACGGCAAAATATCAGTTAGATGTATTTATAGCTTTAAAAATATTGTAACGGAGTCTGAATCAAACTTTAGTAAAACCTCTTTGGGTTATATCTGAGAAGCTTTTATTGAAGACTTTGTATAAAATTGTGTTTTTGACAGTTTTAAATTATAGGCTAACTAGCCTGGAGAAAAAGGATAGTGTCTTTCTGTTCTTTCATAGGAAATGTTGAATCAGACCCCTACTGGGAAAAGAAATTTAATGCATATCTCACTATCTTACTGTCCATGAATATAATAGAAGTGAATTCAAAATGTAGTTTTATTTTTGCAAATGGGATGAGTCGATAGATGCACCTCATATTTTTGAACACCTAGGGTTCAACAAATTTACTGGTGGTGCTCTTGCATTTTAACAAAATTTATTCTTGAGTAGAAGGGGGCACAGAACACTGGATTCTTATTCAAGCATTCTATCGAGCTCTGCATTCATGGCTGTGTCTAAAGGGCATGTCAGCCTTTGATTCTCTCTGAGAGGTAATTATCCTTTTCCTGTCACGGAACAACAAATGATAGCTAACTACAGAGGCACATTTGCAGTAGTCACATTCATCAACTGCAGAAAAAAAATTCAATTTAATTGTGCAACACAGCTGCACATAGGCTTTTTGAGCATTTCTGTTGTTCTCCCTGTCTTGCTATTCCTCCCTCCAGATCTATTTTTTAAACTTTTTTTCTGGTTATTTTTTTCCCCCTTTTTGTCTCTTCTTCCATTTTTACTCTCTGTACTTTCTTGTTAAAGTAATTTTCCTTTGTGGCTCTCATTCTTTTTTCCCCATTGAAGGCTATGAATGTAGAAAATTATCACAATTACTCATATAATTGAGCCTCTTTGTAGCAAGTGCAACTCCAGTAGCCTTTCTCCATCATGAAAATGGTTTCATTATAGGGTTTTTCATATTCTCTGACACCATCTACACAGAGGAACAGGCGTGCAGATGAGATGTACTAGGAACAGGGTAGATCAGTAAGGTCACAGTAGGAATAATTAGCTCTGCTATGGAAAGAGCATCTAGGCCTTTTACTGCTACATAAATGTACTGTCCATGGCTTTTAGTCACAAAAAAACTTACTAACAAATGGAGCTCCCGCCTACTACTTTGAAAAAAAGATTTGTATCAACACTACAATTTTCCATCATTAAGACTAATAACACAGAGCCTAGTATACATCAAGGGGAATAAAAAGAAAAATCTCACATTCAAGTGGCGGCTGGGTGCTGACCTTTGTTCCCTTTTTTTGTGTTCAACTTAACTCTTTACAAAAAAGAGCCACACGCCACACCAACATGCAGGTGAACTCCAGCTAGTGCTAGTAAAGCATGGCATTCAGTTGGAAAATCTGATAAATCTCCATGCAGGATAATGCATTTCATTACAGATTCACTACATTAATTTTAGCTGTATTAAAAAAAAAAAAAAAAAGGAAGAAGAAATAAAAAGAACAGAGTTGAATGTGACATTGGATTTTTGCTCTGTTGGTACGGAGGTCAGTTTGCTTGCAAAGTGTAAATATATAGTCAGCGCCCCCTCTGAAAAGCAGATTAATCGAAGCTCGTAACTATTCAAAACTATATATGAAATAGCAGGTCATTAACTTTATTTCTCAAGATTTTACCATGTTGACGATTTAAATGTGCTGATTTGCTTAGAACTACTTTAACACTGCCTCCACTGAAGGATCACCTTGACTTGGTGAAACTCTGTGTTTCAGATTATTTGTCATTCAGCATTTGCTTGCAGACAGACATATAATATATAATACATACGTTTATACATCAAAATCTGAAGTTTCAGAAGAGTTAGATATAATACCTGAGAACAAGCACCTACAAACTGAAAACATTTAGGTCCATCAGAATGGAAATGTGTTTAAGTTTCTTTCATCAGTATTTCTATAAAGGTGCTCAAGTGATATACAGAATCCATCTTACATGCAAATAATCAGAGTATTTTTTTTCTACAATAGGTTTGGGAATAATTATGTCTCAGAGGTAAGTTTGCAGTCAGTATTCAAATACAGTCTTTGTTATGGAAGCTCAGTAGCTGACACTGAATACTTCCTTGATAGCAGTTCCTTCTCCCATCGGCTACAAGTTGCAATAAAAGATTGTATGGAAGTTACTTTGCTTAAATTTGGGTCTTTGCTAACTCCCATTGAAAGAGGTGTCAAAACTATTGGTCAGCTCCGGTGGAAATGGAATTGGGCCCTATGGTCCATTTTCTTCTACCATTTCTGACATTTCTGCTTCAGATATAAATAAATCTAGTTTGAAATCTCTTTTTAGACAGTGAGTTTAGGTCCATGAAAGTGTTATGAGTGTAGAGAGCTAAAAAACTTAAACACGATTTTGTTAAATAAAGCAATTTCCAACTCCTACAAAAAAATAGTAGCGATGAAAGTATTAATAAATGGTTTAAAATGTTTAACTCCTAAGTATATGTTTTGATATTAATTTAGAACAATATAAAGCAGATTTAAAAAAAATCTGTTTCTATCAGATTATGCACATTTAAACAATAAGTGGCTCAGGCAAAATAAGTCATTTTAATGTCATCTGTGATAGATTTTCCTTGACAGCTACTGTAAATTACAATTACACTGCTTCTCTCTCCACTTGAAAGTAAGCATTGCAATAAATTATCTTTTATTTCAATCCATCATGTCTGCTTTCAGAAACAGAGAACCTCAAATAAAAGTTCAGCACTATTGTAAGAAAAATACAGTAATTTGTGTTCCAGTTTGAAACTAAAATGTACCTTTCTTTCAAAAAACAATTGTTGGCTTTCAAAAATATTACTAATTATACCTCAACATTTATTGTCATTATAGGGAATCCCTGAACCTGTGCATTCCCTCAGTCTAGGATTACTATTTAAGAAGAAAACACTTGAATATTTTTCCTGTAGAATTTCATGATTTCTCAAATTAGACACTATGGTACTATTCAAAATAGATATTTTTATCACCAGTAAATATAGTTTAGGCTGATGCTGCTTTCAGTACATTTTTTTAAAAAGCAAATATGCCATTCAGTGGCCATTCTGCTAACAGTATATCTAAGAAAAATGTGATTACTTGTAATTAAAAAAAAAAATCCGATCCCTACATAAGAACACAATTATCATAGGGCTGTTATGTGTTTCTCAAGTGTGTTCACTGACAAGAATTGTAAGACAGATTGGTTTAGCAACTTCAGCCATTCATGTCATGCTGCTCTGCAGGACTGGTTTTGATAAAGTTTCATCCCTGAGGAGAGAAGCTGGCTCTGTGGGAGAAACATTCCTGGCTGAGAATCAGTTCACCGGGATGCTCATCCTGGGTAGCAAAGCAGTCTGTGCCATCTTGTCTGATCAGTCAAATTCTTTCTTCCATTGTACCATCAGAGAACCCAGAGAAGCAGTTGCTATCAGTGCTGAAAATAGGATTTGTGTCACTTTTTTTTCTTCAGTGAGTGCTAAGAATACTAGACCAGACCTACCTTGAGGAAAAAGTGACAAAATTTGGTAAAAGGAAAAGAAAATGCTCCTTTAGATGCTTCTGGAGGCTATCTGCACAGGGCAGCCACCTAAGGAAATTCTTTCAACCTGCTTTTCAGCTTCTTAACAGCAGGGATTTATCACCCAAGAGCTCCGTTCAGGGGAGGCTTGAGTACTGGGGAGAGCTTTGTAGAGTTGGTCTTGCCTGTTCCTGCTTTGTGGCAGTTTCCGTTCGGCTGCTGACAGGACAGCAGTGCCTGTCTCCACACTTATCCCTCCTTTCAGAGAATTGGCTGTTGTCTGGCAACATGGGAAGAGGATGCTCAGATGGCAACTGATACCTGTCTCTCCTGTCTCTGCTCTCAGAAGCACAATACCACCACAGGAGAGGCTCTGGCAATGTGTTTAGGTGGATAGTCTGGCCCTTAGTGATGTTCCTTTACCAGCTTGGCCACTTCTGATCCATCCCAGTGCCAGACACTTTGCCTGACTTTGCCGCAAGCAAAAGAAGAGCAGCACTGCAGGCACTCTTGACTCCGCAGCCACTGGGCTGGAACACACGGCAACAAAACATAAAATCAAGTACTGGGCTCACTAAATGATTGAGCTTTTAATCCTGCCCAATTCACCTCTGCCCAAGCATGCAACGTGGCTCAAAGAATAATGTCTGTGATGATAAATGTTGTCAATAAGTATTTTTAGCAATGATTATTATGAAGAAACTTCTTTTTTTCTCTTCATGCTGTCTGTGTGGTGTGGCTCTGCTGCCCCGGCCTTTGCTCTGGAAATGCATACCCCATGGGTGAGGGGAAGTGGCAGACTGGCACGTCTTTTGCCACAGCAGATGCCAGGCAGCCCAGCTCAGCTATGCCAACTTCTGCCTCCTGCCTTTGCTGCTTTCCCACTTGCAACCAGGGCTCCTCCAGCTGCCTAAGCATGGACTGCCTGTCTACAAGAAGCATCTGATGAAGCTGGGGCTGCAATCTTGTAAGGTTGTCTTTCAGGAAAACTGGAATACAACCTTAAACAGCCACCCCTGATAGATCCTGAACTGGACAGTGCTCAACCAAAATATTGAAATGTTGTCAGCAGCAAATGGCAAATGTGTGCAAAAATGCTCCACTCCATGTCATCCTGATTTTTTAATCAGATTCCACAGTCTGGGAATCCTGGAGACCAGAGAGGCTAACCAAGACCAACAGTTCAGTTCACTCTCAGAGCTGTTTCAAAGTTACAGCCAACGCGTACATTTACAGAGTTACCTTTGCAAGTTGTAGTTTGGATTAGCAGCTTTGGCTTTTTACTGTAACTCCACAAGCAGGTAAGAGCTCACTGGGATTTTTTAAGTACTCCAAAGTAAAGCTAGTAGCTATGGAGAGAAATTCCCCATAGGTCCTTTTGAAAGACATGCAAATACTAAAACCAGATTGAAAGCAGCTGAGTTTCATACCTGCAGCTTGTTTCCTCCACAGGTTTTCTGTGTGACACTTCAGGTTTATTGACCACGTTACATTTTATGTAAAGAATACCAAGGCTCTGTGTGTAGACATTTTTAAGAGGGAAGGAGGAGGGGCATGGGTGTCTGTCGTGCAGATGTCAAAGCCCTATGAGTTCCAGGATCCCCTGTTTTGATCACAGACAGTAACCACTGAAGTACTGATGCCAACAGAATTGTTTTCAAGCTGTTTGGCAAGAAAGTGGCAGAATTCACCACTGAAATGCATGAGAACCACTTCTTTCACTGCATGAGGACAGGATACTGCCTTCACACTGCCTTCTGTGTGCCTGGCGCTCGTGTGCCTGCTGCCCAGCATGCAGCTGCTGCTGCTGCTACCCTCCTTGACAGCAGCTGAGTGCTGGGGCAAGAGCTTCTCCTGCCCAGTGGAGAGTATGTAGCCATGGTGCTCAGAAAAATAGCTGCACAGAAAAAAAAAAAAGCTTTCTGTCTTCCTACAGAAGATGGATTTTGCTGGTAGAAAAAATCCTCTAATAATACAAAACATCTCAAAAAATGACTGTGTTCTTTCAGGGATGCCATGTAAGGACATCAGCAAAGCTGAATATTTATTAGAATTGTTTCTGGTTTTGAAACAAGACTTGTAGAAGAAGGTGAAATAAAACTTTGTCACACGTTGCATGGATGTCTTTTCCCAATCTCACTTTAGAGAATCACTTCACCCATATGGGAATCATCATTTGCATTGCTCTTGGTCACGAGAGATCTTCCATTCGTTTTGTGTATGTTTCTGAGGAATCTGGCTTTCTAACTCATTGCTATTCCCTGTACTTCTTGCTTGACCTTCGGTATCATCATAGCCAGCGGGCCAGGTCTCTGACCCAGATGTGGTGGATGTGATAGAAAGGCAGGGAAGAAAAGTACTTTCCATCTCTAGTAGGACTTTTCACTGCATAATCCTTCATGATTTTTTCCAACATAAATGATGTATAAGGTAAAAGCCTGAATTTTGAAAAGAAACAGATGAAGCCCGAATTTCTAGCTTTATTGGTAACCCTCTTTGCCTAGTACTTTGGACTTTGGGGGCTGCTACACCTGAAATTTCCATTCTTCTCCAAAGTTAATAAAGAAATGTGGTGAGTCTTTGTGTCAGAGCAATGGGTAGGTAAAAGCTAATATACAAACCCTGTTAAAACATGCTCTAAGGTCTGAACACTTCAGCATTATTAACCATTGACCCAGCTCTACTCTCTCATTGCCATTTCGCTGTAGTGGAGCAGCATGTTCCTCAATTGCAATGGCATTAAATTCTGGGACTGTGACCCATGGGCACTGGAACCAGCACTGCAGGGTCTATGAAGCCTGGTGTGCAAAGGGATTACTTTGTACAGCAAGCTGAGGCCACTTTGCACCTGAATAAGAGCTACTCGGTGGGGTTTAACATGCTTTAATTTCTATAAGAGCTTACACCTTTATTTGAGTTTCTTAACTTTTTCACCTGTAGTGAAACTCTCAGAGAGCATTTGTTAGGGTGTAAATATAGGCAAACCTGAAGTTCTTAGTGCCTACCTTGATTCAAAATAAAAAAATGAAGCTTTTCATGTAAGTGAAATCTCTTCAGGCTAAGTACCTTCCTGTCTTGCTCCTGTTTGATTTTAGAAACAGTGTGGGGATGATATGCAGGGCCAGGAGTAGCTTCCTTGTCACTTCCAATCCATCTCCAGGTCTTCCCAAATCTCTACATTTTTCTGGCTTGTATGTGGGCAGCCCTCCTGTCTAAGCTGCCTCAAATCACTCCCTCCACCACTGCTTGAGTACAGACGGAGCCCAAGAGTGAAGCCTGTAGACATGGGGTGGCCCAGCAGCCAGAGGATATCCCATATACCTCCAGTCCTCCACTTTTTAGGAACTGAGATAGGAATTTGTTTTCTCAACTTGGGTAGGGATCAGTGGCCACCCATGGCCCTGCAGGCAGCTCTCAGAGATGCTACTCCCTGAGGCAGGCCATGACAGGCAGGGCAGATCTCCCAGGCAGAACTGAAATACTGTAAGATAAATTCATTAGAAACACATTGTTATTTAGTGTGAACATATTTGCTGGACTTTCAATACATTTTCATACTGAATGTTTGCAGTATTGTAAAATTAAGCAGTAGGGCTCTTAATTCTCTCTGTTGGCAACAAGAGCCTCCTCTCTTCAGGAAACCCAGTCCAAGCACTGGATCTGCACTTCAGGAGGACTCGGTAGAGGCTGAGGTTTAGTGGTGTGCTGGACCCTTGGCTGCCCAACTTGGCAACTTTAGCTGTGCTGTACCATGTTAAAATTAGTTCCCAGTGTGCCTGTGGAAAAGATTACCTTCCAAAAGACAGGGAGACGACACGCTACCATCTTGCTTAGACAGCAGGGCTGGGACAGGAGCTACCAGCCTCTGCTACCAGTCTCTGCTACCAGGAGTGTTACTGTGAAACCTAACAATGGCTCACCGGTGTTTGCTCCAGTGGCTGCTGTCTTTCGGAGCGGGTGTGAAGTGGTGACCCAGTGTCGGTGGCAATGCGGTGGTGAGGGCTGGGACCGTCTAGCAGAGGTGGTGGTCTGGGCACGCACCCTCACGGTGTCATTTTTGCCCCCGCAGCTCTGTGGCGCGGCGAGGTGGCTTCCAGGTCTGCCCCTTTTTCGTCGGCCACGGCATCGGGTCGTACTTCCACGGGCACCCCGAGGTGTGGCACCACGGTAAGCGGCCCCCGCAGCCAGACCCGCCTCCCCCCGCGCCGCTCCGCCGCCGGCGGTGAGGGGGAGAGGGAGGGCGGTAAAGCGAGCAGAGCCCCCACACACCCACGCACTCTGCCGGCTCAGGAGGGCGGGGGATTGCCGGGGGGGAGCTTTCCTCGCTGGGAAGCTGGAAGGCATCCCCGGCCTTGTTTTCTGAGAGTATTTTTGAGGACAAATCGCTCGTTAACGGAGTTCTCAGCGCAGCCGAGCCCCGCGGAGCGCCTTCCCCGCCGTGTCCCGCGGCCCCGCATCCCGCCCGCTCCCGAACCACGCCCGCGAAGTTTGTCACGGGGCAAAGAAAAATGTCTGCTGAAAATTAAAGCCCCCAGCCTGGACGGAGCCGCCGTCGGGGAGGTCCCACTGCGGCAGGGGTGGGATCGCTTTTGGCGGGTGCTCCGGCCTCATAGCAGGGCCCGGCGTGCACAGTACCTGCGAACCAAAAGGGGGTTTAAACAAAGTGCTGGTTGCGTTTCCTATTAGAAGAAGAAAAAAAAAAAGAGCCAAGATCCATAAACACGTTTTTATTTTCTTTTGTAGCCAATGACAGCGATTTGTTAATGGAAGAGGGGATGGCGTTCACAATAGGTTAGTAACTCTCTGCTATGGTTTTCTGTTAAAAAGCACCCACGGAGCAGCCCAGATCCGTTAAATTTCTCTATTAGGATATAGAAATAGCTGTGCAGACAGGAGGATGTTGGCGACGCTGACCCCTTAGGAAGCAGACTAAAGTATAATTTTTTTTTTAATTATAACTAAGGGACCATGTGGGTGAAACAGCTTTCAAATTGCAAGATTTAAAAAAATGGAATGTTTTTTACAAATCTTTCTAATACTTGACACGTGTTTTTGGCAAGGCAAAGACTCTGCCAGCACACTTGGGTTGAGGAGGGTGAGAAGGATTTGATCATGTCCTCGAAGCTGAGCAGCCTGGTGGCACTTAGTCATTCGCTGTCTGCCAGAGCTGCTGTTGGGTTTGGGGACTGCGGCGGCGGTAACCAGCCGGAGCCTCGCCCGGCACACTGATGGTGCTCACTTCCAATCGTGGAAAGCTGCTGGGGGAAAAACCCTCTTTCTCACTGTGTGGCTAAATGGCACGGCAATTAGAGGGAAATAAGAAAATTGTTGTTTTGCTGATTTAATGAACATTTTAAGCCTGTTTAAAAAATTCAAATATTTAAAACTATCTGCTGTTTATAAATGGTTGGCGCTTTGGTTATTATCCACGGGGTCTTAATTAAAGCTTGATTAAAATTCCCTGCTTTTACAAAAGGGAATGGGCAACTTCCTACCTTGATATTTCATCTTCCTTTTTAGTTCACATTTCAGTGTGGCAAGAGAGTGCCAGCCTAGGGAGGACAGGACCTGTGTGGACAGGGACCTGCTGGGACATCCCCCCTCCTTTCTTGCTTGTTTCACAATCCACGCAGGAGTGCAACTAACTTTAGAATACATTTTGGTTTTCTTGCTGCAGAGCCAATAATAATGGAAGGATCCCCCGAATTTAAGATTCTGAAGGATAAATGGACGGCAATTTCTGTAGACAATAAAAGGTGCCTGATTTTATTTTTTGTTATTTCCTAAGCCATGGAACTCATCACTGACAGACAAAAAAACCCAAACGGGTGAGTTTTCATGCGTGGTGGATGCATTTACCCCGTAATAACTGCTAAATGTGCATTTCAGATCAGCACAATTTGAACATACCGTTGTGATTACCTCAGAAGGAGCAGAAATCCTCACTAGACTGGTGGAAGAAACCTAAAGATGGAGCAAGGAGTGGAGGGACTTGCTGTACTTCTGGGATTTCCAGTTTCACTCAGGACAGAGAAGAGGTTTCTGTAATTTCTCGGGGGTATGGGTGCTGTGTGAGTCACTGCAGGGGACAGAAAAAGCAGCTTGAGGGGTCGACTCTGGACATAGTCCTTTCTGTGTGTTACCTGGTGAGTATTTAATAAAAGTCCCTTGGTTTGTTTGTGACCCTTGCAGCAGCCATGCACAGTCTGCAAGTGCAAAGGTTTGGGTTATTTGGAGTGAAGGACAGAGAGCGGGTCCTCTCTCTTCCAAATCCTATGTGCGACAAACAGGTATCAGATGACACAGTCTTTGTGCAGCTGAGAGGACAGAGAAACGTAGTATTTTCCCTTTATAGCTGAGCTGTGGAGTCAATTTGTCTTCACTGCGATTAGCACAGTGCTGTTTCCCAGGCTGTAACTTCTACTAGGATGGAAAAAAGTTTCACGAGGGTGTCAGGCAGAGGCAGCAGCCTCTTCCCCGCATCCTTCCCAGCAGCAATCCCCCCCCTTCTTGCCTCTTTTTACACAGCACAAAAAAATGATTAAAAATGAGATGCGAAGCACACCTCTCTGGGGATCAATAATTGCCCTGCTTGAAGAATTAGCTGGTTTGGGGTAATCACTGCTCTGCGGTGCCCACGTTAGTTAAGGGAAAGGCACTCTGCAGTTTAAGCATTTTATGGAAACAGAGGAGATGTGGGTCTCTCTCGACCCCATGCTCTCTGTGGTCCTGTCCTGGGCCTGCGGGGGGTGCAGGGTTGGATTTGCAATTTAGGCAGTTGCTGACCACCCTGTCAGGCCAGATGGGTCTGGCATTGGAACTTGGAGGCTATGAGAGCAGGACCTGGCCCTATGAAATGCAGGATAGTGTTGGAGATAAATGACTTCCAGAAGTTCCCCAAGCTCAAAGCAGCAGCAGTGGGGTTTGGTACAAATAATTTGCTCCCCATTGCAGGGGGATGCGGTCCTGTGCTGAGGGCTGGCCTCAGCACATTCAGGCAAGCAGGGCAGCTCAGCACCGGCTCCCTCAGTGGTCCTGGGCAGAAGTAAGCCTCTTTCTTACAGCTTTACACGGCTGTTTGCTTTCACTCAAGTACAGCTAGCTCTCAGCTCTAATAGTTTCTAACAGCACCCTTTCAAAAAACGGGGACCCCCCTCCCTGAACACAGCTAACGCCGCAGGGCAGCCGCTCAGCGTTGTCCTCCCCAAGAGGAGCATGAAAGGCCATAAAACGTGCAAAACAAACGATGCAGCCAAGTTTACAAACACACAGAGATTAAACCGCAAGCGACCCTCGGCACTGCCCGGAGGGGGATGTATTTTGTTCGCTTACATTCCGTCGCGTTTCCCCCTCCGCGGGGCACTGGGGGCAGCTTGTGTCCCGCGCATCCCAGAGGCATTCCAGGGACGCCTCCCGTGGATTTTGGCCAAGCCCGGAGCACCTGGATGGCACCACAGGTGCCAAGCTTCTCACCATCCTCTGCCCCTCTGCCTCCTGTCCTGCGCTCACCGCGGCGTGGAGTGAGACGGGAACGGGGCAGCCGGGAGGGGGAACCTCCTTCAGCCCAGCATAAGGGGACTGCTGGCAGCTCCTGGTAATCGCTGTTCACCCCAGAGTCCCTCAGGTAACTCTGGGGGGACTGCAGGTTTTACCGTCGGCTGCAGAGCGGTGGCGGCCAGGCGGAGGCATTGATGGCACACGTTTGTAATCCTAATTATGAACGAGACTAAAGAGATGTGTCGGCTGTGTGGGGACAGCCAGCGCCTCGCACAGACCCGTCACGCAGGAAGTCTTGCCGGGCCAGCACGGTGAGAGCCCCGATGTGGCAATCGCGGGTCAGGGCGTCCCGCGGCCCCTTCGCACCCGCTGAAGCCGCGCTACCCGAGGCCGGCGATGCGCGGAGGGGCAGCGGCCCCGCTCCGGAGCATGGGTGTGAGCAGAACCCCACCGACCGGTCCGCGGGGTTTTGGCGGGGCCGGCGGGATTGTGGTTCGCCTCGGGACTGCCTGCGCCCGGCCGGCCGGAGGAGGTGACGGCAGACCCTGCGGACACGGAGCAGCCTCCCCTCCCTGGAGCCGTCGGGCTGAGGCCGGCGAAGGTGCCGGAGCTGCCCGGGCGCCCCGTCCCCTCCGCGGGCAAGCGCCCAAACCCTCCTCGGGGCGTCACTTACATGACTGGGGGGCAGAGCCGGCTGCCAGGGGACACCGTGTGTGTGGGGACACACCGCCATTGCCCGTTTCGCACCAAGCCTCGGAGAGTTTGTGAGAATGAACTTAGCGTATCGCGAGCAAAGCAAAAAAAATAAAACAATAAATAAAAAAATGGAGGGAAAGAGGAAGTAAGAGAGGCATCAGGAGACGAGCAATTAAAACCGACAGAGCCACTAATGAAAGGGGGGGGAAAAAAGTCAGGAACAGAGGGGCTCGGTTGTGCCAGCTTTGCACAGTCAGGAGCCGACTGCTTCACGGAGCGTCGCTGCCCGGAGGAGTCTGAACACCGTGCGGGCGCTGCTGGGGGTGCCCCAGCCCCGCTGCCGGCGCTAATACCTCTAACGACATCAACGCCGCGATTTGTTTTGAATGTTCACTTTTATTGGTGTTCTCCCTTTGCCAAAATGTGCTCGATTACATAGATGTGGTGCCGTGATAACTGCGCACCCTAGACAGCCTAGGTGTAACCGGGAAAGTTCAGCCCAGGCCAGATCAAATCCCAGGCTGTTTAATGCTGGAAGGCTGCATGTTGCTATTAGTGTTAAATATATGGCTAATTATGCGTATGAAAATTAAACATCAGTGTTATGCTAATGGGGCCGCCTTCAGCTGTGGATCAGAGCACTTGAGACTAGCATTTAATCAAATGAATCAGTAACTAATACATCTGCACGTGTGAACTTTCACAAGATCATTTTCCTGTTACAGTCACACCGCAGAATTATGAAAGAAATAATTATCAACACTTTCTAATTATCTAGCAAAGTAATTTGGGATTCATCGTGGGCTTTCTGGGGAGGATCTCCCAAGTCCCACCTCATTTACCTCTCACGCGTGCGGAAGTTTTCATTTTAAGCTCAAACGCGCCGTTGGCCCCTTTTACGGCGATTTTGTTTGGTTAGATTGGGTTTTTTCCCTTTAAAACAATAACGACAGGAGCCGGGCGGCGCGATCCGGAGGCGCGGGCGGCGCTGGGACCCGCGGGCCGGGGCCGAGAAGCCCCTGAGCGCCCGCGCAGCGTGTCCGGCCGGGCGGGCGGGGGCCGCTCGCTTTGCCCGCGGGTCCCGCCGGAGAGGGGCAGGAGCGGCGGAACCGCCGCAGCCCGGCGGCGCCGGCGGAGCGCGGCCGCTGCCCCTCCGCGCCGCCTGCGCGGCGAGGGGCGGGGAAGGGCGGAGGGGGTTGCGCTGCCTTCCGCCGAGCTGCGGACCGGCGCCCTCGGGAGCGGGCGGCCGGGAGCGGGCGGCCGGCGATGGAGCGGGTCCCTGGCGGCTCGTTGCCCGGGTCCGGGCGGGCGCGGGGCTCGGTGCCGTCGGGCGGCCGCGCTCGGGGACGCGCCGCCAGACCCGCGCTCCGCGCTCACCGCGGTCCGGTCGAGCCCCGAGCGCCAGGGACCAATCCAAAGCGATTATGCAAGACGGCGGACCAATCAGCTCCGCCGTCTCATGAATATTCATAGACTTGGCTGAGTCAAAGCTTTTAGGCGAGTTTGTGTAGATCTACAGCATCATGCTTAGACTTTTCAAAGAGACAAACTCCATTTTCTTATGAATGGAAAGTGAAAAACCCTGTTCCGCTTAAATTGGGTTCTTTCCTGTCCTGAGAAACACAACAGACCCCAAAAAGGCAAGCTGAAGAGAGAACACACACACAGACCAAGCGACAAGAAATGACCATGACCACCATGCCAGAGAGTCTAAATAGCCCCGTCTCAGGGAAGGCTGTCTTTATGGAGTTTGGGCCGCCCAGCCAGCAAATGTCTCCTTCTCCCATGTCCCACGGACACTATTCCATGCACTGTTTACACTCCGCGGGCCACTCTCAGCCTGACAGCTCGTACAGCACAGCTTCGTCCTTCTCCCGACCGCTGGGCTACCCCTATGTGAACTCGGTCAGCAGCCACTCGACCAACCCCTACATCAGTTCAGTGCAGTCCTACCCCAACAGCTCCAGCCTGACTCAGACCCGGTTAGAGGAGACAGGTAGGTGCACTCGGCTTTGGGGAGAGGGGAAGGGGGGAGGGAAAGCAAGGAGGGAGGAAGGGTGCTTGTATTAAAAAAAAAAAAAACTATGGGGGGAAAAAAATAAATTAAATTACAAAATATTAGTCAAGAGAAGCTGAGGATCACAGGGGACCAATACACAGAGTACACAATGCCTGACTGGAAAAGAAACCAACCCAGATGTGCACGTATTAGTCTTCGTAATTATTTATTGCGTAGTGCTATAAACAATGTATGCAATTAAGGGTAATTAAACCTAAACTGCAGCCTGTAAAAATAGCAAACTTTCTCTGGGAAGAAGCCTGGGCTGCCATAATCGCCCGGAGCCTTTGTTAGCGTTACTCGAGCTTCACTTTTCTTCCTTCTCATTATTGTTATTGTTGATGTTGTTGCTGTTATTGTTGCTGCTGCTGCTATTACTGTTACTGCTATTATTGCTATTGCTGCTATTATTATTATTTATTCTGCATCGTTTGTTGTTCATAGGGGCCGAATCGGAGAAAAGCACTGTGGTAGAAGGAGGGGAAGTTCGCTTTAATGGGAAAGGGAAAAAAATCCGCAAACCCAGGACTATTTACTCCAGTTTGCAGCTACAGGCTTTGAACAGGAGGTTCCAGCAGACTCAGTACCTGGCTCTCCCTGAAAGAGCCGAGCTCGCAGCATCTCTGGGACTCACCCAGACCCAGGTACAGCGCCAACTAAGCCGGGCCTTCTCCCGTGTCCCCTCCCTGTCCCCACAGCCGGCGTGGGAGACCTCACGCGTAATGCAGACGGGTCACAGCCGCGGGCAACGGGGGCCGGCGCGACGCCTGTCCCGCCGCGGAGGCGCACCCGGTGCGCGGAGGCCCCCGCGGGGCCCGCCGGGGTTGGCGAGGGTGTCTTATTCGGTGGTTTGCCATCACAAAATAACACAGCAGCCACGGGGGGAATAAGGGAGAGAAGCTGGGGGGCCGCTGGTTGCGGGGATCCGTCGGATCCCAGAGGGATGGGGGGATGCTGGACCGTACCGAGGGATGCTGAGCCCTGCCCCATTCCCGTTCGCAGGTGAAGATTTGGTTTCAGAACAAGCGTTCCAAATTCAAGAAGCTGATGAAGCAAGGAGGGGCCACCCTGGAGAGCAGCGCCTTGACCAACGGCAGGGCTCTCTCGGGCAGCTCGCCACCCGTGCCCCCAGTGTGGAATACCACCTCCGCCTCCGGTAAGGCCTCGTCGGGGACCCCGGGCACCTATATCCCCAGCTACACGTCGTGGTATCCTTCGGCCCACCAAGAAGCTATGCAGCAGCCGCAACTGATGTGATTATAAATACGTTTTCCCCTAATGCAAGCACTGTCCGTCCCAAAAAGAAATAAAATTATCACGGAAAAAAAAATTAAGTAAAATAAAAGGAAAGGGGAAAAAAATCTAAAAGAGGGGGGAAGAGAGAGAGAGAGGAAAAAAATACAAAAGAAACCCAAGCAAACAAACAAACAGGAGGTCTCTTGCCCATCCAGCCATTAGGACGCTGCACGGTAGCTCGGTGCAGGAGAGCACAGATGTGATGCGGGCCGGTTCCCACCGCTGACAGCTGACGGAGCGGCCCTGAGCACCGCACAACAGCCTGGGAGCAGAGCGAGCGCCGGCCGCGGCTTTGTGGGACAATCAGAAAAAGATGTTGGGGGGGAGGAAAGCCCTCTCCTCTGTCCTGTCTGTCTGTCTGTGTCTGTTGAAATGTAGGTCATTTATTTACTACCCCGATCTGACGGTCTCTTCAATTGCAAGAGGGAAGGAAGCTGTACAATTTACCAGAGCTTCTTTCCCTCGACATTTTCTGTACCTTTCACTATCCATCTGTATATTTTTTGTTGTTGTTAAAAGGGGAAGACAGGGGTTTTATTTATTGATTTAAATTACCACTATGAGAGTGCTAGAAACAAACTCAGCTTGCTGAGTGCACTGCTCGGACGCACAATTTAAACGAAACCACAGACGGTCCGTCGTCCCGTTCCCCCCGCCCCTCCTCGAATAAATCACCACGAGGGAAGGATGCGATTTTAACTTTGACGATAACTTTTATACTTCGCTGGTGTGGAGAGGTTTGGTCCGAATGATTTGCATTTCTCGCGTATTTAACAAAGGAAATAAATGCACATTATTTGGTACTCTGAAGTGGAATCGCAGCAGCTGCCGAGCGCTTTGCTGAGGTGAAGCAAGGCGCGGAGGACGGAACGAGAGCCCCGAGGGAGGCGGTGACGGGGGGGACCCGCCGGGAGGGTGGGCAAGCGCACCCGCACAGTCCCGGCGCGGCCTCCCCGCGCAAAGCCGGCCCAAAGTCGAAATGCACAAACCGACGTGCAGGAGCTACTCACTGTACATATTTTATTCTTTATTATTATTATTATTGTTCTGTAAACATGTTGCACAAATTTAGCCTTTTTTAATTATTATTTCTGTTCTGTTTCGTGTGGCTGTAAAACATGATGCTTTGTGTACTGAGATCTTGACATTTTACTTGTGAAAGTCGGAAGATGTGATAAACTGAGCTCGGCTGTGTTTAGTGTTCTATATGTCAAAGTTTAGTTTTATATTGAGAATGTTAACTTATTGCTTTGTATCTGGGGGAGGAAATGGAAAAAAACCACACAAATCTTTGTACATAAGTTATAAAGTTTCTTTGAGACAGTAAAATTATGGTTTGGAAAAAGAGACACTCGTGCTCCCTGTCTCGTAGCGCAGCCGGGAGCGGGGCCTGGGCCAGGCTCCGCGCTCCGCGGCGAGACGGCGGTGGCCGTAACCGGGAGGTGACGCAGAGTAAGGGGGTCGACGCGCCCCGGACAGGGCAGCGTGTCCCCTTGCGCCCCACCGAACCGAGTTAGGCGGCGGCGGCCGCCGCGAGGGGCTGCGGGACCCTCAGCCGGGGGATCACTCCGGGCCGAGGGGGATCCGGGAACAGTTCCTGGGACGGGAGAGGGATGCGGACAGGCCGGGACAGCCCCGGCCCCCGGCCCGACAGCCGAGCCAGCTGCCTATCCCGTCGGCGGCGAGGCCGTGCCGCTGTCACCGCTCTCCCCCCGCGCCGGGCTCAGCCCGGGCCGCTGCTGGGGTCAGCAAAGCGCTGCAGAGCGGAGGGAACCGGGAGCGGCGGGGCTGGGCCGGCTGGCCGTGCGCGTCTCTGCGCGCAGGTTCCGCGGCGGATCGGCCGTGCAGCCCCGCGGGCGATGCTCACCCACCCCGAAAGACGCACCCACTCCCCACTGCGCGGGGCCGGAGCGCAGCCGACGCGCGGCAGCGCAGCACCCGCCCTGGCGCGCACCCGCGGCGCCGTGGCCCGCGGGGTGTTGGATCCGACCTGGAAAACGCTCATCATCTTTGCATTTCCCGCGGTGCCACGGCCCGAGCCCGGACCCGATCGGCCCGAAGCCCCGAGCGGAATCGGAAGGCTCCGCGTCCCCGCAGCACCGCAGGATCCGCGCAGTTCCCGCGGCGGCTCAGCCGGAGACTACAAATGCCTTTAACCGGACAGGACCGGGGTGGTCAAGCAGCTCGGAGCGTTTTAAAGATATATTAGCTTCTTCTAATTCAATAACGTCTTGCTAACAGTTTAAATAGAGAAATTATTAGTTTTCTCTCAGCGAGGCGGTCTTGAGTTAGAGGCTATTATAATTGTACATTTGAAAATGTTAATCTCAATACAGGCCTAATTAATTCTGCCTTGTTGCTGACAAGTAGTTCATCAAATATCTGATTCGAAGATTTTCATAATGAGGATATTAATTAAACTATGAATAATCCAAAGGTGCTTATATTGAAACAATACCTCATTACAATGATTAAGTCCTGATTTCGAATATTATACCTTTACCAATTGTCACCCGGCAAACACAACCTTATGGATGAGTCTGTAAATGGCAAAATGTAATTTTGGGATATATTTTTTCCTTGTTGGGGAAAAAAAAAAAAGTGCCCCTCATTTTCAAACACTTCTGAAATAGGTTACACACAGCTTAATGATGATCAAAATGACTCTTTTCTGCAAAAAAAGACCCCAAAGTGCGCGTACAGCTGCAAACCCAAGAGGGTCAGCATCATTTCACTGTATTCTCTTCTTGATTACAAGCCGAGCCCATCAAACACAACATAATTACAGTAATTTCAGGTTTATTTATTCTAATGCAGTTTCCCCATCTCTCTGGTAATTATGAGCAATTTTTTCGCCCAGGGAATCTTTTTGCATTAACAAAAGAGATAACGCACTGAAAGCCAAATTTGCTGTGCATTGAGAAAAGCGAAGAAAAAAAAAATAAAATAGGTGCGAGCTGCCATCTCTGCAATTCTCCTATACTGGAGCTCTGCAAATTGCTTGCAGGTGTATGGAGCAGAGCTGTCAATAGGAAGGGGCTTCCAAATTAGCAAATGCACAATGTTGAAGTAATGAAGACAGACTTAGCAAAATTGCCAAACAACAGATACCTCTTTAATATCTTCCACCCAAAAAGAAAAAGGAAAAAAAAATCCCCTTGGAGTGTCCCTGCGAACCCCTTTCAATGGCTGGGGATGTTGTACATATGTCAATCTAATTGCAGAGCACAGAGCGGCCCCTGAAACTAGAAAAAAAATCAAATATCAGAGCCCGTTTGCGTTCCGAATTTGCTCCCTTCGTTTGACAGAGGGGGATAAGAAATTCCCGCCGCCGGTCTCTCCGCTCTTCCCGCCGCCGCCCACCTGCCCCGCTCTCGCCGCCACCGCCGCTCTCATGCCCGTGCAAAAGTGCCATGTCCCCTGGGCGTCGGCGCCTTCCCCTCCCGGCTCCCGGCTGGGGACCGGGCAGTAACGCACCCCTCCGCAAGGAACCGACAAACGCGCACCACAAAACCACCGCCGAAAACGAGCGCTCCCCGGCGCCGCAGCCCCCGGCACCACGGCGGTCCCGGGAGGGAGTGTCCCCGCGCCGCCCCCGAGCCGCTCTGCCCGCGCTGGCTCCGCGGCTGGCGCGGCTCGGCCCGCGGGATGCCCCGGCTCGGCCCGCGGGATGCCCCGGTGCGACCCGCGGGATGCCCCGGCGCGGCTCTGCGCGGCAGCCCGGCCGCCCGGCACGCCGTCCCCGCTCCCGTTCCTCGCCCTGGTGCCGCCGGCGGGAAGTTCTGCAGGGAGACTGGGCCGGTGGAGCCGTCGCCGGTGCTTCCCCCCTCTCGCGGCCCGCGCGGGGCATCCATCCACGTCGCGCCCCGTGCACTCACCTACCCCCGCGAGAAAGGAGCCTGTGTCGCCACCCTTACCTTCCGCCTCAGTCCCTGAGGCTCTGGGCACAAGTCTTTGCTTTACAACAAACCAAAGGACCGAACGCGGCTTTTTGCTACGAAAGTTAGAGGAGCGAGAGAGTGTGTGAGAGAGGGAGAGGATAGGGGAGGGAGAAAGAAAGCAAAAAAAAAATGAAGCCGAGCACAATAATAATATCCTGAGAGTGCAAATGTGGATTGAGATCCCCCAGAGATGCACATGCCTCTGAGCGCAGCAGCCTTTTTGCAGCTCTGCTCTTGCAGAATATGACTGAAATTTTCTGCTATATAGCCTCTGTCTTTATAGCTGATGAAAAAAATTGCAGATTATTAGCATAAATGTTTACTCTTCATTACGCTGATGACATTGTGCACTCGAGATCTTGGTAATCTTTGGGAAAATTATGAGTAATTTTTAAAAATTTTAAAGCAGCAGCAGTTACCATGCAATTCAGGCTAATTCTGCGTAGGCTCCGAACGGATATAATTATCGAGGAGTCAAGATGTTATGCTAAAAACTATGCATTGATATTCCCATTTATTATGTACATACAACTTTGACAATGTTGATGCTTGAAATAGCAGGAAATTGTCTTGCGCAAAAATTACAGTCCATATTAGGACATGTGAAATTGCGAAGAATTATATAGTAATTGCAGGCTTTCAGATGGGAGAGCCAGAATGCTCAAACTAGTGCAAATGTGGATAAAATTACAGATCAGAGCAAAAATTAGGGAAAAAAAGGGGTCTGGGATTTTTCAAGTTGGCTATAGGATTCCGGAAGTGTCTAATGCCACATGATTGCTTCAGCTTTAGGGGAGACATTCATGCCTCAAATAACTCCTTTTGCCAGAGCCGCTTTAATTGAATTTCTCGTGCTTTCTCTTTTCACCGGGCAAATGAGTAAATTGCCTCCCAACGGTACAAGCCCGGCCGGCCCCGCCCGTGCACCGAGGAGGCAGGGGTGCCTCTCGCCCGGGCGGCTGCCAGGCCGCCCCCCCGGACAGGGCTGGCCGCGGAGCTGTCACTTACCCCGGCCGCCCCCTCGGGACCGGCCCCGCTCAGCCGCTCCCGCGGGGAGCCGAGCCCGGGCCCGACGGGGGGGGCCCTCGGAGCTGGGACGTGGGGTGGAATCGTCCCGACCCCCCACCAGGCTCCCTTCCTCGCTTCCCAGCGCTCCTCGGAGTGCTGGGGAGGCCGGGGCAGCTGTCGCCCCTGGATTATCCGATTCCCCGCGGCTCTGCCCGGCCCCGGGCGGCCGAATCCCGCGTCACTGTGTCTTGTGCGAGGGCTCATGGTTCTCAGAGCCTGCCCTATCTATCGGACAGATAGATCCTGTCCCATCTGTCGGACAGGAAAAGAGAAGAAGAAAGCAGATTACAAACATACACATATCTATACGTATGCATCTGCGGTACGCGCGGAGCTGAAGCGCGCCCCTGCCTTCGCCGACCCCAGCACGGTGTGAGCTGCATTTAGGATGTGAGCAGTGGGCGAAATGAGAAGGCTAGAAGGGCTCAGGGAGATACGGGGATGCTGAAACACGGAAAACCCATCGCATACACCAGGTACAGACAGCCCAGAGAGAACCGCTGCTAGCAGACAGCAAATAAATAGTAATAAATATATAATAAAATACTAAATAACTAAATAGCAGAAAGAAAGCGCGGAGGCCCCCGTCCTGGGTGCGGTGTGCTTTGCTCCCCGACCGCTGACAAGCGTCCCCCGCTGGGTAGGTCCCCGTCCCGGGGACCCCACGCTGCTGTCGACATCCTGCCCAACCCCACGGGGCCAGGCAACACACCGCACAGCACTGCTGCGTCGGACTGGAGACGCTGGGCGCAGGTGTTTGCGGGGAACTTTATTTAACTGAGAAAAGCGTCTGTAAAAACGACGGGGCGGGGAACGGGAAGGGAACCGTCTCCGTCTCAGCCCGCGCCCACGGTCTCCTCGTGCATCTCGGACGATCGGTTTAGCAAAACTTGTCACCGGCCAAAGGGGTGTATCCCACATCCCCCCATCCTCCCTCCGCCGGGGTCCGCGGAAACACCGCGCTGCTGGGGACACAGCCCCTGTCGCCACGTGTGCCGCCCCTCTCCACGCCCGCCGCCCCGACGGTTCGCCGCACGCCAGCGGGGAACCTTTGTCCCCCGGCCCGAGTCGGGGCTGAGGTCTCCCCGCGGCCGGCGGGAAGGTGACGGAGGGGAGAGATGCGGCCGGCCCCGCTGCTTCCTGGGGCGGCTCTGGACTCTCTTCCGCGTCCTCGCCGCCGGGTCAGCGCCGGGACCGGAGGGCAGCTGCCGCTTCCCCCTTTGTCTCTCCCGCTCCCTCCTCTCGCTTCCTTTGCACCCGACTTCCAACACCCCCCCTTCATTCTTCTCTCTTCCTCACTCCTCCTTCGACCCCCGCCTTCTCTCGCCCCCAAGCTTTCCCCAGGCTCTCAGGAGCAATCTGCCCTCCCGCCTCCCCCACTCCTCCCGACGTGTCTCCTGTGGGGCCGCCCCCCTCCGCCTTCCCCGGCCCCGCCCGAGCTCCTCATGCCAAGGCCTGTCGGAAGAGTCTCGTCCAGGCTGCGCATTCCCTACCCCGGGCAAGCTAGTCCGGGCCTCTTCATCATCTTGTCTGCAGCGGGATCTTCCTCACGGCTCTGTCTCCCGCTGCCTCCACCTCCAAGGATGGTGGGGCGACAAGGGCCAGAGACTCCCCCTCCCACCCGTTTTTGCTTCTTCCAGCACTAGGATCTCTAGGGATGCAGCCCGAAGGGATACACCCCTCAGGGTCACAGCTTGGAAGGGCACAGCTGGAAGGTGGGCATCCCTAGAGGTGGCAGCCCCGAAGGGTGCAGCCGAGGTCATAAAGTGAGGGTTCAACTCAGAGGGGTGCAGGGAATGGAATGGAGTGGAATGGAGCATTCCAGCGGGCTACATCGGGGAGGGGTCCACCCCTCGAGGGATACATCTCAGAAAGGTGCAACTGGGAGGGAGTGCTGCCTGAAAAAGAGTTAAGCCTGGAGGGATCCTATCCTCATGGGGTACATCCCAGAGGAGCTATGAGGGCTGAAGGCTGGGGGGGCTGCATCCCAGAGGGGAACATCCTAAGGGGTCCAGTCCTCCAGGGACACATCTCGGAGAGGTCCAGTCGGTGCCTCCGGCCCTCGAAGAGCCACAGAGCAGCTCGGGGGCAGCCATCAGCTCTGGCTCAAGCAAAGCTCCCACGCAGGCTGCTGGCCTGAGTGCCCCAGCCGGAGGGACACAGCGAAATATCTCTGGGGCAGGGCTGCGCCGGGGGACCAGCTCCAGGAGTACTGAGGTCCTTGGACACGTCCCTGCCCCAAACCCCTCCGGACCGTCTGGGAAGCTGGGAAACGGCAGGACTCTGTCCCGGGTGAAATGTCGCTGGCGCCAGCAGGCGGGGGAGGGGAGAGGGAGGGCGGCTCTAGGCTGCTGCAGGCAGCGCTGAGTGATTCATGGCCTCGCCGAGAAGACTGGCAGGGGCGAGATTTTATTGTAGATGAGAAAAGGGGGAAGAAGGGGGGAAGTTGCACGTTTGCGGCAACAGTTGCAACGGGGAGGGGGTGGAGGGGACGCAGCGAACGCCCGAGTCCGGATCGACACCCCCAACTACTCCCATCCCCAAATAAACTCAGCGTGGGCACCATGGAAACAATAATTTATTTAAATAATCTCTGCTGATTGTAAAAGAAACATTAAAGAGTGTTTAAGTTTTCCATAATAAATAACAAAAAATACCCTGTTTTTTTTTCCCCCCACGATCCTAGACATCAAACGGCGCAAGGGAAGGGTTAGTGGCAAGGTTGCCGGCGGGGCGGTGGAGGCGAGGGCTCGCCGCGGCTCGGCGCCCGACCCGGGGAAGCCCCGTCGGGGCACGAAACCCGCCCGGAGGCAGCGCACGGGCGGGAGCCGCGCCGGCACCGCCATCTGAGACCAGTCCCCACCCCCGCCGGACGATTTCGTTCACGGCTAAAAAGGATACCTTAAACACTGGGGGCTTTTGTTTCAAATCTACATATAAAAATTATTTATCTTTTTTTTATCGTTTTATTTTTTAATCCCCAACATCGGGGTGAGGTTATCCGCAAAGGCACCTATCAATTTTAAAAAAATAAAAAATAAAGTTAACCAGAGTTCTGCACCGGTAGATTGATGAAATGCCGGGGGAGAGGACGAAGAAGGACGAAGGGAAGGACGTGGGTACTTATTCCGCAGTGTGGTTGTTTTGGCGGCGGGAGGGCGGACCCACGGGGCTGAACGCACACGGGGTCCGCCGCTGGCGGCAACGGGGCGGGACGGGGAACGGAGCGGTTCCTCTCCGCCGGAACGGCCGGAGCCAGGTTTCACCAAAACACCAGTGGCGGCACCTCTGTGCCCCGCGGCTGCCGGACGCGACCCGCGGGCTCAAGTCTCTGCAGCGCCTAGAAGATGCTACCGCCGCCGTGGTGGTGCGGGGGCTGCGCCGGCTGCGGGAGGGGAGCGGCCGCTGGCAGATGCGCCGGGCCGCCGGGCGCCGGCGGGTACCACGAGTAGTTACCGAGGAAGGCGGCGGCGGGGCTGGGACTGGCGGTGCCGGCGCCGCCCGCCGTGCGCGGGTGCGGAGCAAAGTCCCAGGCGGGGGGCGAGGAGGGGGACGGCGGCGAAGCACTGCGGCGGGGAGGTGGCTCCGCTGGGATCTCTCCGCTCTTCCACATCTTCTTGAACTTGGAGCGGCGGTTCTGAAACCAGATCTTCACCTGGGGAGAAAGAGAGGATCAGGCGTCCGCAGCCTCTGCGGCGCCGTCCCGGCGCCCGGGTCGCCCGCGGCGGGGCAGGGATGCGCAGGTTTCGCAGGCCCGAGCAGTCTCGGCACTGCCTCGGCGGCGCTACCGCTTCGCCCGCACTCCCGCCCCTGGACCATCGAGGCGCCGTGGGCCGGCCTCTCTCCGAACCCCGCGGAGGGCGAACGGTTACCGAGGGGCGAGACGCGCCCGTGGCCCCGCGGCGGGAGAGCCCTACCTGCGTCTGTGTGAGGCCGAGGGAGGCCGCCAGCTCCGCTCTCTCGGGCAGGGCGAGGTACTGGGTTTTCTGGAAGCGCCGCTGCAGAGCGGCCAGCTGGAAGCTGGAGTAGATGGTTCGGGGCTTCCGCACTTTCTTGGGTTTCCCGTTCACGATCCTGATCTCCGGCTCGCAGTCTTCCTTCTCTGCTGCGGCAGAAACGGCGATCCCGTAAGGGAAGGTGCCCTCGCCGCCCCGGGGCCCGCCCGCAGCGCGGCATCACCGCCCGCCCCGTCGGGGCGACCCGCCGAGAACGAGCGCTCTCCCGGCCCACCCCGGCTCTCAGGCCCCGACCGCCTCCTCGCCAGGCCTGGAGGGGACCGCCGGACTCCCGGCGGCTCACTCAGCTGTGTCCCCCGCGGGGTTCGGACGTACCAGAGTCGTTGTTGGCCGGAGAGGCCCTGCTGCCGTAGGGCCCGTAGGAGCCGTAGGCGCCCGCGTAGCCCACGTCGTAGGCGGCCTTGGCAGAATAGGGGGCGGCGCCGCCGCCCGCGTAGGGGTAGGAGCCCACGGGGCCGTAGGGCGACCCGCCCGCCGCCCCGTGCTGCTGGTTGGTGTAGTAGCTGCTGTCGGTGGCCGTGGAGACAGGCAGAGTGGGGGACTCCTGCGGCTTGTGCAGGCCGCCGTGCTGGTGGTAGCTGCCAGCGGAGATCTGGCTGGCGTGCATGTCCGGCACCAGACTCTCCAGCACCCCGGTCATCCCGCGCCCCCGCCCGCCGGGGCACAGGCCGCCGCCGCCCCAGGGCCTTCTCCACGGGGGCGAGGCGCTCAGAGCCGCGCCACCATGCCCGGCGCTCCCCGCGCTCCGCCGGGGCGGTGCAGCCGCGCTCCCGCCGCGCCCGCGGGACGGGCTCTGCGCGCCGCGCGCCGCCGCCGCGGCATTTAACACGCGTCACGTGGCGCGGCGCACGTCACCTAGCAACGGCCAATGGGGAGCCCGCCCGCACCGCTCCCCCGGGCCCGCGGCGCGCGGGGACGAGCGGCCGCGGGGCCGCAGGGACTGAGACCCTCCCAGGACTGGGACCCTCCCGGGGAGTGGGACCCTCCCGGTCCCCATCGTGCGGCTCAGGTCGCCGCCCCTATGGTCGTACGGGGCGGTCCGACCCACAACGGCGAGCGTTAGGGTCTGCGGCTCGGCCCGGCTTTTTCTGCCCCGGCTGTGCCTCCCCTGTGTGTTCCCGACCGGCGGGCGACCCCAGGGTCCTCCCGTGAGCGACATCTGCACGCGAGCACGCCTGGCTGCAGGCCGAGCTGGGAGCGCCGCGTTCGAGGGTCCCTCTCAGATGTTCTAATCCCCGGGAGAACGGGCACATCGGGGGAGATCAGCACCCCGTTCTCCGTGCCATAGCGGCAGCGCTTCCCAGCGGAACCTCCGCACGTTACGCGTGTGCACCCAGCACACGTTACGCGTGTGCAGCCAGCAGCTGCTGGCGGCACCCACGGGCCATCCCGACACGCGGCAGCCGCGAACGGCGCGTTGTTGCGGCCCAGGCACGACGGCGGGGCCGGTGGTGCCAGGCACCTCCGAGCAGCCGCCCGCGTCTCTGCCCGTGGCGGCTGCACCGGGGCCATCGGGGCGCATGTCGGGCGGGCACGGCGGCGCTGTCCTTGGCCGCCCTCTGCCGGGGCAGTGCCGGGGGGCAGCGGCCAGAGTAGTGTCTCAGGGGCGCTGGGAAGCGCTTCAGAACTTTATTCTTGTCCTCTCCCTCGCTGGACTGTCCCGCAGCGCAGCGGGACCGCGCGCGGCTGCCGGGCGGGGAGCGGCCGCGTCCTTGCGGGAGCCTCCCGGGTGTTCAGTGAGGGAAGGGACGGAGGCGGCACTGATGCGAAGGTGGCTGCGAATGGATAAAAAAAGGTAAAAAGGGTAAAAAAAAGAGACACCGGCCGCCGTGGCGTTGTTTCAAGGCCCAGGGGGCAGCGGGGCGCCCCCGCACCTGCCCGGCCCCGCGAGCCCCGCGCGTGCCCCCTCAAGACCCGGCTCGCGCTCGCCCCGCCCGGCGGGGCCGCGCCCTCCCGGCGCCGGGGCTGCGGCTCGGCCTCGGCCGCTTTGAAGCGGAGCGCGGCGGGGGCCGGGCCGTCCGTGCCCGGCGGGGCGGCGGAGCTGCGGCGGGCCCGAGGGAGCGGGGCCGGGCCGGGCCGGGCCGGGCCGCCGGCGGCAGTGGCAGGTGGCTCCGGGAGCGGGACTGTGGGAGGTGTGGCGCTCGGCCGGGCCGGCGGTGAGCCCGGGGCGCGGCCTCCGCGGGAACCGACGTGCCCAGGGCTCGGGGTGGCACCACCGGGACCTGGCGTCCGGCCTTGCTGGGGCGAGCGGAGCCCGGGAGGGCCCGGGGCCGGCCGGGAAGGAGCAGCGGCGGTCACGGGGGGGGCCCGGCGCCCGCAGCAGTGGCTCACGTCCTGCTCACTCTCCCAAATATAGCTGATGTTCAGTGCAAAAGAAAGCCGGTTCCTGCAACCCGCTGTCTGAGCGACTGCTGTCCCAGGTGTCATATTTGTAGGACTATTTCTGTCCGTTGCTGGACGTGGGCCGGCAGCCTGAAACAGCCGCTGGCTGGCGCGGGAGAGGGACAGACAGCGTTTGGTGACTGTCAACAGACAGGGCAATCAGCTACCCTTCATACGTTCTGAAGCATGCGAGATGGTTTAAAGAAATACAAAGAAGAAAGAACATGTCATATTATCTCATCATAGGATTTAATAAAGCAAAGGACTTACTCGGGAATTTGTCCTTCTATGTGGCAATTTTTGTTTTTTAATTAAATATTTTAGTGCCGTATAGCTCTATGCATGTGCATAGTGATCTATACAAAAAGTAAAGGACGTGATTTTTGTTTACTTCAACTTTTTTGTTTACTTCGTTCAAGTTGTTCCTCATAAGTTAGTACAGGGCTCACAAATTTAAATGAATTGTTACATGGTAGCTACTCCAAAGTCTTACAGCTTTGTTCCTGCAGTTTGTTTTGCTTCTGTGGAGGTAGAGACTTTGCTGGAATGACCACTGAGGAGTTACTTATGCATATATTCACATGGCTGATCTTGTAGATCTGATTTTAGTATTTCTAATTGAACTTTTCTTGTGAGGTAGTTGTTTTAAACAACTTGTATAAATAAAGGTATGACTCTCTGAACTGCAAAGTTGAACAGCTTATGATAGAGGAAGACGTCAGGCAGCAGGAAGGAAGGAGGAAGGGTTGTATTAGGTAAGAAACGACTACCGTGAATGTTTTAAAACACACTTCTCTGAATCAGTCACTGTATTAGGAAGATGTTTTAAAAAATAATGGCATCAGGCTGGCCCATGTTTGTGTGTTTTCATGTTCTCATGTCAAGCTAATAATTTTAATTCTACCTTTTTACCTCTGCTTTGGGAATTGTGAATGTTACATGGATGGGTAGTTAGAAAGGACCCAGGGAGACTGGGGTGTGAGATAAAACTCAGAGGACTAGGAGTGTTTTGTATACCTGCTGTTTACTACTCGTCAGTCCTGCTTGGTTTTAGTGTTATTATTTATATCCCGTGAGAAGGAATGTTTGGGTGATACAGATTTTGTATCTTATGGACATTAGTGAGTCAGTTGCACACGGGAAAAAGATGCTTGTTTTCTCGCTGCAGAACAGTTCAGTGTTCAAAAGGTTTGGTTGTGAGGTTTATATAAATATACAGCACTTATTGCCAGAGGCTACAAAACAACTGAGCTGGCTTTGTTGTTGTTGACTTGTTTTCTGTAGAAGCATCCTCATGCTGCTAGGACTGTGGACATATTTTGTTTATCAAGTATACTAAACACAGTGTGTATAAACAAAAAAGGACCATCAGTCTTCAAAATCATCATCTCCAACTGATCAGCTTATATTTTTTTTTTTTTAACAGGGCAGTTGTATATGACTCATAGAAATGGCTACAGTAACTCCTGGTTGGTATGTTTTCTTTTTTATTAAGTATTATTTCTATGATTCCCTTCTAGAATAGACTTCTTCTGAGAAAAACGTGAAAGCACTTAAAGGCTGATGTTCTCACTTCATATACATTCTATAGATTTAACCTAGGGATCAACAGAGCAAGTTGTTCCATAATGTCTTCTCAAGTTTCACTTGAAGAGAACCACACTTAGCATGAACAAAGAGATTAATTTTTAATCTGGTGTATTTTTTAATATTATTTTCCCCATTATGATGCACATTAGGCTGAACCATTTCACTTCAGTAGGAATGTGGTGAATCTTGAGAGATAGGCCTGTTATTTCTGATAATGTTGCACAAAAGTAATTGGACAGTAGTCTCTACTGCAGTGGCACCTCAACAAGTATGGATTTCTTTTCATGGCTAAGGGAAATGCTTTCCGGTGGATTTATGGTGATACATATAATGCGTGGTATAGTCCTGAGTGTTTGCCTTAATAGTAGAAGAGTAATTTAAATCATGTGCCAGATGAAGCCATGAGAAGGGTTTATCCTTGCATTGTACCTATGAGATCTGGTATTACATTTTAGAGTGATGGTAGCAGTTAAATCTTCCTTTTCTGAGGGATTAAGCATATCACCTTTTAGGAAATTGTATGAGTCTTTCCAACACCTCTCTGTAAGCCTGCTGCCTGCTGTGCTTAGTTTCAGAATCCAACGTAATCATTTTCCTCTCTAAAAACTGTTTATTGTCTCATTCATCTATACATCAGATTACTTCATATCAAAAATCACGTAACTCTTCTGGGAAGAATATGCCCCCTTGTGTGGCTCCCTGAGGATTCCTTTCTTAGCCCCTTGTTGTAAACAGCTTATACAAGCATGATAGGAGACATGGGCTCTGTAAAATCCTTTCAGAGTTATTTATTAAGCTGTCGTGGTCTCAGATTATTTTTTTCAGTGATGATTCACTGGCAGCTGAGCACCTTTCTTCAGTAGAAACCTTTGCAGACTGGAGCACAAACTGTGACTTTTAATAGTGGATTAGTCTGGTGTTATTTAGCACAGGTGTTTCTCAGTTGTTTCTTTGTACAATGGTGGGGAAGTGCACAGCCTGATGCACTGGGGTGAGTGTCTAATACTAGCACATTCATAGGTCTAATTATTGCTACAGATGCATGATGTGGGGGTGAGAAGGAAGGTCTGTGTGCAGAATGTGAAGGCAGTAGAGCAGCAATCTTTGTAAGTGGCAGTGGGTTTTGGGAATAAAGCAGAGCATGCCCAAGCAGTCCCTCTTGCCTCCTTTAAGAATATGAAATTCTACCCTGTGCTTCAGTGGGGCCCTCATGCTGTTCTGATCACCTCTGGTGCTTCCCGGTATTTTTTTTTTCTTTACCAGATGTATCATAAGTAATACCACTGACAAAAGCTATGTGGCATGTTGGAGTCTTTTTAGTAGAATGGGATTGGTAGAACATCTAGAAAGTAATCTTTTTACTAGTGTTTTATGGGAATGTTAACCAGCCACAGGCTGGGTAATCATGGCTGAGGTACATGTATACTCTGGAACAAGTGCTTATGAGTCCACTTTACAGTGGATTTGGGCAAACTCACGTTCAGCTCGCAGCTACATCTTTGTTGAAAGTGTTTTGTATGTGAATATTTAGATGGGAAAAAAAGTCTTTAGTATGAGCATGCATGACAAATACTTTCAAGATGAATCACTAGATAATTTCTAATATTGCTGTTGATGACAAGTGTGAGAGAAGCTGAGAGGCGTATTTTGTGGGAGCAGATTTAGGCTGAGTTGATAATTATAAACTGATAATTATGAACTCTTGTTTTGCACAGGTAGTGGAGAATAGATTTTTTTGCCTTGACTGTAACATCTGTACAACCTTTACTTGTGCAGTCTAAGCACAGTTAAGCAAACTGTTCAACACTGAGAATAACCTAGGCTGCTTTGGTTTTAGCTCAAGTGTGATTATTTTAAAGGTTCAGTTTAGTGGACAATGGTATTTGGGGCTCGGAAATGCTGTATCACCTCAGTGTGGTTGGATGAATTTTGATTTGTAGTGCCTGAGGCATGGAGTGTAGTTTCTCCTGCAGGATGTTGTTTGCGATGACACCTCCTCTGACTGGCAAATAACAAGGTCTGTTCCTGATGGAAAACATGAATGTCTTGCTTGGAAGGATGAGATGTGTCTTTCACTTTAAAGAAGATATGTACAGGAACAGATCTCCTAAATGGATTATACAGCTGCAACACACTTGGGGGATGTACATTCCATCTGGAATGCCACACTAAATTGACTCAAATTGTGGACCACGCAAACTGCAGAGCTTCTTCTTGGGAACACTTGGATATACGCTCTGGGATTTGGCACTGGCTATCCCCAGCCTTTTGTAGGCAGCTTAAGTAGAGATGAAAAATTGCTTGAAGTTGTAAATTTAAAAGAAAATGTTCTTCTTTCCTGTAGTGAGAAAATATGCACATATAAAACTTACAAATTAATTGTCCTTGAAGTTAATTTGCTTTTTGTTTTTAAAAGGGATGAAGTCAAAATGATCAGAAGTGAGTACATTAATATGATTTTGAGTGGTAAAGCCACAGTTATTCTGTGAACTGGCTGGGGAACCTTTTCTTCAAGCGTATAGCTGAAGTCCATTGTGCAAGTATGAAAACAGAGAATTTGTCTGTGAGGAACACTCAAATCTCATAGTCTGCACATATATCTGTCTTGAAACTGTTCCTTCCTTGAGAGGAAGTGTGTTCAGATTCACAAGAGTTGCTGGCCTTTTGTTTTCTTGCAGTTGCTTAGCTTACAATATTGGCAGGTGCTCTGCACATGTATTTAATCTCATAGTATTTTTCCTGTTGGCAGAATGCCTAGATCTGAGAAGTATGTGCCTTTTATGAACACTGCTGTAAATCTAAATAAATTAAATTAGAATGTTGTTTTTTACTTGTATGCATGGCTGTGAGGGGTTAGTGTTGTCATCTAGACCAGCTCAAACTCCTTAAATTTCTTTTTATTTTCAGCTTGGAAGCTATATAACCCAGAAGAAAAGATCTTGAAATCAGAGAGAACACAGCAACTCCTGAGAAGAGATTATATAAAGTGGTAGGTGGGAAGTTAATTAAGTGAATTCTTTTGCCTTTGGGCCCTCTCATGTTATTAAGTGACTTTGCATGTAATTTGCTAAAGTCATTGAACAAATGCATTAAAAATAATAATAATGTGGACATTAAAGTGTAAAGAATATAAGTGGCCACAGGATGTCCCCACTGTTCCGTGCTGATACATCCTCATAGGCTGTTTATGCTGTAGTACAGAGCTTGGCATATTTCTTAAATATGATATTTTGTATTGCAGAGGTTTTGACATTTATTTTCATATTTCAAATGTTTATGTGGCAGGGCAGCCAGTTAACATCTAGACAGAGGTAGAAGGGAAAAAAGGAATTGCTTTGCTTGGTTGCTTTAGGTCTGAGTTTTCTTTTAACTTCTAAGGATTGGGAATCGATAAGACTTGATTTTTTATAAGTAACAGTTATTCATTCCATGTGAGTGCAGTTTGGTTGCTCAAATCAGAATGAAAATTTATTCAGAAAGATATTTGCTGCCCGCTTTTAAAAGCCTACTACCAGTGGTTTCCATGTTCACAGAATTACAGAATATTTTGAGTTGGAAGGGACCCACAAGGATTGTAAAGTCCAACTCTTAAGCGAATGGCCCATATGGGGATCAAAACCACAACCTTGCAGTTATTAGCACCATGCTGTAAACAAGTGAGCTAATCTCATGTTGACCAAGAAAGTGAAGGGGCATACTTATCTAAGGACTTGTTTGAACAATGCTGGTGGCGTAAAATACACTAAGGTGTGAAAGTAAAAGTAATGTTTTTGGGCTATTAGGATGGCTTACAATGGAAGTGGTTTAATTTAAGGAGAAGTGAGTCATTCTGCAAAATAAATGTATCTAAGTGGGAAGCTGGTGCAGAGAAAGCTACATAAAACTTACACCATGGCTTCCCAAAACTCTGTAAGTACTGTATGTGATGGATCAGACCGTGGCTGATACTGCACAAGGGATATATGTCCCATCCCCTCAAGTGTTCAAGGCCAGTTTGGACAGGACTTTGCACAGCCTGGTCTAGCGGAAGATGTCCCTGCCCGTGGCAAGGGGAGTTGGAACTAGGTCATCTTTAAGGCCCCTTCCAACCCAAATCATTCTATGATTGTATAAAAAGTATAAAGCATAAGGAGCTCTATGTTAGGGCTGGGACTTCATGTTAAAATATACTCCTGAGTTTGTTTTACTAAGACCGTGCTGTTACATGTAGGCTATGGCATCAATGCTTTCCTTAGGAATTCTTTATAGCTACATTACCTATATCCAGTTGCTTTGGATTTTCAGCACTTCTGAAAATCACAACCTGTGTTTTGAAGTCAGATAGTATTTTAGATGAGAAACAATGACATTTTGGGTAGCCCGTTGTGCCTGAAAATTCAAGCAGTGAGACCTTGTACGTTGGATAGGAACAAACATACGTCCACAATGATGCCTTTTTACATCATGTGGCCATTCAGCCTTCTGGGAAAGCCTGAAGAGGAAACTCTTCTTTCCCAAGCAGCTTACTGCTTTTGTTTGTCCTTTCTACAGTGCAGGAGCTGTGAATTACATTTTTGTATCAGTGGCATGCCTGCCTTTTCTTACTGAATTGAATGTTGCAGTACCAGCAGTATGCTGCAGTCTTGTTTATCTGGTAACTTCCAGGCTTGGATTGTCTATCCTGTTACAAATAGCTCTATAGGCCAGACTTGTCTGAATAACTACAGTAATTGTACTGCAAACAACAGATGACTGGCATTTCACTAGAGGTGCTTCCTCGGGACTTGGTGAATTTGAACTTGCTTTCTCAAGAACTGCTCTTAGAAGTAAGCTTGGAGTACAGCACTCAACATATCATCTAAGTCTATTCTTGTCCATGAGGACATGCTGCACGAATCTATGTGATTGTATATGCGTTTATTATTGAAAGAGCTTCAGGGGAGACAAATGTTTTCTCTTTTCCAGCATGCTGTACCTTTTGGGTGTTTTATTTGGAATGTAAGTTCGCTTTTTTGTGTCTGTGGTTTTTATGACAGTATTTTTATAAAGGAAGCATATGCTATCATCCACTTCAGTATGTGCAAGATTCCCACTGGACCTGATTCATACTACTGCTACTGCTGCCTGCTTAGTCATTTGGCTCACTGACATCAGAGGTAGTTTTGCATGAAAGAAAAAACTCTGATTGAGTTGTTAGTGGGGATAACTGTTCAAAACAATGAGACTCTTATGTATCCAGAGGCTGCAAATCTTGACTTGGACCCGTCTTTGAACTCTTGCACTGACTGATGTGAAGGGATCCAGTGATGAAAGCTAATCACTAAGTAGATAAAACTTTCACAGTGCTTTTGGAACTGAAAGGCTGCAGTTGCAATACAGTGTGTGCAAGCTCCCTGTGAGCTGGGAAGGTCATGCATGGGCAACTGGGCTGTTGAACTCTGAGTGATCAGGTTTGTAAGGAGCCTGCAGTGCTGCTAATTCAAGAATCCTGTTGTATGAATCTTAGTGCTTTGAAGAGTTAAATGCATTACTAAGTGCACTGCAGCAAAGGAAAATGCTACCCTACAAACAGGGGATTTCTGTGCTTTAATTGAAGCTGTGAACAATTGCTCTTGAACAATGTGAGGCAGCACATATTGGAGGAATAATTGCCCTTCAGACATAAACTATACAGTATAAGCGTTGTAAGCTTGCTTCAGAAGACTCTTTGTGTCCCCTTGGTTGCTGCCTTTCTTTTTCCTTCTTGCATACACATACCTCCCTGGAATGAGGAATAATTAGTGTAATTTTTTAGTGAGAGAGCTAGCTGCCCAGAGGTTATGAATTCTCTCATTTTCTCATCACCTGACAGGAATGAGGCAGGAGATGGAGTTCCTGCCTGGATGGGTTCAGGTTACATTCCCCATCTCATTCTATGGATCTGGCCCTGTAAATGGTTAGGAAAAGGCAGCAATAAGAAATGTGGTCTCAGGCCCTCTATACAGTATGGCAATGATGGTGTGACTCTTTGGGCTCTCTGTGTGTCTGTGTGGCACAGTGGTGCTGTGGTTGGAGTGTAGCAGCTCCCAGCTTGCTGTGGGAATGGAGATTTGGATGTTGCCGTCTCCAGCCCGAAGAAATGTATGCCATGTCCTCAACCAGCTTGATTTCGGGAAAGAAAAACTGGGTGGGAAACATTGTGTGTTCAAGTGATTTGCTTTATGTTAGCTGGTCCAGTCTTGACAAAATCCAGGAGCAGAGACAGATAGGAAGGTGTGTTCATAGCCACATTGTCAGGAAAATAAACTTTCTTCCAGGAGAGGGCATATTTCCACTAGGTTTGTGCCAGTACAGCTGTGTTGGCAGGCAGACTCCAGCCCTCTGACTGAGAAGGACATTCTGTCTTTGACCTTTCAATCATTCAGTGATGAAACCAGACCTTTCCTGGCAAACTCTGGCATGGTAAAATAGGTGTGACAAGAAGCATTCCTCTAACTGGTAACTAGCTGTGGCTGCCAGTTGGTACTTACCTAACATGTGGCCTTACATATTTTTACATGTCGAATTCTGATGTTATGTCAGTGGTAGGGAAGCTGGGCAGGGGAGAAGAGAGTACTGTTGAGTGTGAAAGTTACCTGATGCTGGAGAGGGAATGGGAAGGAGAGAGCACTTTCATCTTTCAAATGAGGCGAGGGACCAATGTGTTTTAAAGTCCAGAGATTTGCTGTTAAGTTGAACCAGAGCTTGCTTTCCTGTTATTAAACTTCTTTTTTGTTATGCATGAAGAAGACATTAAATACTTTTGAATTCTAAAAGTGTCCTCACTGTTCTGGGGAGAATTGGATAGAAGTAAGTTAAGAGTTTCTGGGAGTATCTGTCTTTCAAACAAAAATATGCTTTTGTTGATCCCTGGTTTGCATGACCTAGTGAACTCGTTAAGGTTCTCTGCACTATTCTGCAGAGACTTGATAATAACCTTACACTGTAATTAGCAGTTCTTCAAAGAAATACCAAGCTTCAACTAATGTATTACCATTGATGATTTACTCGGTGAACTGATAGCAAAGGTAGACAAATAACTGCCTTTTCCCCCTCATATGCTGCCCAGCAGTTACTTAAGCATATTACAGGGAGGTAAATAAATTGGACCTTTCTTTTTTCAGGTGACATGTCTGACAGCTAGATGTTTTCTTGTTACCTCTCACGCATTTTCTTTTTTGACAGCAGCAACTCACCTGATAGAGTTGATGTGCTGTTTTTAACACAAGTGTAGTGTCTATTGTTTAGCCAGAAAGTCAGTGATGCATCATCTCTTGAATTTCTGTTAGTTTTAAATTCTCATTGCTGTATCCTTCCTTTCTTATACTGTTTTTTGGAGGGGTTGTTTTTGTTTCTTTGTTTGGTTGGTTGTGTTTTGTTTGTTTTTTTTTTACCGTAAGGATGAGCCACATTCTCATGGAAGTTGTTAGGGATGCAGTTACATTTAAAATGACATTTAAAAACAAATATACATCATGTCTGTTGCTTAATTGCACGATGATATATAACAATACTTAGTTCATCCACATACACAAATGTGCATTGGCAGTTTTAACAGGAGGTTCTGCAGGCTTAGTCTTCCTCCCTGGTTATGGTACTTGAAGGTAAAAAATACAGCTGTATAGTTATGAAAGCCAGCAGAAAAATCTCTTTTACAATAGCAATGGTTATACTCTTACATCCTTATTCCCTGCCATTGTGCACTACTGAAAATGGATAATTGAAGTTGGGAGTCAATGTAAACCACAACAGTCTTCGTGAAAAATGTGAAAAATAGTTTTAAGAATTTTGTCAAGTAGCTTTAAGCTGTGCTTAGGCGTAATATCAGGAAATCTCAGACAATCCTCTACAGAATCTACAGAGGGAATAGCAACCATATTGCAGACTTAATGCAGTGCCTTCAGGAGGTTTTCTGGAGGTAGTGTTTGGACCTAATCTGCACACAGCATTCATGAAGAGAAGCATCTCTGGGTAATCCCTTATTTGCATTGGGTATTTCCACTCTTGCCTGAAGGAGCAATGCCTGAACTTTCTTCTGCATGAAACTGAAACTTCAAAACCATGTTGTTGCCAAGTGTGTCTGGTGTATTTGTCACTGGAGCATGGCAGTATCTCTTGAACAAACATCACTATTGGGACGAGATGATTAATGGATTAGTGCTTTCTAAATGTGTCCACTTGGCTGTACTGTAGATTTATAAATACATCCCTCTCCTGGCTTGTTTCTTAAATTAGTACTTCACCTGAAGTTGACAAACTTTTAATTTCTTGGGATGCTTCCAAAGTTCTGGTATCACATCGTCTGGGAGAACAAGACTTTGGAAAATCATCCTGAATGTAGCATAAAGATCTACAGCTTACAACCTCTGCTGATTTTTTGTGTTTTCTCTTATATAACTTGAATACAGAAAATGTGAAATTCAGTAGTTTTGTTAGTCTGTCTGTGTGTCATTTTCAGTATAGTTTTTTGGGCAAAGAGCATAGTTTTGGAGTTCTGGAGTTAGGGTAGGGGATATATGAGCTGTGTGCAACCACAGGGACTGGCATCCCATCCTTCTAGGGTTCACTTCCCTGTCATGCTGCCTATGGCCCTCGGGAAATGCCTAAAGGGGGCAGGAGTCAGGAGGGAGACTCCTATCCACCCAAAACAGTTGCAGAGGAGGGCTCTATATCATGATCCCTGCTCCTCGGTGGGTCCAGCTGCTCCAGTATCCACCCTGGCAGGGGATTGGATTTACAGGGACAAGCGTGGCAAAGCCAGTAGGATTTGTGCAATGTGGGGACATTAAGGATGGGTGTAAGGAAATGAAGAAACCTGGTCTAGTGGAAGGCATCCCAAGCCATGGCAAAGGGGTTGGAACTAGATTGTCTTTAAGGTCCCCTCCAACCCAAATCATTCTATGATTCTATGTGGCTGATCTCCAGTAGACTCGTAATGCTGTGACCTCTTCTGAGGTACAGGAAAATTAAAACAAGAGCAATGCACTGTCACAGATGTCTAGTATAATCTCTACCAATGTGTTCCCAAGCAAAGATCTGGACTCCACCTAATTTGAAAGCTGTTTTAATAGATGCTAGTAGTTCTACTTGTTTCATATCTCTAACATTGAATATCATAAATTGGGAATTACATTTCAGTAGAAATTACATGTTACATATCTTTCTTAGGATAGCAGAGTATAGCTATCGATTTATGGATTACTTAAATGAAATATTCTCTATTATTATTACATATTTCTCTATCAAACACAATATTAGCTTTAAAGATCATGCAGAGAGGAACAGTGTTTGGTAATGCATAGCATGAGCAAACAGCGTTACTGGGCAGTCTGACCACCCGGCTTATAACAAAGGCTTTGGCTTTCACATCAGTGAGATCTTTGTATTGCTGCCAGCATGCTTTCCACAACAGTGCTTCATGGTTGTGTAAAACTTGTGAGAGCAGAAGACTTATAGAAATAACAGGCTACACCATTATGCAGCAAGATTATACACTGCTTATCATAGATGAAGTGCTAAGTACTGGCTGAGTCATCAAAGAGATTGAGATTGATGTGTGTGTGAGTGGATGGCTGCATATTTAACTTCTTCCTTGTGTTCCTTAGTGTAATAGTGTCTTAGTTGTTGAGCCTGAGTACTTTCACTTACTCTTGCTGTGATTAGCTACTGCCAATTTTGACTGAGCACCAGTCACAATAAGGAGTAGCTCTCTAACCTTGTTTTTTCTTAGCTGATATGTATCTGCCAAATTCCTTAAAAGAAGCTTTATCCTTCTTACTTGGTGCTTTCAGTTTCAAGATTACCTGGATTTATACCTCTGAATTGTGCTTGATCATGTTGGAGAGTGATGGTTTTAACAAATTTTTTAATTCAAAACAGTTTCTTTTATAAAATTAAGTAGCTTCTTCTCTATTATATAGATGTCTAGCACTTTCCTCCTTTTTCTTGTGCCTATCGATGTTTACTTCAAATACATCTTAGTTATTGCAGTGGAATCAAAGACATTACAACATGTAATGTTTTTACATAGGCAAAACAGTGTCTTGACTTAAAGCCAATAATAAAATAATTGATGACTTAAACTACAAGAACTTAAACCAGTAATTTCTCTGAAACACTTTCTTCTGTCTGGAAAATCAGGAATCTGCTTTACAAAATAGACTGGAGCATTAAGGAAACTTACAGGTGAAGTAATTGAAACACTATAGTGCTACCCTGAGAACAACTAAAGACCATGACAACTTTACCTTCAGGAAAGAACCCTACAGTTCTTATTATCAGTGAGCATTAACACCTCTTACAGTAGACAACACTAAGGTATTGGTATTACAGAAAATAAGAGCTTGCTATTTCCTGAACAACTTAAAAATAGATATCATAGTAAGTATATTTCATTATGTGCTCTACAAGTACTTCAGTTTAGCTGCACAAGAGACTTTTGGGGGCATTTGTTTTGTTGTTTAGCTGCTAAGACTTCGTTAGGGGTTTTTTTTTACTGACAGTCAGTCAGTAACATCATTTGAAACTGATAAGTGGTACTGAGCAATCAATAAGCTTGCTTTCAGGGCTGACTGACGTGCTGGTTATTACTGTAGTCATGTCTGGCAACCACAGCTGCTGTTGTCTGTAACACCAGTTTCACGTTTTATTTTGTAAGGCTGCTGCAAGCCTCAGATGAGGTCACATGACTATAAACAGCAATGAGTGAGAAGAGATAAAGTTGTAGGATCCTAATTTTTACACTTTAAGGAAATAAGGGAATCTGTAAATCTGCTACAAAAATGTGGAATGAGAGCTGAGAAGAAAGAAAAAGCAGCAGTAATCTGAAAACAGTGACAAGTGTCTAAGGAGCTGTGCTTCAGGGTTAGGGGGTTTGCTGACTTTTAGACCTCTGCCTATTAGGTCATTAATTCCTGGCTTCAACCTTTGATCTTTCTGCAATTCTGGAAGCTCTCTTCATGTTTTTCCAACACAAGGCCAAAGTTGTGTGATTACAATGAGGCCATTGTATTAAACATCCCACATAGGGATACAGAACAGAAGACTCAGAGAAGTGGCTTATGTTGCAAGAATGCAACAATCCACATTGTAAAATGTATATTAATCTCAAACAGCCTTTATTAAGGCTGAATAAGGCGTGATTATTTTTGTTTAAATAGAGCTTAGGAAGTTGCACCTCAAGACAAGTTAAAGGATGGATAATCTAAGCTCCACTGTGACGCATTAGGCAGAGAGAAAGGGGCTGTTCGTCAAACCAGGACTGCTGGAGAGCAAAGCTCTTGGAAGACAATGAGGAGCAAGCAACATGAGATACGAAAACATCACTAGCATTAAAAGATTATTTTCACTATAGCTAACCATGCCTTGCTGACTGTTTACATGTAAGTGGTTTACTTACTCTCTATGAATTTAAAGTACAATTTATACCAACAGTATTTTTGTTTAATGAGGTAAATTAGATTTAAGACCTATGAAAAGCTGTAGAAATTTCAGCATAATATAGCAAGATAAAAAATCCCCTGAAATAATTAATCTGACATTATTTCTTTTGCCTATTAATAAAATACCACATCCCTGATCATATTAGAATATTATTTACAAATCAGGATTTTAAATACCAGAGAGTGAAGCTAACACTTTGTGAAGTATATTATCCACAAGATATTCATATTAAATCCCCAAAATCTTTACACAGTTGATTATGTACACAGAACTATGTTATGTGTATTGAAACTTGGACAACTTTGCCGTAACTCTCAATAATGTTATATCTCAAAAACCACCAGAATTGATAAATTATGCACCACAGATTAATTAGAGACTTGGCTAACTTGAAATTACACATCCCAGGGAGCTGTGTGTCCTCTGAGGCAGGGCAGAAGATGCTGTATGTATGTATTTCTTAAGAAGGGTTCCCCTGTTTGATTTTTAGGAAACATTTTCTTTCTCCCTTGGTATTTAGGTGAGTTACTTGGTAGTGTCTTCAGTGGTTTCTGGAATTGCCATGCATGACTGCCTTCCCTGTTGATTTTTATGGGCCAGATTCTTGGCCATTGTAAGGTGTCATTGACCATTCAGGAGCATCATTGCAGATTGGGGAGTACAATGTAGAAATTGTAAACACCATGGCCTCCCCAGTGTCTTTGAAGTTGTTCTAGTTTGTGGAGTAGGGTCAACCAAAGAGCTCTAACCTGCTTTCTGAGGCTGTGAAAGAAAAGAACTTGGAAATACCTGGAACTTCCTGATTACCCAAGGCTACTCTCTTACATATTTGCTAACATATTTGCTAATATTTTGCTCCTTCTATGGAAATGCTTTATTTTTCCTAGCTTTCCTTTTATTCTACTCTACCACCACTGACAATCTGAACTATGTGTCTAGTAAGCTAATGGGTTCCCAGGGCACAGCTTTTGAACTATTTACCAGCTCTGACTGAAGCACAGACATCTTGTTGGTAGTGCAGCACCTCTTCATCATCCTCCTCGTCTGTATCTAGTTTAGATGTGCTGACCGTCTGTTCCCCTCCTCCATGTTGCTCAGAGAGCCTGCCCAGGAGCAGTGGGTGAGGCACTGAGTCATGGAAACAGGAACTGTATATGCCACACTGGCAGGGTCTTAGAGCACATTGGGGCTGACTCCAAGACAGATTCATTCAAGCTCACTCTTGCCTCTCAGGCTTAACCACTGGCAGGCTCTGTCTTGTCCCACATACCAACACCTGGACTCACATGGGGTTACAGAGGAGAGTCCCAGGATGTCTGTGCTGTAAACAAAGATGTAACTGTGGAGCCAAATACTGAAATCTTTTTAAGGTCTCGTAGCCTGGAAGATCTGTGTCATGAAATCTGTTTCAGCTAGTTCAGTCTGGTGACTTTGCATCTTTTTATTTTCAATTTTTTTAAGGATAAAAACCAAAGGGACCCATTAGATTATCTTTCTTGGTCACTCTCTGAAAATTAGCCTAGCTACTAACTTACTTAGCAAACAAAACTGACAAATGTATAATAAACTGTAATTAGAAAGAATCCTCGGACTAGTGTAGGCATTAATAGCAATAGGAAAGTTAGGAAGTCACACTGTAATCAGAGGATGGTGTCTAAAATGTTACCATTAAAAAAAAAATTGAAAACCCTTCTTGTTTTCTTTGATACCACTACCAAATATTTTTCTATTTGGAAATTATATGCTTTTCCGTTATTAAAAAAGGAGCATGACAGCATACCTAGGCTTCCTGTTAAGGTGTGATATCTTCCTACACAGTCAGTAGGCAGAGTGTCTTTACCAGGAAATGACTGAAAATCTTCCTGGAATATGACAGATGACCTGTCCAGAGCCAGCTGTCACTGACAGTCCTGGTAGAGATAGATCTCTAATAGAGTCCAGTAGTTTGGGATATATTTTAGTTCGTGGCAGCCCTTCTTTTGGGTTCAAAGAGCTGGATCAGTAACTTACTACTGCCAGTTGGAATACTTAATTTATATCTTGTATCTTGCTGTGTTCAGTCTGAAGAGTGAAACTATTCATTTCATGTTGTTTTTCTTATTTAAGTATTATCACTTAAGCAGTACTTCACAGTGTCTGACAACATGGCTTTAAAAAGTTAAGGTTCTTTAATAAATTTAGGAACCCACAGCCCTGTGAATTTGGCTTGCTTTTCTGCAGTGTTACTGTGCAACTATGCATGCTTATCCTTGGCTACACTGGGTTTGATCTGTGTGAGTTTGCAGAAATGAATAGCCAGCCCAGTGGGATCAAACTTCTTGTGGAAATTGGCTGCTCTGTTGCAGGGACTGCCAGTTTTATTCAGGAATAGAGGAGGCCCATGGAGCTGAGTATGGTGAAGATTTGATCTATTTACTGGTTGGGAATGGTTTTGCATGTGCACATTGTTAAAAGTTTGTCACGGTATTGAGAGCCCTCAGTAGAGCTCAGTATGTAAAAACTGCAGTCAGCATGGCTTGCCTGTGCCATTCAGAACAGGTAAAGCAAGGTGGACCCTGGATACCAAGAGTGGGCAGGGTGTTCCCTTTGCAGGAAGAAGCATGCATGCCTGTTGCTCTTAAAACCCAGTAACTTGTGTTACTGAGCACAGTTAGTCTGCTGTGTGGGTGGGTGGGGAGCTGGAGTGCTGGAGACACTGGAGGTAGTGTTTCTCTTCCTTTTTAATTTTCCATTGCTTAGCGGTGCAAAGGCACTTCCCTATATCCTGAAGCTGGCTGTGATCCTGTTGTAACCCTGTTTGTGCTATAAAGGGCAAATCTGCTCAAGCAACTGTAAAGTCATCCTGATTCTTTGAATCAGTAACAAACTGGTGCTGAAGGATTCCTGTGCAGGGTAGGGTGAGGGAGGGAAAGGCAGGTGGGCCCAGGACATGGCCCAGGTGCTCAGCTTGGACTGTCTGTAGTGACCACTAACCCTCCCAGCATCACTTCTCCTTACTCTCACACTGCTGCTCACCCTCAATTAGCCCATCTGCCACTCTAGCCTTGTATGGCTCATTGCCACCTCATGTCATGCTTCTTGTATACCTGAGTACAAGACCCAGGGACACTTGAGGTCTCTCATGGGTTGGCTGCAGTCTCATTTTCACCTCTGAACTCTCCCCAGAACCCGTGGTTTGGCCTCTGGTGATACCGGAGACTGTGCTACTGGCTCCAGGGCATACTGAGAAAGATTTAATAAATCCCTAAAGGAAGTTAAATGAAGTGAGGTCAAGTTTGTCCTTGCACTCTAACACCTCAGGTTCACGTTAGCCTGGCAGTGGCTGACACTGTCTGAGTGAGGTGGTCCTGCTGCCAGGGTTGCTTTTCCCCATGCTGGACTGGCCCCTTCATGTGCTGGCGTAAATGTACTTGTGCTAAACTGTGCATACAGTAGAGTGGCTTAATAGTGAAGTGACAACCTTGATGCTCTTCAGTAGTACCTTTTTCTGTGCCATTGGCACACACAGTTACGTAAACCTTAAGGTGTGTCCAAGAAGCAAAGTGAGACAGTTGTGTGGCCTGAGGCATAGGACTTAGGTTTGAGAAATGTGTTGCAACATTTTTGAGGGGGATGGAAGGGAAAAAAGGAGAATTGGCCTTTCCCCCCCCACCTCCACTGCTTTCCCTGTGACTTGGAAATACAGCTTTGAGCTGTAAGGGTTGATTTGAAGATTTCCACACTAGGCTCTTTGATCCCACTCTTTATGCACTTTGTGTCTCTGGAGTGACAGAACTGAAGATGGATTTTTCTTTTGGTAGGGCAAATGCAAACTCTCTCTAAACAGGAAAGACATTTTAATACTCAGAAACATTTTTCTGTAACTGAAATGCTGCATCTCTTGCATCTCTGATATTTGTACCCTTTCCTGGGTTGCTTCCAGGGGTGTGCAGGAGAGAAGTATTTAACAGCAGAGGAGACTGTCATGGACTCAGGAAGGTCTGAAAACAAAACAAGCTATGTAAAAATTCAAATGATCTCATTCTCTTCCCTGTTTTTTGTTCTTTTTACAAGATGATGACAGACATTGACTTGCTGGACTTCTGTTTCAGCTGCATGTAATATATTCCAGAGCAGCAGAAGACACAAAAGCCATTATATTGAAAGTGTAAGTTAGCTTGTACTCAGGACTGTTGCCAGATCAGAGGACAGTGTGTGAAGCATACAAATGACAGAGCTGAGTATGTGGCAATGATAATCAGGCCAGAGAGGGGCTGCCACCTTTTTGCTCCAGCAATACAAGAATTGGCAAGGAGAGAAAGAGCAGAGTCTCGGAGCTATTCATGAAGAGGAGAGAAAAAGGCATTAAATTAGCATTTAGTGTTTCTAGCTGCCAAAATATCTCACTTAGGCTGCGTGTGACTGCAGGTCCCTGTATTCCTAGCAGCATGTTTCTTAAGCCCGAGGAGTCTGGGGAGGAGCTGGGAAGCACCCACCATAGTGCACTCCCAGACTGCAGTAGAGTGTGAAAGCAGGAGTTGGCTGCCAAGTGGTAGCTTCTGCTGGATGGTTTAAGCAATGGAAATCTGTGGAAATCTACCTGGGATGTGTATGGAGCTAAATTGAGTGACAGAGTTCTAGTTGAAACTTCAGCTTCCAGCTCTGTGCCAAGATTAAAGGAAAGACAAGATGTGCAGGTTGGATGTACTTAAGTGTAGGAAGGAAAATTGCTCTTCAGCTTGAGCAATGTCTTCCTCTTCCCCAGACAGAACAGCCTGAAAGCACTACCTCCAGATGTGTGGGACCAGCAGGCAGTTGAACGAGGCTAAATTGCCTTGTCTAGAGTTTGAGAGTTTTTATCCACACTCTTGACATTGGACTGGATTATAAACTAGGAAACAGAAGCAGCTGAGTTATGTGAAACACAGCAGTGTGAGATCTGCAGCTAAAACAGGGTTCAGATAACTACTGTGTTGTCCATGAATGACTGGCAGATGCAATCCACGTATTCTTAGGGAGGCTTTGTATCCTGACACTTAAGAATGAGGGACTGTGGTTGCATTGTGCAGGACAGACACAAGGAAGCGCAGGCCATCAGTACATAGCTTATTGATGAATACAGTTACTTTAAGAGATTTGCAAAGCTGTATTGCCCATTTTTCTTTCTCTTTTGCAATGTTTTATCAGAGGTAGCCCAGATGTATTTATTCTGTTTGCCAAAGCTGCTTGGTGGAATCTTGTTTTGATGAAGGCTAATCATTTAGAGTCTATGTCAATGAATGTGTGTATCAATAAGCTGCCCTTAAGACACTGGAGTGTATAGCAGATTAGTATCCTTCGAGTTGTTATATGGATTTTTAAATATGCTTTAATCTCTTGCTACCTCTTCTCTGGAAGACTGATTTTTAAGTAGCAAAGCTGATTAAAGCTTTTTAAGTTTTGGGTTTTGTTCTTTTTTATTTTATTTTTATTTAAAAGGAAAGGACTACATATACTTTTATCTCTTAACAATTGTTCACCTTGGCTGTGAGTAAATGTTTACTCTCATAATTTAAAATATAGCCATTGTGATAGTGTCTTGTTCCACAGTGTTCGGCTGTGACTCTGGTGCTAATTTATTCAGTTAATCATTAAAAGAACAGTATTGCTTGCCAGTAACAAAGCAGAGTTTGAGACTGAAATAAAACTGCTGCAGAGGCTTAAGGTGGAAACTGATGTAGGAATAATAGCAATGGACCACCAGCTGGGTAAGATTTGGCTTTTATGTCTGTTTACTTTTGGATATAGAGGGAGAAAGTAACTTGGAAAGAGGAAGAAAAGTACTTCCTAACTCTCTACATGGTATGAACTTGGTCCAACCCCTTTACTATGATATCTAACATTTAATGTAATGCATTCTTATTTACCTGTACTTGCTTAAAAATGAAAGTGTTTCTAACACAAGCACATTGTTCTGACCTTCAGTGTTAACATTAATTGTATTTTCCAGTATCCACACTCTGAATCATAACTGAAAGACCTGTGATTTATGATAATTTAAAGCACCTCTTTATGTTTTGTGGATTTTGTTTGGTTCTTTTTTCTTTCAATAACTAAAAGGTCAATAATAGCTGCATTTAGTAGTGATAGCATAGGATTTAGCCTGCTGAACAGCAGTGAATACTGGGAGAAACCTGCGTGGTATAAGTATGGTTTTTATGGCTGAGGCCATCTGGGTGGATGACCTGTGATTGCCCATTTTGCAGCTGAGTTAGGCAAGTATCTAGTATGGTCTGAAAAAAAGCCACTTCCCTTTTCTTTGCCTTAAATCTCCAAAAGCTAAATTGGTGGATGCTACCTTTTTCTGGTGCTTGACCATTTGTCTGTTCAGACTGAGAATGGTCCAGTCTGCTATCAGTTGCAATATCACCGTGTTCTCCAGTACAATTGAGAGTATTTAGCTTAATGGAGGGAATCAGAAACCATTTTGTTATGGACACTAAGTCATTCAGAAGCAGCCTACACAATGCAACAGACAGACTTTTGCAGACACCTGATGTGATTGAATCTAAAAGATGCATTAGGGGTGATGACAGAAGGAGACTGTTGGGAACCAGCCTGGGGGAACTATCAAACCCTCTTTTATCCTGGCCAGCTCAACTTTTGTTCCTCACCTATTTTTAATGCAGTTTCCATGATTCAGCAAGTTCGGGATTGAGAAAAGCGCCAGACTGATGTCTGCAGGTAGCCCTGTCTTCTATATCCCTTCACTTGTGTCTGCTATCTGTAAGTGTGACCCTGCTTGAAGAAAGCAGCAGCTTACTTGCTGAGCAGCTTGTTACTGTCAGTAAGCTGCGTGAGGCATCTGGTGGCTGGTGCCCGCTCTCTGAAAGTTGGGTTGCAGAACACTTGACTTGCTACAAGCTGCACCTTGCACCTTCGCAATTTAGATGAGGAAGCACATCCTTAATTAACTTGTGAGGCTCTTATCACCTGCTAGTTGCCCCTTCCACTCTGGAAAGGAGAAAGTCTTTTGGCCAGCTCTACAGAGAGACAACTGCTATCTCCTGGCATGGTAAGCCCATGTGAAAACGTCTTGAAGGAGAAGCAGGCACACCGTAAAGAAATCTGATGCCCTTGTCATAAGATGATCTGTAATTAGTATGTAGTTTTAAAAATAATTCTACAAGGAGAGTAACAATACTATTATGAACTAGTTGCAGCATTTCTGCCAAACAGCTTTTCAGCAGCAAAATAAGTTTGAGAAATCCTCTCTTTAAACCGCTTTTTCTTCTGATTTACATCTCAGCCACAGTCAAACTTCTCTGTGGTTTTTATTAAGTTTCTGAGTCAGACTTCTTCTTTCTCTTTTTAGATAACAGCCTTCCCTCTGAGAATAGCAGTCCTATTGTACCTGCCAGTTCCTCTCTTCTTCATGAACTCTTGTTGCTCTACATTGCATAGCACTGCTGCCCTGCAGTGGGGGTCCAGGTGCATCTACAGCCTGTGAAGCACTAGTCTGTTGTCACACCTGTCTAAACACAGCTGATTCCTACCTGCTGTGGTAACACCTCCAAGTCCTGGATCACCTTTGGGTAGTTACTGAGGAGACTGTTTGGGATACCCCCCTGATCTGACTTCCGTGTTTTAGAGGGGAAAACAATTTAGAGGGATTAAAATGTCATTTGCGGGTCTCAGCTACTGCTCTGCAACACTGTGAGTAAGAGCTATGCTTTTCCTTTATGCTTTTACCTTTAGCATGTTCAGGAAGTCTCCAAGCACAACCTCTGCACTTTGGCTTTTGTCTCTGTGCCAGGACTCCATCTTGTCCCATAGTCAGGCACTTAGGCTAGGAAAGCAGTGCAAGATGAGAATTTGCTATGCTGGGTGAATGCAGTAGAAATTTTGGATAGCAGGAGTGTGTCCTGGAATGAAATGAGAGCTTGTTTTTTTACTAAAGATAATGTTTTGTTTGTTGTATTTATGTAATCTGAACTTGGAGAATTGGAAGTATTTCTTTCAGTTCCCGGCTGGTTAGTGTTGCCAAAATATTTTAATGGGACAACTATGACAGTGTGGACTTTAGGATAGGATAACACATGAAAATGTGGAGTCCTTTCTGTGGATGTGAGCATTATGAAACTTGGTAGTACTTGATATAAGGCTTTAAGTTTTGCATTTTAATGGTATGGTATAGCATATTGATATCTATTTCTTTTACCTTAATGTAGCCAAGAAGTGATGCTGTTATATTTAAATGAATCCAATAGAAACAGAAAGTGTTCTAGTATGCCTTTTGGAGACTAATGGAAAGTGTCCATGGCACTTCTTTGCTGAGTCTGTGGTCTCATTTGAGCAAAGGCTTGGGTCACTGAGACAGCACAGTTAGGTTCATTAGCTAACCAGACATCTTGTAGAGAACTGCTTTTGTTTTTAGTGAGAAGTGTCATATTATCAGCACTATTTTGATGTGGAGGAGTCAGAATTGCTGAGCTTGTTTGACATTTTCCCTTGGTTCTCTTTTCTTTATTTTTGGCTTTTTTTAAAAAATAAAAATGCAATAGTGACTGCATGCTGAAAGTACTTCCTTTGCTCATGGTATAAGAACACTTTTCCTGTGCTGTGTATGCATTTGGAATATGATCTAGAGCCCTGGAGTGATTCATGATGCCTTTGTAATGGGCACCTGACTCATGTGTATCATGATGAATCAGCTTCCTAGGCATGGTGGATGCTGTTCTGTGAAACAAATGTTCTTTGGACACGACACACTGTGCAAGGAAGTCTGTCTTTTTGTGTTCATCCCATCAATTACTCAGACTGTAAATCCATGTCTAAATTGTATTACTCTTTATGTAAATTAACATTTCAGAGAAACAGTATTTTACCATTGGTTCAACTTCTCGTATGAATAGAAATTCTTGGGCTGCTTTTGCAGAGCCTCAGGGTGGTTTTTTCTTTCCCTTGTGACACTGGTTACTTGTAGCTGCCTTAGTGGTAGCTTTGTCCTCACGTCAGAATGGCTCTGCAAAGAACAGATTTACAAGTGGGAAAGTGTTGCAGTATGAGAGTTTTTAAAGCTTCACATTCAGCTTGAATATAGTAGGATGAAGTGGAAATGAAACAGGAAAGTTCAGCTTAGGCAAAACAACATGTATTCTGGAGGGCTTCTTAGGACTAAGCTGACTTGACTCTTAAAATATTTTAGTTAACACTTTATTAGCCTTGGTGTGTTTGGAGGACTGAGAATGATTTGTTTTCTCTCACCACTGGCCCAAGAGAATTTGTGTTTGCCTTCAGGTTTGTGCTACACATTGTCATACTGTCATTATTATAAGAATGAAATACGTGACAAAAGGCACTTACGAAAAATGTAGATCACCTTTCGTGAAATGTGGACTAGGCACAATGTTCTGTTTGCAGATATAATTCTTGAAACAGATAGTGATTATCATAGGACATGATTTCTTAACAATGAAGTATCTTAAGTACCATAAATAAAAATTAAAATTACATTATTTTTTAAAAAGTAAAGTCGAGCATACCTGTATTTCTGGTCAAGAACAAGCAAACCTTTTAGCTCTGAAAAGAATTTTGTAGATGCTTTGTTCTTTACAACAAATATTATACAGGCATATGTTAATTAATGTTCATTATGTCATGTGCTTTGATTTTGGGTGTATGTTTTTGGTCATGAAGCATGAGAACTGCAGTACTAGCCTTCAGAGTGTGCAAAATGTAGGAGTACTCTATGTAGTGTATATACTTAATGTTAATAGAGATGATTGTATTCCTTGAAATTAAGGTTGTCTTGCGTTTCTCTGTAAATAATCACTTTTAAGAAGCTTATAACTTGATCAAATTTTAATATTTTGGACTGATGTTTGATCTGTGTCTGAGGGTGAAGATTTATATCCATAAATTTTAGGGAAATTATTTTTCTGAATATGACTTGTATTGGTTTTGTATAATGAAATTTAATTTTTTTTTAAGAGTTAGGAATTCACACCTGAAGAAGTTATGTTAAAAGAGCATATGTTAAATGCAAAGTGAAACATGTTTGGGAAATACCAGATGTAAATTTTCCTTTGTAACTTGGATTCAGTAGTTTACATGGACAGAGGCATCACCTATATTCTTAGAGGAGAAAAATAAATTCTGAATGCTCAAATGCTAAATAAAGAAGTGTTTCAGAGAAATGCTTCAATAATGTAATTAGAGACATAGCCTAATGAGTATGCAAAGAGAGTCATCTGAGATTGCATGAGTAACTTTTCTGTGGGTGTGTCTGCAGTCTAATCAACTTGATAAGTCAGTTTATTAGACATAATGAACCTAAACGGACATAAGTGATTATTCTCTGGTTCAACTTTTGGGGTGTAGAAATATGAATAAGAAACACTTTTCATTGTCACTTTGTACTATGCAATACAGTTAGTTCTTGTTGGTATATAAACCTGAAACAATTGCTTGAATGCAGTGAAGTATTTTCTATTTCTCATTTTGTTGTAATGCATACTGAAGCTTTTTAATGTTATATTAATATGTAATTACCTGTAAGGTGTGCTGTACTGGATTTCATCTTATACTTCCATAATGAAAGTAGATTTTGTATGCTCCACTGCTGTTGTACTCACAACAAAGGATGAAAATGTTTGATTCATAGTTAAGACTGCATTTACATTGAAGTATAACCTGGAATATTGTGTTGACTAAGAAATGGGAAAGAATTAGTGGTTTATGTGCATTTATCAGGTCTGTAATAACTTTGAATTCTTAAACATCATGATATGCTTTATATACTATGAATATGGTATAAAGTGTTGCCTTACACCTACCAAAGACCTCAACTCAGATACTGTGTTTGTAGCTAGGTACTATTACTACAGCAGTAGTTCAGAAAATGCTACATCTCTGAGACTTCTCATCAGCCCCCAATTTGGAGGCACTTAGTGGTAGAGGAGGCTGC